>NC_087395.1:22615288-23217818 GCF_031307605.1 Tribolium castaneum | reverse complement strand
AAGATTATCTAAAAAACATTCTTGATATGTTCGCCAGATTACTCCATTCAATCTGTTGAGTTACTTAAATACTCTTGAAACAGCTCGTAAACTTTTCGAAAATATTTAGAAGTCTTTCATGTCACTCTTTATTTGATATAGTTGTTGCTGAAAAAAATACTGAATATAAGGTTGATTCGCACAAAATCAGCGTTTGCTGTTAAATACTTTATTTTTCTCTTTATGTGTATAAATAAGGAAGCGTAGTATTTTTTTTTAAATTTGCGTGCCGAAAAATTACAGATTGAACCAAAAATAACGCACAAATTTCATACACAGCTTTGTTACTAAGTCATTTTCCAAAAAAAAAAGCTCGAACAGGTCGATTTTATTTTTTTAAATGTTACATTTAAATAATGTTCACATCGTTCGTTTTTGAGTTGTAACGTCATTCTTAATTTTTTTAATGAAAACCGACGATTTGTTTCCTGTTTTAGAAAGTAGAAACTTTTAGAAGGATAATAACAAAAAAAAAATTAAAAGCAAATAAAATATTGAAAATTAAACATAAAGGGCTTTATCTTGTTGTGCGTGACATATTTTATAAACGGCAATTGTTTTTTATATATTTTTTTGTATTATTAGCATGAACACACTTAGTATAACACCTAAACACAAAAAATAAACGAAAATAAAATAAAGCAAGAACAAGAAGAAGTTCAGTTTCTGTGTGATTTTGGCTGATTTTTTTTTAATTTTTATTTATTAATAATTTCTTTTTTATTTTTTTTAATTATTATCTTTATCTGTAAGTAAAAAATTGCCAAAAATTACCTTTTCGAAAGTATACTTAGGCTTGTAATATTTTTTTTATTTACTTAGAAATCGCGATTTTCTTGGGTGCGCGATAAGGTTGCCTCACCTGGTATTATAGGCAAGTTTGTCTATAATTATAAAGTCACTCTGTACTCATTTTTTTATTTACAACTAATAAGTTACTACAGACGGCAGTAATAATCGTAGTAAAGAACTTATCAAAAAAAAACAAAACGAAATAAATGATTAGTTTAAAAAATCTGATGTAATGGGTGATTTAGCTGAGATTGCACCGTAGTTTGTTCTGTTCAAATATTGAAAACTGAAGGACTTTGTAACAGTTAATTACATTTGACAGTGACACTAAAAAGCAGCCTTTCGTCGTCTTTAACTGAATCACCTTGTACATATTTGAAGCCATTTTTTACATTATTATTATATCGTGAAATTACTTGAACCAGCCTTTGTGCGTTTAGAATTTCATAGAAATTGATAATTGGAATTTTTATCTCAGTACACAAGCAAGCCCAGGAGATAATGCCGCCGCCCTCGTGCAAACCCGCTTCTAGGGTAGACTCCGAGCCGGTTTTAACAATACTTTAGGGCGGAGTGGCACAAAAAGGGCTCTACAATAGCTATCCTACCCTCAAAGACTTCCTCATCCCACGAAAATCAAACAGTGAAATAATTCGCAATAACTGCCAAGCCCAAAAAAATTCAGTTAGTTATCCGACACGAGAGAAAAACAACAAGTCGAACTCGATGTTCCACACGTGTTCAGTGACGTCACACCCTTCTACGGTCGTACCCCACCCTCGGTTACGCCACCCCACACAGCTGGCAGATAACGAAACAAAATAGGTCATTTGAACTTCGTTTGCTTGTTTCAAACACACATTTAAATTTATTCGCGGAACGGAAGCGGTAAAGTTGAAAATAAATTCGAAACGTTAATTATAAATTGTGGCATTATCGCTGCCTGCGACAGATTGACGTTAACTAATAACGCACAAGCGCTCTTTTTTCCTAATCCTTGAGGATTTCAAAGTTTACGTCTATTTCGGTCCCGAACGGATGTGGCTAATGGACGGTGGGACCCAAGTCTGCACATGTTTCTCAAACAGGTGTCTGAATGCAAAAATTGTGTCCTTGGGTGGATTTGTCGCCGCCACTGTCCCTCACATGTAATAATGCATTTAATCTAAATTATGTATCTTGAGTGTGCTAGTGAATGAACCACTGAATTCACTCATTTAATAGCCAATTAAACGCTAACGGAAGTTGTAAATTAAAAACGCAGCATTCAGATGATTTCGACCCCAAAGGTTAACAGTTCCGACGAGGGTTAACTGGTAATATCGCCGTGCGTTAACAAAAAGGATACATTTCCTGGAAGAAGTCTAAGTGAGGCGGTTGGAGGATATCTAAGGCGGAAAGAACCTGAAAAAGATTGAATTTTCGTTAAACATTAAGCGAGTTGAGTGAACTTTTAATTAGGAGAGCACCCTCCAGATAACCGACTTGACACGTGTTGATCTGGACGAACTATGGAGCGATCACTTACGTTTTCGTGTTTGAAAAAGCAGAGCATTTTCAGTTCTCTAAACACTCTTTTCGATGAAACTAACGATGCGAACACATTCGGTAACTTCTTCAGGGCGACCCTCCTGCCGTCGCGGGGATCCGTCACCGCCCTGCAACAAATACGAACCCAGTTAAAAATTTAAAATAGACTCAATAAAAGGAGCATTAACAGCCTCGGTACACACTTGTGCGTTAATTTGGTTTATTTACGCCGGGGCCACCCAGCGAGCTCCTTATAATTAGCAAATTAGTAAAAAAGCTTAATGCGACTTTGCTTTTACATTAAACTCGCGTCCGATAACGAAGGGACATTTTAATTACGGCACTGCAGGCAGTGCCACTTTTCCGGACCTCTGCTTCGCGGCAGGTTCTGGAACAGTGGCCAAATTAAAAGTAGCTTTCAAGCACGTGCTTGCATCTAATGTTGGTCACACTGACCGGAAACCAAATCCTGACAATTGAAATTAGGAGAACAAAGAAATTTCTAGCGGCCTTGAACCTCCCTGTCCAATGCCGACTTGGATATTTACCAAGTTCAACATCCTCACCTCGGAAATGCTAAAAATACTACAATAAAATGAATGTATGCGAGCGCTTTTTGCGTCCAAATAATTGTGCATGCAGTGTTTTTGAACTGATAAAATAGAATAAAACGAACAATAAATTCTCGAGCGACGTAAATCTTCCTAAATGATGAGCAACGGTCAAGTGCTACGCTTGTATTTC
Source organism: Tribolium castaneum (assembly GCF_031307605.1). Lineage (NCBI taxonomy): Eukaryota > Metazoa > Arthropoda > Insecta > Coleoptera > Tenebrionidae > Tribolium > Tribolium castaneum. The sequence goes on along the minus strand of NC_087395.1, from coordinate 23,214,713 downwards.
AGGATTTTATTACGGAGTTCATAAAGAAGTCGTTGAAATACCTGACCAGTTGTAAATTCAATGTTCGTTGCTGGTTGGTGAACAAAAGAGCTACAGGTAGAAACGGACCTGGTGCTGGCTATGTGGAACACCTGTCCATCCGCCCGCTTTCACCCAAATTTCATAGAGCACTCCACTCAACACTGTCATAAAAGTGGAAAAATGTACCTGAATAGCCCCCATCACAAGACTTCGATTTTGTCAAATTCGAATTTTTTTTATTATAAAACTATAATAAAACCAAACAAGTCCTAACTTTTTACGTGTAAATTTGAATCTTTAGACTGAACAAAGTAACCTTCAAAATTTATATTTTTGTTATGGGTCACTTGTCAAAAAATCCACATTTTTGTTTACTGTTTTTGATAGTGTATACTCTTCTTTTTTTCTGCTAAGTACAAGAAATTCAAAATTTTAAGGAAAAAATCAAGAAAAGAAGAAAATAAAATAAAGTAATAGTAGTTATTTATCCAACGAGTTGGACTGTAAATCGGACGCTTTATTTCACGAATGGATTTTTAAACCACGAGGTGGAATAAAAGAATAGAATAGAACAGAATATATTTTATTTGTGTTAATAACACCAACAAAGTATTTTACAGACCTCCAATTTAATTAATTTGGATTTACATAAGTATTACATAGACAAAATATTATTAAAACAATTCTGAAGATATTCGTCAATCGAATAAAAAGTTTTGGAAATTAAATAATACTTAAGTTTTTAATAAAAACATATGAAGGAAAAAACTATAATGTCGGGCTTTTAAACAAAAAAAAAAAAAATAGAAAAAACGATTGATACAAAGCAGTTAAATACAACATTTTACTATTAATTTTAGTCAAATCAGACTCAACAAGGTTTAAAATTGCTCTAATTCTATTAAAAATAATCTGACGTTTTATATTGAGTAAAAAAAAGACGTAAACGTAAAAGTTTAACATGACTTAAACGTAAACTTGAACCATAAAATAACTTTCTTCTTGAATAAAAAATATTTAGAGCCAAATTACTTGACTATTTCATTCCGAGAAACAACTGATTTGAAGTGAAAAAAGAAAACTTTTATTTGTTAAAGAGTAACAACACAATATATTAGCAAACTCCTTAACAAAACCTATATTAAAATTTCCACCTCCCATTAGTGGACACCTCTCCACAACGGACAATTAAGGATTCCCCATCGGTGTCCGTTTTTGAGAGGTTTTACTGTATTTTAGAAAGATTTCATCAAGAAGTACTAACTTAAACATGTAATACAGAATTTATGTTTATTTGCGTATTTTGTGATTTTTTTTTTGATAATTTGACACAGTGTGCTTTATCTTTTTGTTCTTGTTTTATGTTATAAAGTAGTTTTATGTATTTTTTATTTATTTAGATTTACTATTAAGTGTTTTCATGCTAATTATTTAGAAAAATATATAAAAAACAAGAAATGCCTTTTATTAAACAAGGCAAGAACAAAAAGATAAAGCCTTCTGTATTAATTATCGATAATTTATTTGTTTATTTTTGCTTACTACCAGACAGATAAGGCAATAAAATAAAAACGACCTGTTGGAGAATTTTTTGAAAAATAACTCTGAACAAAGAATGAATTTTGTGCATTACTTTTCGAATACACTATCTGGGGGCTTAAAAATCAGTTTTTGAAGGCTTTAGCCAGTTCCAGGCCAGACAGTCTTGTTTCGTTTGATGTTATTCGACTCATGACCTTCTTGGCTTCCGTCGTATCGCGATCGGCGACGCCGCTTCCTCCCTGTCCGGAATATCGTCGGAATATTAAATTCTTTTCAGTTTTGGTGTCCACAACCGGTGCGTTTTCGGTATCAAGGGCACCAAAGCCTGGCATGTTCCCACAGTTTCAAGGTGAAAAAGCCCGGCCCAATTCGTCTATGAAACGTCAAAGCCCCCCAGCTATTTTTACCTGCCATCCGAAATATTCGCCAGTCGCTTTCCTCCCAAAACCGGCAATATCGTCTTTGTGTCCACCACCGAAAATCTAAAATTACCGCCGCTGTTCCAAAATCGGGTGCATCAGTACAAAATCCCCAAGTTAAATTTAGTCTTTCTTGTATGGGGAATGCGTTTCACAAAGCGCTCTCTAAATAACCCAACATTCATCTTCCGACACAAAGAGCCAGCTCTTTTCATATTCACAATAACATATGCGTGGTGCTTTCACACGACGACGCCACAATCGGAATATGACCTATCTTTCGGTGATTATCGATCAAGACAAGAGTCGGGGGCCCGAACACGTTTTTTCCCCGAGGTGCTCGGACTGGAGTTCCAGTAAATCAAGTCGATGATGAGCTTTGGTGCGGCCAGGACGACCGTCCGTCTAGACGGCAGCAGGTCGCCTTGGGTAGACAAAGACCGGAGCGACCTGCCAGCCAGTGGCGTACGTGCCCCCGGAATCAATAACCGCCGAAGAAATTCCGCACCAAGGCCACGACTGATAACAACAAAGAAAAATCATTTTTTTGGCGGACTTCTGCAGGAAATGGTCCAAATTCCGCTGTGCTGGTCGTGATGACCCATGGGGATTTAAATGCCCGGAACGAGCACCGTCAGCAATTACGCATGCTAAGAAGATGACGAATCTATGACACATGTGCTTTGTCATTGTACGGCACTCTGTGAACATGAAGATCCGAGCTGGGGGGCTTATGGTTCATTCTCTATTCAGTGTGCAGTAATAACGCTGCATCTGGAAGCTCCTCAACTTTATCGCTGGTTGGCTTGGGAACTGACAGGCGAGGGAGGATGCTTTTCAGGCAACTGCCACAGCTAAGTACCAGAAGCAGTGGCCGCCTTTCACTCCAGAATATTTCATTCCGGATCATTATTTAGGGAGATAGGATCGGTTGGGAACGGGAAACGTCAAAGACTCAATTAATTTTCTTCTCCAATTTACACTATTTTTACCCGTGGTATACTAACCCGGTTTAAAGTCACTCATAAATATTATAATTTCGGTTAGAACGAGTTCTAATAGCGTTTTTTTCAAAAACTGATCACAATAATCTTGCCGAGGTAGAAAATGTGCGTTGATCCAATGTTTTGATTGCAATTATTCCATCAAACCAATTCGATACAGACTACGGTTCAACGGCGTTCCGCAACGGTGCAAACTAAACCTCTCAACAACGGACACCGATGGCGAATCGTCAAATGTCCGTTGTAGAGAGCTGTCCCCTAATGGGAGGTGGGTAATTACAATGTTTTGTCCGTTGTGAAGAGTGTCCGTTATTCGGGAGGTTTCGCTTATTAGGAGTCGAAGCCTTGGAAGCGCTCAAACGTGAGAATCGATTGAGAAAAACACTGATTAGTGGTCACGTAATTTACGAATGTCATGCAGTTTACATAATTTCGGAAAATATCACTCAAATGACGTCTTTCTCACTCGTTTAAAAATAAAAATTCGCCACGTGTGAGTAACGCATTGAAAGGTAAATGTTTTTCCTGACTGATATGTAGGTAATCGCTATTTTTGCGATATTGCAACAACTATTCACTTTCTGTACACTTGAACTTACGTTGGTGGCTTGTAACCTACATAATAAGTAGGTTTTCCGACTGAGATTTGTGCCTGAAACGGCACAGTGCCAGGCAATTAATACCAAATGTATTTTTACAATAGATACGTATTTACTTAAGTAGCATGTTAAGAAGCCTTATCTGCTTTTTAATGATAATGGATTGATCCTGTTACGTGGGTAAGCGCAACGACCTCTTTCGTAAATTCGACGTTTTATCGAATTTTTTCGATCGTAATGGACAAAAGCGTGTATTCTTGTTTCTTAAAATCGCCATTATAAATATTCATACTTCCTTTTAAATTATGGTAATCACTCGAAATTCGCTGGAAACAGAGCCGGGAGAATAAATATTTCAAAAGCCGAGTTTTGCGTAAATCAGTTTACAAAAAGACCGAACATAAGGAAGCAATCAAAAGAAGGTGCAATTACAAGACGTACATAATTCCTGGGTAAATGAGAAAAGAAGCCAGCACGCAAGTCGGATGAATATGGCAAGAGATGTAATTTCTAAGAGACTTTCAAAAACGACGACCACATTTGGTGTGTACGGCGATTACGTGGAATATACTGGTGATTTCCACTAATTTTTACGTGTCGCAACCACACCCTGGCCGTTTGCGGCAAAAGGCGCAATTCGCTAGTCGCGTCCATTCGCTCGTACTGTCGTGTATTAATATGACTGCTCACGCCTCATCTTCCACCCAACAATGAAGGATTTATGTGATTGTGAACAATACCAATTTCCTCCTCGTCGCCAGACATAGACCCAGCAAGGATGCGTTCACCTTGGTTTCGTGCCGGTTTTCAAACTTCATGTCACGGAGACGCTCGGTGTATAATTTGGAAACCGGCGAGAGGGCGCACTGACCCGTTCGATATAGCATCCCCGGGTATCGAACCCAAGCCCATTGCGCACCCCTGCGACTAGAGAAGATTTTCTAATATAACACGAGCCCTGTCGGATGATAACCGCGAAATTAAATATGGAAAGGCGATAATTCATTAAAAATCAGACGACATTGCTCATTTAACTGGAAACGTGAATTTTTCGGGGATTTTCGAGCACCAGATGACCAGTTTTTAATGCATTCGGCGAACTTATATGCATTTTTCCCGTTAAACTCCCACGTAATAATTCTGCCAGAGCGTATCAGATTTTTTATAATGGAACTCTCTAATTTCCGGATTTATAAATTAAAATTAATTCCAAATCACAATTTCGTTACTTTCAAAAAATAGTCAGTGTATTTCAGAAATGTCGCCTACTGCGGCTACTTTTTATGTAATAACGGTGTAATAACTAATAAAATACGTATTTTATCGATGCATTGTAAAAATGTGAATATGAAATAAGAATTTTGCGAAACAAATGTTAATCTGCAAACAAGGCCACTGGCCTGGTGGTTTTTACAGTGAAATCTCTCTTAACGGACACCTCCTACAAGCGGCCATCTTTCTTAGCAACGTTTTGAACTAATGTATTTTAAATGGTATAGTTTCTCTTTTAAGAGGACTCTCCAATAAGCGGACGCGGATAATGCAATTCGCATCCTTGAAAACAAAATCTCTCCTTTAAGCGGACAGTATGCTATGCGCGCGTGTTATTATGACAAACCGGCAGAAAATTCAGGGGGAATCACATAAAAGTTGTTTTTACACAGTGAAATCTCTCTTAACGGACACCTCCTACAAGCGACCATCTTTCTTAAAACTGTTTTGAACTAATAAAAATAATAATAATAATAATATTAATAATAATAATAATAATAATAATAATGTATTTTAAATGGTATAGTTTCTCTTTTAAGAGGACTTTCCAATAAACGGACGCGGATAATGCAATTCGGATTCTTAAAAACAAAATCTCTCCTTTAAGCGGACAGTTTGCTATGTGCGCGGGTTATTATGACAAATCGGCAGAAAATTCAGGGGGAATCACATAGAAGGGAATACATATTTTGTTTCAATGTTAAACTGATTCAGATTCAAAAAACCTCAGTAGGGGTTAAAGTTATACGTGTTATACAGCGTTACCATGGTAAATAAAACTGAAATAGGGTTTGTTAGAAGAAAAAAAAATATTTTTTAGACCAAAACAATTAAATTAAAATTGTGTTTATTTTCGGTTTTTATTGAACAAAACCGATAGAAACAAACTGGTGTATTAATTATATTCATTCTGCGTCAAAAGTCAACAGAGGCCACCCACTATTGACCTTTTTTCTGAACGAGAAATTGCCACTAAAAATATTCAAACACAGCCAAAGCAAAAATTAACGACCCTCTTTATATTCAGCACAAAACAAAAAAAGAAAAAAATAAATGTGACGAAAGTAGTTGGGTCTTTTGATTTTTGAGTTTTGTGTTGATATTATCACAACTTTATCAATAATGCTTCCAGTTCGAGAAAGAAATAGCACCAATGTGCTCAACCCGATTATTACTAAACGAATAATTACAGAAAAAGCCAATCAACGCCAAACCAAACCGGCGAAAAAGCCCGAATCACCTTTCACTGCATTTTTTCCCACTAATTACCCAATACTTTTATTGTAATTAAAAGCTAATCGAGTCGCTCAACACACCAGTTATATGAATCAAAGTTCGTCCACACTACAGATAATAAATAAACGTCGCCTCTCCCAATATTGATCAAAAGTTGCTCTAAATTAGCAATGCACTTTTATCCGAACGCCGCCGGAATAAAAACGCGCCCACTTTTCGGTGACCTTTCGTTTTCGTCCTGTCAAAGGACACCGTGAGCACGTGCCTCCGCCAGGACTCGGACTTTTCTCAGCGAATAACTTTGAATATGAAATTAGTTTTGCATAGTATCGCGTACGTGTTCCATGACTCGCGGAATAACTCGAGATTATGCTTTTCTGACTCGGATGTGGATATTAAAAGTGTATAATTATATTCTAGACCGGCTCGGAGATGTTTGCGTTCAGCGACCTTAACGTCTTGCTCGACCAATGCCACCAGGTCTTTTTGTTATCCACACACACAACGACGCAAACCTGGAAAGTGCGATCGATATCTGCGATAGTAATAAAAAATTGGGGTTGGTGCAGGGGCGACCAGACTCCGCATAAAGGAGCAAGGGTTGCTACCCCCGAAATTGTGCCCTAATCGCTACTGCGGCGTCTGCAAGCGAGATAAACAATTACTCGCACTTGGATTAAACAAAAACGCGTCCAAAACATCCAGGGGAAATTAAGTCTTCGCTAATACAATCGAATTAGGCTATCTAAACTATTCATTGTTATCGACATGGGTTAACGTTTCTTGGTTGACAGTCGTCGATACGGCTTCGTGTTGGTGTATGATGATGTCATTTTCATTATTTAGAAGGATCAAATGTTTGAACAATAATGTTAAAAACTGTAGCAAGTTAAAAGAGAAAGTCGCCTGAAAAAGTGCTTTTTAACATTTTCCCGACTTCAAACGAATTCCTTTGGTGCGGAAAATCGCCAACTTTACGCTAGTTGTGAACGTAAATTAATCAACAGACTCTAAACCGTTTAAACCAACTATTTGTCGATTTAGTATCAACAACAGCGAAAAGTAAGGCGTGGGAATAGTTTTGGGCTTTTCGATCGACTTTGGGTGTTGGAAATTGTTACAGATCGTGGTTTATGTCAGCAAAAATCGTTCCGCTTTCGCAAAAAACCCGAGAATAGTTGCGTGAGATTGTTTATAGATACCTACATAAAGTTTTTTCTACTGCCGGAAGCTATGCACTAGTTAAATATTTATAGGCAACGGCGACATATGCCATTTCTTGGCTTATCGGCGATACACAACAAGCATTTGGATCTTTCTTGCTTCTCCATAGAGTGTGATGCAGAGTTTAGTGGGATCTATCTAAATGAGGTAAAAACTGTTGTTATATGTTTGTATAGGTCTGGTCTGGGCAATGTAGATATATTTCTAGAGCAACTTGGTCTGTTGCTAGATCATATTCAAAATAAAACTACAGATATTGTTTTGATGGGTGATTTTAACATAGACTTCAAAATGCATAAATCGAATAATAAACTAAAAGAGTTGCTAACTCTAATAATGTCTCATGGTTTAAAAGTTACTATAGATACCATGACAAGAATTAGCTCTTCATCCGAGAGCTGCATTGATAATATTTTAACAAATATAAATGATGGGTTATATGAGTCAGAGGTATTTAATCCTTGCTTATCTGATCACTATGCTCAACACATTACATTATTTAACAAAAATACCCTAAAACCAAGATCTACCACTGTGACAATCCGTAATAAAAGTAACCGCAATATGAGGCTTTTTATTGAAGCGCTAGAAACCGTAAATTTAAATTTTCAATTGAAAGATGTTGAAGAATCAACTAACTTTATAATTAACACATACTCTTATTTGATTGAGAAATTTTTTCCCTATAAAGAGATAGAATGTAAAGATTCCTATGTTCCGCTAAAATGGTTTTCTGATGAGTTGCGTAACCTCAGAAATAACGTCTCAATACTAAAAACTGTAAGTCTCGTGTCTAAAGATCCCATTGATATTAAAGCTTATAAAAGTTTGCATTCACAATATAAAAAAAATATTGCAACGACCAAAAAAAATGCTTATAATCAGTTTCTAAAAAATTCAGTTAATAAATCCAGGGATATATGGAAGCTAATAAATTTTGAAAGAAATTGTAATCCACACAGAATTAATAACGAGATTTCCAGTGATGAGTTTAATAACTTTTTTTGCTCTATAGCAGAAAAAATTGTAAACTCAATACAACCAAATTCATTTCCAAATACTAGTCAATCCTTCAATCGTACTATAAATACACAATCATTTTTTTTAGAACCGGTGTCACAAAAGGAAGTCAGCAATGTTATTAATAAACTAAATAATTCGAAATGCTGTGATATATATGACCTAGATTCCTCAATACTTAAATCTTCCGAGTTTATAGTAACCCCCTTCTTAACGGAGCTTATAAACAAATGTTTTGTTTCAGGAGTTTTTCCCAATAAACTAAAATGTAGCAAAATCATCCCAATTTTTAAAAAAGGTAATAAAATGAACGTTGAAAACTATAGGCCCATTGCAATCATTCCCATTTTAGGCAAAATTATTGAAATCTTAGTGAAAGAAAGATTAATTCGATTTTTTGAAAAATATAATCTACTAAGTAACAGTCAATTCGGTTTCAGAAAAGGCCGTTGCACAATCACTGCTCTTCGAGATATGGTGGAACACGTAGTTGAATGTTTGGATGGGGGACATGCAATAGGTGCAGTTTTGTGCGACCTTAGTAGGGCTTTTGACTGCGTGTCTCACTCTATTCTTTTACAAAAGCTAGAGCATTACGGTATAAGGGGTACGCCATTAAAATTCTTTGAATCTTATCTTCAGAATCGAAAACAAATGGTACTCTCAAACAACAAATACTCCAATATAGGGAAAATTGAACATGGCGTACCCCAAGGATCCGTACTTGGACCGCTATTGTTTATCATTTATATAAATGATTTGTCTGCTCACTTATCACCTATTAAAAATATTTTGTATGCTGATGACGCAACGCTACTCTTTGCTTCAAAAAATCGTAATGAAATCAATCTTCAATTTGAAGATGGATTGCGTAAAGCAGAACAGTGGTTCAACAATAATTGTCTGAAATTGAACAAAGATAAAACTCAAAAAATTATCTTTTCGTTTAACAACAATCATATAAGGGGCGTCCAAGTGAAACTTTTAGGTTTAATAGTTGATGATGGTTTAAAATGGAATTATCATATTGACTATTTGTGCAGAAAGATCTCGAGCCAACTGTTTGTACTTCGACAACTTAAAAAGGTACTCAACTTTAACAATCTAGTTACCACCTATTTTTCACTAATACACAGTGTTCTCAGTTACGGAATCCTTCTTTGGGGAAATTCATGTCACTCAATAAGAGTATTTAAACTTCAGAAAAAAGCAGTGAGAATTTTAGCTGGGATAACACAACGCGAAAGCTGTAGACCTTGGTTTCACAAATTTCAAATAATGTCGTTACCCTCAATGTTTATTTATTCTACTTTAATTGAAACCCATCATTCAAATAATTTTCAAACTCATGGTGAACTGCATGGTTACAATACAAGAGGAGCTCATCTCTTGGTTACGACGAAACACAACCATGTAACAACAGAAAAAAATTGTTTAAATCTAAATATATTTAATAAACTCAAACGCGAGACCAAACTCTTGCAACACAAACAATTTAAGCAAACAGTCAAAAACTATCTTAAAGATAATGTATTTTATTCCATCACTGAATTTCTTACGTCAAATATTACTATATAACTAAGTATTCATTGAAACCAGTAGATATATTTGTTAAAATTTAAATTGTAGGTCACTGTTTTTAACATTTAAATATTGTCTGTATTGTCTTATTATTTACAACTTTGTATGTTGAGCTGTTGACTTGTATACGTATGTTTTTTGTTATACTGACGTGTCTGTAAGTTCTTTTGTAACTGTTTTGACGAATAAATTATTATTATTATTATTATTATTATTGCTACGGTGCCGTTTAACGGAACTCCACTCGATTAATCCGAGTTTTGAGTTTTAAAAAATCGGCAGTAATGTAACAGTATTCGGATTATTACCGGTAAGTTGAACCTTGATGAGGAAAAAAGGAAGAGACTGGAGACTTCCTTGCTGTAACTGTTGCCAGTCTCGTAGCAAAAGGATGCAGAGTATAATTTACTGAAACAGGTGAGTGTCTCACCTGTGCAACGGTTAAAAGTTGCGAGAAATTTTCGTAAGAAAATCACCTGTTGAATCAAAAATGCGCTTCGATTGCGGAAACGGTATAAAGGTCAGTAATTAACCTTGGCCCTAAAAGCCAACAATGGGAATACACGAGGAAAGTATAAAAATAAAAGTAGAACCAACGAGTTAAAACTGTAACCATTGAGGCAATCGTACGTTGTGTCATAAGTCAAAGTGTGCCAGTAGGTCGCCTGCCACATCTTCCTTGCTCGTGTGGAAATTAAAACAGCGATTTTTCTGCATGCGAGTCACTGTGGCTCCAGATCGACAAAAATCGCCCGATTAATTTATGTACCAATTAGCTACTGCTAGCATTTAAAACGAAAGCGGAAAACGTGGTGTTACACGAAACGACCCAAATTCCGTAATGATGCACACATAAAAGCCTCATACACAAAATCACCATCGCTCAACAATCGTCAATAATTGACTTGTTGATACACACGGGAAAAAACCGTTGAATAATGGCGAAAAAGCGTTATTCAAACGAGATGCTACATGTGTAAAAACCCCTCCCCTAATTGTAGCATTATCAGGCAGCATTATGATCATGAACCCCTTCCCTTCCTCATCAAGTAGCATCGATCCAGGACACCCCAACGTTTCAAGTGACGTCACGAAACCGGCGTCGCAAAGCTCCACCGTTTCAAAACTTTGCTCTTTAATTAGACGACAAAGTGATCGGAATTGCGATTTTTCCCAACGATTATTACGAAATTGCCTCTAATTAAAAGGGGAAACTGACCAACGAGATTGGACGACATCTGCAGCGGAATTATTTATACTGCAGACAAAGGCGGAAGCTCAGTGACTACTGAGCATCCACAACGCAGTATCGACTACTGAGCACTGCTGCGGCAGGGTGCCGGCCCCTTCGTGGCTTCACCAAAAAATTACTCAATTTTCTTAAATTACTCAAAATATACTCTTTAATTTTTACATTTTGGCAACGTCTTTTGACAGGAAATCACACAAAAAATGAGGCATCTAGTTCCAAAGTGTACGATGTCTTAGTTTATTAACGAGAAAACCTCCCGACTTTATTTTTTTTTTCAAAATGTAAATATTCCGTTAACATTATCATCTATTTGTAGGTAAATTTAATAGAAAAAAATGTTTTGTCAAAAAAATTAGAATCAAATATCGAACAAATTGAAGGATGTACAGTCGCACAAAGTCAAAACGACCAGCCCCTGCTATGAGGATCTTTATAACCGCAAGCAGTTGCCACTTGTTTGACAAACGTCAAGTTAATTAATTGAAAACGTCCAGTTTTTTAAATAAAAACAATTTCTTAAAGAAAATTATGCATTAATCGGATGAAGTTGACAAATAAAGACAAATTACTATTAATGTATTTTTTTGATTTCATCTGTAACAATAATATTGTCAATGATTTATAAAAATTATAAGTAAATATTTTCTGAAATTTTATGTAATTATTCGAAACTATTTGTTATAAAATTACAATTGTTAGTAAATAGTTCCAATTTATGTAGTAACAAGTCAAACTTTTTTCTTAGGTTGGACGTGGGAACAAATTACATTTGAATAAATTGATGATAGATTTGTCAAAGTAATTATATGGAAATTATAATTTTCAAATATAAAAAAATAAAGATAAACATAAAAAACTGTTGTCTTTCCATGGTTATTAACAATTTACGTTTCCATTTATCTTGACATTTTTCAATGCGAAATAAATTCTGAATTAAATTTTATTTTTGCTTTCTAAAAACTGGCTTCTAATAGTTATTTATTTAATGAGTTTGAGTGTAAATCGGACGCTTTATTTCACGAGTGGATTTTTAAACCACGAGTGAAAACGAGTGGTTTGTCATCCACGAGGCGAAATAAATGAACCGATTTACACAAAAACGAGTTGAATACAACATTTTATTCTTCGAAATAGACTTAGCAAGGCTTAAAATTGCTTTAAATTTGTTAAAAATAATTTGACGTTTCGTACTGAGAAATGCCAAACAGTTGTCAAAACTTCCTTACACAGGAGAAAAACCGTAAATTTTGACAGTGTCGAAGAATAAAGGAATTTATATTGGAACTACGACTAATTTGCAATCCACAGCAGGGACTGGTTTATTGAGGCGTCATTTTCACTTTGTTCGCCTGTACATCAGTTTGATTAGAATTTAGAACTGTTTTACTAGACATTACAACCAAGCAAGAGCTTTTTGAAAAAAAGGAATGGTAAAGTTTATTTTAAACCAACACGTAACGAAAGAAAATATACAAACTCACAATAATATAAACAAAGCAGCAGATAATAAAAAAGGTAGCCAAAACCTTTCCCATCTACTCATGTTTGATATTTAATGCTTTGCTATCACCTGACGTATCAAATTGTTATTTCGTGCTTTAAAACACAATTTATAATTCGAACACTGTCGTTAAGAACATTGCAAGATAGCAGAAACAATAATATCCAGTATTTTATCTGTGAGTTGAAGTTTATTTTTAATTTCAAAATCGCCAGAGTTTGGTGCGATCTAATGGGTAAAACGACACGAACTGAAGTAAAGCAGATTTTATGGAAAAGTTCGCTTTTACAACCACTTGGCAGAAACTAAAGTATTGCATTTAATACCTCGACATTGGAGCTACAAAAAATAGATTTATGTCCCAGTTAAATAAATACAGTCACTACAAACAGGATAAACAAAGTACTTCATTATTTACTGCAAATGCCGTAAACTTTTTACAGCGACATTGTTACAGTTTTTAATCATGATTGCAATTTTTTCGACTTAAACACTTCACTATCAATGATTTACTAAATGCAACCAAACCAGTCCTAATTATTATCAAGTGAAGATAAAAATCCTCGTAACACGAGTAAATACCAGCGAGCCCTATGTACGTGCTGGTACCACGTTTTCACCAATTAAGCTCCCGTCTTACCATTTCTTCGCGTGCTTTGGTCATCTTACGAACCCATTCCCATCAGACAGATGTGGAGCCACCTGCCCTGAAACAACAGCTGGCTGCGCCCGTACGCGCCCTCAGGTTCTTTTTTCTCTTGCTCCAAGCCCACCAGATCACTTTTTACTTTTTACCAACAACAACTGCAGCATGTCCTGCTTGTTACTACCAGGAATTAATTGAATTTATTAACACAGTTTTGCGTTAAAGCAAAAACGGGCTTTTTGAGGGCGTACAAGAGCAGGTGAAATGTCCGATTCTAGCTCCAAGCACTTGCTCTTCTCAGAACCGGCCGCTAGTTCAACTTCTTTGTCCCGAACCTGATCTAAAATCTACCTGGATGGGATTGTGGGTAACTACTAGTCAAATATTTTCTGCAAAACCGACCGTACAAACAGGATTATATGGTCGGCGGCGAGGAAAAAAAGCCCAAGACGAGATGTTATTGGACAGTATCGTCGTCTAATTCAAGGACAGCACGGCCAGTCCACATCATAAAAAGGCCGTTTCAGGATTTTCGAAAAAATTCAACCATATCTTGCGCTTATTATTATTATTCGCACCCAAGGTGTGTGCGCAAATCACTGTGAAATATTAAACTTTGCACCTTCGATTCTATAGAGATTTTTGATCCCACACGAACTCCTTCCGGTGATCAGTTTTCACCCTAGTGAAAATCACAACCGAGTTACTCTCACGCTCAACTTCCATTAATTGCTAATACAGCGAAGAGTATTAATACTCGAATAAGTGTTTATAGTTTAATTGATCGTGTCATTCGGTTTTGATGGGTGGGCGCGATTTCCTCAACGTGTAATTACTTCCAATGGAGGTTTTTACTATATTTGATTAAATCAGCTTACGCTGAATAATGCCATCATCTGTAATTAACTCTGCTAACGCAGGAAAAATAACCACTGGATGGAAATGGAACGACAAAGTGCATAATAACAAGAACGGTTTATTTGCGATTTATTTAAGGAAAAGGATAATCCTTTCATGGGCGGATAAACTTTTAAACAAACGTTTGATGACTGAGATTAATTGATCTGTTAGGCTAATGTGTAAACTAGCCAAAGCGTTGGCTGTTTTAATAGAAAACCCAATTTCAACTAAAATAGCGGCTTTACTTGATAGTTTATAAATTTTCTAAGACATTCTATGGCTAATATTAAAATCATACTTTCATAACTCAAAATAGGGGCATTTCACGTGTAGAGGACAACTCAAAAAAATGCGACAACCAGAAATGTAAATACGTAATGATTTTTTTGTGAGCGATTTATTTAAAAAGTTATTGCCTTCTAAAAATTGACCAAATATTAAGCATAACGTTTTTGTAAACTGTTATTCTAATTAAACAATATATAACAAAATATTTAAAATGATGTTTTATACAAAAAATTCACTGTTCTTTTTAACTCTACAATCAAATTTGAAATTTTTTTCGTATTGGAAACCGAAAGTGAAGTTTCAAATTCGACTTTTAGTAATTTGGACATTTTTTTTAAATATTTTTATTTTAAAAATTGTTTAAAGTAAATAGAGCTAAATAGATATTATAAGCTATTTTTGAAATCAAAATAAATTAAAAAAAAAATGGTCCAAGTTATTAAAATTCGAATTTGAAACTTCACTTCCGGTTTTCTACACGAAAAAAAATTCAAATTGAAAATCTGATTTCAGAATCAAAAAGAACAGAGAATTTCCTGTATAAAGCACAATTTTAGATATTTTGGTATGCATTAGTTTTTTGAATAAAAGCTTCCAAAAACTCTGTGTCTCATATTTCGTCAAATTTTTAGAAGTCAATATCTTCACAAATAAATGTCATACAAAAAATTTATTATGTATTTCTAGGAGAACATTTAGCCCGAATATAACCGAATTTCAAGATGTTATTTTTTTTTCCTTGTCCGCTTCGCGTAAAATGCCCCAATATCTATTTTTTTAGCTAGTTGACAAACTAACCGTCTTAACTTAGAGTGAATTTTTACGCCCGGTATTTCAGTGCTTGGTTAAAATCTTTTTTTACGCCCGGTATTTCAGTGCTTGGTTAAAATCTTAGGTAACTAACCGATGAACCAAGCACTGAAATACGCCAAACCTGGAAATAAATTGGTAACCAGTATATTTTTGGTTTAACTATCAACTGAAATACCGGGAGTTATTAAATAAACTAAGGTTATGAATTTTTTTTAAACACCTCCGAATAACGGACACCTCTGTACAACGGACATTTTTGTGGAAACGTAACAAAACCTATAAATTTCCCACCTCCCATTAGTGGACACCTCGCCACAACGGACAATTTAAGATTCCCTATCGGTGTCCGTTGTGGAGAGCTTTTACTATAATTGAAACAATGGATGTTTTATCTTGTTTATAAACCAACCTTCTGACAACTTGGACAATTATTAAAATGCTAATTGAAATTCCATTCTATCTTTCAAGTAAATTAGCCAAGAATTTGGCTAGTTTGTTTAGCCAAGTTAACAAATTAGCCACAAATTTTTCGACATTTTCCACGTTACGTAAATCTGAGTCATCTCGCCGTGCTCTCATCCTGTTTCAGAATCGATAATTGCTCGGTAATTCCCTTAGAGAGGGAACGACTTTACCTACTTTGGAATTAAAAACTTGAACTCGGAGGCCTAAAGGCAGCTTAAGCAAAATTTATAATTCATGACATTTACAGTCGACTGCTTTATAACTCTGATCAGTGGAGTCATTTTCTAAGCTACCATGCAACAAAGGCCTCCAGATCACTTTATTGAGGGTATTACGATAAAGGAAAATTTATGACTACTTACTCAACTCCAACTGACTAGAGGTTTTGGTCAGTTTATTAATCTTTCAAAAGCATGAATAACGATAATTGCGCTTGGCAAAAGTGTACACCAAATACCATCCAGTCAAATAAATTTTGAAAATATGACGAGTTTGCACCGGAAAAACATCAACCTTTTAGACTGTAATAAAATGAAAAACGTACGGCCTTAGGAAAGCTGGAACAATGGGCAAGCGGTTGACAAACACTGCTCAAGGTTTGTACGCAATTACTGGATAGTGGCCCAAATTTAATTGCCGAATTTGAACCGTGACTAATTCGATTCCTGTTCTTGTGGCGATTTTCTCGATCATCGAAAAAAGCCCGACTTTCTATTTAAAACAGGCGCTCATCTCCTTATCTGGGTCGTAAACCCAGCGGCCGCTTGACAATTACCAAAATTTGAGGTATTGTTTAAAGCCTCGGCCATCGACCCACGCAGAGACAACGTGGTTTTATTTTGGTCCGTCTTTGTTCGTATAACCAAATATTTATAGTTCTGCACGAAGATAAAGGCTGTCCTTTATCAAGCGCACGCTAAGGTAAAGTTTTGATTCACGGACACGCTCCGACCGATTGAAAGCCGAGCTATTCCAAGAGTTAAAAATTTGGATACGCGGCGCCGCTGCTTAAAATGCAAACACGGAGCTAATGACCCTATCCGCCGGTCATGACGATTTACAACGCTAATCGCTTGATTTTCCGCGAGTTTACCAAAATTTTTGATTAAAAAAACAATGAGGTGGACTACTTAGGAAACAATGAGCATTTGGGTCGCGCTGTATGCGCTCGTTACGAAGAAATTTGCAATTCCCCTTCTAACACGTGGATTTGGAAAAGTGGTGGCCACAGGGACAAGGTGAGGATTTTACCAAACGCGTCAGCGTTCACCTCGCGTTATTATGGAGTCTATATTTACATTTCTCGTTTGAAATAACAGTTTCGTCGCTAAAACGTCGGTTTACAAAAAATGGTACATGGCACCCGACGTGTGAATCGATTAGCCTTGTAGTTCCACTAAAAATAATTGGATAAACACCAACTTTCAGGAATTTAACTTGATTATAATTTATCAGTGTGTTGTGGAAAACGAGCAGTGATCATAAACACACCGTATTTTTGAATCATAATCGGTACAGACAGGTGATGGAGTTATTGCATACAATTTTGTTTACGTCAAAAATGCTTTGAAAGATAAGCACATCGGTGTATGCACGTGGATTAATTACAGGTAATTCGGAACCGAAATAGCCAGACGCCCACTGGAGAGGTTTTTCGAACCATTGTGACCTCATTAATCAATTTTATAGTTTCGATAAAACTATAGACCAGAGATTAAGACGTAAATTGTGATTATCATTCATAAAATTTATCGCACGCTCACACTGATTATCTTGAATGGCTGCAGATAATTGAATTAATTTATTCAAAGAGCTTCGGCGACAGTATGCATTGCGACATTCGCAAGGTTGGAGAAAAAATATATTTTTAATTATTGCAGTGTGGAAATAGCTTTTGTTTTACGTTATTTTTATCTGTTACGTCTAAAATTACCCACAGAGTGGGATGGACTCGTGTAGCATGTAATCAAAATAATTTGGCAACTTTGTCGTGACTTTTGCAAATCGGCGCTTTCATTGTTGCAGCGAGAGTGAAAAATACTTCTGCGAAAAACATATTTTTTTCATTTCAAAACGAAACAACCATTCCAGGAATAATGCAATCGAAATTTTCAAAATAATTTTAGTACGTAAGGTTTCTTTCAAAATACATCATTCGGTTTATGTTTAATTATTTTGCGACAAAAGAGTTTTTTGTGCAGTGTTCAGTCATTCAAAATGAATTAGCTTCAAAGAAATGAGTGGGTACGATTTTCGAAAAAAATATATAAAGGAACTGAAAAACTGCTTTGTTTTCAAAATTAGCTCAATCTGGTGGTCATTCAATATCATGAATTTAATCACCAGCAGTCAAAATTTTCGCTTTTGAGTTTCAATTTCGTTAAAAATTCCAAAATATTTAAACATAAACTGGGAAGACTATTTTTTTAATCTTCTTACGTTAATTTAAGTGTAAATTTGTTTATCGATAATTTGACGTTTTTTTTGTGCTATTTTTATGCTAGTTTTGGTTATTTTCAAGTTTCTGATGTCTTTTTACTTTAATATTATCTAATAATTTTAGAAATTTCTAATTTTTCGAACTCAAACTTTAGTCATTTTGATACTTTCTGGTCAATATGCCGAATGAAATTCGGTCAAGTTCCGAAAATCTTAGTAATGAGTAATAATGAGCTCGGAATGCAACTTTAATTATTTAATATAAAAAAAGGCACTGGTTTAAAGGCATTATTTTTGAATTAGAAGTCATTTTTAGAGCAAAATCTTTTACCAAAAAAATTGCCGTTTAAAAAAATGTTTTAATAACTAACTCTAAAAATACCAAAATAGAATTTCGAAAAAAATTATTCTCGAAATTTTTCTTTCAATTACTTGATCATGTATTAATTAGTTTGTTTTCATAAAGGAATGCTTTTGTAAAACATTTGATAAGTAAATTTTGTTTTGAACAGTGTTGAAGCTTTTTTTTTCTAAAGTTTTGAGTATAATTTTAGGCATATTTTCAATTTTTGAGCATATTTAGCGTAAATTTCAAACTTATTTTAGCACTTATTTCCCACATTTTTGTGCTAAAAGTCCGAACTCTAATACGAAAGAAAATGATTTGAAGATTGCCTTTCAAAAATTTTGTTTTTAAACTTGTGGCACGAAAAATATTTGTTGACGGCAAATATTAAGATAGAATTAAATTAAAAAAAAACTCCAAAACATTATTTAAATAACATCTCGTTTTCACCTAAAATAAATTCTGCTTATAAGACACAATAAGTAAATATTTTTTACAGCAATGAATTCCTGCTCGTAAATTTTTTTTGGAAAAACGAAGACTAGATTTTCAAAATTTAGTTTTTAAGTTTGTCAAGTTGATAATACATTGTTGAACTTCTAGACCTGGCCGTACTTTTTTTATCAGAAAATACATTTAAAACACGTTAAAAATTTTGATAATTTGCAGCAACCAACAAAATTCACTGGAATGCCTTAGCATTTAAAACTTATGTTTTAATTGTGATTCGGTGTGTAAAAGAACACTTTGTATCATTTTTACTTCATGAAATGGAAATTAACATCGAAGTTAATTTTTCTTGTTCAAATACTGAAAAAATTCACAGGCATGGAAAAAAAGTATTTAATATCAAAAGCTGAGCTCTTTGCGATTATTAGTTTTTGAGATATAGTGAAAATATATACTTTAGGCTAATTTGCACTAAAATTTAAACAAAAATCCTTTAATAATTTCTTCTCAAATTGTCAAACTATCATTATCAATATTATCACTCTTGTACCTTTTTTGAACAAACTTAAACTTTTAATAAACCTGACTCTTGAGATAAAGTGGAATAACTGTTTATTGTTGTTAAAAACTTTAGCGTTATTTGGGAATTCTGAAGAAACGCAATTCTGAACAGTTTAAAAAATAAATTTCGCTAAATTTTTTCGTAAATAAAGCTGTACATTTGTCAAAACGAATTTAAGTGGCTAAGCATCAGAGCTACTTTCGTAACACTCACTGCTTTTTAAAAGGATAAAATTTACTGCATTTGTGCAAAAGCTCATTAACAGTAGTTAATTAAATAAAAAATAATTAGGTTTATGTGTGCATTATAAACTGAAAGCCGTTGTAAAATTTCACACTTTTTACGCTTTTAACCTTTTACTATCCCCATTACAATAATATTTTGCGAATAATTCGAAACGTGTGACTTTTGTTCACCTTGAGGCCCAATGCCTCAGTCACGTGTCCGAAAACCGTCTTGTAGCAATACGGATTTTTCGTCGTAATTAATGCAATTTGTGCGTCGGCCCCTCCCCAGTGGGGTGTCTGAGCGCGTTCTCATGGCAATTCGTTAAAAATCTCTTTGAGGGCTGGCGTCTCGCTCGCCCCTCGCATCCACCGCCCTCAGGCGGCTCCCCAAGCGTGCAACAAAGAGCTTTGGACTCACCAAACGACTCCGAAAGCTCCGTATCCGATCGGTCGGTCCGGCTGGACCTGCTCCTGGGTGTGCGCCGGGGCCGCTGCATGCTGGGGGTGGTAGTAGGGCTGCGCCGCGTGCAGGCCCCCTTGCTGCCCCCCGGCGGTGGGGCCGGCGGTACCCTGCATCAGACTCATGGACACGGACATGGACACCCTTGAGTGGCGGCTGGGGCCCACCACAGCCATCAAATACTGCACCAGTTCGACGCTGTTTTTTCCCTCCCGTGATAGTCACCACCACCGCACCAGGACTCGGCTCGGTCGACGGGTTTTTTAACAAAGCCTTTTGACTACTCGTTATCCTTGCGGTCGGCTTATGCGAAAACGGCGACTTTCCTTTCCTACACTAGGACACTAGTTTGTTTCATTACGAGTCACTGGACGAATTACGAGTGAACTTGGTGGTAAAATGCTAATTTCGAGTCCTTGTAAAGAGAACTTGTAATTAAATTTAATTTCACCGTCATGTTAACGCACTGCTCCACACTTTAATTTTGCCCTTTTTCTTCAACGGAAACGAACGCGCAACGGAAAGCTACTTTCGAGGATTTGGTGCAAAACAAGGGGGAAATAAAAATAAGGAAATAAGTTGTAAATTTGTGACACACAATGCACAACTTTCACAACCGTTCGATGCGAACTGAAATTCTACTAAACATGGCTGCAGGAGTTCCAAACATTTGCGACCCCACCATTTCTGATACTCTCTGCGCAGGACCGGACTCGGGGAACAGCTGACTACAGCTGGACTACGGTCATGTCAAGTTACAAATGCTGCATACAGCTGGGTTACCACCAATTACATCTTACATACACTTTTTTTTCACTAAATTACAAGCCCCAGGCTTGACTAAAACACACCACAAGCACTAAAGTTATCTCAAACGGAATTTGTCAATAGTATAGATTATGGAAAAAAGGTCACATTGACAGTATTTTTTCATAAAGCGCAAAGTGCAGAAATATTATCCTGCAACACACAACGAAATGTCAATACCATTATCTATTTATAACACCCTTTACAGTGCAAAAGGTCAGAAGAAATTCCTGTTACATGTACAATAAATTAGGAACTCAAGTATTAAAAACGCTTGCTTTGTGGGCTTTTATGACAACTTATGTAGTGCCCATGCGAAGTTATTCATTTTTACGTGTTTATAAATAAAATACTCATTTACAAAACTATTTGTTAGAGGAGACAAATGACGAGGCTTACGAACTATAAAGCAAAGTATTTTGGGTTGCATTTTGTCTTTAGAAGGCTCGCCATCTTACGTGAATCATCTGGTATGTTAATGGGACAGGCGCAGTGTAGGACTGTTTCTACTCAGTTTATTGAAGTTGCAACTTTCTCAAAAGATTTGCAATTACATTTGAATGTATTCTACTGTTTTTAAGGCTTTAAAAAATGAGATTTTTTTATTAATTCAACAAATTTCTGACTTCTTTGAAAAAGACACATTGAACGATACAAAATAATTCATTTTTAAAAGAGCAGTATTTTGTAGACACATTTTTTAATGGGGACAATTGGAGGAAAGCTAAATTTAGTCTTTCTATTTCCATTGATAAATCTTTAAAAAGCCAACAAAGCGGTCAATTTGGCCTATAATTTAAAAAGTAAAGTACCATATTTTTGCATAATTTAATCTTTATAATTTTATTATTTAAACAACTCATTCATTATTTTGCAATTTACATTTTGACCACAATTTATTCAAATGGTTGGAAAGAAACTGCTTCATTTTTAATTGGATCTACATGTTAAAATTAAAATAATGACTTCTGTTTTCATAAGCATTGTGGCATTTTTTGCCCTTTTTGCTTCTTTGCCCACATTTTGTTGGATTATCAAATAATTTAACAATTTTCTTGTAGAAAGTAGTTTGTACCAAGTATCAAGTGATACACCAGATTCTTCCTACATGGTAAATCCCATTTGAAAAAATCTTGAAATAATAATGATTTATTCATTCATGTTAATCAGTTTAATAACAAGAACAACAAAATTTTAAAGAAAAACGTATCCTTATTCCATTTAAATAAAAAACTACGGTTTTTTTTGAAAAATTAATTAATTAATTTTTACAAATCATGCATTTTAAACGTTTCTCCTTTTTAGCAAATGCTAATTACTATATGATTTAAAAATTAACACTAACTTCCAAAAATTTAATAATACACGGAATAGTAGCTTATCTGATACACAGCTAAAAACAGAAAAACTCAATAATGCAGCTCATTAGAACCAACTATTGAATTGTAATACAATTCCTGACTCCAGTCGTAGTGACTTTCAGTTAAATAACATCTACAACTCTAATTAGACATAATTATTTTCTTATAACATAAAGTATACATTCATTTACTGGTTTACCGTGATCATTTTCAAGAAAAATAAAATAAATCTACCTACTTAACGTATTATTGTCAACAAAGTGTGAGAGGCAAGTTATTAGACTCAGTTGGCGAGTAATAAAGCTCTGCTCATTACAACTAACCATCTTCACTGTCATTATTGTTCGAAATGAATCGATTTTTGCATTAAAACAAAAACAGTATTTCTGCTCATCCTCAATCATACAGGTGTAATTCAAAATTAATTAACACAGCAATGAGGTTTACGTAACGTTCGTTCCCAATAAATAAAAATCACAAAAATAGTGCTTTAATTAGAAAATAAGCTATTGATTTGCGTTACGTAACGCAACCACGTCAAAAATGTTATGAAATTAGTGACTGCTTTTAGCAAAAATAGACAAAGCAACTCCCATTATACTATTTTTTACTAATTTACATGGAAAAAAACACACAAGGTAACAGTAAAATTCACTCCACGTAACACAATTAGCAAGCTGAGACTTTTACTCAATAAAATTGAATATTTATTATTATTACACTGTGCAGGACACAACATCAAATTTCAGCAATTAATAGCTTGTCGAACAAGGCGAAGCGTGTAAAACGCTAATTTGTGTAACTGCCACATTAGCATTTAAAAACTTGTGCAAATCAACAATTGTTTATCGGTTCTTCGAGTGGGCGTATAATTAAACCGTTAATTGGTGAATAGTTACAAATTGTTGGAAGCCACCTAATAATTTTTGTGAGACAATCATTCTGGTCAATTAGGGCGTTTGCAGTAAATAATTTCTCTCCGATTAGCCCGAGTTATTTTTTCCAGGAAGGGTTGGATTCCTTACCTGTATCTACAATCGTTTAAATGCACCTCAAGCCAACAGGCGATGATATAATACCGAGAAGCAGGACATTTAAATTATGCCTTGTCTTATTATTCCATCCCGAGCTTTGATTTATTTTTATACTTCCACATTCTTAATGACATGACGCGATAAATCGTGTGAAAATTGTCAATTTTCCCATCGCGAGCGGAAAAAGCGGTGAATTTCTCTGTGTTGTTCACAGCGAGGCAGAGACTTGGCCTTGCTGGATTTTTACCACAGACCCACGGACACGTTAAAGCGAACCGGAGTTTTGAAACGGTAACTGCACAGTTGCATTAATAGGTATTGTGAGCGTCTGCTGCGGAAAAATGGGCCTGTTTTAGTGCAAAAACTATGTGATTGTTTCACCTTTCCGAGCCACAGTACAAATTTAAGTTCCTAAGGTAAGTGGCTGCACACATGACCGAAAAGGCCGAACCAAGTTTTCGATTGTTGCAATTCAAGCGTGAAAACGCTTGTTGATGGAACAATTAAAGCGAAAATTTCGTCTAGTGCCTTGGTACTACGTTGTACTTTTTCCCAAACCCGTTTTGGTAACGAAATTACGACCACAGGACGTAGGCAACTCACTTTACACTTTTCTTGCAGTACGATGGGTAAATGGATCTTCGCAATGACCAGTATTATCATTTTTAAAGTAGGGCTAAGTCTGGACTCGGCAAAGTCCTGCCGGAAACGGACGAGTCCTTTAGGGGGCGAGGAGCTGATTTGTTCCAACGCTTCGACCTCACTTTTGAGAAACAACGACTTTATTTTGAGCAAAACGCATTGGTTCACTTGCGAGAACTGTACCTTGAACACGCTAGACGGTACCACGTTCAATTTCACCAAAAACAGTATTAATTATTTGTACCTAATTTCGTCCCAAATTGTTACAATAAAAGGGCACGCCTTTGTCAAAATGAAATTTTTGAAAATTGTCAATTTGCGGAACAATTCAATCAGCGACTTGGACCCTGAAAGCTTCACGAACTTGACCCGCGTGACACAAGTCGATTTGAGTCACAACAGTCTCAGGATTTTAACAAATAACTTATTCAGCGAGTTGGCAAATTTGGATTTGTTGAATCTGAACCACAACACGGTTTTCTACATCCAGCCGGACGCTTTCAAGGGTTTGTCGAATTTGCGGCACTTGTACCTCAGCCATAACCGCCTTGAGCGGCTGGAAGGCTACGTTTTCAAGTATTTGCCAAATCTCCTGTTGCTCTATTTGGAGCACAATCGCATTATTTCGATCGATTCGTTCGCGTTTGCAAATTTGAGCAATTTAAACGCGCTCTATTTGAACAACAACAGCATCAACTTCCTGACGCAGTACAACTTCAAGCCTTTAAATAGCCTGGTGGACTTGCAGTTGAGGCGCAACAACCTTGTGGAGGTCCAAACTAGCGCGTTTAACGGCCTGACTAATCTCAAGCATTTGTATCTCGGGAACAATCGGCTGAGAACCGTAAAGCG
The DNA here is from genome assembly GCF_031307605.1 of Tribolium castaneum. NCBI lineage: Eukaryota > Metazoa > Arthropoda > Insecta > Coleoptera > Tenebrionidae > Tribolium > Tribolium castaneum. The sequence continues at coordinate 23,189,750 of NC_087395.1, read as the reverse complement.
TTACGGTTTCGTTGGCCTGGACAATCTCCAAAATCTGGACCTGATCGGCAACGATCTCAAGCATTTCGATTTGAGCCACGTCGAGAGTTTGAGAAAACTGAACATGCTGTGGCTGGAGCAGAACCGACTGACGAATTTGAGCATCGACGTTAAACTGGAGCCTTTAAATTCCTTGTATAGTTTGGGAATAAACGACAATAATCTGACCGTTTTGAACTACAAGTTGCTGTATAACAAGATGCCGAACATTCGGGACATTTTTATTTATAATAATAGCTGGAACTGCGAGCTGCTGATTAGCATGCAGCAGTTTTTTCAAGAGCTGAATGTCAGCTTGTGCATGAGCTTTGATTGCAATCCGGAGAAAAATAAACACGTTCTTGAAGCGTCTTCGTGTGATGTGCGACTCAAGGAGGAGGAGAGTGATGAGGATTTCGATGCCGATTTTGTGGCGGAGGCGGGGACTTGTTGTAGGTTTAGTGTGATTTTAGTTTTAGTTAATTTACAAATGTTAGTGTTTGTGTGAATTGCACTGTTAGGTTTTAACTACCAGCTACCTCATGTTGTCAAAGCTTTATTTGTAAATAAAATATTTACGACACGTTTTTTGTTTTATTTTTACGGCCAGTTTTGTCACGGTTCACGGGACAGGAAACAGAAGGAAATAAGAAACATTTATTCTTTGAATCACGCTTAATATGCAATATGAAAATTTGAAATTTTCACACACCCACCTTTCAAAGGTCGATTACGGCAAGACTATTTGAAAAAGTACAACTATTTTAATGTAGTCTTATGTAAAATAGTTGAAGAAATCGATTGTCGTCGAGAAAAGTGCTAAATTCCCAATAGTTTTTTAATTACGATTTTTTCAATTTTTGCTTTAGTTTGCAATTTTTTCGCAAACATTCGGAAAACATGATTTTTTTTTGAGAAAAATAGACTATTAAGAAAGCTTTTCAACAATAATAAACCCTATAGGGTTACTTATGTAAAATAGCTTTTGAGTTATTGTTTGATGAATACCGAAAATATGTTCAAAACAAGGAAAGTCATAAATTTATTTATTTACCTATTTCGGAATTTTTCGTTTTTTTTTTAATTGTTAAAATTGATATGTTCTAAATTTTTCTATTAAAGAAAATTAAAAAAAAATTGTAAAGTTTTCTTTTCATTTTTATATTTTTTTTCATTTCATTTATTATTTTTTTATTTAATTTTTTAAGTTTTGTGTATAATTTATCGTTATTAAATACTAGTCAAGATTTCTACTATAAAAACTCAAACAAGATTTTAAGCCTCGATATTTATTTTTCAGAATTTAAATTTTTAAGGATTCTATTATTAGGTATAATGTCTAGATCTAGACCATTTACTCTGAAAATATATGCTGATTTATTTTTTTAATGTGTTCTTTCTTTAGATTTTAAGTTTCTCTTTTTAGATTATTAATTTTTAAGACAATAGTTCACTAAATTTTTAAAACAGATTTTAAAACACTATACTGAGACGTCAAGATAACTGTTTTAAGAACTCAGTTTTTTTGAGATCTAATTTTTTTCTTAAGATTTAATTTTTTTAACCTAATGTTTGATGTCAAAGACAACTAGGTACACTTTTAGCGACGTTCTTACATAATTTTAATTTTTTGTTTCAAGATTTTTTTAAACTAGTAGTCTTTCGTGATTTATTATTAATTTTTAAGACAACAATTCACTACATTTTTTAAATAGATCTTAAAAAACTATACTGAGACGTCAAGATAGCTGTTTTAAGAACTCAAATTTTTTGAGATATAATTTTTTTCTTAAAATTGAATTTTTTTAGCTATTGTTTGATGTCAAAGACAACTAGCTTACATAATTTTAATTTTTTGTTTCAAGATTTTTTTAAACTAGTAGTCTTTTGTGATTTATTATTAATTTTAATGCAACAGTTCATTAATTTTTTTAAACAGATCTTAAAAAACTATACTGAGACGTCAAGATATCTGTTTTAAGAACTCAGATTTTTTGAGATCTAATTTTTTTCTTAAGATTTTATTTTTTTTACCTAATGTTTGATGTCAAAGACAACTAGATACACTTTTTAGCGACGTTCTTACATATTTTTTTTTGTTTGAAGGTTTTTTAAACTAGTAGTCTTTCGTAATTTATTATTAATTTTTAAGACAACATTTCATAAAATTTTTTAAACAGATCTTAAAAAACATATTGAGACGTCAAGATAGCTGTTTTAAGAACTCAGATTTTTTGAGATTAATTTTTTTCTTAAGATTGAATTTTTTTTACCTATTGTTTGGTGTCAAAGACAACTAGATACACTTTTTAGCGACGTTCTTACATAATTTTAATTTTTTGTTTCAAGATTTTTTTTTAAACTAATAGTCTTTCGTGATTTATTATTAATTTTTAAGACAGTTCACTAAATTTTTTAAACAGATCTTAAAAAAACCATACTGAGACGTCAAGATAGCTGTTTTAAGAACTCAGATTTTTTAAGATCTATTTTTTTTAAGATTGAATTTTTTTTACCTAGTGTTTGATGTCAAAGACAACTAGGTTACATAATTTTAATTTTTTGTTTCAAATTTTTTTAAACTAGTAGTCTTTTGTGATTTATTATTAATTTTTAATACAACAGATCATTAATTTTTTTAAACAGGTCTTAAAAATTATACTGAGACGTTAAGATAGTTGTTTTAAGAACTCAGATTTTTTGAGACATAATTTTCTTCTTAAGATTGAATTTTTTTTTACCTAATGTTTGATGTCAAAGACAACTAGATACACTTTTTAGCAACGTTCTTACATAATTTTAATTTTTTGTTTTAAGATTTTTTAAGACTAGAAGTCTTTCGTGATTTATTATTAATTTTTAAGACAACAGATCTTAAAAAACTATACTGAGACGTCAAGATAGCTGCTTTAAGAACTCTTAAGGAAAGAGTTCCAAGTTATAACTTTTTGCTTCTACGGCCTACCACTGATTTGTTTAGACTTTTCATTTTGAAATTTCCACTCCTTGTCACCGATTATTTCAAATCAAATAAATTAGAAATATCCGTCAAGTTCCTGTCAGCTGTAAAATGAGTGGCCAAGTTCCGGCCCGCTACAATTACACCAACTACGACATCTACTTCGGAGTGGTTCCCGTCGGCACCACCGTCGTCAAACCCTACCACATCAGGAACCACCACAACGTAAACCACCCCCAAACCCACTTCCTCTCACCATATTTTCCAGGAAGTCGTCTCTTACCTCGTAACCAGAAACACGCGCATCAGTCCCATCTACCAAGTCTTTGACGCCAACAAATACGAAACCAAACTCGATCCCGGCCGAGAACTGGTGCTAAAAATCAGTTATTCCCCCAACATCCCTGGTACCAAAAACTACGACTATTTCACAATCAACGACAGTCGCCAGAACTTCTACCGCCTGTGCCTCAGGGGCGAGTGCTCAGGCCCATCGGTCACAACCTCCATCCGACACTTAAATTTCCACAAAACGCCCAACCACAAAAGCGTCAAACAAATTTTCACACTTAGTAATACTTCGGAATGTTTGGCAAGGTTCCAGTTCGACTGTATTAGGGACGAACAGGGGGCTTTCGCAGTGGATCCGGTCGAAGGTGTTATCAAACCGCAAGAACATGTCTACATTGAAGTGAGGTTTTGCCCCAAAACTTTCAGGTTTTACTCGCGGCAATTGGCTTGTCTCATTTTATATCATGTAAGGTTGCAAAAATTGGGCCCGACTTTATACAGTTTATTAGGAACCGATTTTGATCAACTTATTTGGAGTCTACTCAAACATTGACTACGACTTGACCCAGTCACCTCTCAGGTACTATCAACTTCCATACGAAGAAACTGTGAGTTTTGCCGGATATTTGAGTGATAGTGTGACCCTCAAATACGTCCCTCCGCCCGTTTCTTTCACCGTTAATTACCTCGATTTTGGGCGAATGTTGCCGGAAAGCTCGTGTCAAACTTTAACAACTAGTTTCACAAATCATATGGATAAGCCAGTTGAAGTTGAGTGGGAGCAAAGCGAACTGTTTCGAATTTATCCGGAAAAACTTGAAATTCCGGCTAAAATGTCGGCTTTGTATGAATGTAGGTTTCGTCCAAGTGCCAAATGTAGACTCTCATCGGCCATAATTAATGGTTTGGTCACGTGGATCCCCACGGAGGAGGATAATCCCTTTACCATCAATGTCCCAATCCCTGTCTCCCTTCGTTTTATTGGTAAAATCCCCCTATTTTGGCTTGAATTTTATGGGTTTGACTTGCCAAACTATTTGTGAGGGTGGTTGTAAAGCAAACTGATCACCTGGGTTCAAACAACCTTAAAACCCAAAAATTAATTGCTTCGTAAAGTTCAAGCAAAGATAGCCAGAGTTTACAGTATGAGCTCGATTATGTGAACTAAAAAAAAACAGAGGTGGCCGTGAGATCGGTAAAGTTCACATAATCGAATTTAGTTTTTCTTTTTTTTAACTTTATTAAGAAATTTTGCCTTTTCCAGGCAATATACCGTTTTTGAGAAACGAAATTATTTTTCAAAATTACTCAAAAATCCAAAAGTCGGTACATAAATTTTGTCCTTTCGGGTCCTTTCGGCACATTGTCAATCAGAGATGCCGTTGATAAGTAAAATTATGACAAAAATTAACGGAAAAGTCTGTTAAAAAATGCAACAATTTTTCCATTTTTCGAAAGTTTGAGCACTTTAATAATAATAATATTAATAATAATAATAATAATAATAATAATAATAGTAATAATTGTTTATTAACAGACAAAACTCGAAATATGTTTACACAAGACACATATGATAAATAAAAATAATAGAAACAATAATAATAGGTCTATTAAGAAAAACGCTGTTTTTACAAAATTTTGCTAGATCTTGCTGAAAAATCAATAAATTTGATCCAAATATGATGAGATTTTACAATTTTTGCGTCATGTTTGTACGTTTTTTATTTAAAAACACAATTATTCAGTAATATTTCGATGAAAAATACTCAAAAAATGACCGCATTTTGTAAAAAAATTTTTTGGACACTTGAACACGTTTTTGAGCGAAAGTTTGAAGAATTACAAACTGGATCAAATAAAAAATTATTTCAGTAATGTGTTTGTAAAGTTTTCCTTCCAAAAATTCAATAATAATTATTTTAGTTTCCATAAAAATCATCGAACTGTGTAAATTGTTTAAAAACTAAGTTTTTGTCAAAAATTTTATGTAAGTGGGATGAGAAATTATTAAAATAAGAAAGATTTCATATTATTTCTCTTTATTTCGCCAAAACATCCCCGAATTGTCTTGAAAATGGTGTTTTTTTGGCACTAAAGCGAGTTTTTTTTTGTTAAAATGGAATGGAAATTTACTAAAGTAAATCAAAAATCTCAATATCTTTTCTTTTTTCGATAGTTTTAGCAAGAAACGTGATCATTATTTAAAGGAATGTCGTTCAAAATAAGCTAATGAGTAATTATATTTACTTTTAATTGCCTCTTTAGACAAAATCTCGTTTTTCATCCTTACTATTATCTCCGTAATTAATACAAAAAAATCGCAATAACACCTGAACAATTAACTAATTGGTAAAAGAAAAGTATTTTTAGTGAATTTAAGTTGTTTAAATTTTCCTTCTAAAGAATTTTTAAAGACCAGATCTCTGGATCATAAGATCATGCGCATTTTTTTCACTCCAAAAAAAGTTTCGCTTACAGTCCTTTCATTTCCTTCGTTTTCACATTCCTATTCCAGTTTTCAACATATTCTGCGATACTTCGGCCTACATTTTTTTGTTTTTTGTAGGCAGTAATTCCCAAAATAACCCACTTTCATGGGCGTTATAAATATTTGATCGTTTGTTAAATTCAAATGTTTGATTATTTTGTAAAAAATTTTTTGAGCTTTCTCTCGAAAGCATTTATTAAACGAATGTCGAATAATTTTACAATTTTCGAAGCTATCGGCCACTGAATTTTTTTTCAAAATTCCATGTAAAACTTTTGCTTGTGCCTTTTTTTTACCAGACGCTGGTAATTTTTTATTCGTTTCTCTTCCGCTTCCATTTTAGGTATTTTTCCCAATATCAATAACAGTAGATTGACTAACTGATATTTTTTGAAAAAAAAATACCTACTCAATTTTTTTGGATTGGTTTTGATAAAATTTTAAAGCTTGTTCCGAACACATTGAAGGGACACGAAAAAATGAAAGCAAATACCAACACAGACAAAGCAAAAAAGAAAAATTAACACAACAGAAGGTTTTATTTTTGATCGTTTATTGAACAATTCAAACTGAATCGAACTTATATTGTTTTGATTTTTTTGAAGAAAATACAATTTTTGAGGTTTTTTTCCATCAGGACACAGTTTTCCCGGAAAGCAGGCCTGGATCCCGTCCATTTCTATTATTCCCAGTACTATCATCCTTCCCTTATGTCTGCCAAATCACCCTTCTTGGACCACATTTATGATAGAGGCCCACGGCCACTTGCCCGTCCTTTTCAAACTGTTACCACCTCGCAAAACGTTCGTTCCCCTAATAAATATTTAATCCAAGCGTTGTAAAAACCTTTCAGAAATTTTATAATGAAACCAATGGTTGGTTTGGTGCGAACCTTTCAAATAATCGTCGTCCAACTCGAAAGCAGTTCCACCGAACCAAACTCATACATCGAAAAATGGAACATCCAGCTCAACGGCCACGAAAGCTCGCACCCAATTTTCATCAAAGCCCAAACTGACATCCCCAGAGTTATAGTAGGCTACGAAAACTGTATCAAATACGAACCCATGCAGCCTGGAACCCAGACAAGTCTTTATGTTCCTTTGGCCAATGTCTCCTGTTGCCACATCCAGTACTAATGAAACGATTCGAGGAAATTTTTGCTTGGAGTTGTTACAGGTATGAATTTTTGACCCCGGAGTTCTTCGGAGTCGTTACTCCACGGGGTGTTTTGGCCCCCAATGAAGAAGTGTTTGTTACTTGTTGGTACCAGTCGGATTTAAGTCAAATTGGTGAAAGTAATTTTTCGGTGAATTGTCGCATTCGGTGCATTTATAAGGAAAAAGTTCTAATTGGAGAACCTGTGGATATTCCTGTTACGGTTTTTGTAGAAGTGGTTTATTCAGAGCTGTGTGTAAGTTTGAAGGGCAGTTGGAGCACTAACGAAGGTTGTGTTCACTACAGTTTTCGAAAACTTAAGAAAACTGTCCTAAGGTGTTAGGAGAATTTGATATTAATTTTAACTTCTTCTTTTCCCGAGATTCCGAAAATTATTAATAAAGACTTTAATTCGTATAACTTCCAAGCGAAATAGAAATACTGCTAAGATTACAAACCAAGAATTAAAAAAATATGCCAATATATCACTTTTTATTACAAGAAGTTTTTTTAAAATCTAGACTTGTTTTTAAAATCAGAATTTTGAAACGAATTGGGAATACTTTGAATGTGATTTTTGTTGTAAACCCCGATTTTTAATACACGTAGGTACTAAAAAATTTTTGTAATTAAATTTTTTTTTCAATTTTTTTAAAGTTAATCCTCTTCTTAAAATCCCTAGGTGAAGGTGAAATCGAAAAACCTCCTAAAATTTTAAACGAATAATTAAAAAAAGGCCAATATCTTACTTTGTTTTACAATTTTTTTCTCTAATGAGATTTGCAGTTTTCTTTTGAATTTTATCTTTTTTAATCTAGACTTCTTTTAAAATCCTAATTTTGAAAAATTTTACTACGAATTGAATGTATGTAAAAATTTTGATTTTTGCCCTTGAAAAACTTTTAAACATTTTATGTAATTTAATTTTTCTTTAATTTTTTTTTAAGTTAACCTTCTCCTTATAATACCTAGGTGCAGGTGAAACCGAGAAAGTGCTAAAATTAGAAACAAACAATTTTAAAAAAATAGGCCAATATCTCATATTTTATTACTTTTTTTTTCTCTAATGAGATTTGAAATTTCTTTTTCGAATTTTATTTTTATTAATCTAGACTTTTGTTTTTGACATCACAATTTTGAAAAATTTTACTACGAATTGAAGAGGATACTTTTAATGTACTATTTAAAAATCTTGATTTTTGTTCTTGAAAATCTTAAAATTTTTATGTAGTTTTAATTTTTCTTTAAATTATTTGAGTTAACCTTCTCCTTGTAATCTCTAGGTGCAGGTGAAACCGAGAAAGTGCTAAAATTACAAACAACAAAACAAAATTAAAATTAAAAAAATAGGTCATTATTTCACATTTTATTACAAATTTTTTTTCTTTAATGAGAATTGAAATTTCTTTTTCGATTTTTAATTTTTTTCATCTATAGTTTTTTTAAAACCAGAATTTTGAAAAATTCTACGACAAATTGAAAAAGATTTTGAATGTGAAAACCTTGATTTTTGTTTCTGAAAAACTACTAAAAATTTTGTGTAGTTTTTATTTATTTTTTTTTTCAATTTTGTTAAGTTAACCTCATTATAATCCCTAGGTGAAGGTGGAATCGAAAAACTGCTAAAATTTCAAAGGAATAATTAAAAAAAATAGGCCAATATTTCACTTTTTATTACAATTTTTGTTTTTCTAAATACATACCTTTATTTCTAAAATCAAAATTTTGAAATCTTGAAAATTCTGAAAATTTTGATTTTTGATTTTAAAAATCTGCAAAAGATTTAACATATTTTTTACCTTGGTTTCAAGATTTTGATTTTTTTGAGCGTTAAAAATTTTTAAAATTACAAATAAAAACCCTAACTTTGATCTTGAAAAACTGCTAAAACTTTTCTGTAATTTTGTGGACTGTTTTCTTCCAAAATCTCGACTCACAAGATTTCTAGAATTCTTTAAAAAATTATTTTTTTCGTCATAATTTTTCGGTAAAATAATAGATAGCTTCTAAGATGACAAATAAACTATTAAACTCAACATTATCTATGGTTTTATTTTGGCAAATCACCAAGATTTTTGGAATTCTTGACCTCTTCACTATTAAAACTTGAAAAAAACATCGAATTTAATTTTAAGAACTTTAGAAACGAAACACTTTAAACAACCAAAAAATTATCGTCAGTACTTCAACTGTACTTCATCAAAGTAAAAACTGGCTCGATTCTAGGCTTTTCCGAGCATTTTCAAGTGCGGCCAAATCGAATATGGAACCACAATCAGCACTTGTTTCCACATTTTCAATTTCGGTTACTCTAACATTAATTTCAAACTATGCCACGACCATGCCTTAAAAGACGTTGCTTTGTACCCCACTTTTGGACGTTGTGGCTCTCGCGAAAAACTCCTAGTCAACGTCCAGTTCACTTTAACCAACTTGGGAAAACGAACCCTCCACATAGGCTACACGAACCGCCTCAACGAATTTTCCGAAAATGCTATAAACGAGGGAACGAAAACCATTTTCCGAATTGACTACGACTGCATCTGTGCCACGCTCCAAGTGACTATTAAATCATGCCTAAGCAAGTTTGGCTAAGTCATTTTGCAGATCACCGACTTGTTGGAACACAATTTAGGCGGTTTGTTCAGTCACAGCGACTTGTGGCGATTTTTGCGAATAGACGCGTAATTATTTACTAGTGAAGCCTGTACATTTTCACGTATTATTGCTCCAGAATCAATTCGGCGTTAAAAGAAACGAATGAAGGGGAGATATCACGCGTGGATTTGTGCGTCCCAGACTGTGAAATGTCCCAAAAGTTGTACTATTTGGTTTTTGTCGTGAAAAACGTGTCAAACGCCCACATGAGAGTGGCTCTAAAAAGGCGAAAAATCTGCGATTGTGAGCAAAGGCAGTCGGAGGAAAGCCTCACTTTCAGAATTAAAGTCTACGATTGTCCCCACAAGGACTTATTCACGCTTGAATTGGCCAATCCTTTGATGCCGGTATTTCGCTTTTTTGGTCTCCACTGAAGCGAAGTTGCATTTTAGGCCAATTCCGCCCAGCGCTTGACTCTCAAAATTAGACACACGCTCCCTGACCTAAACACGCTCTCATATATTCTCGAAATGGGCAATGAGAGGACAATCATTTTCAATATTTCCGTCAACAGTATCCCGCCTGATTGCTACGCCTTGTCTGTTTATCAGCTGGACTATAGGTTGCACCTGGGCTTTGTGTACATCGGCCTGAGGGAAGCCCCGGTCTTTGCCTTCTGGTTGTACAACAACACGAGCAAAGCAGTGCCTTTCAAACTGGACGATCTTGAAATCACGAAGTTGTGCAATGAGGACGGCTTTCCCGTTTTAAAGTCTCTCAATTCGATCGGCTTTGTCAAAGCGCAGAGTCGGGCGCCGCTTTTGTTCAAGTTTTGGCCGATTGAAGCCAAATGTTACCAAGTAAATTTCTAGTTAAAGGGGTATACGTTATACTGTGTTTCAAAGTGGTGCAGAATTTATTTTTTTTTATCTTTGTATCCATTCACTTTTTTCGGAAACGAAAATAAGTTTGGCCACAGAATCATAATTGAATTTGCGCCAACGTTTCGCTTTTTTATTTTTTGACTTATTTTTGAAAAAAAGTTTTAAAATAAAAATATTCTTAAAAATCAAAGTAGGGCAACGAATCTCCATTTCTTGCTGAATTCAGATGTATTTTTGTTTTCAAAATTTGATAATATTTTTTTAAATGAGATTCGAAATTTCTTTTTGGAATATTTTTTAAAATTCCACTTGTGTTTTAAAATGCAAATTCCGCTACGTAATTACGTAATTTGTGATTTTTGCTTCAATATCTTGACTTATAATAGGTATGTATTCCCAGTTTTTTTTTGAGAGTTAACTTTTACTTCATAGTTCCTAAATAAAATAGACTAACTTTAAGATTACAAATAAAAAATAATGAACTGTGAAAAAACACGCATAGGTTTTTATAGTGAGGTTTGAGCTTCTTCTTGTTAAACCAATAGGTTGAAAAATTCTACTATGATTTGAAGAAGATACTTTGAATGGGTTTTTAATCTTGATCTTGAAAAACTATTAAAAATTTTATATACCCAATTTTTAATTTCTTTCTCAAGATTTTTTCATTTAATTTTCTTTTTATAATCCTTAGGAGAAATCTTAAAACTGCTAAGATTATAAGGGGATTATTAAAACAAATAGGTGTCATTTTTATTCCAAGTTTTTTTTCTCTAATGAGATTTCGAATTCCGACTTCTGTTTTTAAAACCAAAGTTTTGAAAAGTTTTGCTGCGGTTTGAAGAAGGATGTTTATTATTTTTTGATTTATTTTTGAAAAAAAAAAGAAATAAAAAGTTTTAAAATAAAAAATATTTTTACATGTTCTTTTACATTGTATACATGTTAGCCACCAGCAAGATACTTTCTTCAGTGGTATAGAAAAAATTCAATTTTATGTAATAATAATAACAATAATAATAGTAGTAATAATAATAATAATAATAATAATAATAATAATAATAATAATAAGTTTATTTTTCCAACAGGTACATAACCCAATTACAGGAAAAAAAAATTAAAATACAATTAAAACTAAAATACAATAAACACTAGTTACAATTGCAAAAACAATCTAACATACACATTTTATACGTAATCTGTAAGCAACAAAAAAATTTTTAGAACTATATATATATTTTTTTCTGTATCTATGCACCCGATTTTTTTTCTACAATTCCTTATAGTAATTATTAACAATGAACTAAAAATATTAATAGATATATTAATAAAATTAAAAATATGACATTAAGTAAACAAACTGTCGTTCAAACAAACGATGCTTAAATGTTTTGTGCAAAAAAAATTGAAAGAAATTCAGGTACGAGTACCTACACACAGAAAAAAAATAAGCATTTAATAGCAATACTGAATTCTGGATATTGTACGAGTAGTTTCTATTTGTTCAGTCTCTTTCAGTTTTTTTTTGGTAACTTTTTTCGTGGAATGGGAAGCAGGTGTACAATCACGCTCATAAAGAATGTCCGGTTTGAGTTCAGCCCCTTGCTAGACGGCCGGTTTGTAGGGGGTAACATTCTTTATGATCGTGACTGTACTTGGGCTTCGCTTTCTGATTCCAACTTCTTCCGAGAGAATTTTGTGTATCTCAAAGAATTTAATTGCTGAAAAATACGAATTTTAACGTGAAATTACTTGCTGTATGCTCAGTTTTCTCAATCTCCATTACTCGAAATCTTCATTACAAATTGCTTTTTTACCGAAAATAATAAAATTAAATTTTAACCTATTGTTTTACAAAATAAAACGTAGATTTTGACATATTCTAAACTTTTGATCATTTCCATTTCTGAGCAATAAAGAAATAACACATAAAAATTACTAACAAAAGTTTCTTTAAAATTGTAACAAAAAAATGTCAATTTTTTTTTTTCAAAAAAGTGTTACGTTGGCGCAAATTTAATTTTTTGATTTAAAATTAGATTACAAATATCGCTAAAAATAGAAAAAAAATTCATTTGTCCCCTTTTCAGCCTTAATTAATCTCAGACTAGGTTGTAGTGCCCTTGATGCTAGGAACAAACCCTGCGACTTTTCAAATAGTGGGTTATGGGACCGATCAAATAAAAAAGAGCGAGTTTAGGGACGTTGCAAGTTTGGCCCAAAAACCGCTCTACAACAACGTTGTGAGCCTGTCGGTGGATCGTCTGGTGATTGAGCCACTTTTGGTGGCAAGTTCGACCGAACGCTTGTTTTTTATCCGAAATCGGGACCGAAATCACCGAATCCAGTTTCGCTGGAAAACGTTAGTTTCGTTCAAATGGCGCAAACAGGATTATATTTTCTTCCAGTTGTTTTATTGACGGTTTGGTCAAAGTGGAGCCGTTGACCAGTGACGGTTTTTTGGAAGCGCAAGAGGCGCAACCTGTGATTGTCAAAATTACGTCCCTTTGTGAACCGTGTAATGTTCGACTGTTACTTTGTTGCGAATTTGTTGATTACGACCAGTTGGTGGTATATAACGATTCTGCGACGTTATTTAATGAGAGACGGAGAAGTTCTGTTAAGGAATTCGTAATATCGGACGAGATTGATGGGAAAGAAAAAGAAAATAATGTTAGTTGGTTGTTGCTACCGCAATTTTGCTCAATCAGTTGCAGGAACTTGAGGATATTGAGCTGCCACCAAAACCCGAATACTTTACCATCACTTTACCAATTAATGTAAGTGTGGTTGGGTATTCGGACCGTGATATTTGTCTTTCTGTGGAGTCGCAAATGAAGCAAAAGCCTTGCGATACGGTACCGATTAACGTGGATGAATTTCTAGCAGAGTATTTCAAAGAAACGGAAAAAAAGGAAAAGCCGATTAGGCCTCCGTTACAAGAAATAAGCCAAGAAGAGGGTAAAGTTAAAGATGATGAACCCTTGATTGCGGAAGAATTGACCAAAAATGTTTTGGAGCATTTAACGAGGTAAAACGCCTCATATTCATAAAAACAAACAAAACTAACGCATTTCCAAGCCATGCTTCTGGATCTGTCAACTCTGTTAGTTGACATAAAAATAAAAAGAATAAAAAAACGAAAAAAATACGCTAATAGACCAAAAAACATCAGTATGACTCACTTATTTTTACAATACGTTCCTCATTTAAAATCAAGGTAGTAAATAAAAAAATAATAAAATTAAAATAAAAAGATAAAGTTAGGTTCTAACGAATTTATACGAAACAATGAAAGTGAATTTTCAGCTGAAAAACGCGCTGTAATGCTCCAGAAAAAATAGTTTAGCAAAATTTTCTGAGAAAACTGTCTTTTTTACTTTAAATTAGTTGCAAAAATAAATGAATAGTGTCTTTAGACCACTATTCATCCCTTAAAAGTGCAAAAAAGTCAACAGGATCCATTTTTTTGTCGAAATTTAACTAATTTTTTTTTAACTTGATATAACAATTTTTTTTGTATCTCGACTTTCTAGGGATCCTCAAAACTTAAATTAGATTATTCAATTCATCAAAATGTGTTTTTTATTCAAGTGATGCGGTCTTCTGTGACTATTTCCGCGAAAAAGTCAACATAATGAAAAACGAACCCAACCCCTTGTACTCCCAAATCAAACTCGATGGAAAGAACAGACGAAAGGAGTTGGAAAAGGAAGCAGAAAAATTCTTTACTCAAGCTAAACTGTCGGAAATTGCCGAAATTTCCAAAGAAGCGGTGGTTCACAGTTTGGAGGCGACATTTCACGTGGGACCGTTTGCAAGAAAACACAACGATGGGTTCGTACCACATGACCTGTGATTTGAAATTAAGTTGGCCCCACTGTAATTCCAACTTAATTTCAAAGTCATGGACCACTTTATTTCGTTTTTTATTGTTTACAATAATTATCTTCGATTCGCCGAAAAACAGCTAAGAACTTGTCGCCCTCGTTTCGCGTCACTTTCTGCCCTTCTTCAGAGCTATCAAATAACTTGTCCACTACTGGGTCACGTTTCTGCAATTAAATAATCAAAGAAATGAAACTGGCAGTTGTTTCATGTACCAATTCCTCATCAGGGATTTGTTCAAATAAAGGATGTTCGTTAAAATGTTGTTTCATCCACTCGTGAAGTTCCTTAACATCTGTTACCGTGTAAACTATCCCTCCAACGGCCAACACGTAGGCGTACTCAGCCAGTAACGACTGATTAATAATGCGCCACTTATGCTTCGATTTTTTAAAGTGTGGGTCGGGATACAAGAAAAACATTTTTTTCAACTAAAAAAGTGCAACAATGCGGCCTTCAAACAACTTACTTGCCCCTTCTTGAAGTAATTTGGCAAATACTTCATGGCGTTACTCCTCAAACATGCTATATTTTGGTACTGGCCCGGATTTTGCGACCTTAACGCCGCTATCCTGTCCATCACATAGTCGGACACTTTCACCCTAATTTCCATCCCTAGCATGAGCGTTTTAGGGAAAAGTGGCGACAGGGTGGTTAGTAAGCCCCCATAGCCGCAACCAATATCAGCAAACTCAACCACAGGGTTACTGCCTTGGTCCTTGTTGACCAATTCGGGGTAATAGGCACACCAGTCCATATCATCGGGGGTCCGGGGGCTTTAAACAACTCAGTAGAGACAATTTAGGACAAAATTAAAATTTACTAGTCGAAACAATGGTCTGCGATGGGGTTTGAATGCGCCCTTTGCCTGTAGTAGCGCTTTTGGGGCAAGGCCATCGGAATCGTAGACATTATTACGAAAATGAATTTTTTTGACACGTTTTTTTGTTGGGTTATGTTTACATTTTGTGACAGTTGACGTTGACGTTCAAGGCAAAGTTGCCATAAGCAGGGAACGTCAACTCTTGTTATCCCATTTTAAAATTAACTTGATGCGGTTTTTTAATTTTTGTTTGCATTATTCGAATTATAATAAGTTAGTACACTTGTTGGGCATTTTGTAATTAAAACCCCTCTTTTGTTGTTGTTTTGACGCTATCGCCAGTTGACGTCAGTCAGCGCGATGACAGTGACAGATAAAAAACAATGACCGGTGTTGCCAGACCCAAAATAATATTGTTCAAAAGTGGAAAATATGTTTGGTGCTTGTTGTGTGCACAGTGATTTTGTGTGTTGAGATGCCAGGTCAGGGGCAAAACTGACGAATTTCCACAATGTTCCACAAGGCGGACAACCCCAAAGGCAGTTTCCTCGAGCAGACCAAGGCTGCCCGAGAGGAGCGGGCCTTTGAGAAGCGGAAAGAAAGGGCAGCGACTCTGATCCAAGCCAGTGTCAGGGGGTGGCTCACCCGAGTCAAGTTCTCCCGCGATATTTTGTAATTTTGCACTAGGTGTCTTGTAACAATGTAAAACTGTGTCTTGCAGACAGGAGTTTGATGACACGGTGCCCGAGGTTGTGGAAGACGGGGCCAAGCCGAGCCTCAAGCCGGCGGTGCAAATTTACAACCAGTCCTGTCGGTTGTTGCTGATCTGGCGCAAGGAGCGGGACAAAGACAGGTTTGAGAAGCTGTGTCGATATTTAGTCGCTACGCTCGAGTGCGAATCCCCCAAGTTCAGCTACGTGGGGGTGGCACTGAGCAAGGAGCATGTGATAAGATGGATCTCTCATATGAATGATATTTTATGGAAGTGCTGTGAATACTTAAATGACTTGAAACCCGAGTTTGCTGGTGATATGAAATCAATTGTTTTGTATTTGCACGTGTTAGTTTCGTTCACTAGCACAAGTAACTGGATTGTGTTGAAACACAAGAATATGGAAGTCTTGAAGTCTGGGATGAACCAGTTGTGCGCCAATTTGATGGGCCAGTTGTTCCACAAGGGATTCTATCTAATACTGAAGGTTGCACATTGGGCAAATGTCTCTTATTTTGAATAATTTTTGTTGTTTAAGAGTCTCTTGTTGAGGGGTTTAGGGAGAATTAAAATTGCCTTCAAACATGCTACTTTATCGGCAATTTTGACTCTGGCCTTAAGACCGTTAATAGCTGCCAACTTTTCTGATAAGCTGATGACGATGTTTCTTATTCACATTTTATCAGTTCCTGCGCTGATTCAGCATTTGGATAACTTAACACCTGAGGTACAGTTAAATATTGGTCAAAGTGGCCTACGACTTCGAAATTCAATTGGCAGTACTGGCCATCACACTTCTAGTGTTGCCAGCTCAAAAATTTGTACAATAAATTTCGCAATTTCACGAGATTTTGGCTTTTGCCAAGTAGACGTGTTTAAAGCGTTCGAAAAGGGCAAAAATAATATAATTTTTGACTTAATTTGGTGTTTTTTTCTGGAAAAATATCTGAACTTTTAGTTTTAAAATGTGCTTGAAAGATTGAAAAAGCCTCGTAAAAAGCAAGAATTAACTCGAAAAAACAAAAAATAAATGATTTTCGGTTAAATTTTTGTAATTTTTTGACGAAATGTTGCCAAATAATTGCGTTTATGGCTGCGGATGTACTAATTGACTTGAAAAGGTCAACAAATAATATAAATTTTGACTTGAAATAATGTTTTATGAAAAAAAATATCTGAAATGTTAGTTGAATCAGCCGATTTTGTTTTCAAAATCATGTTAAGTCGACTATAATAAATATTTACTTTTTGTGACGTATTATATAGGTGTGTTTTGACGAGATCTTGCTAAATAAATAATGTTTTGCTTAAAAAATGAATTAAATAGAAGGGAACAAGGTAGATTAACATCAGTCTCGATCTAATTTGTGACGTTTTAATTGAAAAAAACTTATTTTACCTGAGAAAAGGAAAAAATTAAAGACTATTTTCGTTTTAGTTTTGTGTTTTTTGGGCCTATTCTCAAATAAACTTTTCGAAATATTGTGTTCCTGCCTAAAAAACCTGTTGACACGCTTGCAAAGGCAAAAATAGAATAATTATCGACGTAAATTAATATTTTTTCCAGTTTGTTTTAGTGAAATCTTGTGAGTGAAAATTACACCATTTTGGATCTAATTTTGTTTTTTTTTGGAACAAAATTTCACTCAAAAGCGACCTAAATCCAATAAAACAAAGAAAATAGCATTTATTTATGTGTCTTTTACGCGTATTTTACGGTTGTTATTAAATTTGTCGTAGAATTTTTTATAAAAAGTCGTTAATTTTATTATTTGTCGTGACTAGAGACCGGATTTTTTTAGTCTAATTTAGCTTGTTTTTAAGAAAATTTTGCCAAATAATTGTGTATCTGAATGAAAAACCTGTTGAAATGTTCGAAAATGTTTTTTTGGTTTATTTTAACGGAATCTCCTACAAGAATCTGAAAATTTACTTTTAAATATTTAAACAACTTTTATTTATTTGACACAAAATTCCACTCAACGGCGACTTAAATCCAATAAAACAAACAAAATAACATTTATTTGTGTCTTTTAGGCGTACTTTGACATGATCTTACAAAAAAATAAAAAATCAGGTGTTAAAAACGAGCGAGACAAACTATAACAACATCAGTTGTGATATAATTTGGTAATTTTTCAGCCAGTTTTGATAATTTTTTTGTAAAAGAAGACAAGAACAAGACAATTTTCGGTCAAATTTAGTGATTTTTTGGCTTGTTTTCAACAAAATATTGCGAAATAATTCTGTTTCTGGATGAAAAACCTGCTAAAACTCTCCAAAAAAGCACAAATTATTATGATTTATAATTTTCAAAAACGACCTAAACGGTTATTTATGTGATTTTTGGCGCTTTTTGAGAAGATCTTAGAAATTAAGACGCGAGAACTCGGTTCAAAAACAAGTTAAATTGTTGATTTTTCGTGATTTTTTTGGAAAAACTCGGTTTCTAGATGCAAAACATGGTAGAACAGATACACAAGTAATTTCAAATCGTCTTCGTTTTCTGCAGTTTTTGCACTATTGCCAACTTAATTTCAAAACCAAGAGCCACTTTGACCAGAAACAGTGATTAACTTTGTAATTTCTAGTGCATATCTACGATAAATAACCACAAATTGTTTTCAAAAAGCCTCGAACTGTTATCAAGCCAGCAGTCAATGCGAATCGTCTTCAACACCCTCGAAGGCAGCTACGCCCTTTGCCTCCTTGCAAACCTCCTCCAGTTGGCTTACATGGAACGAGACGCTGCCTTAAAAGACTTAAGTTTCCCAACTTTCACAGTACGGCCCCAAACCCCCCCAAGAACAACAAAAAATCTGTATCAAATTCCAGGTTGTTGTTACGGGTTTACTCGAAAGTTGCCAAAATTACGTAGTCAATAAACAATCCAACCTCACCCACTGGCACCCAGTGCTGGGTTGGTTCGCCCAGCCCATGGACCCAGCATTAAACGCGGCCATGCCGCACGTAAAAATCCAACTCAATCTCTTATGGAACTCACCGATTGTTCAAATTCTATTGGGCAATCTTTTACAACAACTTGTCCTAAATGTGGACTCGCCCCAGCCAAGCTCGAGTCCACAAAACATGAATTTCACTGGATCGAATTTTTTTAAGAAGGTTTTGGAATCTAGAGGCAACAAAACCAACACTCAGAAAAATTATCGCGCGCTGGGAAGTCCCGAAGTTCATCGAGTCGTGTTAGTGTGTTCGCTGTATCATACGGCTTTGAATACTTTGACTCAACTACAGTTGGATATTTTAACAGGTTTGGCGGCGAAAATGTTAGCAAATTGTGGAAGAAAAAATTGTATTTTAGGTTTGTGTTATCAGAATTCAATTTTGTACGATTTGTGGCTGTTCTTGTGCTCACTTGGACCAAATTGTGGGCTTAAAACGTTCCTAGATCATCTTGCAATTAACACAAAGTGCACAGCTCCCGAGTTTCAAATGTTGCAATTATTTTGTGATTGCATGACTCATTATGTAACGTAAGTGGCGTTTTTCTGCCCTAGAACGCAGGTAATGGGTTTATTTTAGGATTCTTGATGATGTGGAAATGTACGAGCAACAAAACCCGTTTAAATTAACCGACTTTATTGTTTTATCTTCGTTTTTAAACACGTTTCTGTACAAAGCCGTCTTAGGGAATTTATTTGGTAAGTATATTTACAAATTTCAAATCTTGTCCCTATTTTACTCATTGTTTCAAACTTAATTTAATTTTTACCAGAAATAGCAAGTTGGACAAACTATTTCAACAAAATTTTATTTATTGACAATGTCATAACTAAACTTAATTTCTTTTTTTTTGCTTATGTGGTCACTTTTTTTAAGTTATTACATACAATTTTTCAATAATTGCCTTAAAAATCACTACAGTCGTAGATCGTTAATGGTGTTATTTTTGAGCACGTTTTTAAATTAAAAACGGATTTTCGATAAAGCAAGGAAAAAATATTTTGCCTGTTCCAAGCGTTTCAGTGCATTTTCAGCCAAAAACGCATTTATTTCTAGAATTCTTTACAGAAATAAACTGATAAATCGTCGAAATGGATAAAAAATGATGTTATATTTTGGTCTTTTTTGCGTATTTAGTCAGGTTTTTGAGATACTCATTTTTTTGTAAAGAAAAAGATAAAGTTATGCGATTATTTCCTTCATTTTTGTCCAAAAAAAAACCAAAAAATTATCAGATTAGGTCGAAAATTATGTGGTTTTTGCCTATTTTTTGCTTCTTTTGAGCAAAATGTAGCACGTTTTTTGTAATTTAAAATTTAAATGTTTTTTAATCGAGTGTTTTCACCAGAAATGCGATTGTTTTGAGAAACTTCATCACAACTAGTTGATTATATGCCCTGTTGGGATGAAAGTGGTGCTATTTTTGTTTTGTTTGAACATTTTTTATTTATTATTTGAGCTAAAAGCAGAGTTTACATTATTTTTACATTTTCCGAAAGTTTTTTTTTAATCTGAAGCATATTTATTGCTCGAAGTTTGTCAAAAATGACACGAAATTAGGTCGAAGGTGGAATTATTTTTGTCCTTTTCGAGAAATTAACCACCTTTTTGAGTTAAAAATGCCACTTACCGAAAATTTTCTAAATTTTGTTATAAAGTACATAGGTCTTAATAGCCAATTTTCATTCTTTTTTTTTGAAGTTTTCAACTCGTTTTTCGGACAGAAACAGGTTTATTTTTTAAAACTCTCAAATGGAAATCGAACATGGTTTAATTTTGCCCTTTTTTCGAGCGTCTAAGTAAGTTTTTGAACTAAAGATTCAGTTATAACTCGTGATATTTTTCTAAACTTGGTAATGATTTGGTTAAACTTATCATTTTTTGGGTTTTCTGAATTATTTTTAGAAATTTCTGAACAGTAAACCAAAGACTACCAGAAAAAGTGGAAGATGGTATTTTAGATTTTTTGAGAAGGAAATCTCAATTTCCGAATTAGTTCTCAATTATGTAATAAACTACGTAATCTTTTGATACGTTTTTTTGGTCAAAAATGCGATTATTTTAACGAATTTCGTCAAAACTAACGCAATAAATGACCAAATTAGGTCGAAAGTTGTAGTATTTTTCCCTTTTTCGACTGTTTTTTTGGCAATAAAAGCTATTATTGCTCGAAATTTCCCAAAAATGAGTCAAAAAGTCACGAAATTAGGCCAAGAATGTTTGTTTTTTAAAACCATTATTTTGATTTTTTGCAGATTTAAAGACAATTCAGACCAACACGCTGTTCCAGTCCTTACACACTTTATTAATGTTGTTGTATCGGCGAGACTGTCGCAGAACGTACACTCCTCAAGGCCACTGGTTACTTAAAGATGTAAAAATATCGACATTTATGGCCGATCTAGAAAAGGGCCGAAAGGCCCCTCAATTGCTCCTCCAAACAATGCCACATATCATACCACACGAGGATAGAGTGCGACTATTTCGAAAATACATAACAAACGAAAAAA
The DNA here is from genome assembly GCF_031307605.1 of Tribolium castaneum. Lineage (NCBI taxonomy): Eukaryota > Metazoa > Arthropoda > Insecta > Coleoptera > Tenebrionidae > Tribolium > Tribolium castaneum. The sequence continues at coordinate 23,168,460 of NC_087395.1, read as the reverse complement.
CCGTTTTGGGTTTAACCGAGTCGGCTTGTGCCTCTCCCCAGTCGACTCTGATCACAGTTCACAGGTAAAAAAAACCACTCAATTTTCGTGTTTTTTTTTAACGAAAAACAATCCAGGTCTCGAATTGTTGAAGACGGCTATCGCCAACTGGCCCTCCTCCCGCCCCAAGCCCTTAAAGGCGTAATAAGGGTTCGTTTTATCAACGAGCAAGGTCTAGACGAGGCCGGGATTGATCAAGACGGCGTTTTTAAAGAGTTCCTTGAAGAGAGCATCAAACGTATTTTTGACCCCTCTCTAAATTTGTTTAAAGTAACAAGTGAGGAACGTTTGTACCCTTCGCCCACTTCATATTTGCAAGACAACCACTTGCAATTATTTGAATTTGTGGGCCGGATGCTGGGCAAAGCCGTCTATGAAGGAATTGTAGTCGATGTGCCTTTCGCTTCGTTTTTTCTAAGCCAGGTTTCAGGACAAACAGCTCAAGCTTTGTACAGTTGCGTCGATGAATTGCCGTCTTTGGACCCGGAGTTGTACAGAAGTTTAAGTTATGTGAAACATTACGATGGAGATGTTTCCGATTTAGACTTAACGTTTAGTTTAGACGAGGAATGCATGGGGAAGTTGGTCACGCATGAGTTGGTGGCGGGGGGCAAAGCCGTCCCCGTGACAAATGAGAACAAGTAATTATTTTGTTACTTTATTCACTTATTTTATTACTTTTGTGTTATTAATTCCTACTTTATTTGAAGTCCAGCTTTGGCACTTTTTGTTGTGATGCTTGGTTTTTGTACTTTATGTTCGTCCCCAAATTAGCTTCAATGATTTTATGCTCTACTTGAAAGTGGAGAAGTAATTATTATTTTGATTATGGCAGAGTGTTTTAATAAAGTTTTTTTGTTTCGAAGCAAAGAATCGTTTGTGAGGCATTTTTTTATTTTCGGAGTTTTTTTCAAAGGATAAATAATAATAATAATTAATAATAATAAAACTGAACATAGGATAATACAAATAATGTTATATGTATTCTGCAATGTTCAGTAAAATAAAATCCTTAGAGTATAATTTTTTCTAAGTGAGAACTTATAATACGGACGAAGTTTTTATGAATAATAAAGAAAGTTTGGTTTAGGAAAAGATAAAAAAAAGAAAATTCTTATTAGTGACCTTTTTATATGAAGATATTTAATGTATTTCCTTTGGAGTGTCAGACGTAAAAAGTCTTGTCTTTCTTTATATTTCATTTTTCAAATTTTTGTTTTTTCTGTTGAAATTACCATTTTTTCTCCTTTTTTCCACGAATATTTTTGTTTTAATTCCAATGAATTGTGCTTTTAGGATCAATTACATCCACTTGATGGCCCACTTCCGAATGCACGTGCAAATCAAGGACCAAACCAGCGCTTTCATTCGCGGCTTCCGCTCGATTATCAACCCCGACTGGTTGTCGCTCTTTTCAACACCTGAAGTGGGTTCAAACCGTTGAAAACGCTCTTTTAACAATAAATTTCCAGTTGCAACGCCTTATCTCGGGTGATAATGTCCCCTTAGACATGAAAGATTTGCGCAAACACACTCAGTATTACGGCGGTTTTCACGACTCGCACCGCGTGGTGGGTTGGCTGTGGGATATTTTAGAAAAGGATTTCACCGAGGAGGAGAAAGGAATGTTCCTAAAGGTGCCCCCCGTAATTTAAAGCCCAATTTTCCTAACTTAGGTAATTGCAGTTTGTGACAAGTTGTTCCAAACCGCCGCTTCTAGGCTTCGCTCATTTGGAGCCGCCCTTTTCGATTAGGTGTGTCGAAGTTGGCGATGATGAAGACACGGGAGACACGATCGGTATTTTTTTTGCAATTTGTTAGATTTTGGAAAAATCTGGAGGGGATTTCAGGAAGCGTCTTTCGGGGGTTTTTCACGATACGGAAAAAGGACCCACAGAATCGCTTACCGACGTCTTCCACTTGTTTCAATCTTTTGAAGCTGCCCAACTACCAAAAGAAAAGCACTTTGAGGGAGAAGCTGCGGTACGCTGTCACTTGCAACACTGGGTTTGAGTTGTCGTAATTGTTAGTGGAAATGGAATTTCGACATATGTGACACCCATATCAACCTTTTGTGTTTTAATATTACGATGATCCGTGTTTTTTTTCTCCAAGCCAAATATTTTATCAGATTAATTTATTTTAACCCAATTTGTTGACTATAATCACTTCCATGTTGTGATGTCTTTGTTGTATTTACTTATGTAATAAAATATATTTTAACGAGTTGTTTCACTCCCGGGGCTTCCCTCAATTTTTGGTGACTATGACATGTCACTATACGCACCAAGTTGGCGCCGCGTCAAGTCTTTTAAGCCAAACATTCGATCAGATTTACGTTATTTTAGCCAAATGTTGTGTTTAATTAACTAAATATTAGAAAAAAAGTTTTATTTATCAGTTATCACGTTTTTTGGTGATTGTGGCTTGCCACTGGTGCCGGTTGGCAGCCGTGCCAGTGGCCTTGTCAGTGTCACTTACGTCAATCTGGAATTTGTTTTGATAAAATGCACTTGGTTGTGTAAACTGGGCTAAAAACCGAAAAAATGGCATTTAACCCCTTGACCGAGGCCGAGTGCGGCCAGAAGAACCCCCTGGCCCGCCTGACGTCGCACCTGACCCACGATCATGCCTTCGCGGAGGCCCACGGGCATGCCTTCCCCAGCAGCTCGGACCAACTGGTCGAGCAGTTCCTGCAAGAGACGAAGTCGGTGCCCCAGAGCTTCCGGATGGACGGTAGGGCCCCCCCGTGCGTTAAAACCCCCGTAATTCACCTGTGACGCTTCCAGATTTGATGCGAGAAATGCACGAAATTGAGTCTCAAAGGTCGGCGCTGCCGCCAATTCCCGCCTCCACGATCAAGGACCAGATCCACGACGACGCCTGGGCGCAGCAGTACATCGACGACGGGAAAATCTTCAATGTAAATAGGCGCTGGTTGTGAGTTTTGCACTGTCATTTGTGTTCAAGGACAATGTGAACAGTGAGGCGATCTGGACGGAGATCCTCTCGCAGGAGCAGAACAATGCGGCTGTGGTGGACGACTGGGGCACTGATAATTTCCCAGAGATACTGCCAGGGCCCAGCAAGGTAAATGCCTCGCAGCAGAGCGCTCGGGAGTTTGTTGAGGCTGTTGATGACCCCAAATTTGTGTATTCGAAGGTCAGACGTTACGTCAGGGTTTGGGGACGGTAAATAATGAATAGGTTTCAGTTTATGAGATTCATGAAACAAGTCGGCGATGGTGATGTTAATTTGGAGGACGGGAGGCTGACGGAGGAAGAGGCGCAGTCCTGGAGCAAGGAGTTCCTCCAAAATAACAACGAAGCGGAGGCTGAAAAAGTCGCCAAAAAGTGGGAAAAGGATTACGGTAACCATCTTTTCCTTAAAAAGTTTTTATTTATTTTTTACAAAAATGTTAAAATCAGTAATAAACCAAAAGGCTTGAGCTAGGGTTTTGAGGTTTTGCAAATATTGGCGATTAAAAATTATCGATTATACAGAATAATATCATATATCTTAGGTAATGAAAAAAGACATCCAACTGAGTTAGAAATCGTTTTGATAAAAAATTGTTTAAGCCTTTTGTTACGAGATATAGCTGTTCAATTGTTAGATTTTTGAACTAAGTTTTTGAATGTAGTTAACATGATTACCTATCACTTTATACTTTCAGAACAAATTATCGATTTTTTTAATATATTATTACCAGAAAAAAAAATAGTACAAGGTAAGTAAAAACCAAAAAGCGAATTTTATTAAATTTCGAGATCATAAATTAAATAATTATCAAGGATTTAAATTAAACCAGTTTCTTTTTTTTTGTATTATTTTCTGTTTGTGTATTTGTTTTCCACATTTTATTCACATGAAATACAAAAAAGTTTAATTTCCTATGAAAATTTCATCTGGATTCAATTTTTATTTAATTGAAAAATACATTTTTTTAAATTAATTAATAGTTATTAATAGCGCTTTTATCTTTAAAATCTAGTTTTTATTTTAATTTTTATGTTCTTGACACTTGTTTACTTTCTTTTTGATAGTTTATTTATAAAAATAATAATAATAATAAATCAAAGCTTTTTATTAAATAAAATTGAACAATAATAAACAGATGAGAAGGCGCAGTCTAGCTTGAAGGTATTCAACTTACCTTCAAAGAAAAATTAACAGAAAATATAAAAAAATTAAATTAAAATAAAATAAACAATATAGAACTTGAATAAAAATAAAAATCGGAAATTACTTAAGAACTGAAAACTAAAAAGAAAAATCACTGCCAGTCTCTCAGGAACAAAGGCAAGAAGAAAGAATTCTTTAAGAAAATAAAAAAATACACAGGAAAAAATTCCTTTATGTTTATTATCAACATCACTTACCTAACTCAGTTGAGCAAAGTTAATTATTAAAAAGGAAATTTTTAATTTTACTCTCGAATGTAAGCATTGAATTTATTAAAACTTTCCGCTGTATTCGTTATTTGCTGTAATTACGTTGGAACCAAGCGTCATCCAAAAAAAAAAAAATCGCCGTACAAGTGTGCCATTAAAAAAATATTTTTTAATAACTCGAAACCTAAAAGAAATTTCAAAAAAAAATTCTTGAAAAATATCACATTTTAAAGTCCAAATAAATAAATACAGGCGAGTGATATAAAAAAGCTGTTTCTAAGATATGGATTTTTTGTTGTGATAACGCATTGTTAACAAACTTATCCGATTACACAACTGTGCAATTTTCGCTCAGTTTGTGAATAATGCTCTTATCCCACATGAATGTTAAATATTTAATATTAAGTTACAGAAGTCTTGATTTTTACGAGTGATATCAAGAAATTTTATTTGTTTTAATACAAAATGAATGATTAGGTCGAGAACTAGCCTTGAGCCCTAATTTCAGAAGACGATTTCAATTCCAAATACTGGAACAACCTCCAGGAAGAGCTCAAACAAACTCTAGAAGGCGCCGAATCTAGCGAAAACACTTGGGCGAGCGAATTCGACTCCTACTATACTGCCCCATACAACGACTATACCTTTACCGAAGAAAATCCCATGTTTGATATTCCTGACCCTTTACAAAGAGGCAAAAAACTGCTCGAAGACGGCGATCTGCCGTCGGCTGTTTTATGTTTCGAAGCGGCCGTAAAACAAGAGCCTGAAAACAGCGAAGCTTGGCTACTATTAGGCAAAACCCAAGCGGAAAACGAACAGGACTGTAATGCCATACCGGCATTGAAAAAGTGTATAGAACTGGAACCCAATAATTTAACGGCGCTCATGGCCTTGGCTGTCTGTTACACCAACGAGAGTTACTACAGTCAGGCTGCACAAATGTTGCTCAAATGGCTCACAAATAACCCGAAATATAGCGATCTGGTGCCACCCGATTTTCAACTAACTGGGCAAGTTACAAGCTTTTTACAGCCGTAAGTGAGGGGGCTGGCTTTGAGTGACTCTTTGTAAATATTAGTGCTAAGCTCAGCTTCTGTAATAACCTTTGTGCCTTCAAAGTTTCGGTCAAAGTGGCCGCGAAATTAAATTGGCAACATTTTATTTTAAGTGTTGCCAACTTAATTTAAAAATTCAAACCGCAATTAATTTTACGATTACATAGGAACCAGCAGCGATTCATCCAGGACTTATACATAAAAGCCGCTTTACGACAACCTGTGGATATTGATTACGAAGTACAGTGTGGTCTCGGCGTTTTGTTCAATTTATCTGGAGAGTACGAAAAGGCGGCTGATTGTTTCCGAGCCGCGCTGTCCGTAAAATACGACGTAATAACGGCACTGGTTTAGGGATTTTTGTTAAGTTGGTTTTGCAGGACGCCAAATTGTGGAACCGTTTGGGGGCGACGTTAGCCAACGGGTCCAAATCGGAGGAGGCTGTGGAGGCGTATCACCGCGCACTAGACCTAGAGCCTGGTTTTATACGAGCGCGGTATAATGTAGGAATAATTTGTATAAATTTAAGGGCCTATAGGTGACTTTATTTATTTGGAGTGTATTTTTTTTGAGAGGTGTTTTACAGGGAGGCCGCCGAACACTTTTTAACTGCTCTCAACCAACAGGCGAGGGGCAGGGACGTAAAAAATTCACCCGCAATGTCGCAGATGTCGGACACGATATGGTCCACGTTGCGAATGTGTATCTCTTTGTTGAATAAGGTGGAACTTAGGGCGGCAGTGGATAATCGGGACTTGGAAACGCTGAATAAGGCTTTCGATATTGTGTAGAATTGAGATTGTGCAGATTGTTATTTTTGTATGCCCCAAAAAATATACTGTTGGTCTTTTTACAAGTTTCATTGCTTATCTCTGTCCCCGTTAAAATCATTATCCCATTGTCTGTAACTTATTTAACCAGAACAACGGAAAATGATCATTTTTTGCCTTTTGTTTAGGTGTATGCAGTTGTAAGGGGTTTCACTGTAGTCATGTCAGCTTAATAATTGTTTGAATTAAATAGTTTCATTTTTGTGGGTAGCAAAAGGGCTTGTACTTTTTTCAAAGTTTTATTGCTTATCATTACAAAATATAACACATCCAATTAAATGATACTTTTAGATTTTAAATAACTAGAATCGATGAGCGTGACAAAACTTCTGTAAAAACGTTACTGTTTAAAGATTAAAACTTAATTTACATCACATTTGTAGTTTTATCAAAATGAACTCTGCACAATGGTACCGTGAAAATGTTTTATTTAGTAAACAATTTAATTGCCCCCTGAGTCTTTATCTACATTAAGTTTTTTATGTTTTTGGGCTGCTATTTCTTTCTGCACTCTAAGCTGGATCTGTGAGTACAGTTGTTTACTATCTTCAATACTAGCCTGAAACAAACGAGCAATAAAAAATTATTTAAAAAATCACTTTAATTCACCATTACGAGGAAAACTTTGATCACACCTTGCGGGTCCATCGCCGTGAACCGCACGCTTTTCTCACTAGCCTGTTCTACAGTCATTTCCGCCCAAATCTAAAAAATTACCGAAATTAACTAACCAGCTTTAATATATTTTAATGAAACCAGTTTTATTTTTTGATTAAAGACAAATGTGGAAAAATTTTGAAAAAATTCATAGGCCCGGGGAAATAACCTGGCCACTCACTTTGGTGTTCAGTATAACCCTCCAAATCCCCGTTGTCCGGAAAAGCAGCCGACTTTGCGCGTGCCCTTCGCCCTCAAAGTCGTTCAGCCTTAAAACCCCTCGGCCCCTCTCCTGCCAACTCCCAGACGCCTTATCAAACGCGAACAATTTACAATTAATGTTTAAAATATTCGTTTCGTTCTCTTCCCCCGTGATAATTTCCACCTCTTCGTACTTCCTCTTATTGGCCCTCGACTCCTCGTACTCCCTCGCCGACTCACTCAACGACTTCGTTTCTTTACTGGTAATGGTTCCATCAGTTTTGCCCTCACTCTTAATAGCGCTGCTAAAGAGCATTTCCGACGTCCCATTGGAATTTAAACTAGTCGAAGGTTTAGGTTCGTCCGCTTTCGCGTCACTGCCCACAACACGGTCCTGTAGGTTCTGTCCAAAAACGAAGGAAGTTGTCGAGAGGGTTGTGCTGGCCGTTGTTACAACCGGCTGAGTTGAGTTCGTTTTTGGTTCTGTTTGCACCAGTGGTACGAATTTTGGTGTTTCCCCGTTCAATTGAACAGTTTTGCTCTCTTCCTTGGCGCCATCATTTGTTGGTTTAGCAAACGGGTTCAGTCGACTCGGATTTAGAATAACAGCCGGTTTTGCGGAATTGTTAGCGTTGTTTAGACTCAACTGAGGAGGCTTCAAAATGCCACGCGTTGCCAATTTGTTTTGTGAAGTAGCGAACGGGTTTGTTGTAACACTTGTTACTGGAATTCTATCAGGAGTGCACGTTTTGAATTCTTCGTTCTTGGCGTTTTTCTCGTTGTCACCAGCTTCTGGAACGGGGCACGTGAAGCAAACACGAGCAAAGCGAAACGTTTGGGTTACCTGTTTTGTCTTCTTCCGCTGGTGCATCCACTTTCATTGTTATTGGGGGGTTAAGGCTACCACTATTGTCCAAATCTATAAAAGCGACAAAATCAAAACATGTACCTCGCACTAGCGCAAATCTAAACCAATTCTGACCGTTATCACAACACTGATAACAAAAATTGAAATTATATGTTTATTAAACAAACTCACTTTCTGTGGTATCCGCCATTTTTCTAATCAACCAGCTGCCAAAAGAGTGACGGCTGTCTATGCAACCAACACCACACGAAAAACACCCTTTTCCTTGCCCTTTTCCAGCCTTTGGATGATTTAAAATAATCAATAAACACCGTTTTAAACAACACTAAAAAAAATGTTGCGCTTAAACAATTTTATTAATTTTTTTCCAAAATTGTAATTTTTGGGTTGGCGACAGTGGGGGCGCCTTAACCTCGTCCAATTCGTAAATCGACAATTTGTGTTTTTTATCGTGGCAAAAAGTGCACAAAAACGCCCCATTTCCCAGTTGGTGTCAGCCCCCTTGGCCCCCAGCGCGTGTCGTAAGACTGCTGACGAGCGCGTATTTTTGACAGTTATCGACGTAACGCCGACTGTCACTCCGTAAAATGTAGCAAAAGTAAAAACAAACTCGTAATTAATTCGAAGATTTGGTTTAAATTCGCATCAAGCATGGAATACACGGCGGAAAATTTGGAAAAAGCCGTGACCTTATTTTACCGCACCGAAGCGGGGCAACAGGCGGAGGCCCACCAGTGGCTGACCGAGGCCCAGAATTCGCCCCAAGCGTGGAGCTTCGTGTGGGAGTTGTTGAGCCCCCATCGCGTAAGCCTAGTTTCGCGCCAGTGCGTAAAGTGAGCTTTGATTTGCAGAATTCCGAAGTGCAGTTCTTTGCTGCCACGACGCTCCATACGAAGCTGATGAAGCACTGGAATGAGGTGCCGGAGGATCATTACGAGCTGTTGAAGAAGCGCATTCTGGAGGCGATTATTAACTATGCCATGGGCCCCAAAATTGTCCTGAACCGGCTCTGCATTACTGTAAGTTACAAAGGGGGAAGCTTCGACTTATGGTCTGTTCCAGTTGTCGGCTTATATTATACACACTGTGCCGACGCATTGGCCCAATGCGTTTGAAGAGCTGGTTTCGAGTTTCCAGCCCCAGCACTTGCCCAACGTTGAGCCCGAAAGAGTCATTTGGATACTTTTAGAAATCCTGACTGTGATACCAGAAGAGGTAAGGGTTCGGAAATTGAGTTGGCAACACTTAAGTCACAGGCGACTTTGATCATGGTAATTTTTTAGTTTCAAAGCACGTTATTAGCAGTAAGCCAACGGATGAGGGTACGCACTGTCTTGCAAGACGTTTCGAAAGACATCCTTAAAGTGGTCGAGATGTGTCTCATGCCACTTCCAAGTGCCGGGTATTTACGCACTTTTAAATTAATTTCTTACAATTTTTCACACATCTTTTAGCTTCGATATGTTAAATTTGACGACGTATTTAAATGCGGCAAGATGTGCGTCTGCTTGGATACAGTTAGGCGGTTTAAATATTGACGATTGTACGTCAGTTATGAATCTTTTAATAAATTTGACGTGTTTCGCATATTGGTAAGTTCAGGAATCGATTTTGGAAATTTTCTCAGTTAAAATAATAAAGGAACAAGACGGATCCTGAATGCATGTCTCCAGAAGAAATGGAGTTGATGGAAGTGACTGTGGAGGCTCTAACCACCATAATCCAGCACCCGCACACTAATCGGTATCACAACCATGTGATGAAATGTAGTGCTGATATGTTGTACAAATTTGAAAAAATCCTTGAATGTGAAAGGAATAGTCCAGAGAGCAATAAAGTGAGTTTGGTTTAGGGAGGATAAAAACGTAGCCTCCTTGATGGATAGGAAATGGTATTAAAATTGCCTTTTTTGAAAATTAAGCAGATTTTTGGGGGACATTTTTTTTCCAAATTGAATCGAAATTGATACTTGATTTAATTCGTTTTTGAACTTTAGACTCATTTATTTTGTCAGTCAAATAATACGTAAATAATAACACCAAAAATATCTAAATTGATGGTACTTTGTAGTAGTAGCAGCTGACTTCAGTAAAATTTCGTCAAAACTAAGCTGAAAAACTCCAAAGTTTGTGGAAAATTGTATTATTTTTAGCTTTTTGAACTTTTAAAACCCGTTTTTATCTTAAAATTTCGGTTTTTTTACCGAAAGCTTGTAAGATAACATCCAAATTAAATTATTTTGTAAAATTTTGTTACAAACAAGGCGGAAACTCGCCAGTTTAAGCCGAAAATGCGATTATATCGAGTACATTTTTTTGTAGGTAGAAACGTTTTCCCAACAAATAAATTCATTGAAAAATTACTTTCTTACGTTTTTAGCCAGAAATGTCATTATTTCGCACATTTTCGTTGAAAATAAGTCAAGAAACCCAGAAAAATTTGGTTGAAAATTGTGTTGTTTCCATCTTTTTAGTGTTTTTAAGCACGTTTTTGAATTAAAATCTTAAGTGTTGGGTGAGGTTTTGCTAAAAGTGATTGAAAAATCAACACATTAAGCCAAAATTTGTGTATTTTTTTATGAAAAATGTCGCAAAACTGCTTGAATTATTTAATATTGAATTTATTTTGTTGTTACGAGAATTTTTTTAACTTCTTTTTAGGATTTTTTTTTCTTGAAAATTGTGTTATTTTTACCTTTTCACTTTTACACTTTTTTACACACGTATTTACGCAATAAATTCTTAATTTTTTGTGACATTTTGATAAAAGCGCTATTATTTCTAGAATTAAATTAAATTCTTCCATCTGTCGAAATTTGCCTTATTCTTACCTTTTTCAATTATTTTCAAAATAAACTGTCAGTTTTTTGTACGAACTCTTTAGACAAGACTGAAATTAATTACCAAATTAAATCGAAATTTTTTTTTGGCTGTTTTTGGGTGTTTTATTAGGTCTTAAAGCCATAAACGAAATTATTTCGCAAAATTTTATTAAAACCATCCAAAAATTCACAAAATTAAGTCAGGAATTGTGTTATTTTTGCTTTCTTTGAGCGATTAGTTTATTTTTCTTAAGGAGAGACGCAAGATTACGTTGGAAAGTAGTCAAAAAAATCACAGAATTAGACAAAAATTGGTAAACAAAACTGTTAGAATAAAAATATTTTAACCTTCTGCTCTATTAAAGAAAATCGATTAAAATCTGGTAAAAATTGCCACAAATTCCCTCAAGGAGGCTGTGATTTAGTCCTCGATTGAAGTGATGCTGACACGCATATTTTAGGACATTGTAGCCAACTTGTATGGCTTATTGGTAACAATAGCCGACGTGCATTCGAAAATTTTCATCAACAATTTAAAATCGGAAAACGTGGACGAGCAACGAATCAGTTTCGATTTTTTCAACTCGATTTTAAAATGTACAAATCTACCCGGCTTGTACCCCGTTGATGAATCAAGCAGTACCTTAACTTTCGGTTTTTGGTACACGTTACAAGACGATATTTTATCGCTAGAAACGGCCGAATGCGCCCAATTGTTACTAATGATAAAACCCTACTATCGCGACTTAGTTTGTATAATGTTACGCAAATCCATGTTTCCATTGAATGAGGACGGCGATTGGTCGCTGGACGATAAGGAAGTGTTCCGCTGTTACCGGCAAGACATCGCCGACACGTTCATCTACTGCTACAATGTTTTAAATTTGGAAATGCTCGATATTTTGAACAGTAAATTGATCGAAGCTCTACATAAGAATAATACATCGGTGGTTCCCCCGCCTATTCAATGGAACGAAGTCGAGACTTGCCTTCACGCCTTCGGCGCAATTGCCGAATCTATCGAACTCGAAAATTTATATTTGCCCAAGCTGATGGTTACGATTAAAGAAATCCCCTTTACCGACTTGCACAAAAAAGTCATGGCTTCGGCGCTAGAAACCGTAGGCTCGTACTCTGATTGGATCACCGAACATCCAGAAATGTTGGAAAATGTGTTACCATTGGTGATTTCGGCGCTAGACAAACCCGAAGTTGCAACCAGCGCTACCATGGCCTTGAAAGACTTGACACATAGCTGCCAGAAGTATTTATTACCATACGCCGACCATATTCTGCTAGCAGCACAAGTAGGTCATTCCGCCAACTTGAATTGTTACTTAAGTCACCACTTTTCAGTCTGCGCTACAAGGGGGCGCTTTGAAGTTGGCCGAATGTAGCCGACTTATGTACAGTATAGGAAAGGTTTTGAGTATTCTACCGGTGCCACGTATTATGGACTATCTCAATATAATTCTAGCGCCATCTTTTAAGGAAATGCAAGACTTGCTGAATGTCGAACCGGTGTGTTATCGCAGGTGATTTGATTTGAAGTGTTAATGTTGTTTTTAGTCACCCGCTGTGAAAACTTCGCTAATTACGAGACTTAAGGTGTTATCGTCGTTATTTAACTCGCTGTGTGTTAAGAAGAGTCAAACGCATATTATCGAACAGCCGACTGTCTTAGTTATGCAAAATACAATGCCCTTGTATAAGGTTATAGGGGAGAAGTATTGCACCAGTGGTGACGTCATGGAAGTAAGTTTTATTATTTTTATTTTATTTTTTTATTTATTTTATTTTATTTAATCTTGGATCCCATGAGTACACTTAGTCAAATTGATTTTGGTCTAAATTTTGGTAGTTTCGCCGTAATCGGCCTTTGAAAAAAATATGAAAATCGCGATTCGTTTTTTTGCGTTTTTCTCGGAAAATGTAAGATCTAGGATAAAAAGGTTAAGAGCATTGAAATGTGCTTTCAATTATCTATCGAATGGTAAGAGTCGCTCTTTTCTGATTACAGAGGAATTTTCTTTTTTTTTTACTAAAAAATTACTTGAAAACCAAAAGTTTTAGAGGAATACGCTTTGCTCAGGTGAAGTCTCAGGTTAATTTTGCATTTATTTAAACTTAAAAACTTAAAAAAAAATTTTAGAAAATTATTTATCATAGAACATTCTAAAACTTCTGTACTATCTCGAATTTTTAGTATTTTATGAACGTAATAATGTTCAAAATACATAGATAATAACAAGCGAAATTTTGACTGAAGGACATCATTTTTTTAATGAAAAAAATTATTAAAGTATGCAGTTTCACTTAAAAATTTGTTGTCGGAAATCGATTTCCTAGTTAATTTAAAAAAAATATATTTTTTCCAAAAATTATTTATCGTAGAGCATTTTAACCTTAAAATTACGTATGTAATGTTCAATTTAGATAAAAACAGAGCGAAATTTTGACTGAAGGACATTATTTTTTAATGAAAAAATGTATCAAGGTATGAAGTTTCACTTAAAAATTAGTCGTCGAAAATCGTTTTAGTAATTAATTAAAAAAAAATATTTTTCACAGAAATTTTCGACAGAGTTAAAAAAATGATACGAAAAAAGTTATTGTTATCACAGTTGTCATTTTTAATGATTAACAATTTGTTTTAATTTTTTTTTCATAAGCAATCCTTTGTTGGTTAATAAAAGTTCAGTACAAAGTTCTTTATGTAGTTAAATAAGTCTTTTATTTTAGTATATATTTATTTATTTAGTCTTTATTTATGAAATTATAATGGATCTTTTCGTTGGCAACTAATGGAAAAGACAAAAATGTTCATTAAAACCATGTACTGGTCACAAATTTTATTAAATAATTAAAGTATTGCACTCAAAATAATAAATAATAAAAAGAAAATATTTCCGACAAACCTTTAACCCCGATCCTTGTGTACAAACAATTGTTTTCTCTTAACACTAACCACTGAAATTAAAAAACGCACTGTCAAATGTCTATTACCCACTAGAAAATTTACAACACGCACTGGCCCTGTTGTGAAAATCTTAATCATCAAAAGACTGATTTTTATTTTAAATACTTAATAAGTTAATGAGGCGTCCGTTCGTGACAATAGCAAGTGACAAAATAAAAAGAATAAAAATTAAAGAATAAAATTAAACGGCACATCAATAAGAGAAATCATAATTAACAAAAAATATAATCCGTTTATATAACTTTGAGCAAAGTGTGAACAACGGAAAATAATTTTCTCTATTAAAACCTTGATCATTAACGTATAAAACAAAAACAGGAAACGTATGTCTTTTGAGAAATATTCAAATGGCCTTGCACCCATAAAATCTTTATTAAAATACATTTTCCAATGAAATGAGACATATTCCTGATTGTTTTAAAAAATCTCCTTTTCAGGAACTCAGTATTTTATTGAAATACGTTGTGACAACGTTATTGGAAGACTGCACCCCCCTTATTAACGACATCCTCCAGCTCGTTGTGACGGTGTATCGAGAATGCCCCCAGTCGAATATTTTAATGGTCGCTAAAACGGTTCGTATCCGTAATTATTTTCTCGGCTTGTTTTTTATCTGGCATTCAGGTGGTGATAATGTTTGGTCATGAGGAAGAATTCCGCGCTATAACGCAGCAACTTTTGCACGAAATAGTCAGCACAACGCTGCAAATGTGCGCGCAGCTGAACAGTGCCAATCAGTTAGCCGAAAAAACGGACGTGCTTGAAGGCTTCTTCGCAATGATGGCTCAACTAATCAAAAAGCTTCCTCAAGTAGTGTTTGCCAGCGGTATAGACACCGCTGCGTTGTTTCAGTGTGGTAAGTTTGCGTGTTTTAGTGATTGAAAGGTGGTTAATTTTTGGTTTTCAGCCGTTTTGTGTTTGTCTCTACCCGAGACTCAGACGTTAAAATTGTGTACTAGTTTCTTAGTGAACTTCATATCGCAAAGTCGTGATACAGCTCAAGCTAACATTGTCCAAAATTACGGTGAAAGTCTCGTTTTGCGTATTCTAATTAACTTAGGCAACACCGCGCCGAGGTCGTCCGTAGAGATTTTCAGTGATTTGTTACTTGCTTTAAATAAAAAATACTGTGATAATCTTAGTAGGTGGTTGAATGCTTTGTTGGCACAGGAGGACTTTCCCTCGCCGAGGATTTCCAGGCAACAAAAGGAGAACTTCATCAAACTTGTTTTGCGGTAAAATTTGTTTTTCTATTACTACCAATCAGGATTTTTACAATTTTTTTACAGTGAAAAGGCGAATAAACGGAAATTGAGCGACTCGGTTCTGGAATTCACTCTCATTTGTCGAGGGATATTACGGGAGGATCCAAACATGCCGTAGTTACGAAAATAAGGTAAGTGTTTATTAGAGCTAAGCCAATCATAATGATTGATTTTGTTCCTGCACCCCGTATTTTTCCAACAATTCTTGTTTCCGTCTCCTTAGTAGCGCTTGCTCTACTTCCTGTTGACTTGGCACAGGCACATGAGCTATGAATTTCTGGTCGCCTTCGGCTTTCTTCTTCTCCACGTCTTCGTCATCCGACTGTAGAAATTGTAATAGGAATAAAACTGTTGGTTTTGTGTAGCTTACTTACATCCTCGACTGCGTAAATGTGCTCCTCTTCGGGCATTTCCTCCTCTTCATCGTGTGTCATTTGGCGTTCCTTCTTCTCCTTCCATTCGGCAATAACTTTCTGAATGGCTGCAAAAAGTCGATTCGTGACAGTGATTTAAGGCTAATTTAAGTAAATGTTATTCGGAATCGGAATTTGTGTTTTTTTTTGTTGCACTCAAGTGTACATTTTGTAAGGTTAAAATGGTTAACTTCCGAGAAAGTAGCCTTAAGTGAGTTCTTACATGTTTTTTCAGCCGCCATCTCCAAAGGTATGAGTATACCGTCATCGTCGTCCATATACCCGTAGTAGTCCGCATCGATATCTTTCATCATCTCCGCCCTTGTTTTCCGCGGCGGAGGCGGTGGCTCTTGCTCAAACAATTCCCGGACTCCTGCAGCGTAAAGACAATACTCCACTTGACTATCCACAATCTAGCAGTTTACGATTCAAATAATGTGATGTTTTCTCGTTACCAACACAAATAATAGACCGTTTGCGTTTCATGTAGATAGTAATAAGAAAAAATTTCAAAATAAAACAAATTCAATCACCTGGCAGTTCTTTAGCCGCCCCAAAGTACTTGTACCCCCGATTTCCTGGCACTTCTTTTCCCTCGTGATCCAGCATCCGGGGCCCGGTGCGCTGGTAGTCCGGGCCCCCCAAATCCTTGATCTGGTCCTCCCAGTGGCGCTTCTCGCGCAACAGTTTGTTGATTTCGTCGTTGAGGTCGCGGATTCGAAACTCGCCAAGGCCGGCGTTCTGAATTTGGGCGACTTTTTTCGCGATTTCGCGGATTATTTGCATGCGCCATTTCTCGCAAGCGTAGAGACTTTTGCATTCGGAGGCCAAGTGGGGGCGGCGCCGCTTGTGCTTGTCGATTTCGCCGAGCTGGGCGGCGCGCCAGCGGGCCAAAGTTGTCCTAAAATTTCAAAATATGGTCCTATTGGATTATTTGTACGTGCGGAGGTACTTACATAGCCTTTTCCGCGTTTCTGGCCTAGAAAAATGCATAGTTGGTCGGTTTATTGATAGAAATATTCAAATAAAAGTTACTTACCATTTTAAGTTACCTGATTACTACTATTATACTACAAATAAATTTTCTACTGTACGGTAGTTTTTAGAAGTTAAAAAATGTTTTCATGAATGAAAGAAAACGTTTTCTTTGAGGTTAGACTTGTTTACCATCGGCTGTCACACTCTGTTGGGTTTACAGAATTCTGTAAATGCGTCATGACTACTTTAATTTCAACATTATTTTGAAAATTTTGTGATTTTTTGTATATTTTTTTAATGAAATATCTAACTACTTTAGGGACCATTCTGGGTTTAGAATTCCGTAAAGTTGTGCTTTTTTTTAACAAAAAATGTTTGTGAAATGAGCCAAATAGTCCACAATTTGTGCAATACTGTAATGATGGCTGCATAAATCAATTTTTATAAATTTTTTTGTTTATAATTTTTTTTATCCAGGTTGTTTTTTGAATACTCGTATACACAATTCCTCTTTCATTTAAATTTTGATTTATTTTTTTATTCTTCAAGATAAATTTTTTGTTCTGCTGCTGTACCAATTTCCAATTCAAACCTTTAAAAATTTAAATGGGGCACAAAAATTTTGAAAAAAAAAATAACAGACGGTAATTTCTGTGCAATTATAAGTTTTTGAGATATAGTAAAAAAATATTTTAACAGACTCACTCCATATACAGGAGAGTGTCAAGTTTTAGCACCAGTCAAAAAATAAATACTTTTTTTTTAATATCTCGAACGATAGAGTTTCTAACACGCTTCAATTTGATGTTTTATTGTTAGGTATTCCAAATTTTCATGGTATGAGCCTGAAGTGCAAAAACTATAATGAAAAAAAAAATCAAATTATTGCAATTGTTTTTTCACATTTTTTTCCTATATTTTAAATGAGAATTCCGAAACCAAAATAGTAAAAATTAAAAAAAATAATAAGTGACTTTTGTGTTATTATTTATTTTATGCAAAATCATCGATAAAACTATAGAAAAAATTGGGAAAACCAGGAGTTAATGGTAAATATTATTGTTAAATTACGCATTTTTTTAAATTATTTTATGTTTTGTTGGCATTTCATGTAATGAGCATGTTAATTACATGCAAATTAAACAAAATAGAAAATGAAATAAGTTCTTGATTGTACAAGAAATGTTTTTTTTTGCATTAAAGTAAATGTAAATCGAAAAATTTACACAGTTTCTAAATTATTACGCACGTGTAATAATAATATGAATAATATTATACACGTTATTTTTGAATATTAATTTTTTTCAGAGAAACAATTTATGTAATTGCCGTTCATACGTAAAGAAATAATTTATTCAAAACCAGTTCTTATCTGAAATAAATAAGTGCATGTAATGTTTTTTAAGGAACTAAATCGCTTTGAATGGTAATTTATTGGAGAGAGCACTTTATAGACCAGTTTTTTTGCGAAAACATTAGCGATTTTTGTAAGTACAATAATGGAAACTTGATTTCTTCACTCGCTTCGATGATATGAATTAATCAAACACGTTTTCCTTAAAATATTTATTTATTGAACACACTACAATTTTTCAATTCTGACTTTAACATCATTTTTGGGCCTCAAAACTAGATCCGGCCTGAACTCGATTTCGTACATATCATCAACCTTTTCCAACTTGAACTTGCGTAAAATCCCACAGAGAACTGTTTTGAGTTCCAGGAAGGCAAACTTCTGTCCTATACAATTCCTAGGTCCCGCACTGAACGGAATATAGGCAAAAGGGTGTCTCTCGTTCACTTTTTCGGGAAGAAAACGATCCGGATCGAATTTCAAAGGATCAGGATAAATTTCCGCGTTCCGGTGCAAATCAAAAATATGAATATGCAAAACCGTTCCCTCGGGAATCGTGTAACCAGTTTTCGTGACGAAGTCCTCACTGGCGTAGCGCGAAATAAAGGGAACGCTTGGGAAAAGTCGGAGCGTTTCTTTGATACAGCGCTCGGTGTATTTGAGTTCTTGGAGGTCGTTGTATGTGGGGATTTTCTCTTTTCCGACCACTGAAAGTATTTCTTCGCGGACTTTGGTTTGGACGTCTTGGAGGTTGGCCAGAGTTAGGAGGATGAAGGAGATGGCCATCGAGGTGGTGTCATGACCCTCAAACATGAAAGTGTCGACTTCTTCACGAATCCCCTCGTAGTCGATATCAGCGCCTTCGTTTTTGGCGGCCAGGAGCAGGTCCAACATTGCCATTCGTTTCTTCTTGGAGTACGAGGCTAAATTTTGCGATAAATTCGTGGTTCTTTCTTTCTCTCGTTCTGATATTATGCCATTGGAGAAGTCGTGCAAGATTTTAACCGTTGCATTTTCCTCTTCTGCCAATTTACTGTAATTGTAGATGGCATCAAGGCGGTACCAGGGTTTGGACAACCGTTTTAGGAAAATATGCCCGATTTTGTAAATCGCCTTCTTGTACTCCTTCTGAGTCAGTTCGTTTATGTTACTCAGACCCATGGC
This sequence comes from Tribolium castaneum, assembly GCF_031307605.1. Classification (NCBI taxonomy): domain Eukaryota; kingdom Metazoa; phylum Arthropoda; class Insecta; order Coleoptera; family Tenebrionidae; genus Tribolium; species Tribolium castaneum. The sequence continues at coordinate 23,149,438 of NC_087395.1, read as the reverse complement.
AGTTTCTGCAATTGACTGGAGGGTAAAATTTGTAACTGGAGGTACCACATCGATGGTCCTTCCACAGTCTTCACCCAGTCTGAGTACCAATTTTTCGGTCTCGTCGTTAAAAATGTTCAAAAATTGCTGCAAAATGTTGAAATGGAAGGCGGGGGTCAGGATTTTGCGTCTTTGGTGCCATTTCGCTCCTGCGATTTAATTTTTTAAGTTTACGGAGGACTATAAGTTAGGATACGAAACGAGTTGGATTTTTTGAGCTCAAAAAATAGTACGGTGGAGTAAAATGAAGGCGCTCGAGCGTTATATGGTCAAGTAACAGAAAGTTAATTTATATCTAAACTGTAGAAGATAGAAATATGGTGTCGCAGACTTTTTTATAGGAAATTTAATTCTCTACAACTTTGTTCTTCACACTTTTTTTGTATCTTTAACCGTATTCCCAGCGTTTTGAAAAATATGCGACGGTGCGCAAAAAAATATCAATTAGCGTTCCACCTTATATTTTTGCGAACGCTGCGATTACGGTTGAAGATACAAAAAAAGTGTTAGGAACAAAGTTGTAGAGAATTAAATTTTCTACAAAAAAGTCCGCGACACCATATTTCTATCTTCAACGGTTTAGGTATAAATTAATTTTCCAATACTTGACCACCGGCAAAATGAAGCAAATCCGTCGCTTGAACGCCTTTGGGGCCTAAATGGTTGAAGATAGCGATATGGTCTCGCTGACTTTTTTGTAGGAAATTTAATTCTCTACAACTTTCTTCTTAACATTTTTCTTGCAACTTTAACCGTATTCGCAGCGTTTTGAAAAATACGAGGCAGAGTGCAAATTGGTAAAAGTTTTAAATTTTTTTAAACATAGTTTACGACAAAATTTTTGCATCGTGTTTTTGTCTTACTATTGAGAATTCAATGTTCTATCTGTCTGTATTTTTTATGTCTGCTGTGTGTTAACCGTTAAACAGATACAACAATTTTTTCAAATTCATTGCTCTGAAAACTTGCACGCCCTCTGGCCACATTATCGGGAACGTTTTATTTGTACGTCGTTTCGTATCCTAACATTTAGATATCCGTAGATCACTTAAAACTTCAGTTGGCAATACTTAATTATTATTAGAGGTATATTCATATTTAGTGTTGCCAATCTCATTTGAAAAAACAGATAGTTTAAAAAATATTAAATAAATTAAGAAAGGGGAGTACCTGTGCTTGTGAGGAGGCCCGTTCCGAGCCAATTGTTCAAAAAAGTATAAATTTTGCTCTTGCTCAAATGTTTGGTGGTCGATAAAATTAGCTAAAATCAATCTTTTGATCACTATGTGTTGAATTTGTCACTTACTTCAATATCATTAGGCTCTAGAAAATTAACAATGTCGACATAAAGGGCCGAAAAGCGGAAAATCGGGTAGTACTCTCGAGAATATTTCCGAATCCTTGAAAAAAGTAAATCTTGACAAGAAATTACAATCTGGTTTTGTTGTTGTATAGACTCACCAGGGTCTTGTGTGAAGATGTACATGTGTCCGAAAATAGGTGTTTCAGGGGGCCCGCGTATTTTTTTCAAAATTGTCTTATTCTTGAAATATTTTCGGAAAAAACGCCAAGTTTGTAGCAGCAAAATCAAACCGACACCGGTTAATAACAGATAAAAGGAAAGCATTCTGTTGACTGGGCGAGAGTTATGTAACAAGTGTTGGTGTTGGATGCAGTCTGACAGGTTTTATAATTGTTGGTTTCAATGCCGATCTTTGTTCTTCTTGTTAACAACCACAACTTGCAAATTTGTGCTCGGAATAATCAATTTAGGCCGCAATTAACTACGTACTGTGTTTTTTTTTTGTTATCTGCGAGTTCAACAATACTTAATCAGAGACAGAGATAACGCCTGTGTTTTATTTATTCGTTTAAATTAGATTAGGAGTTGTATCATCATCGTAACATCGTAAAAATAAACACAAACATAAGCGTGTGGTAATGGTAACAACTCAAAGTGGCAGATTATCAGGAGAGCACGACGGTGTGAGAGCTCGGGGGCGACCAAAACGTCGCATATCAATCAGAAAATTGCCATAGAATAGACTTTAAAGCAATCTTCGAACAGGATTACACAAGTTCGTGGAGGTGTGGAGGCCGGAATTCGACGTGATTTACCAGAAACTAGACTATAGCGCCCCACAAACACCAGGAGCGCAGACACCCGGAGCGGTCTCAAGGCGCGAACGCGCTCAGACGCAACTTTTGAGTATGCGGTCCTGGTAAATGAAACGTAACGGCAACTTGCCACCTTCTATTATTTTGCAATTGCAAAAAATATATATATTTTTTAAAATGGTGTTTATTGATTAGGGTTGGCAACAGTGCCCGTAACACAGCGGTGTTACAACAATTAGATACAAAGAACCAAAACTCAAAGAATGTTTTGAGATAAATTCAAATCAAACCGTAATTTTGCAGTTCTGAAAATAATGTATGGCGCTTTAATTTCGAAATCTGGTGATTTTAGGTTTTCAATGTTGCGTTATACAGTGGTAAGGTTTGAATTAGAAGTGGGCTTAGGAAGCTAATATTTATTATTACAAGAGATAAAATTAGGAAAAGGTATGTGACTGTCTATGTAATTAATTCGTCCAAAGCCTTTTTGCACCTTGCGGTGTTCCTTCAAACGGGGTTTACTCGAAATAATTTATTTTTCAATTGATATTTTGGTTTATTATTCGTGGTTCAAGTTTACGGCAAGGAAACGCCGAAATTAAATCATTTTTCAGTTTATTATAAATAATTAATGAAATTATCTCCCAAATAATTATTTAGGGACGTCTAGGGAGTTTGGTGTTATTTGCACCTGGCCACCACTTGGCGGAAAGTCAAACGGTTAAAAGTCAAATTCGAACGTCATAACGGTCAAGTGAGAGTTTTTGTGTTCATTTTAATTCTAAGTCGTAAAAACCGTACATTTTGTGATACCGTCGTAATGTTAGTGTTAGTTAATTAATAAAATGGATTTAAAAAACGAAACTCCTTCGAAATCGAAGAACCTGATGAGCAAAGTATTAAGCAACCCGATGAACTGTGATAGCCCCTTCAGACTCCTGCCCAACGTCTCGACGCCGCCTTCAAGGTTCGCCAAGATCCTAAACCCCTTCGAGCCCCACTTGATCGACCGTATGCACCTCCCGACCTTCAGGTAAGTCGCACCTTGGTCGAAAAAAATCATGACGGTTCTGTCCAGCCCCAGTGTTTTCGCCCAAGTCTCAACCCCAAAAACGGACAAATTCAAGTGGACAATCGACGAGATCTCGAGCTTGAAGCCGGCCGACATCGACGAAGACACACTCTCGCAGCACGTCTCGGACCACGACCCCACAATCGAGTCGCTCGTGCAGGAAAAAATCGACAAGTTTTTCAAGGAGAAAGCGATCGTCCCCAGCCCCATGACCCAACCCTGCCAGCAACTGCCCGCTTTGATGTCGCCCCCGCGCTCCGACACGTGCGCCCAGACCGCGCTCTCCCTGCCCCCAGTGCTCCCCAAGCACGTGGAGGAGGCCCTCGCCCCCTATTTTACATATCAGGAGAAGGACGAGTTTGGGGACTCGTCCCTTTACCGCAAACTGTTCGAGTTCGAGGGGCACAGCAGCCCCGCCACGTCCAGCCCTGCGCCCTCCACGGGGCTCTCCCCCATCCAGTTCTCGCCGGAGTTCAGCCCGCATTCGCCCAAGGCGAAGCTCGAGAGCACGCTGGAGATGCCCGAGTTGCGGGACTGCACCCTGTCCCCCATCGGGCGCTCGCCCCTGTCCCGGTCCGCGTGCAGGCTCAGCTTTTCGGCGCACATGTCGGTGGATGCGAGCATGGTGGTCCCGGACGTGAATAGGAGTCTCCAGGTGACCAGGCTCGAGCAGGAGGTTTCGTTCCAGCCCCTGGAGGATGGGGGCCCCATGGACTCGCTGGTCAACTGGGACATGGAGTATAAGCAAGTTTCGATTTTGTCGCGGTCTCCAGTGAGCAGCCCCGAACGCTTGGATTCTTCAAATGGTGATACGCCCCATTCCCGAATTTTCACTAGTCAGAGAAAAAGACTGTCGGATAGTTTTAAAGACGAAGAGTTTGAGCGTGACGTTGAAATGGTGGAGGATGTGATTATGAAGCGGGTGAAGAATAGACTGGGTGAAGACACCACTGATGGTGGGTATCACACGGGGGGCGTCACCTTGTGTGAGAGTTCCACGCATATGTTTGCGTCAACGCCGACCAAAAGCAAGCACTGAACGAGATTAAGGCCTGTTTTTTTATTAATTAATTAACTAGTGGCAAGGTAAGTTTTAAGATACTATCGTGACTAAAAATGCTTGTGTTCGTTTTTACAAAACTAGAAGTCTTTTTTGGTTTGTAGTGGACAAAACAATTATTTTTGTTTATGTGCAATCGCCCCAATAAATGTTATACAAGACTTTGAATAGGACATTAATTACACAAGCTATTTCCCTCACGAATTCTAGCCAATAAACTCCCACGCCATTAAAAAACTATCAATCGAGTTATTCTTTTTTATTCAAAAATCGTGTAATAAATAGAAACAAAGATGAAACAATTACCTAAAATTTAAATTATCTTTGCCGTATCAAATATAAATTAAAATGTTTTGAAAAAAAAAACAGAAACAATATTTTCTTCAAACAAAGATTTAAAGGTAACTGAAGAAATTCTCGTATTCAGGAAAAATATCGTGTGCTTTATTTCACACAGAAAAAAATTTGCATTAAAAAAGTATCGTTACCTCTTTAAAACCTACCTATCGATCAATTTATTGCTGAGGATAAAATGATTTTAACAAAATAGCCTAGATTTAAGTTTCCCACCGACACTTCACTGTGATATTTAATTTATTGGTGTTAGATGCTATAATTCGGAAGTTATATTGTATTGTACTTGAAAACCTATTTGTCCTTGAATAATTGTTCGGAATTTTTTTATGTTTGAGCAAATACACACTTTCCTGAGTAAATAAATGTAAATTTTAGTGCCATTACAAAGTAATAAAATTTTGAATAACATGTCACGCTTTGGGAGATGTATTACTTAAAAATAAGTTATCTTAAGTTTGCCATCATTTCTTTGAAAAACCGTAACATCGTTTGGAACTTTAGTGCCGGCACATAGACACTCTCATGTAAACAAGGATTTTTTTGCACCAGATATTACCTCATTTTGCGTAAAATAATTAAAAAAAACTGTTCTAAATGAATAGGAATATTGTTATTAGTTTAGCCTAATGTCAAATTTTTTTTCTTGAAAAATATGTATTTTTTATATCTATTAAAACATTTTTTATTTTTTTGATTCGTTTTCATAACACTAATTTTGGATAACTCGAACATTTTGCTGGCAACTGCCTGTTTAAGTTATCGAAATTCGACTGTATTAATAAAGTTAAAAAATTAATTAACAGAAATTCTATAATTTCATTCTTAAACGTACGATGCGTAAATGTATGGTGCAAAAATTTTTTTTTTCTTAAATTATTTATTAAATTAATTATTAAAGAACATCCGTCCTAGGGGGATTTCGGGTAATAAGACGCAGGTTCATATCACAAACTAATCAATTTGTTAATAATAAAGTCTGACATATCTTACAAAATAAAGCAACAATTAATATACTCTATGTATAAATTATTTCACCTAAAACTGCTTTAAAACGGTTATGTCTGGGTTTTGGGTGTAGCTGTTGGTTGTTCACTGACGTTAATAACAGTCTGTTCGTTATTCAGCACTTGCGGGGCTGCACTAGTCGACGGGCCGTGCATAAAATTGGGGGGCATCAGAACTTTGGGATTAGTCTTAGGTAAAAGGGGCTGCTTGTCCCCGTGCGATTTTGATAATCGTTCGCTGAGCGCCTTCAACGCGATTTGTCTGAAACCAACAATGAGTAAAAAATGGCACAAGAGCCCCCTCCTAACCGCCTTCGCTCCATATCGTGGTGGTCGGCCCCCGGCACTGAGACAGTCACCCCCGTGGGGTTGGACATGTCGAAGCGCCTCACCACTTTTTTGCACAATCCGATCTTAACCAGGACGCTGTGAATACTGTTGCTGGCCACGGAAATCGGCGGCTGAATGACATTGGGGAAAAAACTGCAAGTTTTTAATTAAGCTCCCGTGTCTTGTCAATCAGTCTTGTACCTGGCAAAAGTGAAATAATCGGCCATGTCGCCCCGCGAGCCGTTGGTGTGCTTCTGGTAGAACCTCAAATAGACCCAGCTGACCAGCAGCCCGCTTAAAAACATGGCAGGATAGGTGCCATCCACCAGCCCCAAGACCCACATAATCAACGAGAGGAAAAACACACTCAGGGGCACATTGCGGTTGCTCAGCTTCCCCAGAGGGGTTTTGACGATGACCAGGTCGGGCATTATCTGCTTGACGGCCACCGAGACCCCGGCTATGTATCCCGCCAGGCCGTGGATGTGCACCGAGAACAAAACGTCGGTGTTGAACGTGCACGCGTACAGTATGAAGTAGTAGAACGTCGTGATAACAGCCACTCCGAAGTTAACCACCGCGAAAAAAGTCAACATCTCCATCTGGCCCCATAGGGGCTCGATCAGCTTCCCGCACAGCCCCACGGTCACAATGTCCACAAGCACTTCCCAGAAGTGGATTTCTAAGAAACAGAACGTGAATGCTGTCCATAGCCAGAAGGACGGGGGCATCAAATAGCCTGGTGTCACTGATATCACTCGCACGGCCGCCTCCGAATACGACAGCCCGTAACTGAACAGCACCACGGCGCAGATGAATTTCACCGACGTGCTCGTGTTGCCCAACAAGGCACCGAACTGCTGCCGCAAATACGGCAGATTACGACCTAGGGCTCCAAACACTGACATTGTCAAAGCATTAGGTTATGTTGTTGTCACTGACATTGCGACGCAGTAACGCCAACAGCAGCACCACAAAAACCCTTAAGTTGACAGTTTTGCTTTTTAAAGTCAATAAAAAAAAACAAGTTTAAACTTTGCTTCTTTTATTTAAAACGTATTGTTCGACATGATGTTTGGCAATCGTGTACAAAATCGAGTGTTTTCGGACCGCGCCGCCCACAAGCGCCCTTCTATAGCACTTTAAAAGCGACAAGTCCTCCTCAACTGGGCTCAGAAATGCGCCCAAAGGACACACACTTTGCTCCACCGTCACGTTAAAAATCTCAACAACCCCCATGTATTCGGACCACAGAGTCTTGCGCCACTTCAGCGAGTGTCTCTGTGCCAAAGGCACCAAAATAAAGTTACCAAATAATACGTCCCCATAGCTCACACCTTGATACTGTTCCAACAACTGGATGTAAAAGTCTTGAAAACTCGTAAGCCCCTGAATTTCTCTATCAAAATTAATCTCATTTTCACACTTCATGAGGTTACGGAGACACAACTTCAACAAATTCTGTATCTCGTCAATTAGGAACAAATTATCGCTCCCTAGAAAAACACAAGCTATGCGGCAAAAACGGTCAGTGGGGTTCACACCAGTTGCCAACTCCGGAAAGTATGTTTCGTAGATCAAAACCCATCTCAAACAATTCCGAATGACGAACACTTGCTCGGCTTCTGCCTGTCTTGCCTTGTTCTGTTGCTGGTTCGAGTATAACACGATTATGGGCGTGTAGATCCAGTCGATCGGGATCACACTGCCCTTGCCGTGGTCTAGGCACAAATTAGTGGCAAAAGTCGGCACGTCCTGGAAAAATTGTACGTTTTTGGGCACATTACAGCACAAATTTACCATTTTCAGGCCCAAAACTTGTATGTAAACTTGCAAAATCTCGTGCAAATTATCCAGAGACGTTTCCAAACAGTCGTGTCGCTGCTCAATGCTTAAATTCCGCATGAGAGCTTCGCTCGGGTAAAAACTTGCGCTAAACACGATTTTCTCGAGAATGAACTCAATGTCGGGCTTGCGATCGCTCGTGAAAATGCTCAAACACTTGACTGCGATTTCGTAAAAGGGCCGGGTGTCCAAATCGGCGCGCACGACAAGCGATATTTTCAAAATGTTCATTATTAAATCGCTCTCAATGCGCGTAAACCAGTTATCGCTCAAATGGTACTTATCCAAGGCTCGTAACGAAGTCAGATAGTTTGCTACGTTTTCGTGGCGCAAAAAATCTAATTTCAACTAAAAACATACACTTTACGGAGCTAATTCAATTGTTATGTTTATGTGTGTACCTTGTAGTTGCTTGAAGCCGCGATAAAGAACGATAAAGACGACAGAAACGGGATCGGACTGTTTGTTTGTAGTAAAGGCACCACGTGTTCAGAGGTATACCAAGCCGCAGCTTCGACACTTTTAAAGTTGGCGCTAGTTTTATGCGTTTCGTAATTGTTGAGCAACATTGAGGCGTTGCTAAAACAATTGTTATCACACTCATGTGCCTGTCTGCGGTGTTTTTGGATAAGAAAATATATCAAAAAATTAATACGAAACTGATCAATTAGTTGAGTAACTCGCGAAAAAACGAGTTATTGGTTCTAGTACGAGCTTAAGAGCTTGATAAAAACCATTTTCGTTTCAATTCGACAATTTTGTGGCGATTTTATAACAATATTACTCGAAAAAATTGCGTATTAAAACGTTAAAAAAAAGAAAAAAATTGGTTTTAAGATAATTTAAAGATATTTCAGACTGGCTTAGGAAAAACTGCCTGAAAACCGAGTTTAAACATTCGAAATTAAATAATAACTTAATATTTTTCGTAATAATTAAGCATTTGGCTAAAAATAAACGCACTTAAACGCTTGAAAAGGGCAAATTTTTGTATCGATTTTTTAAACCCAATTTTTAAGAAAAATAATATACAGAATCGTTTTTTTTATTACTGGATGTTTTTCCTGGGTTAAATCATTTTCTCACAGACCAGTTTTTATTTCGCTTTAAAAATTTGTAACAATGTTTTAACGGCTTAAACAGCTTAATAATTGTAATATTTATATGGAAAAATCTAAACTTCAAACAGCTTGAAAAAATACAGTATCATAAATAAGATATATTTATAATAAAAATAAAATGACCAAAAACATTTTTTTTATTTGTCAATTGACACGTGTATTTTTTTAAATTTATTTATATTGCTACTAAGGCCCTCAGGAAGTTGCGATAATTTTTTCACATACCATTTGAACTTTTTTTAATAGAAAAAAAATCATAAGAATTCAAAAAAAAATTCGAACTATTTGTCAACCTTGTAATAAAAATATCCAAAAACACCGTGAAACCTGCGCACTTACGTGACGGTCTGTGTGACCACTTTGAAACCATCTGACCCCAATAATCTCAAAATTAAGTTATCAAAAACTTCGGGAAGCTGCGTCGACTTGGCAAGTGACGCAAGACAGTGTGACAATGAGGCCACAATTTGCAGTTTACCGCACTAGAACAATAATTTTGCCACTTTTAAAACACTTATTAAAACAAAACTTACCGCAAATTCGGTCAAAGTCATAAATTGACTAAACCACTTGCTTGCACAAGTCTCAAGTGTGCCAAGGAAGGGCGTGACCAAACTCGCATTCTTCCAACACGAACCAATCAAACTCACGATTGCGGCCACGTGACCCTGTCTCACATACGTCACACTCATGCTGACATCTGTGTTCTTTAAGTGGTAATTCAACATTTCGACCAAAACTGGTTGAAAAACGCTAAAAAAATTATCAGACAAGTATAAAAAAAATTAAAAACGTACCGTAAATAATCCAAAGTCAGGTTAAAATGGGCAAAAACTGACCACAAGTGCAAACTTTCAGTTTGCAATTTTAAACCGTTGGTGTTCATGGCGTAATTCTCGTGCGACAAGTAGGTCAAAACGGCGTCCATAACTCGGTACTTCCCCACCAAATCCGCGGCAATTGTTTGGCTACGTGTTGCCAAAATTCGCAAAAACTTCATCGCTTGTAACAACGGTAAACCGTACGGTGAGTTGCGATCAGGTTGTATCGCATTTGGAAGAAAATTTTCAATAATACTAGACACCAAATTTTCGCATTTGTACACTTTTGTTAAAATTAATTGCGAATCGCGGACTAGTCGAGTGAGGATGTCCATACAGTAGACTATAGTTTCAACGGACGGTTTTACTGTATTTATAATGTAGCGAATTCGCGTCAAAATTTCAGTCCGCGCCAAACACTTGACCAAGTTAGTTTCGGCCAATTGTTGGTCGTTGACTCGGTCGTCGTCCTCTTCGTTGTCTACGGCCAAGACAGGCTGCACCTGACTTAGCCCAAAACCTAGGAGACAGTCCAAGCAAGTCTCGTCGACTTTGCTGTAAAATAAATTCCTCATGGCTTTAATTGCGGCGTTTAGGACCGCGGGCGTGTTGTCGTCCAGACAGAAACGCAAAACGAAGAAAATCTGCTCAAGGGGCAAGTCGATAACGTCGTCGTACACCCCTGTTGAGTGTAAAGACAGAATGTTGGCAATGGTGTTCAGCGCGATGATTTTTTGTTGGATTACGTTCGACCTACATTTGGGGAATTAATATTTTGGTGTTTTTTTGCACATAAATACCGTGATAATTGAAAGAGTTCCTGTAAAGTGTATCCAGGCCTGCCGGCCTCTTCGCCATGGTGGTACAAAACCCTAGATTTTTCGCTGATTTCTTTTTCGGTGTATGGCAGGACCCAGCCTTCAAAATCAAACCTTTAAACAGCGTTGAAATTGCTCACTTGTTGCAAATGTTTTCATTATTCTGACCAAAGTGGCCCTGACTGTGAGAATTAAGTTGGCAACGCTTAGTCAGTCTTTTAATTTTTGCACATTTTGCGTCCAGAAATACCAAAAATAAGTCAAAAAGTCAGCGAACTAGTTAAAAGACGGTACTATTTATTTTGAGTTTTCATTAAACCACGCCGAAAATATTATTTCTTTATTTTTTTTAACAGATATTAAATTACCTTGCAATTTGTTACATACAGAAAAATCACGACAATAAATCAAAGTTGATTTTGTTTATTTAAAATAAGCCGAAAAAACACAGAACTTGATCGGAAACGGTAGTATTTTTGCCATTTTCAGTCCTTTAGAACTAAGGTTTTACAATTTAAGTGAGGTTTCTCTAATAATAAATATATCTTACGCCGTTTTACAGTCGTAAATGTATTTATTTAGCAAATTTACGTAAAAAACAAGTCACCTTTCTGAAGTAGATGTATTTTTTTTCTGTAAATTTTAATAAAACCCGCTGCAAAATTACTAAATTTTAGATTGTTATGCTTGATTTTTTTACAAATTTTGAGAAAAATGAACCAACAACCCACTAATAAATTTGGTCGAAAATGAGCTTATTTTTATTTTTTGAAACCTTTACGCATGGTTGCGGACTTAACTGTGAGTTTTTTTTTGTAAGATTTCGCAGAAACAACAATTAGGTCAAAAATTACATTATTTTTGCTTTTTCTTAGCGCTTTTAGAACGTTCTGCAGTCAAAAACATGCAATTATTTTGCAATATTTTGTTATAAATAAGCAGAAAACTGTATTTTTCAAGTAGTTTTACTCATTGATATTGTTTTTTTTTTGTTTCACTTTGGTTATCTTGAATTTTGACAAAGTTCTGTTAAAAAAAATCCACAAAATTTGGTCGAAAATTACGTTATTTATACTGTTTTTGTGGACTCTAAGCACCACAAAACAGGCAGGAAAATAATCTTTAATCAAAGATTACATAATTTTTGTCATGTTAATAAATCTGATATTTGTAAACGCAATTACTTCGCAAAATTTCCTTTAAAATACGCCAAAGAATCATAAATTAATCAGAAAATGGTGTTATTTTTTGAGGTAAAAACAATTTTTTTTCGAGAAATTGGCTGAGAATCCACCAAGTTGGATATAAATTCATGTTCATTTCAACAGTTTCGGTCGATTTAGTTTGTTTTTTAACCATAATCATTTATTTTTCAAGATTAAAAAAACGAAAACATTAATAATGGTGTTTTTTTGTCATTTTCAGGCCTTAGAGCACAAAATAAAATAAAAAATTGCATTTTTTTTTTCGTTTTTAAAACAACTTCGCGTAAATTGTCTTGACAATATTACGCCGAAAAGTTTAAGCACGTTTTGGGGCAAAAAAAATCAGTTGTTTTCCAACTGCAACACCAGTCACAGGCCACTTTGATCAGCAGTTAGAACGCATTATAAACCTGGCTTCGAAGCTCTTATTTTTGTCTATTTTCGGCATTTCCACACCCTTCATCCACGCCAATTTCCCCGTCTCCAGCGTCTTGAAATTGAGCCACTTTTCCGCTTGCGGTTGCTTCAAAATCTCGCTCGCAGTTTCAATCTCGTCAACGTCCATATTTTCAGCCGCTTCGTTCTGTTCCTGAATCGTCGGCGTTCGATTCATTCTCGCGTCCTGTTCCCGTCGACGTGACTTCAAAAACGCAATAATCGCAGGGTCCATAGTTGCCATAAGTCGCTCCCTCTCCTCCAAAATCTCCTCCTCGGACATGCCCCTCATCTTCTGGACATTCTCCGCATGGATGGAGTCTTTTTCTGAGCCACTCAAGACAAAACTTTGGCTCGGAAGCGCCACTTCTGGTACTGGCTTAGGGGGGCCTTTGCCCCCTTTCATGCGTTTGAACTGCCGCGCGAAAATACTACCCCCATCGCTCGACGCCTCACAACTCGCGTCGCGACGCTTAGGCTTGGGGAAGCCCCCATTTGTGCTAAAATTTAACAGAGGCAAAGCTGTCTTGTCCGCCAGTTTTTCCACGATTTTTCCCACATTTGTCGCGTCGGGAATTGCCTCGAACGTGTTGGCGATCTGGTCCTGGATGTCGGTGGCGACAGGCGCAGCCGTTTGGTCTAAAAGGCACTATTTCCGGAAAATCAACAAAATGCAAGACCTAACCTCGCTTTTCGCTAATAACGGTCGCAGCCAACTTGATCTTGTTCTCGGACTGCGCCCGGTTGAAGTCTTCCTGCAAGCGGAGCAGGTCTTCCTCCGTCTCGCCAGGTTTAGGTCGCGCATACATTATTAAAAAATCCAAAAAAAAACCGCAAGATTCGAAAATTTCGCTTTGAAAACAACCAACTGGTACTTTAACTTTGCCGGGTTGGCCCCACTGGACGCAAATTTTACCCGAATATGAAATAACCACAAGCGTAAATACCGAGAAAAATTAGAAATACGAGGAAATACATTCACCCCTAAATGTTTGATTTAAATAAGGGGCGATTTTTGCCCAAATTGGAGTGATAGTTTCCGGTTGGCAGCATTGCCGACGCCATTCTTGCGGCAAGTCAAAGTTTGCGAATTTTGTCTTTTAATTATTGTAAAAATTCAGTGATATTAGTGCATTTTGTGATGGCTTCTGCGTACAAATTATCAGAAGGGGCGCTTCAGGTGCATTTCTCGCGGTGATAAGCCTTCGCAACGTGTTTTTGTTTCAGACGATTATGTACGGGGGCGAGGTCATTGACCCTCTTGTTCAAATTTTGGGGACTAAAAAAATGTCTCCAGGGGGTAGCGACAGCAGCTCGCGCTTACGCCTGATGATTTCGGACGGTTTGCACAAAGTAAATATTGCAGTGTTTACTGTGCCAAAGAACGACCAGACTTTGCCCCACGTCTTAGAGCAGGTGTTTACGATTATTAAACTAAAGCGCTATCTTTCCAACGTTATAAAAAACAAGAATAACATAGATGCGTACGTATTGCCACCAATTATTTTGGCAATTTGCATTGTTTTGCTAAAACAGGCGAGTTATTGCGATTTTGGAACTGGAAGTGGTTGCGCGTGGGGAGTTTGTAGGTCAGATAATCGGAAACCCTGTCTCTTTATCCGACTCTGAAACCTTGACGCAATCGAGTGACGTTATCAAGAGAAATGAGTGCATAAATGGCTCATTTTCCTCAAAAACAATCAGTCCCATAGCTAGCTTAAACCCCTTTCACAACAACTGGATAATTAGGGCGAGAGTCGTTAATAAGACGAATGTGAGAAACTGGAGCAATGCCAAGGGGGAGGGTAAGCTTTTCAGCATCGATTTGGTCGACAAAGGGGGCGAAATCAGATGCACCGCTTTCCGGGACCTTGTTGATAAGTTTTTCGATCGCCTTGAGGTAAACCACCCAAGGTTTTCCCCCAATCACGTGCGAAATTCCAGGTCGACAAGGTTTACTACATTAGCAAATGCCAGCTCCAGCCAATCAATCGCCAATTTTGCTCCTTAAAGCACCAGTTTGAAATGTACTTCACCCCGGAAACGATCATCGAGCCGAGTTATGACGACAATGAGATCATCCCACAAATAACGTACAATTTCACCACGATTGATAAAGTAGCGGTCATGGAAGCTGGGACCATTGTTGGTAATTGGGTAAAACCCAGCACTGTGTGCATGCGTGTATTGTTGGTTGCCGACGTTTTAAATTTAGAGAATGAGTATTTTAGACGTGATCGGCGTTTGCAAGACAATTTCGGAACTGCAGAGTTTTGTGGCGAAATCAACCAATCGCGAGATGCAGAAAAGACAGCTCGTGTTAGTCGATCAGACCAAAACCGCGGTAATTTTTTTTGTTTTTTTTGGGTGTTTTTTTTTAAATTCGTGTTTTTGGGCAGATTTCTCTGAATTTGTGGGGCTCACAGGCAGAGTCGTTCGCAGTCACCGGTAATCCGGTGATTTTGGTTAAAAATGCAAAGATTTATGAATTTAGAGGTGCGAAAAGTATCACTTTGATGGGCACTAGTTTGCTTAAAATTGACCCAGAAATACGGGAAACCCACATTTTGAGGCGGTGGTACCATTCGGAAGGGAATCAGGTGGAAATAACGAATGTCAGTCATAGGTTTGTTTTTATTTTTTACAATTAAAAATTACACTCTGTATTATTATTTGTAGATGACAAAAAATACATGAATACAACGAACTTATTATCTTTAAGGCATCTGTCGGGTTAAAGAGGTTCTACTGTGTATTTTTTTTATAGGAACGGATACGGATCTACGCCATGGCTGACGTTCAAAGAAGCGCGCCAACAGACCATTTCCGAAAAACCGCTTTACTACCAAACTTTCGGGACGATTTTGTTGGTTCGCCTCGACAGAGCGGTGTACAAGTCGTGTCCGAACGCTGATTGCCAGAAGAAGGTCCTCGATTTGGAGAATGGAATGTACCGGTGTGAAAAATGCAACCGGGAATTTCCGAATTTCAAGTACCGTCTGTTGGTTTCGGTAAAAATCAGACGTGGGATTCCCCAAGTATATTTTTAAATTTAATTTAGATGAACGTGGCCGATTCGTCGAGTAGTCAGTGGGTTACTGTTTTTTCCTCAGAAGCGGAGAAAATTTTGGGGAAAACAGCGCAGGAAATTGGGGAGCTGATGGAGACGGATCCTGATACTGTAGCAAATATGTTTGAAGAGGCGCAGTTTAAGCAATTTATTTTCAAGTGTCGCGCCAAAATTGAAACCTACAATGTACAATTCCGGCGTTTTGGGTGTTTTTTCTATGGTTGTTTTGCAGGATGAGCAGAAAATGAAGACTGTTGTGGTGACTGTGGCGCCAGTGGATTACGAGGAGTACAATGCTTACCTGGTGGACAGGATTGAAAAATTCACTGGAGTTCCTTGTAATTGATTATTGCTTTTGTTGTGTAACTTTCGCAAATAAATTATTGTTTTGTTGGGGATTTTGTCTTCTTCTTAGCAAAATGGTTCCAACCCATTGCCAACGTATAAAAACAGCTTACTTTTCACAAATCGATTAAAATCTTGCAATTTTTAAAAGTTGTTCGTAGGCAGCCACCTATACAAACTAGAGTATTGTAGATTGCCTATCATTTAGATTAAAGTTTTATTATAATTTAAAACCAAAATGTGTATTAGAAAGAGGTTTTAACAAGACAGTGACATTTTTTAATGTTTTTTAACAAATATGAAAAACCAGGCTCTAAGAGCATTTAGAAGAAATTGTGGATGAAAACTACCACTGTAAAAATAAAGTGCTATTTTTCTAAATTTTTGTAAAATTTCAAAAAATTTCATAAAAATTAGCAAAAATTTTATAAAACCTGAGATTCACAAAATGCGAAATATCTCCGTTCCTGTAGGAGATAGAGGGGTGGTTCTGCCCTTTTGAAAACCCCACCGTCCCGTAGTACTTTTCCTGGGCTATCGAATGGAATAGGTCCCGTTCCCGTATCTCCACCAGGAACCGAAATAGCACTGCACATTTTTAAATCACTTATCGGAGTACATGACGTAATAGAGCGTCAAAAGTTACGTGTGCATGCAAAATTTCAAGTCGCTACGATAACAGGAAGTGCCTCAAAATTGATTCGCAAAAAATGACTCCAAACAAATCACATTAAAAAAAATTTTTAACAAAAAAGCCTGAGTTTTTTATTAGTAGTTTTTATCAACTTTTTTTTTTGTCTTCCGGATTTATGAATATTTTGAACTTAAATTTGGGGCACTTCCGGTTGTCGTAACGACTTGAAATTTTGCATGCACACGTAACTTTTGACGCTCTATTACGTCATGTACCCCGATTAGTGATTAAAAAATGTGCAGTGCTATTTCGGTCCCTGGTTGAGATACGGGAACGGGACCTAGCCTATTCGATAGCCCAGGAAAAATACTACGGTGCCCTGGGGTTTTCAAAAGCGCAGAACTACCCCTCTATCTCTTACAGGAACGGAGATATTTCGCATTTTGTGATTTACACATTTTTCTCAAATTTTCATAAAAATTTTCATAAGTGAAAGAAAATTTTGGTAGTTTCAAGTTTAAGTGAAATAAAATCACATAAAAAAACTTTTAACAAAAAAGCCAGAGTTTTTTATTTGCAATTTTTATCAACTTGCTTTGTTTTCTTCCGAATTTATGAATACTTTGAACTTAAATTTGGGGCACTTCCGGTTGTCGTAACGACTTGAAATTTTGCATGCACACGTAACTTTTGGAGCACTATTACGTCATGTACTTCGATTCCCGATTTAAAAATGTGCAGTGCTATTTCGGTTCCTGATGGAGATACGGGAACGGGACCTAGCCTATTCGATAGCCCAGGAAAAGTACTACGGGACGGTGGGGTTTTCAAAAGGGCAGAACCACCCCTCTATCTCCTACAGGAACGGAGATATTTCGCATTTTGTGATTTACACATTTTTCTCAAATTTTGATAAAAATTTTAAGAAGCGAAAGAAAATTTTGGTAGTTTCAAGTTTAAGTGAAATAAAATCACATTAAAAAAACTTTTAACAAAAAAGCCAGAGTTTTTTATTTGCAGTTTTTATCAACTTGCTTTGTTTTCTTCCGAATTTATGAATACTTTGAACTTAAATTTGGGGCACTTCCGGTTGTCGTAACGACTTGAAATTTTGCATGCACACGTAACTTTTGACGCTCTATTACGTCATGTACTTCGATTCCCGATTTAAAAATGTGCAGTGCTATTTCGGTCCCTGATTGAGATACGGGAACGGGACCCACTCCATTCGATAGCCCAGGAAAAGTACTACGGGACAGTGGGGTTTTCAAAAGGGCAGAACCACCCCTCTATCTCCCACAGGAACTGAGATATTTCGCATTTTGTGATTTACACATTTTTCTCAAATTTTGATAAAAATTTTAAGAAGCGAAAGAAAATTTAGATAGTTTCAAGTTTAAGTGAAATGATTTCGTATCAAGTAAAGAGTAGAAGTCTCTTTTTTGTTAACGTCAGAGCACGAATTTAAATTTAGCCTCGCATGCTTTTGGTGCGCTTATAGGTCACTTATGAGGAAAGGTTTTTAGGGACGGAAGATAAACAAGTTGAGATTTAATCACTTTATTTGTAAAATTAAAATAAACATTAACATAAAGTAATCGTACTTTAAGACCTAATTATGCGAAATGCAAGACGACAAACTATTGTGTACAACTCGCAGTCAATTTATCCCTAATCTAAACCGTACAATTTTAATGTCCTGTCCATGGAAGTGGAAGCTATAAACCTGGCGTCTTTACCGAACCTAACACCCGTCGCTGCAGCCGTGTGGTCATTGAACACCTTCAGTTCCTGCCATTGCTTACAGAAATACACCCTAAGAAAAAAAAAATTAGAAACAAATCAAAATTAAAAAAATTGTTTACCTGACATCAGTTCCCGCCACCGCCAAATAGGTCCCGCTCTGATCAAAGCACAAGTCCTTGATTTGGTAATCCTCATCCAACTGGAGCGTTTTAAAGTTCCTCACTTTCCTCAAATCCCACAACTTGACGCAGGCATCGTCAGCCGTCGCCATGTAATACCCATTCTCCGAGAACGAAATGGCTGTGATCGCCCCCGCATGTCCGGTGCAAGTCGCAACATTGAGCTGCTCCTTCAGGTCCCAAATCTTGACTTGGGAATTCGCCGTCCCCGTGCCGAAAATCAGCCCGTCTGGATGCAGCTGGGCCGTCGTCAGGGGAATATTGCTCTGGTCGGCGACTTTCGTCAACAGTTCGCCCGTTCTGATGTCCGAAAACGCCCAATGCTGGTCCTCTGAAGCCGACAGGACGTAGTCCCCAGTCGGATGCAGGGACAGTCCGGTGATTGGACCTTCGTGGACGCGCAGCAGTAGAGTGGTTTGGGACGTTGGCACGTTCCAAACGCGGATTGTGGAGTCGGGCGATGCGGTGATAACAAGGTCCTCGTCAGGGTGGTAGACCACTTTTGTGACTTTTTTAGTGTGGCCTTTGAGAATCGCCACAACTTGTTCCGTGTCTTTGTTGAATACGGTGGCGTTGCGATCATTACCACCGGTCAGAATTTTGCTTGTGTCGGAATTGTGCACGTCAAGGGCCAAAATACCGGGGACGCTCGCCGAATGCAGCCCCTGGAGGCAAAGAAATTACTCTGTAAAGTGTACTCTAGCTCAATAAAAAATGTAATCTGCTAATTTTCGCCCGAACTTGGTGATTTTTCGGTTTGCTTGAACAAACTGAAAATGTGGTTCAAAACCTTAATAAAAGTAAAAAAAGATTAACCAAATTTAGGTCAAAAAATGAGCTGAATTAAAAGTGAATTTTTGGCAGTTTTGGCGAGTTCTAATGAAATGAAGAATTTCCTGGTTCAAGAGCGAACTAAATAAATGGTATCAGGTGTTCATTATTTAAAAAAAACTCGTAGCATGCTCTGACATTTTTACGGATTTCGTAGATCAATTTTTATCATTGTATTGTTGGTTGCCTATCAACCAGGTCATCACAATTCATAGCCAAAGATTGTTAAATAGTGTTCAAAGGCGATGTGTTATGTGTGTTGAACAACAAGGAAGACATTTCCAACAGTTTTTATAAATAATAAATAAATTTTATGATGAAAATCTGTTTTCTTTTAGTTGTCAAAAAGTAAGGTTATGAAAGAACGGATTAATCACAGACATAGTAAACAATTATTTTTTTATTTTCAAAGCACTCTAGAGTTTTTTTTAAATGAACACTTGTTATTGTGTTAATTAATTTGATGATTTTAGCCAATTCTAGCAAAAGTTTGTGCTTACAGCCCGGAAAAAAGTAAAACTAACACAATTTTCGACTTATTTATAATGAGTTTTGACGAATTTCACTCAAACTCAAATATACTAAATAATTAAATAATAATTAATGTCGATTCACTTATGTGACAAGATATTACAAAATAAATTAGTTTCCGAATGGTTTTGAACGAAATTTTGCGGAATATTTGTGGTTTTAAGTGTAAAACGTATTAAAATGATCGCAAATGAAAAATTAATGTAGTTTTCTATATTTAATTTGGCGATTAAAACAAAAATTCAAATGTGCTTGAAAGCATGAATAAAGAAAAAATAAGAATTTTAACAATTTCATTGGTTTCTTGTCTTGTTTTTGGGAACATTTCATTCAAAAATAAGCTGATAATAAGTTTTTGATTTTTAGGTGTTTTGTCAAGATCTCGTAAAATAAAAGAGTCGGCTTTTTATTTTTTTTACGAAATTTGGAAAACAGTTCTGTCTTAAAAGCGTACTAAAATGCTCGTGAACTCGAAAAATAATAAAATCTTAGAATTAATTTGGTGTTTTTTTCATCTACCTTTTTAGAAAAGCCTCAAAAAACAGAAAAATTATTTCTGCATGTTTTTCTCAGTTGGTTTTGCAAAATTTCGCCAAAAAAGCTGAAAATTAAATTCAAAAACGTGCTCTAAAGCTTAAAAAACGTAAAAATTTTGATCAAATTTTGTGGTTTCTTGCGTTTTTTTTTAAAGGGAATTTCGCGAAAGTTAATCAAAGTTAATAAAAACAAAATAATAAGTTTATATTTTTATTGTTGGGAAATAAATAAATTCCTGGCTCAAAAACAAACAAAATCGAAGGGAATGGTCTAAAATAACAACCATCTTGATGTAAAAATAGTGCTTTTTTATTAAGTTTTTGTAATGTTTATAGAAAAAAGCTTAAATTGTTTTCAAAAAAAATTTAAAACACTTGAAAACAACAAAAAAATGTAACATTTTCGCTCTTATCTTAAAAAAAAAATTCGAAATAACTACATTGTCGAATGTTATACGAATTAAATTGCCGGAAAATGGCAAAAATAACAAGATTTCAACGAAATTTTGCTTTTTGACTGCAAAATGTATTACGAAAATAGAAGATTTCCCAAATTAATTTCCTGATTTCTCAGAATAAGTTCGAGATAAACAACCTGAAATGACATCATTTTCGATCACTTTATTGAAATATTTAGATATTTACTTAAAAAAAACAACGCATTTTTGGCTCAATTCAATTAGAATTAGGTTAGAAAGAAATTCTTTTATTTGAACGAACATTTAGTTAAAAAATATCAGTGTTTTGAACACATCCTGTGACTTTTGGCTTATTTTTGATGAAATTTCGCCCAATAACAAGCTAAATCGAGTAAATCCAGCAAAATAACACCAACCTTTACACGTTTTTCCAATTGGTAAATGTGCTAAAACACTCGTAAGAGAGAAAACTAAGTCATTTTCTACCACATTTAGTAATCTTTGCATTTGTCAAGTGAAATTTTTAAAACGACAATTGTGCAAAATGCAAGAGATGTTCGGGGAAATACTGGATGGTATAAATAAAAACATTGAAAATATACCGGATGTGAGGCCAAAGTCTTGAATCCCCTCAACTGCTCCGGCGTGGACACCTCTTCAGGCACCGTCTTGCTCCTCTTCTTCCTCTCCTGCGTCAACACCGTGGCCTTGTCCTGCAGCTTCTCAATCACTTCATCAGTCAGGCCGCATTGCTCTGTCGGCTGGTTGGCGATGCCGCCGGCCTCGGCCGCCACCGCGGGCTGCGGCACCGTGATGATGCCCGCTTGGGGCTTCAGCGTGGCCAGCGCCTCCCTGGCGGCGGTCACCTCCTTGTTGAGGCGCGCGATCACGCGACACGCGGCGTCGTGCTGGTAGAGCGCGTGGCTCAGCTCCTGGCGCGCCGTCTGCAGCTGCTGCCTCTGCGTGAAGCTGTACAGCATCACGGCGTCCCACTCGTCCTGCAGCAGCTTCAGCGTGGCCGGGATGCTGGTGGCGCTCGGCGGCTTCGGCTTGACTATCGGCGGGGCTGTGTGGCGGTTAGAACCGAACAAGTTGGGTTAGGCTACTCACTCTTAATTTCAATGAGCTTGTCCACGGTGAGCTCGTCACCGCTGATGGGGTCCTTGCCGTGCTCCTGGATGTACTTTTCGATGATGCGTTTTTCGAAAATCGCACCCGACGTTGGGGACACGACTGGGTGTTCCGGCACCTCGTTTGAAACTGAAACCGGGCCAAATCGTTACCCAAACTGCGCCAGAAGCTCATTACTGACACTCGAATTAAGTTTTGATTCGTTAAAAAAGCGTACTTTATTCAAAATCGCAACAAAAATTCATACTTACGGGCACAAAACAACGCCATTTTTGCTAACTTAGCTTGATGTGTCGCCAACCGCACAAAGTGAAAAACACTGTGGCCGAGATATCTGTGCAGATGCACTAAAAATGATGATGGCACCATGAACATTACAGTCGACCAGACAATCGTTGCGCGCCTGGAGCTAGCAACATTCTCGTTTCTACAGCCAAGTTCACACCAGGAAAATTATCAAAATAATCGTAAATCATTAGAAAAACATACCCTGATCATTCTAATGTGTTTCTATTACAAATTAAAACTTGACTACATTTTTATTCTTATATTCAAGCAATG
Source organism: Tribolium castaneum (assembly GCF_031307605.1). Lineage (NCBI taxonomy): Eukaryota > Metazoa > Arthropoda > Insecta > Coleoptera > Tenebrionidae > Tribolium > Tribolium castaneum. The sequence goes on along the minus strand of NC_087395.1, from coordinate 23,127,230 downwards.
CAAATTGTTTTTTTTCACCCCCTTTTTACCGTGCAATGTTCATTATTTTTGTAGGGGAATAAGCCCTTCGATAGGGCCTTCGGCTGTAAAAAAATGTCTCAATTTTGCAAACTGCGTTAAAAAAATTCGTATTTAAAGATTGCTCTAATCAGTCAAATTAATAACTAATTTGTCCAGCAAGAACCACGTGGAGGTTTAGAGCATTCTTGCCAGGAAAAAAGGAAATAAGGATGAGGTAAACAATGATTATTGGAAAATAAAAGGGAATAAAGACATTACTGGTTTGTGTAATAAAAAAAAAGTACACAAAAATCAAAGTTTTTCACTTGGCGTTAAATAAATGTTCTTACCTTTATACTGCATCTGCTACCATTTGTAGCAAAACCTAAAAAATAAATTAAAAACACAACCAACAAAAAAAAATAATTTGTAGGAAAGTTACAAAAAGCGACACTAATAAATATTATACAGAATAAAGGATGCACAATACGGTATAATATATGGCACACAAGCTATTAAATTCAACACATCACAAGATAAAACGCAAAAAAATGCACCTACCTTCATATGGCTTCTGCGTTGGCTACTGTTTGTAGCAAGACATTAAAAAATAAAAACAACACCAATAAAAAATCTTTATTTGCATGAAAGTTACAACAAGCAACATTTGTCAATATTAAACAAAATAAAAAATACACAATACGTTTTAATATGTGGCAATTTAAATTTAAAACTTCAGTAAATAAATACACCTACCTTCATATCGCTTCCACGTTGGCTACCGTTTGTAGCATTAAAAAAATAATAATAATAAAAATGAAACCAAAAAAAAATGTTTGCATTAAATTTAGAGCAAGTGACTTTCATCGATTGAAATTAAAGACAAAATCAAAACGCGACGATAAATTGTTTGAGTGTTTTCTTTTTAGTTACTGAATTTAAAACTCAAACTATGACTTTTCAACACCGTATTAGAGCCGGTGTACACAACATTTTATTTGCAATTAAATTTTAACGAATTATTGGTTTGTGAAATAAATAAATACGACACAACAATAAAATGGACGTACCTGTGTTTCGCTTCCACGTTGGCTACCGTTTGTAGCATAAAAAATAATAATAATAAAAAAGAAACCAAAAAAAAAATGTTTCTTTGCATTAAATTTTGAGCAAGCCACTTTCATTCATTGAAATTAAAGACAAAATTATTACGTGGCAATAAATTGTTTGAGTGTTTGATTTTATTAATAGTTACTGAATTTAAAATGAGTCACTCAAACTGACTTTTCAACACCGTATTTAGAGCCGGTGTATACGACATTGTAATTGCAATTAAATTTTATGAAATTATTGGTTTGTGAAATAAATAAATACGACACAACAATAAAATGGACGTACCTGTGTTTCGCTTCCACGTTGGCTACCGTTTGTAGCAAAAAAAATAATAATAATAAAAAAGAAACCAAAAAAAAATGTTTCTTTGCATTAAATTTTGAGCAAGCCACTTTCATTCATTGAAGTTAAAGACAAAATTATTACGTGGCAATAAACTGTTTGAGTGTTTGATTTAATTTTTAGTTACTGAATTTAAAATGAGTCACTCAAACTATGACTTTTCAACACCGTATTTAGAGCAACATTGTAATTGCAATTAAATTTTATGAAATTATTGGTTTGTAAAATAAATAAATAAATACGACACAACAATAAAATGGACGTACCTGTGTTTCGCTTCCACGTTGGCTACCGTTTGTAGCATAAAAAATAATAATAATAAAAAAGAAACCAAAAAAAAAATGTTTCTTTGCATTAAATTTTGAGCAAGCCACTTTCATTCATTGAAATTAAAGACAAAATTATTACGTGGCAATAAACTGTTTGAGTGTTTGATTTAATTTTTAGTTACTGAATTTAAAATGAGTCACTCAAACTATGACTTTTCAACACCGTATTTAGAGCCGGTGTATACGACATTGTAATTGCAATTAAATTTTATGAAATTATTGGTTTGTGAAATAAATAAATAAATACGACACAACAATAAAATGGACGTACCTGTGTTTCGCTTCCACGTTGGCTACCGTTTGTAGCATAAAAAATAATAATAATAAAAAAGAAACCAAAAAAAAAAATGTTTCTTTGCATTAAATTTTGAGCAAGCCACTTTCATTCATTGAAATTAAAGACAAAATTATTACGTGGCAATAAATTGTTTGAGTGTTTGATTTTATTAATAGTTACTGAATTTAAAATGAGTCACTCAAACTGACTTTTCAACACCGTATTTAGAGCCGGTGTATACGACATTGTAATTGCAATTAAATTTTATGAAATTATTGGTTTGTGAAATAAATAAATAAATACGACACAACAATAAAATGGACGTACCTGTGTTTCGCTTCCACGTTGGCTACCGTTTGTAGCATTAAAAAAAATTAAAAACAACACCAATAAAAAAATCTTTATTTGCATGAAAATTACAACAAGCGACATAATTTTACGGCTGTAAAAAACAATCAACAATGTTATATTTAAGGATTGCTCTAATTGGTCAAATTAGTCAATAACTAATTTGTCCGGCAAGAACCACGTGGAGGTTTAGAGCATTCTTGCCAGGAAAAAAGGATATAAGGATGAGGTAAACAATGATTATTTGAAAATGAAGGGAATAAAAGAATTATTGGTTTGTGAAATGAAAAAATAGTACACAAAAATCAAAGTTTTTTCACTTGGCGTTAAATAAATGCTCTTACCTTTATACTGCATCTGCTACCATTTGTAGCAAAACCTAAAAAATAAATTAAAAACACAACCAACAAAAAAAATTAATTTGTAGGAAAGTTACAACAAGCGACACTAATAAATATTATACAGAATAAAGGATGCACAATACGGTATAATATATGGCACACAAGCTATTAAATTCAACACATCACAAGATAAAATGCAAAAAAATGCACCTACCTTCATATCGCTTCCACGTTGGCTACCGTTTGTAGCATAAAAAAATAATAATAAAAATGAAACCAAAAAAAAATATTTATTTGCATTAAATTTTGAGCAAGCCACTTTCATTCATTGAAATTAAAGAGAAAATTATTACGTGGCAATAAAATGTTTGAGTGTTTGATTTTGTTTATAGTTACTGAATTTAAAATGAGTCACTCAAACTATGACTTTTCAACACCGTATTTAGAGCCGGTGTATACGACATTGTAATTGCAATTAAATTTTAACGAATTATTGGTTTGTGAAATAAATAAATACGACACAACAATAAAATGGACGTACCTGTGTTTCGCTTCCTCGTTGGCTACCGTTTGTAGCATAAAAAATAATAATAATAAAAAAGAAACCAAAAAAAAAATGTTTCTTTGCATTAAATTTTGAGCAAGCCACTTTCATTCATTGAAATTAAAGACAAAATTATTACGTGGCAATAAACTGTTTGAGTGTTTGATTTAATTTTTAGTTACTGAATTTAAAATGAGTCACTCAAACTATGACTTTTCAACACCGTATTTAGAGCAACATTGTAATTGCAATTAAATTTTATCAAATTATTGGTTTGTGAAATAAATAAATAAATACGACACAACAATAAAATGGACGTACCTGTGTTTCGCTTCCACGTTGGCTACCGTTTGTAGCATAAAAAATAATAATAATAAAAAAGAAACCAAAAAAAAAATGTTACTTTGCATTAAATTTTGAGCAAGCCACTTTCATTCATTGAAATTAAAGACAAAATTATTACGTGGCAATAAACTGTTTGAGTGTTTGATTTAATTTTTAGTTACTGAATTTAAAATGAGTCACTCAAACTATGACTTTTCAACACCGTATTTAGAGCCGGTGTATACGACATTGTAATTGCAATTAAATTTTATGAAATTATTGGTTTGTGAAATAAATAAATAAATACGACACAACAATAAAATGGACGTACCTGTGTTTCGCTTCCACGTTGGCTACCGTTTGTAGCATAAAAAATAATAATAATAAAAAAGAAACCAAAAAAAAAATGTTTCTTTGCATTAAATTTTGAGCAAGCCACTTTCATTCATTGAAATTAAAGACAAAATTATTACGTGGCAATAAACTGTTTGAGTGTTTGATTTAATTTTTAGTTACTGAATTTAAAATGAGTCACTCAAACTATGACTTTTCAACACCGTATTTAGAGCCGGTGTATACGACATTGTAATTGCAATTAAATTTTAACGAATTATTGGTTTGTGAAATAAATAAATACGACACAACAATAAAATGGACGTACCTGTGTTTCGCTTCCTCGTTGGCTACCGTTTGTAGCATAAAAAATAATAATAATAAAAAAGAAACCAAAAAAAAAATGTTTCTTTGCATTAAATTTTGAGCAAGCCACTTTCATTCATTGAAATTAAAGACAAAATTATTACGTGGCAATAAACTGTTTGAGTGTTTGATTTAATTTTTAGTTACTGAATTTAAAATGAGTCACTCAAACTATGACTTTTCAACACCGTATTTAGAGCAACATTGTAATTGCAATTAAATTTTAACGAATTATTGGTTTGTGAAATAAATAAATACGACACAACAATAAAATGGACGTACCTGTGTTTCGCTTCCACGTTGGCTACCGTTTGTAGCATAAAAAATAATAATAATAAAAAAGAAACCAAAAAAAAAATGTTTCTTTGCATTAAATTTTGAGCAAGCCACTTTCATTCATTGAAATTAAAGACAAAATTATTACGTGGCAATAAACTGTTTGAGTGTTTGATTTAATTTTTAGTTACTGAATTTAAAATGAGTCACTCAAACTATGACTTTTCAACACCGTATTTAGAGCCGGTGTATACCAAAGCCAGTAGATATACTAAAGTAGCGACACGGACCTTGACAGGGCAACAATAACGATTATACACTCTACAGATGGCTCCACCATCAAAATTCAAAAACGTACGTCAAAAATGTCAAGATTTTTTCACGTTTGAAAAATTGGTGAATCAGAACAATAAATTCGGTGATCGTCTTTAATTTCACCCTGGTTATTACAGTTTATGTGTACAGATACCATGAAACCTTCAAACTTGTGCTTCACTCACGTAAAAATAAATCAGATCGTCCCTAAATTCAACTGAACATTGCAATGAGAAAGGCTTTTAGAATGCGCAGAATACAGCAACTCTTATGGACATTTCGAAGAAGGTGCTGGCGCTTCAACAGTGAATTCATTCCTTAAAACAATTTGAACTTTGTATTTAACGAAAAAGCCAAAAACACGTTTCAAAATAATAGTTGTTTGATCTCAAAAAATTGTAATACTTACATTTCTAATTTTAATAAACTCCTCTCTAAGTGTTTTTACAGTTTATCGTATTTAATTACTCCAAGATTTTAAATTGGTCGATTTATTTTTTTTTAATTAAATTTAATTTTTTTCCTCAACACTATTAACAACTGCTATGAAACCAAGACATTTTTCGCAATAAGAAAAGTAAATGTTTTCAATATTACCCGAGAGGTAAACCGCAGAGGAAATCAGTGTACAAAATTAAGTAAATAAAGAAATTTTAAGGAAATCACTTTAAAAATTTAGGGAAAATCAGAAGGAATCATGATAAAATCACAGGAAACCATTTGGGGTACGGTTTACACCTCGATATTACCTAAGAAATAGAAATGATACAACCTGAATTTCTCTTTATTATTTAAATGTTGTATAACATAGTTGCTGTAAATAAGTGGCTATAAAAAGTCCACCAAACTTCGATGCGCTACAATTTTCAGATTTAGATGCATTAAATTTTGTGAAACGAAGGTCAGTGTAAGCAGAGCGGTCTTAAATTCTTTCCCATTAAGACAGAATCTAATAATTTAGAATGAATTTTCAAGGAAGTATTGTTTAAATCTACCTGAAATACTTATTGAAAATTTGGTATCTTAGAAATTTCTCTTTCAAGTTGGTACCTAACACTTTATGTTTCTGAAACAATTTTTGTTTGAATGAGTTTCCAGTATTCTCACACACACGTGCTTCGTAATGTGGACGACGTTGAACACTCTGGAGGCCCTTTTGTTTAATGTTTTTGGTGTCGATTTATTATTTACGTGATTTAAGCACAGGTTTGAAAGTTCCATGAAATCTGTTCATAACCAATAATCACAGTAAAACTACAGATGAACGCCAGAATCACTGTGCTCTTTACCAATTTTTCAAAAGTGAGAGAATCTTGACAGTTTTGACGTATGTTCAAAATTACTGACAATTTGACGAACCTTTAAAATTACAGCGTTATTACAAAAAATGTCGAGCCTTGGAAAAGTAAACTGCCTGTTTAAATACATTCTCGATTTAAATCTATCATCTAATGTGACCTTTAACGAATATCTCTTTTGAGCATCCCCTTTAGCAATTTCATTTAGTGAAGATTAAACGTAGAAACAGAGACAAAACGCACTTACTAAGGCTTTTCAAGGCTAGGCATTTTATGTAAATAATGCGGTATATGTCGAATTTCGATAGTTGCGCCCTCTCTAGAGTATATAATCGTTATTGTTGCCCTGTCAAGGTCCGTGTCGCTACTTTAGTATATCTACTGGCTTTGGTGTATACGACATTGTAATTGCAATTAAATTTTATGAAATTATTGGTTTGTGAAATAAATAAATAAATACGACACAACAATAAAATGGACGTACCTGTGTTTCGCTTCCACGTTGGCTACCGTTTGTAGCATAAAAAATAATAATAATAAAAAAGAAACCAAAAAAAAAAAATGTTTCTTTGCATTAAATTTTGAGCAAGCCACTTTCATTCATTGAAATTAAAGACAAAATTATTACGTGGCAATAAACTGTTTGAGTGTTTGATTTAATTTTTAGTTACTGAATTTAAAATGAGTCACTCAAACTATGACTTTTCAACACCGTATTTAGAGCCGGTGTATACGACATTGTAATTGCAATTAAATTTTATGAAATTATTGGTTTGTGAAATAAATAAATAAATACGACACAACAATAAAATGGACGTACCTGTGTTTCGCTTCCACGTTGGCTACCGTTTGTAGCATAAAAAATAATAATAATAAAAAAGAAACCAAAAAAAAAAATGTTTCTTTGCATTAAATTTTGAGCAAGCCACTTTCATTCATTGAAATTAAAGACAAAATTATTACGTGGCAATAAAATGTTTGAGTGTTTGATTTTGTTTATAGTTACTGAATTTAAAATGAGTCATTCAAACTATGACTTTTCAACACCGTATTTAGAGCCGGTGTATACGACATTGTAATTGCAATTAAATTTTATGAAATTATTGGTTTGTGAAATAAATAAATAAATACGACACAACAATAAAATGGACGTACCTGTGTTTCGCTTCCACGTTGGCTACCGTTTGTAGCATAAAAAATAATAATAATAAAAAAGAAACCAAAAAAAAAATGTTTCTTTGCATTAAATTTTGAGCAAGCCACTTTCATTCATTGAAATTAAAGACAAAATTATTACGTGGCAATAAACTGTTTGAGTGTTTGATTTAATTTTTAGTTACTGAATTTAAAATGAGTCACTCAAACTATGACTTTTCAACACCGTATTTAGAGCAACATTGTAATTGCAATTAAATTTTAACGAATTATTGGTTTGTGAAATAAATAAATACGACACAACAATAAAATGGACGTACCTGTGTTTCGCTTCCACGTTGGCTACCGTTTGTAGCATAAAAAATAATAATAATAAAAAAGAAACCAAAAAAAAAATGTTTCTTTGCATTAAATTTTGAGCAAGCCACTTTCATTCATTGAAATTAAAGACAAAATTATTACGTGGCAATAAATTGTTTGAGTGTTTGATTTTATTAATAGTTACTGAATTTAAAATGAGTCACTCAAACTGACTTTTCAACACCGTATTTAGAGCCGGTGTATACGACATTGTAATTGCAATTAAATTTTATGAAATTATTGGTTTGTGAAATAAATAAATAAATACGACACAACAATAAAATGGACGTACCTGTGTTTCGCTTCCACGTTGGCTACCGTTTGTAGCATAAAAAATAATAATAATAAAAAAGAAACCAAAAAAAAAAATGTTTCTTTGCATTAAATTTTGAGCAAGCCACTTTCATTCATTGAAATTAAAGACAAAATTATTACGTGGCAATAAACTGTTTGAGTGTTTGATTTAATTTTTAGTTACTGAATTTAAAATGAGTCACTCAAACTATGACTTTTCAACACCGTATTTAGAGCCGGTGTATACGACATTGTAATTGCAATTAAATTTTATGAAATTATTGGTTTGTGAAATAAATAAATAAATACGACACAACAATAAAATGGACGTACCTGTGTTTCGCTTCCACGTTGGCTACCGTTTGTAGCATTAAAAAAAATTAAAAACAACACCAATAAAAAAATCTTTATTTGCATGAAAATTACAACAAGCGACATAATTTTACGGCTGTAAAAAACAATCAACAATGTTATATTTAAGGATTGCTCTAATTGGTCAAATTAGTCAATAACTAATTTGTCCGGCAAGAACCACGTGGAGGTTTAGAGCATTCTTGCCAGGAAAAAAGGATATAAGGATGAGGTAAACAATGATTATTTGAAAATGAAGGGAATAAAAGAATTATTGGTTTGTGAAATGAAAAAATAGTACACAAAAATCAAAGTTTTTTCACTTGGCGTTAAATAAATGCTCTTACCTTTATACTGCATCTGCTACCATTTGTAGCAAAACCTAAAAAATAAATTAAAAACACAACCAACAAAAAAAATTAATTTGTAGGAAAGTTACAACAAGCGACACTAATAAATATTATACAGAATAAAGGATGCACAATACGGTATAATATATGGCACACAAGCTATTAAATTCAACACATCACAAGATAAAATGCAAAAAAATGCACCTACCTTCATATCGCTTCCACGTTGGCTACCGTTTGTAGCATAAAAAAATAATAATAAAAATGAAACCAAAAAAAAATATTTATTTGCATTAAATTTTGAGCAAGCCACTTTCATTCATTGAAATTAAAGAGAAAATTATTACGTGGCAATAAAATGTTTGAGTGTTTGATTTTGTTTATAGTTACTGAATTTAAAATGAGTCATTCAAACTATGACTTTTCAACACCGTATTTAGAGCCGGTGTATACGACATTGTAATTGCAATTAAATTTTATGAAATTATTGGTTTGTGAAATAAATAAATAAATACGACACAACAATAAAATGGACGTACCTGTGTTTCGCTTCCACGTTGGCTACCGTTTGTAGCATAAAAAATAATAATAATAAAAAAGAAACCAAAAAAAAAATGTTTCTTTGCATTAAATTTTGAGCAAGCCACTTTCATTCATTGAAATTAAAGACAAAATTATTACGTGGCAATAAACTGTTTGAGTGTTTGATTTAATTTTTAGTTACTGAATTTAAAATGAGTCACTCAAACTATGACTTTTCAACACCGTATTTAGAGCAACATTGTAATTGCAATTAAATTTTAACGAATTATTGGTTTGTGAAATAAATAAATACGACACAACAATAAAATGGACGTACCTGTGTTTCGCTTCCACGTTGGCTACCGTTTGTAGCATAAAAAATAATAATAATAAAAAAGAAACCAAAAAAAAAATGTTTCTTTGCATTAAATTTTGAGCAAGCCACTTTCATTCATTGAAATTAAAGACAAAATTATTACGTGGCAATAAACTGTTTGAGTGTTTGATTTAATTTTTAGTTACTGAATTTAAAATGAGTCACTCAAACTATGACTTTTCAACACCGTATTTAGAGCAACATTGTAATTGCAATTAAATTTTAACGAATTATTGGTTTGTGAAATAAATAAATACGACACAACAATAAAATGGACGTACCTGTGTTTCGCTTCCACGTTGGCTACCGTTTGTAGCATAAAAAATAATAATAATAAAAAAGAAACCAAAAAAAAAATGTTTCTTTGCATTAAATTTTGAGCAAGCCACTTTCATTCATTGAAATTAAAGACAAAATTATTACGTGGCAATAAACTGTTTGAGTGTTTGATTTAATTTTTAGTTACTGAATTTAAAATGAGTCACTCAAACTATGACTTTTCAACACCGTATTTAGAGCAACATTGTAATTGCAATTAAATTTTAACGAATTATTGGTTTGTGAAATAAATAAATACGACACAACAATAAAATGGACGTACCTGTGTTTCGCTTCCACGTTGGCTACCGTTTGTAGCATAAAAAATAATAATAATAAAAAAGAAACCAAAAAAAAAAATGTTTCTTTGCATTAAATTTTGAGCAAGCCACTTTCATTCATTGAAATTAAAGACAAAATTATTACGTGGCAATAAACTGTTTGAGTGTTTGATTTAATTTTTAGTTACTGAATTTAAAATGAGTCACTCAAACTATGACTTTTCAACACCGTATTTAGAGCCGGTGTATACGACATTGTAATTGCAATTAAATTTTATGAAATTATTGGTTTGTGAAATAAATAAATAAATACGACACAACAATAAAATGGACGTACCTGTGTTTCGCTTCCACGTTGGCTACCGTTTGTAGCATAAAAAATAATAATAATAAAAAAGAAACCAAAAAAAAAAATGTTTCTTTGCATTAAATTTTGAGCAAGCCACTTTCATTCATTGAAATTAAAGACAAAATTATTACGTGGCAATAAACTGTTTGAGTGTTTGATTTAATTTTTAGTTACTGAATTTAAAATGAGTCACTCAAACTATGACTTTTCAACACCGTATTTAGAGCAACATTGTAATTGCAATTAAATTTTAACGAATTATTGGTTTGTGAAATAAATAAATACGACACAACAATAAAATGGACGTACCTGTGTTTCGCTTCCACGTTGGCTACCGTTTGTAGCATAAAAAATAATAATAATAAAAAAGAAACCAAAAAAAAAATGTTTCTTTGTATTAAATTTTGAGCAAGCCACTTTCATTCATTGAAATTAAAGACAAAATTATTACGTGGCAATAAATTGTTTGAGTGTTTGATTTTATTAATAGTTACTGAATTTAAAATGAGTCACTCAAACTGACTTTTCAACACCGTATTTAGAGCCGGTGTATACGACATTGTAATTGCAATTAAATTTTATGAAATTATTGGTTTGTGAAATAAATAAATAAATACGACACAACAATAAAATGGACGTACCTGTGTTTCGCTTCCACGTTGGCTACCGTTTGTAGCATAAAAAATAATAATAATAAAAAAGAAACCAAAAAAAAAAATGTTTCTTTGCATTAAATTTTGAGCAAGCCACTTTCATTCATTGAAATTAAAGACAAAATTATTACGTGGCAATAAATTGTTTGAGTGTTTGATTTTATTAATAGTTACTGAATTTAAAATGAGTCACTCAAACTGACTTTTCAACACCGTATTTAGAGCCGGTGTATACGACATTGTAATTGCAATTAAATTTTATGAAATTATTGGTTTGTGAAATAAATAAATAAATACGACACAACAATAAAATGGACGTACCTGTGTTTCGCTTCCACGTTGGCTACCGTTTGTAGCATAAAAAATAATAATAATAAAAAAGAAACCAAAAAAAAAAATGTTTCTTTGCATTAAATTTTGAGCAAGCCACTTTCATTCATTGAAATTAAAGACAAAATTATTACGTGGCAATAAATTGTTTGAGTGTTTGATTTTATTAATAGTTACTGAATTTAAAATGAGTCACTCAAACTGACTTTTCAACACCGTATTTAGAGCCGGTGTATACGACATTGTAATTGCAATTAAATTTTATGAAATTATTGGTTTGTGAAATAAATAAATAAATACGACACAACAATAAAATGGACGTACCTGTGTTTCGCTTCCACGTTGGCTACCGTTTGTAGCATAAAAAATAATAATAATAAAAAAGAAACCAAAAAAAAAATGTTTCTTTGCATTAAATTTTGAGCAAGCCACTTTCATTCATTGAAATTAAAGACAAAATTATTACGTGGCAATAAATTGTTTGAGTGTTTGATTTTATTAATAGTTACTGAATTTAAAATGAGTCACTCAAACTGACTTTTCAACACCGTATTTAGAGCCGGTGTATACGACATTGTAATTGCAATTAAATTTTATGAAATTATTGGTTTGTGAAATAAATAAATAAATACGACACAACAATAAAATGGACGTACCTGTGTTTCGCTTCCACGTTGGCTACCGTTTGTAGCATAAAAAATAATAATAATAAAAAAGAAACCAAAAAAAAAAATGTTTCTTTGCATTAAATTTTGAGCAAGCCACTTTCATTCATTGAAATTAAAGACAAAATTATTACGTGGCAATAAATTGTTTGAGTGTTTGATTTTATTAATAGTTACTGAATTTAAAATGAGTCACTCAAACTGACTTTTCAACACCGTATTTAGAGCCGGTGTATACGACATTGTAATTGCAATTAAATTTTATGAAATTATTGGTTTGTGAAATAAATAAATAAATAAATACGACACAACAATAAAATGGACGTACCTGTGTTTCGCTTCCACGTTGGCTACCGTTTGTAGCATAAAAAATAATAATAATAAAAAAGAAACCAAAAAAAAAATGTTTCTTTGCATTAAATTTTGAGCAAGCCACTTTCATTCATTGAAATTAAAGACAAAATTATTACGTGGCAATAAATTGTTTGAGTGTTTGATTTTATTAATAGTTACTGAATTTAAAATGAGTCACTCAAACTGACTTTTCAACACCGTATTTAGAGCCGGTGTATACGACATTGTAATTGCAATTAAATTAAATTTTATGAAATTATTGGTTTGTGAAATAAATAAATACGACACAACAATAAAATGGACGTACCTGTATATCGCTTCCACGTTGGCTACCGTTTGTAGCATAAAGAAATAATAATAATAAAAATGAAACCAAAAAAAAATGTTTATTTGCATTAAATTTAGAGCAAGTGACTTTCATCGATTGAAATTAAAGACAAAATCAGTACGCGCCGCTAAATTACTTGAGTCTTTTATTTTATTTATAGTTACTGAATTTAAAATGTGTCACTCAAATTTAAACCGAAAAATTTAGATTTGCTTGAGCACACGTCCGTTCGCGACAACGGCAAGTGACAAACTGAATAAATTGAACGAAACCGCACAATAATTTAAATAAATCGACTCACCTCGCTTCGCCTCGCCTACCGCTCCCGCTCCCGATCTGACCCGTGCCGCTGCTCGCTGTCGACTGAAGCGCTCTCGCCGCCTGCGCCGCACACCTAACCTCGGGACGCGTCACGGCTGTGACGTCACTGAAGTATAAAACAGGTCATTACCAGAAATATTCATTGGCAAAATCTGTCAAATTTAGAAACATTCATATACCGAATTATTCAAAATAGAACAGCATTGATCTAGAAAAATTAATTATGACAAATGTATTTGCCTATAAACGTCTAAAATTATAAAATTTCGCATGCAGTTAATGGAAAAATAAGAAACTGGCAATGTGAAATTTTGGTGCAAAATTAGTGGTATCACAATGCGTATGGCCACAAATTGTTTGTTTGGTTTGTTTTGTTAAAAATTCGATAGGTTCGAAATGTAGGGTTATGTTGTTACCTGGAAATGGCAAAATTTACACTTTTATGACTTTTGTCTCCATTTCTGCCCTTTCAGAGCGTTATGATAGGATATTTAGGACCGAAATCTCCACCTTTATTATGTGCAATTGCCAGATAGAGACAAAAGTTCAGAAAGTAGGGTTAGGGTTATTATGCTCTTTTCTGAAGTGTTAAATTGTAACTTTAATGGATTTTGTGTGCTTTCCTGCACTTTTAGAGCGTTATTAATTATTATTGAATATGTTTGAGGGCAGACAAATCTACCTTGAGTCAACGACATAAACTTCAGTGAGATTTGATAAAAAATTAACTTCTCGTGTCAACCTTTTCATGAAAAGGGGTGTTTAATCGTTTATAAAGGGCGTGTTAACGTGTGTTGTTAAGTTTACCACGTAATAAAACATAAAGTACAACTTTTCTATAAAAGCATTTTGCAAAATTCTTATTCATTACTTTCACTATTTTCCTCTTTTCCTTTGTGCAAACGAGCCTGTGATTTGAAGTTTTGGTGCGAAAATTAGTAGTACTGCCACAAATCGTGTTAATTTTAAGTCTCAGAAAATTCGGTTTCAAAAGTAGGGTTATGTTATCATCTGAACCGTAAAAATTTTCACATTTATGGATTTTGTGTCCGTTTCTGCTCTTTTAGAGCGTTATTAGTTATTATTGAATATGTTTAAGGGCAGACAAATCTACCTTGAGTCAACGACATAAACTTCAGTAAAATTTATTGAAATGTATATAGGGCAAAAATTAATTTCTCAAATATTTTCATGAAAAAGGGTGTTAAATCGTTTATAAAGGGCGTGTTAACGTGTGTTGTTAAGTTTACCACGTCATAAAACAAAGTACAACAACTTTTCTATAAAAGCATTTTGCAAAATTCTTATTCATTATTTTCACTATTTTCCTCTTTTCCTTTGTACAAACGAGCCTGTGATTTGAAGTTTTGGTGCGAAAATTAGTGGTACTGCCACAAATTGTGTTAATTGTAAGTTTCCAGAGAATTCGGTTTCAAAAGTAGGGTTATGTTATCATCTGAACCGTAAAAATTTTCACATTTATGGATTTTGTGTCCGTTTCTGCTCTTTTAGAGCGTTATTAGTTATTATTGAATATGTTTAAGGGCAGACAAATCTACCTTGAGTCAACGACATAAACTTCAGTGAGATTTATTGAAATGTATATAGGGCAAAAATTAACTTCTCAAATATTTTCATGAAAAAGGGTGTTAAATCATTTATTAAAGGCGTGTTAACGAGTGTTGTTAAGTTTACCACGTCATAAAACATAAAGTACAACAACTTTTCTATAATAGCATTTTGCAAAATTCTTATTCATTATTTTTACTATTTTCCTCCTTTTCTGTAATTACTGATTCGCCTTTCGGGGGCCATTCTGAATACTGTAATGAATTTTTAAAGATAAAGTTTGCGAAATCGGAAAATTTCAAAGAATCTTTAAAAATTAATTAAGGTCCCAAGGGGTGTTTGTCCGAACATGATTTTTTTACAGTCGAAGGCCCCATCGAAGGGCTTAATCTCCTGCAAAAATAAAGAAAATTGCAGGAAATAAAGTGGGTGAAAAAAAAAAAGTTTGCAAAATAGAGAAACTTTATAAAAATTAAAAAAATTCGTTAAGGTCCCAAGGGGTGTGTGTCCGAACATGATTTTTTTACAGTCGAAGGCCCTATCGAAGGCCTTAATCTCCTGCAAAAATAAAGAAAATTCCACGATATAAAGGGGGTGAAAAAAAAGTTTGCATTGCTTGAATATGAGAATAAAAAATTACTGAAATTAAATGCAGTCAAGTTTTAATTTGTAATATAAACACATTAGAATGGTCAGGAGATGTTTTTCTAATGATTTACGATTATTTTGATAATTTTCCTGGTGTGAACTTGGCTGTAGAAAACGAGAATAGTGGGGAAATGCGTGCAGCGATTGTCTGGTCGACTGTAGTGTTCATTGGTGCTGTCTTCACCGACATGTGGCCTAGGCAACTCGCACGGTACGGTCGTTTAACTGGTCACCCACCTTCGAGTGTTTTGACAAGACAGCTGTCAAAAACCAGTTGATTGCCCCCGCACGAAATCCTAACTGTATTTTCCTTTGTTCGCTGTATTTTGAACAGTGGAATGTTAAATGGGGACGTCGGCGTAAAGCAACAATGCTAGTTTGACCCGATCGCTCACCTTAACGCTCCCCAAAAAAGTGTACCTTCGGTGTGCAAAATGGCCACTAGGAGCAAACCAGGAGGCAAACATGACGACCAAAGCGTGGAGGTTAGTCCTTTGTCAAAATAGCGGTTTCCAGGGCCTTTGCCTTGTCAAACCAAACTCAAATTCAACTCAAAATCGCTAGTTCCGCCGAGATGGATTGTTTCACAAACACTTGCGACTCAGTAAGCCCCCTTGCGCCCCAATTTCACGCTTTCATTGTCCCCAGACCCTGGCCGAGGTCTTCCGCTGCTTCATCTGCATGGAGAAACTGCGCGACGCCCATCTGTGCCCGCACTGCTCCAAGCTGTGCTGCTACGTTTGCATCCGGCGGTGGCTCACCGAACAGCGGTCGCAGTGCCCCCATTGCCGGGCGTCGCTGCATCTGCACGAACTGGTCAACTGCAGATGGGTGGAGGAGGTCACCCAGCAGCTCGACACCCTGCAGGCCGTCAACTTGAACAGCAGCAGGGGCGAAGACAATGACCGGGACAAGTACTGTCTACTTAGCTGATTTTTATACAAATTGTACTTAAAATTCGTGGCAGGTGTGCCACACATTCGGAGAAACTGTCCGTCTATTGCTGGACGTGCCGCTGCTGCATTTGCCACCAGTGCGCTCTGTGGGGCGGCACTCACTCGGGGCACACCTTCAAGCCACTCGACGAAGTCTACGAACAGCACGTCACCCAGATTAAGGACGAGGTGGTTCAGCTCAGGCGCCGCCTGATGGAGCTGATCAGCATCGTGCAGGAAGTTGTACGTTCACAAAGTCTAAATTTTAGTTTTTTATAATCACCTGTCAACAGCTTTAAAACTGAAAACATATTTAGAAAATCTGACAGTTGATTATAAAAAATTAGCTACAATAATGATCTTCAGGAACGTAACGTGGAATCGGTTCGTTCGGCGAAAGACGAGCGCGTCCGTGAGATCCGCAACGCCGTCGAGCTGATGATTGCCCGTCTCGACTCGCAGTTGAAGACCAAACTCCTGACTTTGATGGGCCAGAAGGACTCGCTCACGCAAGAAACCGAGCAGTTGGAGCACCTCCTGCACGAGATCGAGCACCAGCTGCACACGTGCACCCGCTCGGAGATGATCTCGAAGAGTTCGGAACTGTCCCGAATGATCCATGCCATTAGGAAAAAACCAATGACGAGTTTCGTGACAGCTCCAGTTCCTGCGGATTTTCACAGCGAAATTGTGCCGGCTTACGACAGCAGCACATTCGTAATGCATTGTTTTTCCCAACTGCAACGAAAAGCCGACCCTGTCTACTCCACTCCCTTGCACTGTAACGGGCTCTGTTGGCGCCTCAAAGTCTACCCGGACGGCAACGGTGTTGTCCGTGGCAATTACCTATCAGTTTTCCTCGAACTGAGCGCCGGTTATCCCGAAACCTCGAAATATGAGTACCGGGTCGAGATGATCCATCAGGCGAGTCGCGACTCGTCGAAAAACATCGTTCGGGAATTCGCGTCCGATTTCGAAGTTGGCGAGTGTTGGGGCTATAACCGGTTCTTCCGACTGGACCTCCTGGCCAGCGAGGGCTACCTGAACGTAGCCTCGGACACGCTCGTTTTGCGGTAAAGTCGTAAGACTGTCTAGAAGGCGGGCGGCTAACCACGTGACAGGTTCCAGGTGCGCGCCCCCACCTTCTACCAGCGCTGCCGCGACCAGCAGTGGTACATCAACCAACTGCAAACCGTTCAAAACCAGTACATTTCACAAATCAACGAATCCAAAGAGCGCCTCGCCGCCGAAATCTCCCGAAATGCCGTTGCGGCGACTCTGGGGGCCGCCACGCAAATCCCCGACATTGCCACAATTGGCATGGTCAAAAGCATGTACAACATGGCTCCAGTGGTGCCATCTGAGGCGGCCGAGGCCCAACCAATGCCGTCAACTTCGAAAAATGGGGTTGCGGAAAAATTCGATATCACGACTTTGGCCAAGAATTTAATGAGCAATGTTAATACGTAAGAACGGGTTTTTAAATTTTGTTTTTCGTGATTAGTTAACTGCAGGAAGCAAGTGGCGACTACGACGGCAACGGGCGATTGTCCGAATAATACGAGTGGTTCGTCGTCGACGAGTTCCATCCAGACGAAAAAAAGGGAAACGGGGCGACAAAGTGGCAACGAATCGGCCACTGAAACTCCGCGACATTTACTGGGGCTGGGAGTGTCGCTCAGTTCGCCGAATTTGTTGAATTCGAACGTTTCCTTCACGCTTTGTTGCAGCAGCAGCGAAAGCGTGAGTAAATTTTAGATTTTTCAGCGATGTTTGGGATAAAAATTGTCGAGTTGTTTATACAATTATTGAGAAATGATTGCAGGACCTGAGCGAGCCGGAGAACCTGATGGAGGAGTTCGAGCCGGCCGAGGCCAACTTGATCAGCACTGGCGACAATTCGAACGATGAGAACGACGTCGACGACGAGACAATGTCAGGTGATTAGTTGTTTTCCTCCGGGGGTTGAGTAACTTTCTTGGTGGTTTTGAAGGTAACGGTGACGGAAACGCGCATTACTCACAAAATTCTAACAGTCCTACTAACGAAGCAGCCGAAAAAGACGGTAATTCCTGCTCCCTTCCGGCAACTCCCTAAACCAAATCTCCCCCAAAATTGTAAATTCGTCGAATTAAACGTATCAAACTGAACGCGTGTGTTTTTATAGGAGAGAATGATGTAGAGTATGCGGAATTTTCAATGACCCAGCGCCTCATGATGCGGGATTCGAGTCCTGCGGCCGCAGGAGCCACGGCTCTCTCGCCCACCGAGGGCAACTCATTTGAGGACAAACTGATGCTCTTGCAACTGTTTGATAGATTGGAAAATTCGCCACAGGCGACAACGGCACCTAACGGTAAATTCACCCAGCAAAGCGACCGATTTTGACTAGAATTTTCAGTGCCTCAGACCGACTTGCCACCTGTCAATCTCGATCTAGTTCTCTTAGACAACCTATCAATCAAGAGCGATGGTAATCACTAATCACTGACTTAACCGTCACGTGATGTAAACTAACTTGCAGATCAGTTATCATCGCCCACTGTACCTGACGTGGCCAATCGACGAAAACTGCGGAAGCGGTTCAAAGGGGGCGCCAGCAGTGAGGGTGGCGCTACAGCTAACCCGACTTGGACTGAGACCGTGCCATTGAACACGAAGGAGTCAGTGATGGGGCCTTTGGAGTCCTTCCTGCGTTCCATTAATTGTTATCCCGAACATGACCAACATCGCAAGAAACACTCTTCGAAGCGGAAACCGCTAAAAGGCGCCGAACGCATCCTTGGTTTCTCGCTGCCACAACCGGCGTCGCCTCCACCGCTCGGCGACAACGTCGATGGTAGTGTCCAACCATCGTCATCGAACGGTTTCAGCTGGACACCGTCTCTCTTAAGTCAGAGGCGCCCCAATAAAGTCAAACTGCAAACTGATCTCAGCAAACCGGAAAAGGAGTCCAAAAACGGAAGGTAAATTAAAGCCAGTCAAGTGCACAAAAGTGTATTTTCGTTCCAGGTCTGATAACCAGCCGCATTCCGCCTGATCTGTGTAACTTATTTATTATGATTAATTTAATTTTTTACGTGGTAGTTTGGTGGACTAATACAGTACTTAATGATTCAATTAATCCATCATTCCAGTAGGAATTAAAAACTAACTAAAATTAGGCTGTGTGAGTTGTCAGCTTTGAATGTCTCTAAATAAAAAATTCAAAGCCAGAAATTGGGTTTTTATTAGTAGGCGTGGTAATCCATGCCTTGACGTAAAGTCATACAATCAACTTCGTCGATTTTGAGGGTGTTTGTCTTGACGTTTATGTCCTCCTCCAGCTGTATTTGCGTCTTAAGCAAATAACGCAAAGACGCTTGCGCCTGAAAACATCCCACACTTTAAAACCTGTTCAAACGAACTGGCCGTGGGTTAAATTCTTTCTTCTTTAAGACTTCTGTTTTTATTATAAACGAACTCTGCACTGATTTTTCACAAATTGGTCTTTTTTAGACCTATAATAGTTACATAGGCGTTCCATTAAAAAAAATACAACTTTGGTTCGCCAACTTGTATACAAGTTGTTCACAAGTTTGTGAACAATACTTTGTGCAATATTTCAAATAAAAATATATAGACCGAGTACGCACCCCTGGGTCACCCTGTATGTGACTCACCTCGGCTAGCATGTGCTGCAAATTGGCCACATTCAGCCTCAACTCGCCCACTTCGTTCACAAGCGACGTTTCGACCAAATCCTTGCACAGCTCAATCCCCGGCCTCTGCGCCCGATTCCCCAGTCTCGTGTGCGCCAAGGCCATGAACCCCTCCTTCTCCGCTATAGCCTTCTCCAATCGGGTGACGTTACGTGTCATCTCATTAGCCTGTCGCGTGATCTGAAACAACGAATCAAACAACACCTCACCCAACTTAGCCAATCATACTTCGAAATGTTGCGTCTCGAGTTTGGTTTTCGCCTCCTTGACCTCCTCAATTCTCGCGCGGAACGCCTCGTTCACGGCATGCCATTGGTCCCTCAAATCCTCAATCACTTGTTTCAAGAGCGTGTCGACGTAACAGCGCAGTTGGCGCGCGCTGTTGATTTCCTTCGCCGCGCGCTCGATATTGGTGGTTGTGAACTGTTGCCACTCCTCCGCCGTCACGTTCCTGCAATCAGAGCGCTGGGAGTGGGTGGAGGGGGGAATGGGCGGGCTTACGCCGGGTCGAGGGGCGCGAAGCCGTGGTAGATGCTCAAATTGAGGCTGGTTTCTTTGAGGCCGCGGTTGTGCTCGTCGATTTTGAGGACGTTGCTCTTGTCCTCCAGGTCGCGGTCCATGAAGTAGATCGTGGAGCGCAGGCGCCGGATTTGCTCGTTGGCCTGCTCGAGGGTGCGTTTGAGGAGCTTCTGGGCGCCTTCTATGACGTCGATCTCTTTGAGCAGCTCGACTTCGACTTGGTCATGGCACTAAAATGAGCGATTTTTTTAAATTTTTTTTCTAAAGCGAAATAGGACCAACCAGGTCGATTCCGATGCGCCCCTCGCGCAGGATGATGCACTTCTTGCAGATTTTCAGCGCCTGCTCTTTGAGGGACTCCATGGCGTCGAGGATGCGCTCGCTGTAGGTGGTCAAGTTGTCGATTTCGATGCAGACTTCTTTGCGCTGCTTTTGGATCTCGTCGATATTGAACTGGATGTCTTTGAGCTTCTCGTCGAGCTTGTGGTCGGCTTCGCGCCGGTTCAGGAGCGTGATTTCAGCGACCTGGTCGCGGATTCGGTCGCTTTCGGCCAGAACGCGGTCGGCGAGAGTTTGCTGGTCGTAGCAGTTCCTGTTTCGGAGTAAATTGTTTAGGTGCCATTCCTGTAGCGTGAATCTGGAGGGAGGAGGAGGAACGGCTACAAGAGAATAGTCCTTTAATCTTGTATGGATTCGTCTGTTCATCTGAAAGACTTCACCGCAACTGGAACAAATGACAGTTAAATCGAACACGTAGAGTCATGGGAACAGTTGGCTTAGCAACAAAAACAAACACCTATCACATTTTCCTTTATTTACAAGATTCAGGTACAATCGGTCGCCTAACGAAATCACTGATTGTTGTAGGTTTGAGACGTGGTACAATTGATGTAACTAAAGCTAAACGTTGGCTTGTCGTTAAAGGTCACCTGGAACAAAGCAGAAATCGGAGTGTTACTATTGTAATTAATTAATTTATTAATATTATTATTATTGATTAAAAAAAAAATTAAACTAACTCCAGCAAATTTTTATGGACTTCTACATGTCTTAACAACCCACTAAAGTTGTTAAAAGTCCACAAAAAGTCCAAATGTTCGATTTTTTGATGTATTTTATTAATTTTCGTCGCAGTTTTTGTCGGTTTTGGGTACCCGGAACATTTCTCGAGCAATAGCTCCGGAACTATTAGAGATAACCCCATGAAGTGTATTATCGTTGGAAAGCTCTTTAAATTATCTATTTTTTTCAAAAAAGATTATTGTTCTCCGACTAATAGTTTTCGAGCAAATTGCTGCTAAATGCAAAAATTGGTAAAATTTTAAAAAATTCATAACTAAAAAACTATTGGGAATTTGGCAATTTTCTCGATGCCAATCGATTCCCCGGATCATTTTGCATAGGTGTGGATGAAAACAGTTCCACATTTTAGAATAGTTTAGCCGTAAATAAGAAAATAAAAAAAATTAAAAAAAAGTTAACACCCCCCCCTTAAAATCGGTCAATTTTTAAAGTGTCTCAAAATCAAATGAAACCTATTCTATCTTATAGATTTTGATGTGCTCTTTACGATGGAACAAACCGTTTTCTTGTAGCTCTTTTAGTTTGGCCGTAATCGGCGTTTGAAAATTGAAAATTTTTTTGCGAGATATCGCCTTGAGTCCTATGCCATTTTGTAGAGTTTTTTATTCCGGTTGTCCTCCATTTTTCCGTTTCTCGATATCTTTAATAGTTTCGCCGTAATTCGCGATTGAAAATTGAAAAAAAGTGAAAATGGAAACTTTTTTTGCGTTTTTCTCGGAAACTGTAAGACTTAGAGCAACAAACAAAAAACCATCTGATAGCGCTTAATTTTATCTATTTTTTCGTCTAAACCCGGAGCCGCTCCGGGCAACGGTTCCGGCTACAGAGGCGATCAAAGTTTTGCATTAAAAAAATTCATAACTCAAAAACTAAAAGTCGTAGAGCATTGCGGTTTGTTCCATTGAATTCTACGGCTCATTTTACATATTATATCAATTTTTCACAAGCATTAAAAATTTAAAATTTTTTGCCTAAATTTAGGGTAGCCATTTGTCATAGTGAAAAATTTTATTCATTAAAAAAAATCATAACTCAAAAACTAAAAGTCGTAGAGCAATGCGGTTTGTTCCATTGAATTCAGCGGTTCATTTTCTGTATTACACCACCTTTTCACGAGATTTAAAATTTTCAATTTTTTTGCTCAAATTTCCTGAGTAATACACAACTTACCTTCAAAGAGGTGAAATTTTTTTTTTTTTTTTTAAACTAACTCCAGCAAATTTTTATGAACTTCTACATGTCTTAACAACCCACTAAAGTTGTTAAAAGTCCACAAAAAGTCCAAATGTTCGATTTTTTTATGTATGATTTTATTAATTTTCGTCGCAGTTTTTGTCGGTTTTGGGTACCCGGAACATTTCTCGAGCAATAGCTCCGGAACTATTGGAGATAACCCCATGAAGTGTATTATCGTTGGAAAGCTCTTTAAATTATCTATTTTTTTCAAAAAAGGTTATTGTTCTCCGACTAATAGTTTTCGAGCAAATTGCTGCTAAATGCAAAAATTGGTAAACTTTTAAAAAATTCATAACTAAAAAACTATCGGGAATTTGGCAATTTTCTCGATGCCAATCGATTCCCCGGATCATTTTGCATAGGTATGGATGAAAACAGTTCCACATTTTAGAATAGTTTAGCCGTAAATAAGAAAATAAAAAAAAATTAAAAAAAGTTAACACCCCCCCCTTAAAATCGGTCAATTTTTAAAGTGTCTCTAAATCAAATGAAACCTATTCTATCTTATAGATTTTGATGTGCTCTTTACGATGGAACAAACCGATTTCTTGTAGCTCTTTTAGTTTGGCCGTAATCGGCGTTTGAAAATTGAAAAATTTTTTGCGAGATATCGCCTTGAGTCCTATGCCATTTTGTAGAGTTTTTTATTCCGGTTATCCTCCATTTTTCCGTTTCTCGATATCTTTAATAGTTTCGCCGTAATTGGCGATTGAAAATTGAAAAAAAGTGAAAATGGAAACCTTTCTTTGCGTTTTTCTCGGAAACTGTAAGACTTAGAGCAACAAACAAAAAACCATCTGATAGCGCTTAATTTTATCTATTTTTTCGTCTAAACCCGGAGCCGCTCCGGGCAACGGTTCCGGCTACAGAGGCGATCAAAGTTTTGCATTAAAAAAATTCATAAAAAAAAAACTAAAAGTCGTAGAGCATTGCGGTTTGTTCCATTGAATTCTACGGCTCATTTTACATATTATATCAATTTTTCACAAGCATTAAAAATTTAAAATTTTTTGCCTAAATTTAGGGTAGCCATTTGTCATAGTGAAAAATTTTATTCATTAAAAAAAATCATAACTCAAAAACTAAAAGTCGTAGAGCAATGCGGTTTGTTCCATTGAATTCAGCGGTTCATTTTCTGTATTACACCACCTTTTCACGAGATTTAAAATTTTAAATTTTTTTGCTCAAATTTCCTGAGTAAAACACAACTTACCTTCAAAGAGGTGAAATTTTTTTTTTTTTTAAACTAACTCCAGCAAATTTTTATGAACTTCTACATGTCTTAACAACCCACTAAAGTTGTTAAAAGTCCACAAAAAGTCCAAATGTTCGATTTTTTTATGTATGATTTTATCAATTTTCGTCGCAGTTTTTGTCGGTTTTGGGTACCCGGAACATTTCTCGAGCAATAGCTCCGGAACTATTAGAGATAACCCCATGAAGTGTATTATCGTTGGAAAGCTCTTTAAATTATCTATTTTTTTCAGAAAAGATTATTGTTCTCCGACTAATAGTTTTCGAGCAAATTGCTGCTAAATGCAAAAATTGGTAAAATTTTAAAAAATTCATAACTAAAAAACTATCGGGAATTTGGCAATTTTCTCGATGCCAATCGATTCCCCGGATCATTTTGCATAGGTATGGATGAAAACAGTTCCACATTTTAGAATAGTTTAGCCGTAAATAAGAAAATAAAAAAAATTAAAAAAAAGTTAACACCCCCCCCTTAAAATCGGTCAATTTTTAAAGTGTCTCTAAATCAAATGAAACCTATTCTATCTTATAGATTTTGATGTGCTCTTTACGATGGAACAAACCGATTTCTTGTAGCTCTTTTAGTTTGGCCGTAATCGGCGTTTGAAAATTGAAAAATTTTTTGCGAGATATCGCCTTGAGTCCTATGCCATTTTGTAGAGTTTTTTATTCCGGTTATCCTCCATTTTTCCGTTTCTCGATATCTTTAATAGTTTCGCCGTAATTGGCGATTGAAAATTGAAAAAAAGTGAAAATGGAAACCTTTCTTTGCGTTTTTCTCGGAAACTGTAAGACTTAGAGCAACAAACAAAAAACCATCTGATAGCGCTTAATTTTATCTATTTTTTCGTCTAAACCCGGAGCCGCTCCGGGCAACGGTTCCGGCTACAGAGGCGATCAAAGTTTTGCATTAAAAAAATTCATAAAAAAAAAACTAAAAGTCGTAGAGCATTGCGGTTTGTTCCATTGAATTCTACGGCTCATTTTACATATTATATCAATTTTTCACAAGCATTAAAAATTTAAAATTTTTTGCCTAAATTTAGGGTAGCCATTTGTCATAGTGAAAAATTTTATTCATTAAAAAAATTCATAACTCAAAAACTAAAAGTCGTAGAGCATTGCGGTTTGTTCCATTGAATTCTACGGCTCATTTTACATATTATATCAATTTTTCACAAGCATTAAAAATTTAAAATTTTTTGCCTAAATTTAGGGTAGCCATTTGTCATAGTGAAAAATTTTATTCATTAAAAAAAATCATAACTCAAAAACTAAAAGTCGTAGAGCAATGCGGTTTGTTCCATTGAATTCAGCGGTTCATTTTCTGTATTACACCACCTTTTCACGAGATTTAAAATTTTCAATTTTTTTGCTCAAATTTCCTGAGTAATACACAACTTACCTTCAAAGAGGTGAAATTTTTTTTTTTTTTTAAACTAACTCCAGCAAATTTTTATGAACTTCTACATGTCTTAACAACCCACTAAAGTTGTTAAAAGTCCACAAAAAGTCCAAATGTTCGATTTTTTTATGTATGATTTTATCAATTTTCGTCGCAGTTTTTGTCGGTTTTGGGTACCCGGAACATTTCTCGAGCAATAGCTCCGGAACTATTGGAGATAACCCCATGAAGTGTATTATCGTTGGAAAGCTCTTTAAATTATCTATTTTTTTCAAAAAAGGTTATTGTTCTCCGACTAATAGTTTTCGAGCAAATTGCTGCTAAATGTAAAAATTGGTAAAATTTTAAAAAATTCATAACTAAAAAACTATCGGGAATTTGGCAATTTTCTCGATGCCAATCGATTCCCCGGATCATTTTGCATAGGTATGGATGAAAACAGTTCCACATTTTAGAATAGTTTAGCCGTAAATAAGAAAATAAAAAAAATTAAAAAAAAGTTAACACCCCCCCCTTAAAATCGGTCAATTTTTAAAGTGTCTCTAAATCAAATGAAACCTATTCTATCTTATAGATTTTGATGTGCTCTCTACGATGGAACAAACCGATTTCTTGTAGCTCTTTTAGTTTGGCCGTAATCGGCGTTTGAAAATTGAAAAATTTTTTGCGAGATATCGCCTTGAGTCCTATGCCATTTTGTAGAGTTTTTTATTCCGGTTATCCTCCATTTTTCCGTTTCTCGATATCTTTAATAGTTTCGCCGTAATTGGCGATTGAAAATTGAAAAAAAGTGAAAATGGAAACCTTTATTGCGTTTTTCTCGGAAACTGTAAGACTTAGAGCAACAAACAAAAAACCATCTGATAGCGCTTAATTTTATCTATTTTTTCGTCTAAACCCGGAGCCGCTCCGGGCAACGGTTCCGGCTACAGAGGCGATCAAAGTTTTGCATTAAAAAAATTCATAAAAAAAAACTAAAAGTCGTAGAGCATTGCGGTTTGTTCCATTGAATTCTACGGCTCATTTTACATATTATATCAATTTTTCACAAGCATTAAAAATTTAAAATTTTTTGCCTAAATTTAGGGTAGCCATTTGTCATAGTGAAAAATTTTATTCATTAAAAAAATTCATAACTCAAAAACTAAAAGTCGTAGAGCATTGCGGTTTGTTCCATTGAATTCTACGGCTCATTTTACATATTATATCAATTTTTCACAAGCATTAAAAATTTAAAATTTTTTGCCTAAATTTAGGGTAGCCATTTGTCATAGTGAAAAATTTTATTCATTAAAAAAATTCATAACTCAAAAACTAAAAGTCGTAGAGCATTGCGGTTTGTTCCATTGAATTCTACGGCTCATTTTACATATTATATCAATTTTTCACAAGCATTAAAAATTTAAAATTTTTTGCCTAAATTTAGGGTAGCCATTTGTCATAGTGAAAAATTTTATTCATTAAAAAAAATCATAACTCAAAAACTAAAAGTCGTAGAGCAATGCGGTTTGTTCCATTGAATTCAGCGGTTCATTTTCTGTATTACACCACCTTTTCACGAGATTTAAAATTTTCAATTTTTTTGCTCAAATTTCCTGAGTAATACCTTACCTTCAAAGAGGTGAAATTTTTTTTTTTTTTAAACTAACTCCAGCAAATTTTTATGAACTTCTACATGTCTTAACAACCCACTAAAGTTGTTAAAAGTCCACAAAAAGTCCAAATGTTCGATTTTTTTATGTATGATTTTATCAATTTTCGTCGCAGTTTTTGTCGGTTTTGGGTACCCGGAACATTTCTCGAGCAATAGCTCCGGAACTATTGGAGATAACCCCATGAAGTGTATTATCGTTGGAAAGCTCTTTAAATTATCTATTTTTTTCAAAAAAGGTTATTGTTCTCCGACTAATAGTTTTCGAGCAAATTGCTGCTAAATGCAAAAATTGGTAAAATTTTAAAAAATTCATAACTAAAAAACTATCGGGAATTTGGCAATTTTCTCGATGCCAATCGATTCCCCGGATCATTTTGCATAGGTATGGATGAAAACAGTTCCACATTTTAGAATAGTTTAGCCGTAAATAAGAAAATAAAAAAAATTAAAAAAAAGTTAACACCCCCCCCCCCTTAAAATCGGTCAATTTTTAAAGTGTCTCTAAATCAAATGAAACCTATTCTATCTTATAGATTTTGATGTGCTCTTTACGATGGAACAAACCGATTTCTTGTAGCTCTTTTAGTTTGGCCGTAATCGGCGTTTGAAAATTGAAAAATTTTTTGCGAGATATCGCCTTGAGTCCTATGCCATTTTGTAGAGTTTTTTATTCCGGTTATCCTCCATTTTTCCGTTTCTCGATATCTTTAATAGTTTCGCCGTAATTGGCGATTGAACATTGAAAAAAAGTGAAAATGGAAACCTTTTTTTGCGTTTTTCTCGGAAACTGTAAGACTTAGAGCAACAAACAAAAAACCATCTGATAGCGCTTAATTTTATCTATTTTTTCGTCTAAACCCGGAGCCGCTCCGGGCAACGGTTCCGGCTACAGAGGCGATCAAAGTTTTGCATTAAAAAAATTCATAAAAAAAAAACTAAAAGTCGTAGAGCATTGCGGTTTGTTCCATTGAATTCTACGGCTCATTTTACATATTATATCAATTTTTCACAAGCATTAAAAATTTAAAATTTTTTGCCTAAATTTAGGGTAGCCATTTGTCATAGTGAAAAATTTTATTCATTAAAAAAATTCATAACTCAAAAACTAAAAGTCGTAGAGCAATGCGGTTTGTTCCATTGAATTCAGCGGTTCATTTTCTGTATTACACCACCTTTTCACGAGATTTAAAATTTTCAATTTTTTTGCTCAAATTTCCTGAGTAATACACAACTTACCTTCAAAGAGGTGAATTTTTTTTTTTTTTTTAAACTAACTCCAGCAAATTTTTATGAACTTCTACATGTCTTAACAACCCACTAAAGTTGTTAAAAGTCCACAAAAAGTCCAAATGTTCGATTTTTTTATGTATGATTTTATCAATTTTCGTCGCAGTTTTTGTCGGTTTTGGGTACCCGGAACATTTCTCGAGCAATAGCTCCGGAACTATTAGAGATAACCCCATGAAGTGTATTATCGTTGGAAAGCTCTTTAAATTATCTATTTTTTTCAAAAAAGATTATTGTTCTCCGACTAATAGTTTTCGAGCAAATTGCTGCTAAATGCAAAAATTGGTAAAATTTTAAAAAATTCATAACTAAAAAACTATCGGGAATTTGGCAATTTTCTCGATGCTAATCGATTCCCCGGATCATTTTGCATAGGTATGGATGAAAACAGTTCCACATTTTAGAATAGTTTAGCCGTAAATAAGAAAATAAAAAAAATTAAAAAAAAGTTAACACCCCCCCCTTAAAATCGGTCAATTTTTAAAGTGTCTCTAAATCAAATGAAACCTATTCTATCTTATAGATTTTGATGTGCTCTTTACGATGGAACAAACCGATTTCTTGTAGCTCTTTTAGTTTGGCCGTAATCGGCGTTTGAAAATTGAAAAATTTTTTGCGAGATATCGCCTTGAGTCCTATGCCATTTTGTAGAGTTTTTTATTCCGGTTATCCTCCATTTTTCCCTTTCTCGATATCTTTAATAGTTTCGCCGTAATTGGCGATTGAAAATTGAAAAAAAGTGAAAATGGAAACCTTTTTTTGCGTTTTTCTCGGAAACTGTAAGACTTAGAGCAACAAACAGAAAACCATCTGATAGCGCTTAATTTTATCTATTTTTTCGTCTAAACCCGGAGCCGCTCCGGGCAACGGTTCCGGCTACAGAGGCGATCAAAGTTTTGCAATAAAAAAATTCATAAAAAAAAACTAAAAGTCGTAGAGCATTGCGGTTTGTTCCATTGAATTCTACGGCTCATTTTACATATTATATCAATTTTTCACAAGCATTAAAAATTTAAAATTTTTTGCCTAAATTTAGGGTAGCCATTTGTCATAGTGAAAAATTTTATTCATTAAAAAAAATCATAACTCAAAAACTAAAAGTCGTAGAGCAATGCGGTTTGTTCCATTGAATTCAGCGGTTCATTTTCTGTATTATACCACCTTTTCACGAGATTTAAAATTTTCAATTTTTTTGCTCAAATTTCCTGAGTAATACACAACTTACCTTCAAAGAGGTGAAAAATTTTTTTTTTTAAACTAACTCCAGCAAATTTTTATGGACTTCTACATGTCTTAACAACCCACTAAAGTTGTTAAAAGTCCACAAAAAGTCCAAATGTTCGATTTTTTTATGTATGATTTTATCAATTTTCCTCGCAGTTTTTGTCGGTTTTGGGTACCCGGAACATTTCTCGAGCAATAGCTCCGGAACTATTAGAGATAACCCCATGAAGTGTATTATCGTTGGAAAGCTCTTTCAATTGTCTATTTTTTTCAAAAAAGATTATTGTTCTCCGACTAATAGTTTTCGAGCAAATTGCTGCTAAATGCAAAAATTGGTAAAATTTTAAAAAATTCATAACTAAAAAACTATCGGGAATTTGGCAATTTTCTCGATGCCAATCGATTCCCCAGATCATTTTGCATAGGTATGGATCAAAACAGTTCCACATTTTAGAATAGTTTAGCCGTAAATGAGAAAATAAAAAAAGTAAATACTGATTTTTTAAAAACTCACTTGAACGCTCGAACTGTAACTCCTCGTCTGGTCTTTCACGGAGTAAGGATCCGGCAACGAACTCTACAAACTCCAATTACAACAAACCACCACACACCTCCCTTACCTTATTATTCATCTCTGGGAAAATCGTACACAAATTAAAGTTAGTAAGCGACGTCCCTGCACTATTAATAGAAGGCGAAATTTCCGGATGCTGGATATTGCTCCTCGTCACCGGAACCGGAGGCAACGGCAGCAACGCCCCCGACCCCAAATCATTACTCTTCGTAAACGGATTCTTACACGGATAGAGCTGCGGCGTCGGCGGCTGCAAAAACCCACTATGCGTGTGAAAATCATCGGGCAAAATCGGCGAATTAATCGAGCCCGGCATCGACAGAAACGGAAAATCGACAAAACCCGGCAGATTCGTCTCGTTCGAGTGCTTCCGTTTCGACTTTTTCGGCGCCACGGCACACTGCTGCTCCCGCACATTCCTGTTAACAATCTTGCAGCTCTTGTCCTTGGTCACGGGCGGGAACAGCGCCAGGTTCTCGCTGTAGTCGTGCACGTCGTGCATGAAGTTGTACGTCGTGGTCGAGGGAATGAACGAGTTGGAGGTGTAGGAGCTGTGACTGAACGAACTCGTCTGGTAGTTCTGGTTCTGCTGCATGTACGTATTGTCCTGCGGCAAGTCAACGGTCGGGAAATACGGGATTATGTTATCGTGGAGGAACGAGGACACCGAAATGGCCTTATTGCCGGCATAGTTGCGGTTCTTGTGGCCCCCGTCGGCTTGCATCTGGGGCCCGATTAGCGCCTCGGCCGAGTAGCTGTTTTTCGCAACGTTGCGATTTTTCGTCTCGCAAAACAAGTCACTTGAATACCCCAATTGTTTCATCCCTTTGCCCGTCTCCACCTTATTCTCCTTTCTTTGGGCCGTTTTCTGGGGGACTTTCTTGCCCGAAGTGCCCCGATTGCCGCTGTTCCGCCGGGCTGTGGTCCTTGCTGGTGCTTCCTTGTTGTGGTCAACCAACTGACTAACTGATAAAAAGTTCTGGTTGCCCTCGTACTTCACTCGTTTCTTTTGGCACTTGTCGGTCTTTTGTTCGCCGAAGGTTAGGGGGTTCCCCAAGGCTAGGTCACCGACTAGCGTTGGGAGAGTCGACGAGACGAAACTATGGGGTGGGTCCAGGAATTGCGGTATTTTGGAGGGTGACCATGAGAATTGGTTCTCCTCCTGGTAGATGGGCAAATCGAGGCTTTTGCGCGTTTCCTGTGGGTTGTTCCCCACGTCGTTGGTGTTTGATGGGTACATGGGGTTCGTGTTGAAGTACGTGGTTTGTGGGTTGGTGAAAGTATTGCACGATTGGATCGTGTAGATTGAGTTGTGGCCAAAATCGCTCTCTTTGGTCGTAAATTGGGGCAAAACGTAGTCGCGATTGTCGGGTGTTGTCATCCAATTGATCGGAGCTCTGCTAGTCTGGGGCACATTTTTGGGTTTTTGGGCGTTGTTGGTGTTATTATTCGTGGCGAATTTCTGCCCATTGGTGTAATAGTTCGAGGTGGGGAAGTACGTATTAGAATCATTTTTGCGGTAATCCGTATAATTCTCATAATTCAACGAATAGTAACTCCTATTGTCAGTCTTTGGCAGTTCCTTGTAGTAGTTCTGATTGAAACCGCTATCAGAGGTGTTACTGTAAGTGTAGGTGGAACTGTTGGTATACAGCGGTTCTGGGTAACTCTTGATTTGGTTGGCGTACGAGCAAGTGGTTGTAACTTTGGGGGTGTCGAAGCTATTGCAGAACATCTTCTGGGTGTTGTAATTCGAACACTTTGCTTCCGCAGGTTTCGCTTGATAGCTCATTTGACTGACTGAATTCGTACTATTAGTACTACAAAAAGTCGGTATGGGGGCAAGATTGTGGTTGTCATAATACGGTACTGGCTGGTTCTTCACTTGCTTTTGCTTCTCTTCTTTGCTAACGCTCGGGGTAACAGTTGTGACGGTACTGACGGCCACTGTTGTGGCAGTTGCCTCAAACGAGCTGTAAAAACCGCCGATATCTTTCGACGAAAAAAACGATAAGTTATCGAGATTCAGTAAACTGGGCGTCAAACTTTCGGATTGTGTGGGCTTGGTGGTGTCCATGGTACCGATCTGGAGCAACGTGGGGGTGCCTCTCTGACTCTCCGTATTGTCTTCTTCGGTCACTTCGGTGACCTTAACCCCGGTGAGTGACGACACCAGGGGGAAAGCCAAGAGGAAGGCGGCCGTGGGGGACGTTGATTCGGGGTTTTGGCACCCGGCCGGTACTTGCAAAGAGGCGAAAATATCGTTCGATAGTTCCGAATTTATGTTTAATTCAAGCGTCTCGTCCGGTTTTTTCTGCTCGGGTTCGCTGGTGGTTTTAGGCTCATTTTCGGGTTTCTCTTCCGCTTCTTTCTCCTTTTCTTCCACGCACTTGGCTTGAACCTCCACAGTTTCGGCCACTTTCTCGGAAACTTCCTTTTCGTTTTCTTTATCCTCGCTGGGTTTCGCCTTCTTGGCTTCGGTGCAATTATCGTCAGGCGTCGCCTCTTTTCGTTTTTCCCCTTCACTCTTTTTTTCACCCTCTTTGGTAACCTTCTTTTCCACGGGCTTTGCCTTAGCTTTGGGCTCGTTTTTCTTAAGTACGACCTCGGGATTGGAATAACGCGAAGTCAGTGCGGGAATCGGGACTTTATTGACCTGAGTTGTTCGTGTGAGGCAATACTTTGGCTTGATGCGGGTCAGAGTCTTGACACTTGTAGTGGTGGTGATGGTTTTGGCGGTAGTTGTGGGGGTGGAAGTAGTGACGGGGTTTCGCGGTAATAGGATGATGGGTGGCGGTCTGGTAATGATTTGAGGAGCGAGCGGAAGGACGGTTTGCTGTGGTAGTACCGGCATTATGGTACCGTTGGCCAAAATCAAAGTGCCGGGGCCGAGGGGCGGCATGGAAGCAACGGTCTTGGCCGCTTTCGACGACACCAAAGGATTAGCAACAAGAGTTGAGTTCGTAATGACTGAAATTATTTTTTTAGAATGGATCAAACAAAAACATTCAATTACCAGTGGAAGAACCACCCAAAATATTGTTTGAAGGCGCGTTTGTGATTATGTAACACGGTTGTGTGGCATTCGGTTGCGACAACACAATCACACATTTTGAAGTTGGTATTGGTTTAATTTTCTTTTTCTTCGAGGGGCGCAATTTTTTAGAGTCGGACCTGTTCAAAATTGCTTTTCTGTGCTTGGGCGTGCTGTTTTTGTTCCGGCTCTTATTTGTGAATTTGCGGCCTTGGAGTTTCTTGGCCGAAGCATTATTTTCCTCTACAAATCCAAATTAAGGACACACTTTTTTGTATTTTTTGCACCTTACTGTCGAGCTCCTTCTTTTGTAAAATCTTGGCCTGCTCGGGCATAATTTTATTACACCAATTAAACGGAGGTTTGAACTTCCTGAGGGAGCACCCTGGCGGGATTGTGATCTTCGCTTCACGTAAAAGGGCGCACAACTGCTCATTTTTACTGAGAAGTTTCCTGATACGTTCTTGCAATTTTTTAAGCTCTTCGCCTAAAAAAGGGACTACAATTGGTGGCGTCAACTACCCTTAAAATTTACCCTTGATTTTTTTAGCCGGTTCGTCATTGTCTTGCGAGACTAGGGTTTTAACCTTGGTTTGGAGCTCCTCAATGTAACTGGCAGCATTACGCAAAATATCGATTTTACTAACGTTCGTAGCCGGGTCATAGCATGGCAATAATTTACATAACGTGGCAAAAGCCTCATTTAAACGATTCCTTCGTTCTTTTTCCCATTCGCGACACTTACTAAAAAAAACTTTAAGTAAACGAAGCTACGTAAGACACTAACCTTGACTCTCTGGGCATAATTATAACAATAAATTAAGCGAAACCGCATTTTCAATAAATTAGAACGATATTTCAAGCCTTTAGGTCCTCAACAGATAACAAATTTATTTACAACATAACCTCCTAATGTCAAGAATTTTGGGAAGTGGTTACCGTCACAATTTTTTTTAGCATTTTTTTTTTGTAAAAAAAATAATAAATTTCAAACGATATAAAAATTATAACCCCGCAAAGACATTGCACAACAATGCGTGTTATTTTTAATTAATTAGGGCCACTGCGGGCGCTTTGTTGCGTGTTTGTCGGCCGATTGGTGTGGCTTTGGCCACTTTCGGCCCTTGACAGCCGTTTGACAACTGTCAAACCGCGTTAAATTTTAAATATTAAAAGAATGAAAATGTCGTAAGTGCGCGATTATGGCCACTTATCTCACCCCGAACCGGCACGGCTACAGCGTCCGGTTCTCCCCCTTCAACCCCGACCGCTTGGTGGTGGCGACAAGCCAGTACTTCGGGCTGGCCGGTGGTGGCACCCTCTTCATCCTAGACGTGAGCCCCGAAGGCAAGCTTTGCGAGACGCAGTCGTACCAATGGTCCGACGGCCTGTTCGACGTCGTGTGGTCGGAGTGCAACCCCAGCCTGGTGGTGAGCGCGTCCGGGGACGGCGGGCTGCAGCTGTGGGACCTGTCGTCGCCCAACAGCCCCCCGGTGACGCTGTGGGAGCACAAGAAGGAGGTTTACTCGCTGGACTGGTCGCGGACGCGGCAGGAGCAGCGCATCCTGAGCGCGTCCTGGGACTGCTCCATCAAGCTGTGGGACCCCAATCGACAATCATCGATCAGCACGTTCTGTGGCCACTCGCAGCTGGTCTACAACGCGATGTTTTCCAACCATATGCCCAACTGCTTCGCGTCCGTGTCGGGGGACGGGAGCTTGAAGCTCTGGAGCACCCTGAACCCCCAGAGCCCCACGTCGTCGTTTCGGGTGCACGATGCGGAGGTGCTGGCCTGTGATTGGTGTAAATACGACGAAAATATGCTGGCGACGAGTGGGTCGGACGGACTGATTCGCGGGTGGGACATTAGGAATTACACGCAGCCGGTGTTTCAATTGAAAGGGTGCGAGTATGCGGTCAGGAGGGTGCAGTTTTCGCCGCATAACGCCACGGTTCTGGCGTCGGTCAGTTACGATTTTACGACAAGGATTTGGGATTTTAAACAGGGTTGTGACGCTTTAGAGACTATTAAGCATCACTCGGAGTTCGTGTATGGGCTGGACTGGAATACTCATAGAAAGGGGCAACTGGCCGATTGCGGGTGGGACAGTTTGGTTCATGTTTTTACCCCAAAATGCCTCGATAGTTATAACTGAAGACTGGAGTCAGTTCCTAATATTTGACCAATTGGTTCAATCATGAAGAAGGTCGGCTCGTATGAATGAAATGAGGTGGCAACGATTATTCTGAAACGGTTTTTGTTCATACGACCCTTGTAGCCAATTTACAGATAATGTTGATTTGTTTTATGGGTTCATGACGAAGACTGAAATGTCTCTAAATTGTTTTAACCGTAATTTGTTGCTTTTATTTTTTATATTTGTATTGAAAATTCTGAAATAAATTTGTAAAAAAATTAACTGCTTTTTATTCTCTCCATTTTAAAATTTTAATGGTCGAGACGCTTGCCTTCATGAATATGAAAAAAAAATTGAAACTCATTCTAGCAAAGTTTTATGAACTTTTATATGCATATACAACACACTCGAGTTGTTAAAAGTCCAAAAAAGTCCATATTTTTTGATGTTTGATTTTTTCAATTTTTGTCGCGATTTTGGTCGATTTCGAGTACCCGGAACATTTATCGAGCAATAACTCCGAAACTATTAGAGATAACCCTACGAAGTTTACTATCATTGGAAAGCTCTTTAAATTATCTATTTTTTTCAAAAAAGATTATTGTTCTCCGACTAATAGTTTTCGAGCAAATTGCTGCTAAATGCAAAAATTGGTAAAAAACTATCGTGAATTTGGCAATTTTCTCGATGCCAATCGATTCCCCGGATCATTTTGAATAGGTGAGGATCAAAACAGTCCCACTTTTTTGAATAGTTTAGCCGTAAATGAGAAAATAAAAAAAATTAAAAAAAAGTTGACACCCCCCCCTTAAAATCGGTCAATTTTTAAAGTGTCTCTAAATCAAATGAAACCTATTCTATCTTATAGATTTTGATGTGCTCTTTACGATGGAACAAACCGTTCTCTTGTAGCTCTTTTAGTTTGGCCGTAATCGGCGTTTGAAAATTGAATTTTTTTTGCGAGATATCGCCTTGAGTCCTATGCCATTTTGTAGAGTTCTTTATTCCGGTTATCCTCTATTTTTCCGTTTCTCGATATCTTTAATAGTTTCGCCGTAATTGGCGATTGAAAATTGAAAAAAAGTGAAAATGGAAACCTTTTTTTGCGTTTTTCTCGGAAACTGTAAGACTTAGAGCAACAAACAAAAAACCATCTGATAGCGCTTTATTTTATCTATTTTTTCGTCTAAACCCGGAGCCGCTCCGGGCAACGGTGCCGGCTACAGAGGCGATCAAAGTTTTGCACTAAAAAAATTCATTAAAAAAAACTAAAAGTCGTAGAGCATTGCGGTTTGTTCCATTGAATCTACGGCTCATTTTACATATTATATCAATTTTTCACAAGAATTGAAAATTTAAAATTTTTTGCCTAAATTTGGGGTAGCCATTTGTCATAGTGAAAAATTTTATTCATTAAAAAAATTCATAACTCAAAAACTAAAAGTCGTAGAGCAATGCGGTTTGTTCCATCGAATTCAGCGGTTCATTTTCTGTATTATACCAACTTTTCACGAGATTTAAAATTTTCATTTTTTTTTTCTCAAATTTCCTGAGTAATACACACTTACCTTCAAAGAGGTGAAAAAAAAATTGTTTTAAACTAACTCCAGCAAATTTTTGTGGACTTCTACATGTCTTAACAACCCACTAAAGTTGTTAAAAGTCCCCAAAAAGTCCAAATGTTCGATTTTTTGATGTATGATTTTTTCAATTTTCGTCGCAGTTTTTGTCGATTTTGGGTACTCGGAACATTTCTGGAGCAATAGCTCCTGAACTATTAGAGATAACCCCATGAAGTGTATTATCGTTGGAAAGCTCTTTAAATTATCTATTTTTTTCAAAAAAGATTATTGTTCTCCGACTAATAGTTTTCGAGCAAATTGCTGCTAAATGCAAAAATAGGTAACATTTCAAAAAATTCATAACTAAAAAACTATTGTGAATTTGGCAATTTTCTCGACGCCAATCGATTCCCTGGATCATTTTACATAAACTAGGATCAAAATAATTCCATATTTTCGAATAGTTTTGTCAACATTGAGCTTTAATAGTCCCAATTAATAAAAAATTTTTCACAACTTGCCGAACTAAATTGGTAGTAAACCGCAAAAGTTTTTAAGATAATCTAGTGTAATTTGGA
This sequence comes from Tribolium castaneum, assembly GCF_031307605.1. Classification (NCBI taxonomy): domain Eukaryota; kingdom Metazoa; phylum Arthropoda; class Insecta; order Coleoptera; family Tenebrionidae; genus Tribolium; species Tribolium castaneum. The sequence goes on along the minus strand of NC_087395.1, from coordinate 23,089,616 downwards.
TAAATTATAATTTTTCCTTTATGCTTATGTGAAGTTAGATAATAAATTAACGTATAGGAAGTCGCACAATGGAAAATGTACAAGAAATGAAAGTAAACTGCAAGAAAAAACCACGTATCATCGCCAACAAAACAAACCACGTAACACCTGAATAATGAACGTGTCGAATCAATTCCGAATCGATATAATCACCAGAATGTCACCCGATCCCTTCAACTTTTAAAAAACGCATCTCCAACTCAAGACATTGAAATTGCCACTCACTCAAGCGTCTCGAATCAATCAAAACTCACAAACTGTGACCGTTAATTCGCCCGATTTGTTTACCATATTACCCCAAAATGACGCTATTAACTTGACATTCTTTAGAAATCTCTCCGCGACAAAAAATCCACCATTTCATTAAACCATTTGTGGTTTAATGCTTTTTTCGCTCCGACACCTATAAATAGCAAATCCTGGCCCCGACCATTCAGTCATTGCTCAGCTTTCTTCCAAACACTGCGACGATGAACCTCATCGTGAGTCCTCTCGGTCACACTCCAACATTTTCGTAATTTTTTTGCATTCTAGGTGACTCTAATCTTTCTCCAGATAACAGCATGGACCCACGCCACGAACGCCACTGACGACGCCGCCGCCACGAACAAAACCAAACGCACGATCGCAAATCAAGTCCAAACCTACGGCGAAAACCGGCCAGTTTTGCTCTACCCCGAAAACCCAGCCCCGCCCACATTCTACGCCCCTGTGACGATCAAGCCCGTCTTCGATCCAGAAGTCCCCAAACAAGTCGCCGCCCAGCAAGTCCTCTACGAGTTCCAGCAAACGCCAACCAATGCGGTTTCCAACGTCCACGTGAACCAATTCTACCAACCGGTGGGAAGCAAGCCGGAGAGTCCCCTCCCCGCCAACACAGGCCCCGCCCAGTTCATCAGCAGTTCGGAGTCAGTGGCGGCGCCTGTCCAGCACAGCGCCTTGATCAGACACGGGCAAAATTTCGCACAAGTCCAGTTCCAACCCCAACACATACAAACCCAGCAGTACGTCCCTGGGAAGTACCTCTATGTCAATGGCAAGATTTTGTACCAACCCAACCAGGCACAGACCAATGGGTTCCAAAGACCTGTCAATTTCTTGTATATGCACCCACAAAGTGGTACCCAAAAATTTATACCACAGGCCCCTTTGGTAAGACCCATGGGGTACCGGAGGTTCCACCCACCACAACCCCACCAGTTGCAAAAAATCACCAAGCCCATGAATGTGCCAGAAGTGGTGGAAGAGCAATCCGAGGAGGAACCGGCTGAGGAAAACGCTGAGAACAACAAGGAGGAAGAAGTTGAAGAAGAGGAGGAAAACGATGACAAAGAAAGTGAAGAAAGCGACGATGACGATCACTACTTTAGCAAATATTCATCGTTTGATGAAGACGACGATGATCATGGGAATTACCGGGAAGAGGACGATGACGAAGACAATGAAAGGGGTTCCTCGAGAACGGTGCCAAAAAAACACAGGAAGAAGGGAAAACCGGGGAAATACTCCAAGAGTAACAACTACAAATACAGCGAGAACTACAGCTCCAGCAGTAAATACGACAAGAAAAAGGGGAAAAAGGGCGGGAAGCCGGCCCCTAAAATGCACTACAAGTCGGTCAAGTACGTGAAGGAAGGGAACAATAAGCCGAAATTCGAGAAAATCGAAGGAAAACAGTCACAGAATGTGCCCGTCGTCCACAAACAAAAAATCTTCAGAGAGAAATGGTTCGTCACGAAGAGTACCGATGACTCAATCACGAAATAGTCTTATAGTTTCTAGTTTTTTTTATATTTTTGTTACTACGTGCTATATTAAGTGTTATTTTTCTTGTATTGTTATTGTTTTTATTGTTATTTAATAAACACAGTTAACATATTTGGTCGTTTTCATTTTATGGATGACTTGGTTTGGACGTGACTTCTCGGCAAATAGTTACGTCGAGAGCACTTTTACTTTCTTTAGATGCGAGTAAAAGTCACGAGGACCTTTCTTTTTCCCGAAGGAATTTTTTGAGCTCGATGAAATCGTCGATTTTTTGCGAAATCACGAAAGTGGGTGTTTTTGCAACACGAATGTTCATTGTCATTAGTGAATGTCATTGTCCATGGAAAAAAGTAATTGAATTCGGGTCTTGGTGCATTTCCCAAGAATCCACGCTGAGAACGAATGCAATAATGATAATGCACCTTCCAGCAAGTTGCAGTCGAGAATAAGTAATCTTGCATTTAAAAACAAAATTCTCGATTAATTTGAAAAAGACAAGAACCGACAAGAACAAGAACGTTTCTAAATTTTCAAAAACATGACAAACAGTCACAAAATTTTCAAAAAGATTTCAAATTCGTTTCATTCAAAACCAACTCAATATTTGAGCTCCGACATGAATTTTTTCTCATTCTTCTATTACAGACACAAAAATATTAAATTTCCAAATAAAGATGTTTCAAGTAAGTAACTACAGTAAGACAAACAATCGAGATAACGATTAAGCAAACGAACTTTTTTTTGTTACCGATGTAAATCGTTCAACATTAAACCTTATAATTGCAAAAACAAGATTTTCTTGAAACATTTACTGAGTAAATATTGCAGGAATAATAATGCGAAGTTATTTAAGTAAATAAAGACAAAGCTTTGGATTTTTCAAATCTATAAAAAAATTATAATTTCTCGTTAAACCGATCGATAATAATAAACCATCTCGTCTGTTGAAAAAAAAAACGTTTCCTAAAGTAAATATCCGAATATTATGCGTTAAAATAAATCTTCATTAACTGTAAACTATAAAATATAACCAGGGAAAAATTGAGATTTATGAAACAATTTATATCGCTTTATTATATTTCTAGACCTAACAAAAATTTTCGTAAGCCCCAAAATTATTTGAATTTTTTTGAATTTTTATTTCATTATTATTATTTTTTTTCTACGTATCTTATGCCCAAGGCAATATTTACCCATAGTTTGTTTAAGAATGCCATAAAAAATAATATATTTTTTGTGCAGTAATTCGGCATTGACTTAATTCTATTATTTTAATTATTATATTTATTAACAATCACAAATTAAAAATTTTAAAATTTATATTACACAATGATTGTAAAACGTGATGTGCCGCTCAATTTAAATTGTGAATGCTGTCAAAGTGACAGCAAAATAGTGGAAAAAGGCTTGAAGTCCAAAAACGAAAAAATACACAACAAAATTACGGAAATATAAACAAAATCAAGACAAATTCTACACTTGACAGCTTTGCCGAAAGATGCAAAATAATGAGTAAAAAGCTAATTCAAAGATTTGACAGAAATGACAATAGTCAGAAACTACGATAGCCATTTGGATGAAGCGGAACATTGAATTTGATATCCATAGTCGACTTGATGAACAATTTATTTTGAACACATTGTATAAAATGAAGTGTTAAAATGAAATTCAATACAGATTGAAGATTAAAAATTAAAATAGCATGACCACTTCGCGAAAAATTTTTAATTTTTAACTTGAACTTAATAATTATGAATCAGCTCCTATCTTTTATTTTTATTAAAAAAACAATAATTATTATTATTTGTCGTTTTGTCTTTATTGAGACGTAAAAAGCGCTAAGTAAACAAACATAAAAGTATAAAAAAATATCTACAAGCGTGACGCACTAACAACATTAAAATGTAAGTTCTGATGAATTAAATAGAGTACGACTCAATGTAGATTTGTTTTATTTTATTCCATGTAAGTCCAAGTTCAGTTTTTCATTTTTTTTATGTTTCAGACTTACATTATGTTAAATTCTGACAAAAGTTAGATGACTTTCATTATTGATATACCTAATTAAAACAACAGTAATAAATTACGAATTAGCAGAAATTAAAAAAAAGTTGAACTGCTTCAAATTTATAAAATAGTGTTATTTTTCATATTTGATATGTTTTCCTTGTCTACACGGTTCATTTACACTGAGAAGCAATATCTTGGTGACTTTTTAAAACTAAGTTTGAAAGTTAATATTTTCAAAATTTCGTATTTTTTCTTTTACTGGCATAAAATACCATTAACATCGTGCAACTATGGGTGTATGAAAGCTAGACGCGATTAAAACCGCTACACTCTGTCAACTCAACAAAAAACTAACCACAAACAATAAATTTAAAATTAGATTAAATTTTTGCAAATCAAAACTAAAATATTCGCAAGCACTTTCTCCCATCAATCGAAACCCAGACATCTGTACTAAATTATAATAATTAATAGTGTCTCTAGATAAACTTTAAAACATAATTCGGCTCACCTTTCCGTTCTAAATAATTAGTCGCATTCGCTATATTTCATTTAAAATACCGCGAATTTTAATGAAAGTCGTGATCCGAAAAAGATTCCCTAACAAACACGGAAATAATTTCCTCTTCTTGCCTGTCATATAATTACATTCCGATATTTATTCAGAGCAATTTTTGCAAAACTACAAATATATAAACCCACAGTCCTCAGCGGAATCACAACAAACCCAACCATGTACTCCTACTACACTCTTGTAAGTAACAACGACCCCAAAAAACCGTAAACCAATTTCTCGATAGATTTTGTTGGTGGCGACCGCGTCCTGCGGCCCCGTCAAGCGTGGGGTCGCCTTCGACGGCTACCCCCAGGACTTCGCGTTCGCCAACTTCGCCTTCGCCAAGCCGCACGTGCCGTCCCCGGCGGAGATCGCCGCCGCCATCCAGGCCGCCAAGGAGGCCTCGGCCAGCGTGATGGCGGCGCAGCACCGCGTCCAGGAGGCCAAGGACGAGGTCCTGAACCAGCAGCACATCGCCAGCCACAAGCAGGCGCAAGCCGCGCTCGCCCTCCAGAAGACGGAGGCGGCGGCCGCCGTCCAGCAGCAGGAGGCCAAGTCGGCCGCCAATGCGCTCATCCAGGCCCAGCAGCGGCTGGCGCACGCCAAGGCCGAGGTGGCCGAGCTGCAGAAGATCGCCGCGGTGAAGGAGGCCCACGCTGCGGCCGTTATCCAGAAGAGTGCGGCGGCGGCGGCGGCGGAAGTCCAACGGAGTGGTAAAGTTTGCCAAAAAAATTATGTGGGGTCATTTTTGGGTTGTAGATGAAACTGCACGGAAGTTGGCAGCTTTGCAACACTCCAATTCGGTGACTCTTAAGCAGGCTAACGCCGGGAAGGATGGGTCTTTGTCGGCTACCAGTGCAGCGGTGGCGGCGGCTAATGACCGCAATGGGGCCCAGCATGTGGCCTGGGTGGCGGCCCCAAAGTACGTCCAGCTGAACCCATGGGGCTGATTTTGGGGATTATTATGTTTCTGTATGTTTTATGAATGCAATAAAGGTTGAACTTTGACTTGACTCGGTTTTTTTTTCAAACTTTTAAAGAGAATAAAATCCATATCAAAATAATTGCCCGACTCCAATTTTTGAGACTTAAAAATTTTTGCTAGAAATTGTTCAAATCGCCTTATTTTGGTCGAAAACGAGGATTTTCGTACTGATTTAGTTAAAGTTGATTTTTAAGGATCATTGGCCTGAGAAGTGCTCGAAACGTTTTATTTTCGAGGAAAAAACGACTTCAAAAACTGTTTAAAATAATTGCCAAGGATTTTTCGATTAAAGACGAGTCAAAAATCACCAACAAAATACACCTTATTTTGATGAAAATGGCAATAATTTCAAATGTGATTGTTAAAATACAATGATTTTTTCCCCAAAAATGAGTCCAATTGTTTGAGAAACGCCTTATTTTGTACGAAAAAACGACGATTTATGCCATTCTTTGGTTGAAAAACGCCGACTTTTAACGTTGCTTGTTTAAAAACGTTCCAAAAATTGTGGGAGAAATCAATCGAAACACCTCGCTTTGGGCAAAAACTACCATTTCAATGGTAGTATCAATTTTCAATAAAAATAAATATGAAAATGAGCCAAATCGTCTGTAATTGGTTGAAAACAAGAATTTTCGTACTGATATAGATGACTATTTGCCTAAAAACGAGAATAGCCTAATTTTCTTCAACGATTTTTTGCTTAAAATCGAGCTGTAAGTCACCAGAGAACTAACTCAAAACACCTTAGTTTGGAAGAAGAAGAAAAGTATAATAATATTCAAATATTCCTCGCTTAAAAATGAGCAAAACTCTCTTATTTTGGACGAAAACGACAATTTTCGCACTGGCCGAGTTAAAATACATTGATATGCAATTAAAAACTAGCCAAATGGTCTTATTTTGATCGAAAACGAACATTTGCGCACTGGTTTAGTTAAAATTAAGATGTTAATAATGATTTCTCGTCTAAAAACGAACCAAATCGAATGAGAACAGCTTAGAACGCTTTATTTTCTAAAAAAATAAATACGACTTTCGCTATTGTTTCGATTGGAAAACGATGATTCTCTATGATCCTTCGTTAAAACCTAGCCAAAATAGAACAAAGAGAAATTATTCAGGACACCTCATTTTAGACCAAAATGACGAGACAATTAAAAAACCAGAACATAATAATGATTTGTAAAAACGAGGCAAATGACCTGAGAACAGCCTTTATCTTCTATAAAAAAACGAAAATTTTCAACGATTTTTTGCGTGAAGATGAGCCAAAAGCACCAAAGGAATAACTCAGAACACGCTATTACTTTGGAATTTGGAAGAAAATGATAACTTTGCTACTTTAGGACGTAGTATTTAGTTCAAATACGATGATTTTCAATGATTCTTCGCTTAAAAAAAAAAACAGTTTAGTTAAAAGATGTGAATTTTTTAATGACTCCTTGCCTAAAAATGAGCTATATAGCTTGAGAATGACTCAAAGTGCCTTATTTTCTGTGAAAAAACAATGATTTTCGCTATTCTTTGGTTGAAAAATGATGATTTTCAACGATTTTTGTAGAAAATGATGATTTTTGCACCGACTTTGTTAAAATACGTTGATAATTAACAATTTCTCGCCTAAAAATCGACTAAATATCGGCGAAAAAATTACTCAAAACACTTTATTTTCGACGAAAACGAAGATTTCAGCATTTTTTCGCATACTTTCAATAAAAACTCGCTTGAAAATGAGCCAAATCCCCATACTTTGACCAAAAACAAGAATGTCGGCACAAATTTCGTTGAAATATGTCTTTAATTCTTCACAATTTGGTGTCTAAAAATGAGCCAAATCGACTTATTTTGATCGAAAGCGTAAATTATTTCTTAAAAGAAGTTTATTTCCAACGATTCCTCGCCAAAAAAGACGCCAAAACACCTGAAAATAACGTTATTTTCTTCCAAAAAACAATAATTTCCGCACTGCTTAGTTGAAATAGAAAGACTTTCAACGATGTATCACTTAAAAACGAACCAAAAATCGTCAAAGAAACTCGGAACACATTATTTTTGATGAAAATCTTGAAGCAAAACGAAGATTCATTTTCGCAAATCGCCTGAGAATAGACCTCGGAACAGCGTTATTTTCTATGAAAAAACAAGTATTTCCTCTATTCTATAGTTGAAAAATGATGATTTTCAACGATTACTCATTGAAAAACCACACAAAAATCGCCTCAAAACAACTTATTTTAGAAGAAAATGAGTCATATTTTGATTTATTCCTGCTTAACAACGAGCAAAAGCGTCGAATTTTTGTAGAAAATGATGATTTTTGCACCGACTTTATTAAAATACGTTGATAATTAATAAAAATCGGCTAAAGATCGGCAAAAAAAATTACTCAAAACACTTTATTTTCGGGGAAAACGAAGATTTCAGCACTTTTTCGCATAAAATATGATGATTTTCAATAAAAACTTTCTTGAAAACGAGCCAAATCCCCTTACTTTGGCCAAATATATCTTTGATTCTCAACAATTTGGTGCTTAAAAATGAGCCAAATCGTCTGATTTTAATCGAAAGCGTAAATTATTTCAACGATTCCTCGCCTAAAAACACGCTAAATCGCCTGAGAATAGCGTCATTTTCTACCAAAAAACAATAATTTCCGCACTGCTTAGTTGAAACAGAAAGACCTTTAACGATTTTTCACTTTAAACCGAACCAAAAATTGCCAAGGAAACTCGTAACGAAGATTCATTTTCGCAAATCACCTGAGAAAAGCCCTCGGAAAAGTGCTATTTTCTACGAAAAAACATAATTTCCGCTATTGTTTGGTTGAAAAATGATGATTTTCTTAACGATGAGCTAAAAATTCGTCCGAAAACGAGAAATTTTACACGAATTTGGCAAAGATATCACACACAAATGAACTTTTGAATTGAAACAAAAAAAATAAAAGTTTAAGCATCCGCTTTCCTATAGATAAAGCAAGAAATTTCACTAATTTTGAAAATTTGTAAGTGGCGCCCAACACGTGACCGAAGCCCCGCATCAAATATGATAAAATAACAATTGAACCACGATTTGTTTCTTTTGTTTTCAAGGGGGGTACCTATGATGAGTTAAGGCAGGTCATTTGAAATCGATATCATCTGGCGTCGTCTTGGCAACGGGCGCGGTCCAGCTTCACACGAGATGAAACTCTGCGTTTAAACAATGTTTGTTTTCGTGATTTTTGCACTAAATTGGCTCACAATTCGGGCCGACTTGTGGTCGTCCAACAACCCCACGGTTTTCAACATCGGGGGCGTGTTAAGCAGCAATGAGAGCGAGTACTACTTCAAGGAAACAATCGCGGTAAGTCACCGCCGACCTTATTCAAAATAATCAAATGAAAAATAATTCCAGCACTTGAATTTCGACTCCCAGTATGTGCCCAAAGGGGTCACTTATTACGACACTGCAATTCTCATGGACCCCAACCCCATCAAAACCGCCCTCAACGTTTGCAAATACTTGATCACAAGTCGGGTGTATGCCGTGGTGGTTTCGCACCCCTTGACCGGGGACTTATCCCCAGCAGCGGTGTCGTACACTAGTGGTTTCTACCACATCCCGGTGATTGGTATCTCAAGCCGGGATTCGGCTTTTTCGGACAAAGTGAGTCAAAACTGCACAAGACTTTAACTTGACTTAACATTTTAGAACATTCATGTCTCGTTTCTGCGAACTGTGCCCCCGTACTCCCACCAGGCCGACGTTTGGGTCGAAATGCTCAAGCACTTCAACTACAAGAAGGTGATTTTCATCCACAGTTCGGACACTGATGGGCGTGCCCTGCTGGGGAGGTTCCAGACCACCTCCCAGAGCCTGGAGGACGATGTGGAGATCAAGGTCCAGGTCGAGTCGATTATAGAGTTTGAGCCGGGTTTGGAAACGTTCAAGGAGCAACTCAGCGACATGAAAAACGCCCAGTCTAGAGTCTATCTGATGTATGCCAGCAAAACCGACGCTCAGGTCATTTTCCGAGACGCTGCTGAATTTAATATGACGGATGCTGGGTATGCGTGGATCGTCACAGAGCAAGCCCTTGTTGCCAATAACATCCCCGAGGGGATTCTGGGCCTCCGACTGGTCAATGCGACCAACGAAAAAGCCCACATCAAGGACAGCATGTGAGTATTTCCCACACCAATCAAAAAATCAGTAATATTAATAAAAAAAGCATTTGCTTTTTGATAATCTCTAAGTATTAAAAAATAATGATAAGGCTTTCCTAAAGGTTTTTTCTGTATTAATAATACAAAATACAAGGATAAGCTTATAAGTTTCAACATTTTGGAATAAGGTGACCAGCACAGTAGGTATTTTTTGGTCAAAAAATAGTAAAATTGATGTTTATTTAAGTTTTTTATGGTCTTAAAAAAATTTAAAAAATATCATTTTAAACAATGACTAATACGGGATATTTAGAAAAAAAACTTGGAAGATTTTGGGGAGTGATTCCTTAAGTTACAGTAAAAAACAGTTTCGACAGACCCATGTCCAAAATGCTTTCTGATTGTCTTCGACTGAGAAAAGAAATAAAAAAGGAAGAGAGAACTGACAGATCCAATAAGACAGTGCAGAAAACAAAAATAAGAAATAAAAAAGTCAGGAGCGATGACAAGAAAAGAAGGGGGAAGGAAGAAAAAGAAGCCAAATTAATGACAGAGGATTGGAAAGCCCATCCCAGTAGAGAATAGAATAAAGAATAGAGCATAAAAAAGAGAATAGAAGATAGAAAATAAAGATGATATAGAAGAGAGGATAAAACCTAAACAGAAAAGGAAGAACAGGGTAGGAATTAGACCGAAGGCGGAAAGTAGAGCAAATCAGAGAAAAAAAAATCTGGGCAAAAAACTATATCAACATTTTTTTATTACTTTAACGAATATTTTTTGTTGATATTTATTTTATTTCGTTTTTGTTTGTTCGAAATAAATATCGTTTTCTTTTATGTATTGCTTTTTATTAATATTTGAAACTGGTAGGTATTTGAATAACTCTTCCAACTTTTTTTACATAATTATTAAGAAATTATGAGCTGTTTTTTTGTTTTTTTAGTTGGTTCTTTCGTTACAAAGGACCTAGAATTTGTCGAAGACAATGATCTTGAGAATCCTGTAGAATACGATGTGTATAGAGACGAAAATAAATAAGCAGTTTAGCTGCATAATGTTCTTTTTTTATATAATTTATTTAATTTTAAATAAATGATGGCAACGTTGTCTAATAATCATGATCGCAATAGAATTTGATCAACAATAAAAATAATATTTTTGAAACGATTTCATAGGAAATAATTCCCACTGTTTCTTTAATTATTTTTTTTAATTCAAAAAAGTGCTAAAATTTGATAGAAAATTTAAAAATAATTATTCATCGTTTTGTTAGGGAATCATTATTTAGTGTGAAACATAGAAACATTAAAAAATAATGAAAACTGAATTTGTATCTCCACATTTTTTTAAATATTATTTTAAGACTTTTTCCGTAATCTACACATGCTTCTCAACAACGTATATACCACTGAGTTGGTGCGCCAGTTTTCGAGAACCCTGTATACAAAATCTTGAAAAATATTCGTATTCAGACTATTTTCCAATCGTTACTTTTGCAGCCTAAGAACTTTTAAATACTCCAACAAAACTAGACGCAGTAGTTGAATATTAAAAAGATTTTTTCTTTCATTCCTTTCTAAATCAAATGCCTTTAAGTAGGTGAAGCATTTCCATGCTTCAGTTTGTTTTTTATTACTAGTTACGTTTATTAAATTAGTTTTTTTATTGTGATCTTTGAACTGCTATTTTTTTTTCATTTGTGATGTTTATCCTCTTTCTTATTTTAAGGAAAGTAGACTTTTATTTAAAAGAATAAAACATTTTTCACGGTATAATTACTGTTTATTTCCACTTTTTTTTCTCGGACTAAGATTCCTCTTCAGATAAGAAATCTCAGCCATTCTACAATAGGATAATTAAAAATCAACCGTATAATGTACGTACGTGGTGCTCAAAATTTTCTCATGAAATATCTAAATCAGTTATCAGTATCAAGCTAAATTTATTATTGAACAAATATAAAATCTGAAATTTTCCCAGTGATAAAAATTTTTTTTCAAACAAAATTAATAAAAACAAATATTCTTCTTACAGAAAACAAATAAATATGAAAAATATTAAAACCTTACACTATTAAGCAAATGCTTATTTTTATTAACACCATCAATGTTTTCAAGTTATGTCCTGGCGTCGGCTTTACGCGACCTAAACCAAACGAAGGAAATCACCGAAGCGCCAAAAGACTGCGACGATTCGGGCCAGATTTGGGAAACAGGCCGCGACCTTTTCGACTTCATCAAAAAGCAAGTCCTAATGAACGGTGAGACCGGAAAAGTGGCTTTCGACGACCAAGGCGACCGAATCAACGCCGAATACAACATCGTCAACATCCAAAGAAAACGCAAGCAAGTCACAGTCGGGAAATTTTTCTTCAACAGGGTTGGTATCACATCAACCAACTCTCCAAAAACTCGATAATTTCCTTCTCAGACCAGCAATAAAATGCGTTTGGCGGTCGACGAGAACAACATTTTGTGGCCGGGTCGCCAGCACGTCAAGCCCGAGGGTTTCATGATCCCGACCCACCTCAAGGTCCTCACAATTGAGGAAAAACCGTTCGTTTACGTCCGGAAGCTGGTGGAACCCCAGGACGTGTGCACCGCTGAGGAAATACCTTGTCCTCACTTCAACGCCACGCAAGATCGTAAGTTCAAAACCAGTAAATTGTTGTTCCATAACTTGGTTTCCAGTGGCGGGGAGTTACTGTTGCAAGGGTTATTGCATGGACCTCCTGAAGGAGTTGTCGAAGAAAATCAACTTCACTTATAGTCTGGCGCTGTCTCCCGACGGCCAGTTCGGCAACTACATCATCAGGAACAGCTCCGGGAGTGGCAAGAAGGAGTGGACTGGCTTGATAGGGGAGCTGGTGGGCGAGAGGGCCGACATGATAGTCGCCCCCTTGACCATCAACCCCGAGCGGGCCGAATTCATCGAGTTCAGCAAGCCGTTCAAATACCAAGGCATCACAATTCTGGAGAAAAAACCGTCCCGGTCGTCCACACTTGTGTCCTTCTTGCAGCCGTTCAGCAACACTCTCTGGATCTTGGTGATGGTGTCCGTGCACGTGGTGGCCCTCGTGTTGTACCTCCTGGACCGGTTTTCGCCCTTTGGGCGCTTCAAGCTGGCAAATACCGACGGGACGGAGGAAGACGCCCTGAATCTCTCAAGCGCGATTTGGTTCGCTTGGGGAGTGCTGCTCAACAGTGGGATTGGGGAAGGGACTCCGAGGAGCTTCTCGGCCAGGGTTCTGGGCATGGTTTGGGCCGGTTTTGCGATGATTATCGTAGCTTCGTATACTGCCAACTTGGCCGCGTTTCTCGTTTTGGAAAGACCCAAAACTAAACTGACTGGGATTAATGATGCCAGGCTGAGGAACACGATGGAGAATTTGACTTGTGCGACGGTCAAGGGGTCTGCGGTTGATATGTATTTCCGCAGACAGGTCGAATTGTCGAATATGTACAGGACCATGGAAGCGAATAATTATAACACGGCCGAGGACGCTATTGAAGATGTCAAAGTGGGGTAAGGCTGCATGCCCCAATTACAACAAGAACAGGAATTGAACAAAACTAATTGTTAGGGAATGTAAAAAAAGAAAATGATATTTTTTTCGGCCACCTGATAAAGGCACGGTTGTTAATAATTTACTTGGAAGAAAAATAATGCCAATTAAAATTTATTGTTAAAGTTTACAAATTAATGCACGAATTAAAGTCAAATGTTTGTGGTGCAGGCGGTAACACATACAAGGTGGTCTAGTGAAAAAAGTCCACTCGAATTTTTGGTGTCTGGACTCAGGAATTGTCTACATTTCCAAAAATTTATGTACAATTTGTACAAAATTCAAGCCCCAAAAATTTTTTTATCAAAAAAATGTTAAACTGCAAATTTTTTTTTTTTTAAATAAAACAACTTATATTTTGTGCATTTTTGAATATACACAGTTGATAATCACAATGTTTTTTACTAATATTAGCTGTTTCAAAACTATAAAAAATTCATGCACTTCAAAAAAATAATAGCTAATGTGATTTTTTACTTTACGTTTACATTTTTGTCAATGAGAGATCATTAATAACTATTTTGTAGTTTTTACAAATGCAGTAAATTCAAATTTCCAACCACCTGAGATCCTACACTCTTTTATAAATAGTCCGTAGTTTTAAAACAGTTGATAGATTTTGTTAAGTTTTTGAAATAATTGGATCTCATATTCATTTTAAAAATTAAAAAAAACTACAACATAAAGCACAAAAGGAAAAGTTTAGCTACGCTGTTTAAATAAGTTAAAATAATAAAAATTTCCGGATGAAAAAAGATTTTTTTCTAAACCTACAACTAAATTACGACTTCCTTGTTTTTTCCGAAAATCTTCCTACAATATTTTATTAAGTAATAATAATTTATTTAAAAAATGCTTCAAAAAGACTGTTAATATTTAAGAAACATCTGTTCCTCAGGTTTTTATATTATTTATTAAAAAATTAAAATTGAGGTATAATAAACTTTTGTCTTGAATCTGGGCACTTTGATTTTTGGAAAACAGCCGTAATTTGTTCTTTAGCTAAAGTTAAAGAACCATTACTATATTAAGGAATATAAAGGAATATAAGGAATATTTGCTCTAAGGAGAGCAAAACGGTTTGTCCTGTAGTAAACAGCAAATTAAAATATATACAATAGAACTGCTCTTTTTTCAAAATTTTAAATTTTATGGAAAAATATTAGAATTTTTTTTATTTATTTGCCCAATTACGGCAAAACTATTCAAAAAAGTAAAACTATTTTAATTTTCTCTTATGTAAGATAATCAGGGAACTTAATTGGCTTTAAGAAAATTGCCAAATTCCCAATAGTTTCTAATCGTAATTTAAGACTTATCAGCAGCTTGTTTGTTTTAAAAAACTTTAAGTTATTTACAGAGAATTTTATGATTTTTTCTTAACTGTCTTTATCCTGAACCAAACCTCAGTCAGGTTTTTGGAACACCCACAGCACTGCACTGGGTGTTGTTCTAATAATTCCTTGAAAGCTGCTGTTGGAGTTAAAGCCACAGTACTTGTTTCACTGGAGTATTCCAAATCTTCTGATGCTCTGACCGTCCTCTCAACTTTTGTACACCAGGTTTCCTCAATTATTTCCTCTGAATTACTCGTAATTTCCTACGCTTTTCTTGTATTTCCTCAAGATTTTTCCTAATCTTTATACTATTTCCCGTGATTTTCTCAACTTCGGTAAACCGCAAATTAAATTTTCTACGCCAACTTCCTACGCTTTTCTTGTATTTCCTCAAGATTTTCCCTAAGTTTTATATTATTTCCCGTGATTTTCTCAACTTCGGAAAACCGAAAACTAAGTTTTCTACGCCAATTTTGGACTCGCGACCCCAGATTTCCTCATAAGCTCCCAGAATTTCCTTTAATGACCTTCTCAAGGTTTCTCCGATTTTTTTAAATAACTTCCCATAATTTCCTCAATTTTTGATAATATTTGCGTGCATTTTTTAAGACATTATCTAGATAATCGGTTCATTCTTGATTCTTTCCTTTTTTAATACAGTAATTTTTTTAAACTAGGCACGTTGGCCATCTCAGAAAATAAAGTAGGAGAAAAAAAATCCCGAGACATGTCCATTTTTATTGACAGGATTTTTTGGTGTACTCTTGAAATTTATAGCACTGGCTTAGTAGTTAATCCAATCACCCTTTCAAGATTTTAAATAGTATAACTCCTCTTGTGACACGAAAGGTATTTTCGCACGAAATTTTTTGAGCTTCGATTAATTACGCAGATCCAGTTCTACAGCAACTTTGTCAAACAATTCAGCAGTGAATAAATTTCAGAAATTCTAGAAAGAATTCTCGTTCTCAAGCGTTTCATTGATAAATTTAATTTTCATCGTTGCTTTTTATATTCGCTGTTTTATATAATATTCTCTCAATTTTTTTTTGTAGAAAGCTGATGGCCTTCATCTGGGACAGCTCTCGCCTGGAGTTCGAGGCGGCCCAAGACTGCGAACTCGTGACCGCCGGCGAGCTCTTCGGCCGCTCCGGCTACGGCATAGGCCTCCAGAAGGGTTCGCCCTGGGCCGACGACATCACCCTCGCGATTCTGGACTTCCATGAAAGCGGCTTCATGGAGAGCCTGGACAACAAGTGGATCCTCCAAGGCAACGTCCAGCAATGCGAGCAGTTCGAAAAAACGCCCAACACCCTCGGCTTGAAGAACATGGCCGGGGTGTTCATCCTCGTGGCCGCCGGGATCGTGGGCGGCATCGGCCTGATCGTCATTGAAATGGCATACAAGAAGCACCAAATCAAGAAACAGAAACGCATGGAGCTGGCCAGACATGCGGCGGATAAGTGGCGCGGGTGTGTCGAGGTGAGGGCCACTTTTCCAACACTTTGAATTTTTGAAGGAGTCCACGTTTCAGAAGCGCAAGACCTTGCGGGCCTCCGCCACCACGCAACGCCGGATCAAGTCCAATGGGGTGAACGATCCGGCGACCATTTCACTGGCGGTTGACAAGTACCAGAGGATTGGGGGGCCCGAGAGGGCCTGGCCGGGGGATTCCGACATAAGGCAAAGGAGGGTGGAGGACAGTGGGGGCGTGCAACCAGTTCCTAGATATCTACCGGCGTACACTAGCGATGTATCGCATCTCATTGTTTAACTCGCTTAATAGTTGTTGGTTATTGGATGTAGTCATTTATCAGATGTGTAAAAACTTCCAACTCACTGAGATAAGAAAAACGGTATCTGTGAGCGAGAATTGGGGGAAAATCCAAATAAATGATTAGACGTCTCGTTTTATTTTGCCCGTTAATCCGAAACCACCACTTTAGCTCGTTACAATGTGTTGATTAGATGTAATTTGTTTCTTTGAACGCTTCGTTTAGTGTGATAGCAGCGATAACGCAACGTCTGTATTTTTTCTAGTGAAAATTGGAAACAAACATTGACCTTTATTATCAAGTGAGTACAACAAAATAGTTTGTTTATTTATAATTTAGGATAAACACAATCATTCGGCGTTCGTTCTGGCGACAAAACTTAACCCCGGTTGTTTTTGCAACTTGAAAAACTAAAAACAACACGGCTCTACACGTGTCAAATATTAATTGTAGTGTATCGGCTACTTTGATAGGTAAATACATCTTTACACAAGAAATGCATTAATCCCTAACGACTGGGAAATAAAGCATAAACACTGCCATTAAGTCTGAAGCTATGAATTGGGGCGGCTGAGTTTTCAATCAGTTAATTTTTTGTATTTCAGGACCATGTTGAAACAAAACGGAAGTGCAAAAAGCAACGAAACCGTGAAACAATTTTCAAGATCGAAAGAAAAAGAATTCAGTGCAAGAAACTCGCTCCTGACCGATTTATTCGAAAACAAGCACATCCGGACCGTTTATCACATGTTTATAGCGACTTTAATCGGCCTTTTCGTGAATACGGCCGTTTACGATTATTTCAAGAAGGAGGAGTGCGAGATAACGCATAAATAACTACAGTTTTTCACAAATTATTTATTTCAGGATAACTTTCGGTGTTAGACTAATCAAGCAAAGTTTTGGAAAAATACACATAGTGGCGGTATTGTGGCTTGGATATTTCACACTCACTTGCTTGGTCTATCACTTGTACAAATTCTGGGCCCAACAGAGGGTTTTCTTCCCCAAGTGTGAGTCTTGTGTCGTGTTTGGAAATTTTCATTTTGGAAATTTGATTTCAGTAAGTCACTTGAAACTTTGGAACTTGTTTGGCCTAACGGTACTAGGGTTCTACTATATTTCCATGTTCACTATAACGAGTTACATTGTAACGTATTTTGCTCTGCCGCCGGCGTCCGCATGTATCGTTTTGTGCGAGCAAGTGAGTACAGGCACCCTAAGTGAAAATGACGCGACCATAAACAAACGCCTAAAATCCACAAAATAAGGCAAAATTTGCCCCAAAATTACATAAATAAAATGAAGCTGATGTTACTTTGCGTGTTTCGTTTTAAAAATTCTGTCAAAAAAGGAGTTATTCTTAGTTTTTTCAAGCTTTGTAAATATGTTTTTGAATTTATTACCAAAATAAACCGAGCTAAATAACCACAAAAATTAGAACTTAAGAAAAACATTTTTCAATTCGTCATATTTTTTGCTGCAGAAACATTATTTCGTAAAAATTATCAAGAATAAGACAAAAAAACTGAAGAAGAATTTAATTAATCTTCAATTTTGTTTATTATATTATTCTCATATTAAAATTTATTGAGAATCAACCGTATAAGCTAAATTTCGCTACCTCATTATTTTTTCTCTAATTAAATTTGCAAAGAAAAACTAAAAAAAATAATTATTTATTTAACCTTCTTCTTAAACGAAACAATATTTTCCCTAAATTTTTAGCACGTTGATGAGACAGAAAGCTAACGATTTTTGGAATGAATTTCATTTTTGTTTTGTTAGGTTTACTATGGTATAATTTTTTGGTTTAATTTGCATTAATTTTTTGGGATAAAATAAAACACAAGTGATTTATTGTTTATTTTATTTTATTATTTATTGTCTTTGAACCTAAAATTCATGTATTTTGTAAGATCTTGTAAAAACACGCCTCAAAATCACAAGAATAAGCTGAAAAATGACAATTTGGTCGCAAAGGGATTATTTCTCCGCTTTTCAACACGTTTTTGATTTTCTAAAATAGTGTTTTTTACGTTTTATTTCAAAAGATGACGGCGAAACGTCGAACTTTTCAAAACTAGGTTACGCGTTATGGACGCGTCATTTTCATTTTGTGTGACTGTACACATTTGACTTAATTTCTCCCTTCTAGACGCGTTTCTTGATGAAAATCCACTCGTTTGTGCGCAACACTTGCCCCCGAAAACCCCACACTGAACCAGCAACAACACCAAACTTCCGCAATTTTTTGTACTTTTTGTTCGTCCCCACGCTGGTGTATCGTGAGACTTACCCTCGCCGCGAGAAAATCGACTGGACTTTTGTGTGCTTCCGGGTGCTGGAATGCGTGGGCGTGCTGTTCTTCATGAGCTTCGTTATCGACCGATTCCTCAATCCGACGATTCAAGACTTCGGCTTGCGACCGTTCACCGTGAAAGAAATCATTTTGGGCATTTTCGAGAACACGATAACGGGGGCCCTTCTCTTGCTGCCCATGTTTTTCATCATCTTGCACTCGTGGCAGAATTTATGCGCCGAGTTGACGCGGTTCGGCGACCGGTTGTTCTATCTGGATTGGTGGACGTGCACGGACTATTCCGGGTATTTCCGGAAGTGGAACATAATCGTCCAGGACTGGCTGTACCTTTACGTTTATCGCGAATCTTCCGAAACTGTTTACAAGGGGAATTTATGGTTTGCCAAATTCGCCGTGTTCTTGATTTCGGCGATTGTGCACGAGTGGATCCTGACGTTCATGTTTGGCTTCTTTTTCCCCTTGTTGTTTGTCGAGTTTTTGGTTTTCGGGTCGATTTTTAACTTTCTAGGGGCCCCGAAAACGCCGCTTTTTAACATTCTGTTCTGGTATTCGCTCTGCTTGGGGGTGGCCACCCTGGTTACCATGTACGGTATCGAGTTTTACGCACGAATTAATGCTCCTTTGGAAAATCCGACTTTTTTCGAAAACTTGCTACCAAGGTTTTTGACGTGTGATTGCTTGGAATTGTAGGAAGAGTGGGTTCTTCGTAATTATAGCTTGTCAGTTGTGTATATTTTTTATTTATATTTTTTGTATGTAAAAAAAGTAACGATAATTGTGTCACATGCGAATAAACGAATTTTTCTCACACGTAATTTCACTGTTTTGATCACAAAAAGTCAAATAAATTAGTTATATACACACAGGTTGTTCTCCCGAGTGGAATGAACCGTTCCTTATATACAACAAAAAAAAACAAAGCGACAGACTACACGTAACGCAAAAAAACTTAAACCTAGAAACAGAACACCCTGTATCAATTCGAAAAATAGAGGAACCAAAAGTTACACGATTTTCGATTCGTTTCGATTGCGAATCGGAAATTTATTCTCTTTATATGCGAGTTTTAGCGAATCTAATTTTTTTATATTCGACTGCGCCCCCTCACTATCGATCGAATCCCCCGATGACTTACCAGAATCGACATTATTCTGAGCGGCACTTTTCAAAAACCTGGCGCATTGTAGGTAGAGATCGTCGAATTTCACTTCGAGGAAGAGTTCGTGGAGCATCCGACGAGGTGACGAACGATACGCACATTCCGAAATCATTTTGCACACTTCTGAGTAAATACAAGCGTCTTGGAAGACGTGAGGACTGCCTTGCTTGTACTGCAAGAGCGACTGTTTCACCTGTTTGGCCCAAACGGGGTTCGAAAATAGGTCAATCAGGTGCAGAACCTGGCCCTTGAGAACGTCTACAAGCAAATTATTACACACAATCGGGGGAAATTCGCTACAAACTCACTGTCAGGGCTGTTTGGGTCGTATTTACAGTCCAAAGGGTCTGAAAAAAAAAACAATCCGCGATTAAAGGCTATTTTTCAAGGCTAAAGCCAGTAAATATAAACGTAGCGATACGGGCTACTTCAAAAAATTTAAATTTCCATTATTTGTTAATTTTGGCGAAATTGCGGGCCAAAATCGGGAAGATTTTATGTGAAAAATTCCGAGGAAACGATTGGTGCTAAGAAAACTGGAAAATTCTGGGTAGTTTCGATAAGTTACAATCTTTTTTATGTAAGATACACAATAAAAGTACTTACAATTAAGTTATCAAGCGACACTCGTTTGAAATTGTATTTACTTATGTAAAATCGTCGGGAAAATTAAAAAAACCTAAAGTTCCCCAGTTGTGGGTTTTTTAGTGTAAATTAAAATGCGCTGTCCGCAAACCTTGAGTTTTCCACTCGATGAACAATTAAAAGAAGATTCCCATAATACACAGTAATAGTATTATATTTATATTGAATAAAAAAATAATTACTTAATAATTATATCAATTAACTAATAACACAGATGACAATAACATCTGTCGAGTGCTTAATTGTTATTATGCCAAACACGACCCGTGTCTCTAATTTCTTATATTCACTCTATTCACTCTAAGCTTTATTGAACGTTTAAATGATACAGGCTGATTCTTTTAGGTTCTAATTAGAAAGTTTTTAAAACTATTTTTATTGAATTTTTAAATTCGTCTTTTGAAAGTAACTAAAAGGTACTTACCTGTCATAGTTTTTGACATGTAATTTTTTTGGAATTTTTTTTTATTTACAGGAGTTTATTTAAAAAATTATAGCTCTTAAACCCTTTACAAGAAGTGAATAATTCTTTATGCATTTGATAACCAAAAGTTCAAAGGGTATTCTAAAATCTTCAAGACTGTCAACAGTCAAATTGCAAGGCTACTATGATTTTTTTAAATGATAATCAAAACGCAAAAAACGGAATTTTAGCTCAATATTTTCATTTTTAACTAAATAAACTTTCGAAAAATTCGATAAGGTGTGCAATTAATTAAAAGAAATGTTCGATATGTCCACCATTTTTATTTAAGAAGTTAAAAATTCGAAGGCAGACTGACTAAGTTACATACTTTACATAATTCACTAACTTATAATAAACCATAATTACATATTATTGTTTTACTACTTATTCGATAATCATACAGCTAAAAACGAAATAAAATGTTGAAATTTGACAATTGTTGACCATTTTGCAAAGTCTACTTGATTCACGATGAAAATTACAAAATAAAATCCTTTTTTGTGATTTTTCAAAAACCGTAAGAGATAGGTATAAGACGTGTTAATAAGTCACCATAAATGTCGATGTTCTTTCGATTACCTTTGAGAAAATAAGGTGATTCCATAAAAAAAACTGAGTTAGAGCCGTTTACGATAATAATTTTCAAGAAATCATACTAGCCTTGAATTTTGACAGTCAACAAATTTGAAAATTTCAGAAAGCTTTTCAAACCTTCGGTTACAGAATGTAAAAAAATTATTCACTTATCGCAAATGGTTCAAGAGCAGTGATATTATAAATAAAACTGATATAATGTTAAAAACTATGACAGATAAGTACCAACAACTTGGGTAAATTTTACTCAGTTTGAAAACAGAATTCAGAAATGTGTTTTATTTTAAATTAATTTAAATCCAACTACGTCCTGAATTGTTTCACCAAATTCGACACGAAATATGACAAGACGATAATCAAAGTATAGAATTTTTTTTGACACTTTGATAGTAGTTTAACGGTTCAAAATCCTTCACCAGAGAGCGTAAAAGCGCGAATTAAATCCACATAATAATTAAATACCTACCGCTAGATGTCGTGACAAAAACCTCGTCTTTGGGCCCCTTCCACGAACAAACAAGGCACGTTTCAACATCGTGCCTCCACAGTGTCTCCTCACGCACTTTAAAATCGTGCATTGCATAGACAATCTCGTCGTCAATGATCGGAAATCTCTCCAAAGAGGCATCACGTGCCTCACTGTCCACATCCAGAAACAAATGATTAATGTCATGAGGCAAAGTCACGCCCATGTAACACCGATCCTCGCTTTCGTTCCGATCGTGGACACTAAACCGCTTAATACTTGTCCCAGTGGTATTTAAAAGATTGAAATCTTCGATTAGTGAAACGGGAACATCCCAGCTACTATCACTCCGGATATCGTCCGAGTCGTAGGCGGGTTCTTCCAAATACCTCGGCGATTTTCGTAAGGAACGAAGTGTGGCATAGCCAACCAGATCCTGATGGCTCAGCTTACTGGACCCGCCCCCGCCCAGCGATTGGAGCGAGCGATCCGAGTTAGACCCGCCTGAAAACACGCCCATTAGCCACGCCCAGCATAGCCTATTAAGTTACTTTGAACTGAGACACGCCGTGACGATTCCGAATGACGCCGCACTTTCGCCGATTGTTTTAACGTACTGAGACTACAGGAACTTGGTATAGGACTCAAGATTTGTGGCCGTTCGCTGAAATGCCCAATTAAGAAAAAACAAATGTAAAATAGTGACTTACTAGATCACAGATTTGCCTCCGCCGAAGGAATCGCACGAACTCACCCCGGACGTGGTCGATTCCGTGGTCGAATTGTTCCGAACGCGCCTCACAATCTCGGTACCCAATCGGAAGCTGCCTTTTTTACTGTCCTGAGGCGCTCGGATAATCTCGAAGGTTTTCGACTCGGACAGCGACCTCTTGTGGTAGCCCGCCGCTTGGTTCTGATTGGCCGGCAAAGTCAGGCTTTTCTGGGGGCCTGCCACTGTGGAATCGGGCAACATTGACTCGGACGTATCGTCGTCAGTGCTGCCCTCTACGTCCTTAATTCCCGAGTCGAAGTAATACAAAGTGGGCGTGATATCGGGGAAACTACTCGGAAGTCGTAAACTGTCCTCGTCCTCGTCCCACGCCTCCTCTTCGATGATTGGCCACGCCACGTGTCGGTTATGACGTGTGCTAAACCAACCCAGTTTGAAGAGTTCGTCGGCGCCTTGTCGCGTTGTTGCGATTAGACCGAGGGCGTAATACGAAGTTGCCCGAATCGAGAACACTAAGCACTCTTGTGCCAAGGTTATCAAAGCTGCCAAACAGTTGTGCAAAATTAGGTATCTTAGGCCCTCGCTGGTGCTGCCGAAGTGGCCCAAAGCCCATATTGAGGCTTTCAGTTTCAAAATATCGTCCTCGGTCTCACAAACGCCATTCGTGAGAAACTAGAAATAAAGAATTATCGCAATGTGAGCGCCTTTTAAATCGTAATTTCGAAGTTTTATAAAATATTTATTTGAATTGTGTAGCAATTTTCACGTTAAATAATTTATGCTGGCAGCGACAGTGACAAAATAAATAAAAACTGGAGGTATTTTTTCATTTTATATAAGTGCTGTGTATAAGTGTTTTCTGTTTTGCAAAATGATTTTCGAAGAATTAACTTACACTTTATTAAAATTGGGTAATAATACCAATGTTTCTCAGAAAAAAAACAAGTCAGAGCTGATAATAGTACAGCATACCAAATTACTAAGAACAGTGCTAAAAATTTTGACTTTGTAACACCGTTTTTAGTACAAATCTGGTAAACAATTAATTAAAGAAAAAAACGTAATTAATAAAAATTAAAAAGGGTACAAGAAAAAACCCAGATTAAAGCGCCAACAGGAATCAGACGAATTAAAAAAAACAAAAAAAAAGAATTATAACGATGACGATGAAAAAAATAGTCAACAAACGCGAAATAGAAAATAACAGTAGGTACTTATACAGAGTTTTGAACCAAACGTTTTGTGTCTAAATTAATTATGTACCTTACGAAAAAACTAATTAGTATTATGTATCATTAACTACTTTTAAAATGTAATCATTTTTCAAAAATAATTTTTTCAATTTTTTTTAGTTTTCGAGTTATTAAAAAATTTTTTTTTCAAATATATTTTTATAAATGACTTCTAATTCAATAATTTTGTTTTTAAAACAGTGTTTTTTTAATAAAGTATTAGAATTACGTTCCGAGCTCATTACGACGATTTGTTCAAATTTAGCCGAAGAAGTTGTATTCATGGATATAAATAAAAACATAACAATTTATTAAAAAAAAATACACCGGTTAAAAAATAATACTATTTTCAAGCAATTTTAAAGCACAATCATTTACCAAAAAAATCGCCGTGGTGGAGTATCATTTATTATTTATTATATATATATTTCTTGAACAACTCGAAAACTAAAATGAATTTCGAAAAAAAAAAATTAAAAATGCATAAATTTTGTTTTATGCAAAAAAATCGCCGTGGTGGTGTGTCAATTATTATTTATTATATATATTTTTTGAATAACTCGAATTAGAAGTTGTTTACAATTAAATATGAGCCACAAAGTAAATAAACTTTAGGGGTTCTTTATTTTCATGGGCTAGCAATAATTTTCTGTAGGAATATTTGCACAAAACACCATTTCAGAATATCATTAGCAATAAATAGACACAATATTAATTAATTTCTAGCATTTCAAGTATAAAGGATTGTAAAAAAAATTCTGAAAAAAATCACAGACAGAGAAAAAAAAAGTATTTAACAGCAAACGCTCATTTTTATCTGTGTATTAGTTTTTTAGATGTACCATGGAACAATCTAGTAAAACACACTTTTAGAAGTTTCACCTTGTAAACTTAGCACTTACAGCGTTTCGTTAAACAAATAAACGCTTTTTTATTTCACTATTTTTTAGATTGGTAAATATTATATTGGTAAATTTTATATTAAATAATTTGTTCTGGCAATCACTCACTGACAGAGACTGATAAAAAACATACGACCCATCAAGGATTTTTTTAGTTCCTATTTTGTGTTTTCTATTTTGCAAAATAATGTTCAAAGAATTAATTACAACCCGAAAAAAGGGCAATCAGTCCAGTATAATTTTTTTTGAATTTGTACAATTTTTTGGTACAAAATAAATGGGTGTTTCACCTGAATCATGTTTTCCAGCGACCCGTGCTGCACTAGAATGAGAAAGCCATCAGTGTGCCGCGCCAATTGTCCGTAAAGATGCGGCGGCAAGAAAAAATCCTTCCTATTTGTCGTCCTTATCGTGCTTGTCCTCTTATCGTATTTCCCGTCCTCGTCCCTCTGATGTAAAGTCAAAGCATCGGAGGTTTCACCCTCGACTAGTTTAATGTATCTATAAATGAAATACTCGTCCCATCGTTTAATTTCGTTCACAACGAAGTCGTTCTTGTTCAACAATTGAAACCCGGAAGTTATCGATAACAACCTGAGCGCCAACAACGAGCCTTTCTCGCCCAAATGGCCCAAGTCCGGATTTAACTTAACTAAAGTCTCTAAACAGCTTTCGACTTCACAAGCCTCATGCAGTGTGTTTAACGCGGCGAGGAACACCGACCGCGACGGATCCTTCAACTGTTTGACTAGACACCGAACGCCCCAGTCGGCGAAATTGTTAATTCCGGCCCTTAGCAGCACTAGTAGAAATTGGGTGGCGTACAGTCTTGAACTTTCAACGGCGCACTTTAACACCTCGGTCAATAGGTCGCGACAAGGCCCCGCGTTGCTGTAGTCCAGAGACGACACGATCAACTTGACGTAACAGTCGTTGTTCGTGGTTGTGGCCAAGTGTTCGAGTTGCTTGAAGATTTGTAAGCTGGTCAGCAGCTGCATTCCCACGTCGGTGGAGGAGAGACGGCCGAGGAAGAGGAAGTAGCTTTGGCATTGGGTGCTGTTCATGTGCTGGGGGCTGAAGAGACAGTCGTGGACGCTGCGGCCGCTCGTTATCGCATTAATGTTGCCCGAGATGTCCGACAACAGGTCGAGCAACATGCGGTTGCTTTCTTCGTCTTCGAGCTCCAGGAGACAGTTGATTAGGTCGATCCCGGTCAGGGTGTAGGCAATACTGACTTTAGGCGTGCTCAAGTCCATGTGGGAGAAGCGGTTGCGCGAAGGGGTGTAGAAGTCGACGAGGCGTTTTATGAAGTTGCGATGGGAGGTCTCCGAAAGGTCGATTTTTAGGGATTCACCCTGTGGGATTAAAAATGACGAAAAAATTTACAATAAATTGACTTACCTTTAGTACGATTTTGATGAGGTTCCAGTTCCACGTGTATGGGTCTTTGTTCACCAAAACCCCGGTTTCTTTTATCACGTCGTCTCCGTCTTTCCCCACAAGCTGGCAGATAAATCGTTTGTTTCAAAAATAATTAAAAACGAAGAAATAAATATTTATACAAATCTTTATAGAATAAACGATAAAATTAAAAAATGTGTGATCACATGGGCACTTAGGGAACGTAGCTAAAGGCAGTTTCATATTCGCCAAAAAATTAAATAAAAAACCGTGCTACAATGGTGGTAATTTCAAAATAAAAATAAATTTTGTTTCTATAACTTTTCCAATATGTTAACTTTCCTTCTTAGATCATTATTAGAGCTTGGCGCTGAATAAAAAAAACTCGGTTAAAAACAAAGTTCAACGTTTTTGGGAGAGAAGTATTAATGCCTGAACAACATTTTTTTTATTTTTTATTTTTTTAGAAATTATATCCAAATTTATTTTATTTGATAAGTAGATAATAACAATAAAACATTTTTTGTAACACGTCAGGTTTTGTCGAAAATAAAAAAGTAAATTAATTTTATTATTTCATTTTATTAATCAGTTTCTTTAACATATTTGAATATGTCACTCAAGATATTTTTCTTTTTATTCGTAGTAATAAAAAAATACGCTCACATACAGTAAAATTTAATATATTTTTAAAAAAGATATCTAATCAATTTTTTGGAGACCTGAACTGATGGCCAATTTTTCAGTACATTTTGAGAATTTGCCTATAAAAGTACATAAAAACACGTACTATACTTTAAAAGAAGAAATCATATTGACCAGTGTTCTCAACTGTGTATTATTCATAATTCCTGTAGTTCAGACTGGAAAAAAATTGCTAATAATATTGTTAAATTCTAGACAAAAATTTTGCTAGAATGTCATCTTTTGTTTGTAAGTCGAAAACAATAACGAGGTGCAGTTTCGACCAAAATTATTTGCTCAAAAAAATGAGCTTGAGAATATGTTTCCATATAAACGCACTTTCCTGTATATTCCAAGTACTCAAACAAAATGCTAAGTAATAATGTAATAAAAATGAATAAATCAGACGAATTTCTTTATCAGAGACAGACTATCATTTTTTCTTGATGATGATTTATCCATAGTCTTACACAACTATTGCTGTGCCGTTTAATTTCATTCAGTTTGACATTTACAGTTGCCGCGAACAGATGCCTTATAAAATTAAATAAATAAAATAAAAATACGTATTTCCTGACTAGTTAGATTTTCAAAACATAAAAATACCTTCATGTGCGTGCCTAATAATAATGGATATTTACCTAGAAGTACACAATGTTTAAATTTCGAGTGCTTAGTGTGTGCCAGTGAGGAAAAATGGATGAAACAATCGTGCTGTGAAAGATTTCGAAAAGTGAGCACATTTTACTTATTTTTCCGCTGATTGTCAAACGAGGTGTGTGAATACGCAATTTTTTGTGCTACAAAATTCTTAGAACACAGCAGTACTCAACAAAATTGAACAAACAATTATTTATTAGGAACCAAGTGCAAGAAAGATAAATTTATTAAGTACATATAGACATTAGATTTCTACCGAGGGTTTTGCCATTTTTTAGACAGGAATAGTCCAAAAATTAATTGATTTTCTACCAGAATAAAACTATTTTAGAGTTTCTAAAGTGAATTGTTTTGTTTTTAAACAAAGCATCGTATACATCATATATTTTGAACTAATAAAAAATCTTCCTCTACAGGAAGTATAAAGCAATCTTAGCTTTTTTTACAGTGAGTTTTGGCATTTTTAAGCAAGGAATCGTCCGATATGACGAGTTTTTAACTAAATTCATGCTTAAATCGTTGAAATCTTTCGCGTTTTGCCCATTTATCTAAATAATTACGTTTGTAGATAAAACAGTGTATGTTATTTTGAGCAAAAAAGTTTATGCTCAGCTGAATTATCTATTACTTTGTATTGTTATTAAATAAACGTTCTGTAAACCTTTCTCCAAGCAATTTGATTTTTAATTTCTAATATATATTTTTTGATTTGCATTAACAAATATTTTAATTAATTAATTTTGTCAAATTTAATTTATTGTCTAATTTATGAGTTTATGAAATGTCTGTAACACCACAGGACCCTAACTGGTGTTTTTTTAACAGATATCTGTTTAATGTTGTAAGATTTGTCGTTGTCGCTAAATAAATTCGAACAAATTTGATCTGAAACGCCAAAAACTTTGAGTTTTAAAAAACAAGGTAAAAAAATATAAAATAAAATAAAAAATAGACACATAAGATTTTCTTTACCTGCTGTAACTTAAACTTCAACGTCTTCAATTTGTGTCGGCTCTTCTTGCTGTTTTTACTCGAAAACTTGACATTGCCGCCACTTCTCAGAATAAAATCCAAGTGAAGACTATAGGACGCCGGCCTGGCCCTCAACAACCTAAAACCCACGAATCAAACCCGCTCCTCATCGCAATTTGCACCCACTTTTGCAACTGTTGAAGCCCATTGACAGCCTTAACAGCTTGCGGTTTCCCACACGTTGCGTATTCCAAAAGTGTTGGAAGAGCCGGCGAGATATTACAACACTCTGGCGGAAGAAGAACTTGAATTAAGCGTAAAAGCTCGCCCAGCAGCACCGTCGCTCGAACGCTTATAAACGTATCACTAGTCGCGATCACTTCAACAATCGCGCCCAAGAGACCGCATTCGAGAAAACAGTACAGCAGGAGGGACAAGTGCATATCGCTTATACTGGGCGTGGTTTTGGCTAAGTGAGGTAGAATCGAGCGGCCTTCGGCGACGACAAAGCCTTCGTTCAGTCTCCAGGAAGATTGGGGCTCGCAAGGGTCCACAGCGCTCAGCGCCACGGACAGCTCGTCGGTCCACTCGGGCTGAGGCAAGCCGAGTAGTTCGTACAATAGGTCCAAAACTGCTTTCTAAACACCAACGGTTAACTGAATTCGATTGGTGAATTCCAACTCACCCTAACTTCCAATTGGTTCAAATACAACACCTCAACGACCGCCCTAAGCCCCGCCTTGTTGGACGGCCCACAAAAATGCAAAATTCCAGGCCAACTGCGCAGAATTGACAAAAGGGCTAAACGGCTGCAATTGAAACGCAGCTCACGCTCATCCCTACAAGAATATTAATTTCGGAAGCAAGTGTCGAGGGATACTAACACAAATTTGTCCTTGTCTTTCCAACCGTGGCGGTAGTGGAAGTCACAGTAGGGGGCGGCGATTGAGTGCAAGTCAACGGCTGCCTGATTTCTAGTCGATGGTTTATCCAGTAAAAGTAGCAAGACGCCACACAAAGACTCCGCTATTTTTGGGGTCTGACACTCCAGTAAATTTCTGGTAATGGCGGCCACGCCCCCAGTTTCAATAAACAGGCTCGTGTTAACTACCCCTAAAACACAAACGGTCACGTGACTGTGTGACTGTATAAAGCCAAGCCTTCTTTGTTGATAAAACTAAGGAAACTAGTCCAATTTTTTTATTTTATTTTACGGTTGAATTAATTCCCATGTTATAAATAAAACTGAGTTGACATTGTCCAAAATTTTTTTTCAAATGAAAT
This sequence comes from Tribolium castaneum, assembly GCF_031307605.1. Lineage (NCBI taxonomy): Eukaryota > Metazoa > Arthropoda > Insecta > Coleoptera > Tenebrionidae > Tribolium > Tribolium castaneum. Next base: position 23,059,910 of record NC_087395.1, on the reverse strand, counting down.
ATTTTCTAAATATTTAACAAATCGGAGGTGACAAGTAATAAGGATTTAAAAAAAATACAGTTCAGTCTTTCAACTACTTCAAATCGCTTTTTATTTTTGGAAAATAAGTTATATAGTTTCTGAGATAATTAGGTAATCAAACTTTTACGAAAAAGTAGATAGAGTGATATTTAACATTATAAGAACGGCGGCTCGGAGGCATACAAAATCTTTACATTATTTTTGGTTTCACCAACAATAATAAATCGTCATATAAAGTTATGTGATCATAATTAACGTTTCCTATTTATTTACGTATATTAAATAAAAAAATGTTTCACCAAACTTTGTTTAGTTATCAAGTTATATATTATAAATTCATTCACGACAGCAGAGATTAGTTTTTTCTGTGAGCTTTTTTTCCGTGGGCTTTTTCATGGTTGGGCTTTTATTGATGTGGGTTTTTTTGTAGGTTTGTTTCTGTGTGAATTTTTTCTATAGATGGTTTTAATGTGAGGTTTTTGTGAGTTTTTTTCTGTAGGCTTTTTCCTTATGCGCATTTTTCGTGTGGGCTTTTTTATGGATTCGATAGGACATACCCAAAAAGGCACCATCTCGCGGAATTTAAATTAATTACTGTTTAAAATGACTACGGATATCTAAAGAGTAGGATATTAAACGACGTACAAATAAAACGTTCCTGTCCTCGATAGTTCCGTTAATATCGCCAGAGAGCGCTGTTGTTACCGCATTACCCTCTAAGTTTTTAGAGCAATAAATGTGAAAAAATATTTGTATAATGGTTAAGACAACAACCAAAAAAAATACAGGCAGATAGAGCATTAAATTCTCAATAATAAGACATAAACATATTGCAAAAATTGTATCGTAAACTATATTTAAATTTTTTTGCGAATACGGTTACAGATGCAAGAAAAATGTTAGGAAAAAAAATGTAGAGAATTAAATTTCCTACAAAGACAACGTCTTTGAGGCCTAAACCTTTGACGATAGAGATATGGTCAGCAAATTTAAAACTTTTTTTTCTCATACGTCTTATTTTCTCAGTCTGTTAAAAGTGCAAGGCCCAACATTTCTGCCTTTTTTCGAAGTGATTATTGAATTGGTTGGTTATAAAAAACCAACACTTACCCAATTCGCACAACGTTGCGAGACAGATTCGCAACATCCTGTCCTTCTCCTCGACCACGCTGTTGGCCAGAGCCACCAAACTTCGGGCCAAAGCCACGTGGAAGTTGGAAGGCGAGAGTAGGAGAATTTTCCGTATGAGTTTCATCGCTTCAATTCGTTCAACGTCTTTCTTTAACAACAAGTCCAACGATCTGGCTATTAAAAAAGGAATTAGGAGTTTGTTGAGCTGGGCAATGTCGTCCTCGTTGCGCAAGACGTGCCGAATGGCCCTTAGAGCCCCCGACCGGACTTGAGTCGACTCATGGAGAAGGGCTATGCGCAAGCTGTAAGTGGGTTCGGCGTTATGCAACCACCAAAACGGGCACAGTGACTTTAACTATGACACACACTGTACACTTTGTAAAAAGTGGAAAGTGAGCCCTGGCTTGTGCCAGCTGTCCAGACGACTTACCAGCACAGAACGTCCCCCATGCTAAACCCAATGCTCTCGAAGTTGCCCTCAATGTGCAGCGTGACTTTAACGAACGCGTTCAGGTAATTCAGGCGCTTTCCGTCCGAAATACCCGACGTCTGGCAAAGCGCTGACAGGATGTTCGTTACATTTTGCCGAGAATCTGCAACATGGAGCTGAGTTGAGCGTTCCAACGCAAACACGCAAATCATTACCGCTGTTTACGTCGATGCTGATGTCGTCTTCTTTGTTCGCAGACCGGCCTGCAACAACAATTAAGTACCAAACAGACCCGGAAAAACACTACCTCTGTTAAACCGACGTGTGTTTGGGTATCGCATCCAGCTCGTTGCAGCCATGTTCCCCAAGCGCCCAGACCCTAACCAAAACAACCAGTCCCACTTATTGTTATAAATTAAAATAAAAACACGGCATTATCAAATTTTTTGTACACTATTAGAACCACAAAACTGTCAAACTATGGTGGTTAGGTTAGGCGTTGAGGAGGAGATGGACTGTCAAGCGGCGCTGCCACATCTGCACCACCGATTTTTCCCACAATGTTTAATTTTTCCGAGTTTCACGAATTCAACGAAACTTTGTGGGACTCAACACTTGCAAGTTACGTCGAAGTTTCGACGATTTTTTATTTTATTTTTTGAAAACAGGCTGACCAACTGTCAACAGGTGAGGCGACAACATGACGCACATTTTCCGATTTTTTTCGGTTTTTCTGTGATGATTAAGGCGAAATGACGCCGCTTGACTATTTTTATAATTGGGCCCAGTCAGGCGTTTCAATTTATTGCGGAAATTGGGTTTTTGATTTGTATCCGCGACGACGACCGAAGACTAAACACGGATTCTTAACCGTTGGGGAAAACAAATGATGACTCAATTGTCTTTTTTTGGAGAAATAAAGCGCAGTATTTAATTAAAACAAGAGTTTTATTCCACATTCATTAAATAACAAAATATACACTTAAACACGTATTCCTGTACATTATCACAATAAAAAACTTACTACTAAATTAAATATTAGTTTGCGGGAAAATGAATAAATACGCAGCGTGCTGACAATACTTGAATAAGGCCACTTTGTTGGTTCTAGGAATGTTTCTTACTGGTAGTTCGTCCTTGGGTTGACATTAATCATTTCACTTGTGCTAAAAAACTGGATTAGATTGAACTCTCCCATGGGTAAAACCCACCTTTTGCCACACTTTATGTGGATAAAGAGCAACACAATCCCCAATAGCAAACAAACACAACCTACTACGATGTAGGCGATTCCCAGGAATGGGTTCTTCCCCCCTAAGAGCGAAGTCGTGCTTAAAATCATGCGCTTGGTGCCATCAAACGGCATCACGTTATACGCTAAAAAAAACCAGTATTGCCAACTCTAACCCAAATGTTCGAAAAGCCTTACAATAAGTAACCCTCAACTGGTACTTCCCCTTAAGTAACCCGTCCTTGTAGCCATCCTGACTGTGATCGATCTTCCGGTACAATTTTCTGAAAGTTGGCAGCGCTGCGGTCCTCATCCACACAATAAGATCCTCGTTTTGAAACCCATTATTTTCCGGGTCTTCCAGATCCAACTCCCAGACGTTCTTCTTCCAAGCTTTGGGTTTGGCAAAATTCTTGAAAGCCTCCTTCAGATCGCCTGGGGGGTTTCGAAATTTGATGTTCTTGTCCGAATCCCAGGCGATGCCTTTCCGGATCAAATCCACGTCTTTCCACGTGTTCCCCTCGAGTTTCTTCAAGGTTAAAACGTCGCTGAAGAGCGAGTTGGCGATGGCCCCGCAGGGGGCTATCGGCGTGTCCTTGATCTTGTCAAAGGGGCTGCAGTCCGACGAGGGGACGGGGTCCAAGCGCCCCAACAGCTGGTTATCGTCGCGCGATTTGACGTAGCGCCGGTGGTTTTGGTAGAAGTTGCTGAGGCCGTAGTACATGTACACCTTCCCCTTGAAATCCGAGTCGAGCGTGAAGGGGATGATGCAGGTGCAGTTCGCGTTGGCGTCGTCGGAGATGACATCGGAGCAGCGCTTCCCCGTGTCCGTGAAATTCCCGTTGGGGCTGCTCTCGAGCGTTTGGTTGCAGTTCGTGTAGTCGATCACCAGCTCCTTGACCTCGTCCGAGAAGTACAAAAGGCCGATTCCCACGGGAATGAAGGCGATCCCGATCACGAAAAACGTGGGCAGCACGGTGCCCGCGGTCAGGATGGGCTGCCAGGCGGGCAAACGTTGCTGCTTGAATGCACTATCTGGAAAAAGGTTTTAGAAAATTACAGTGGCAATGTCGCTGCTTACAAAGCAACCCCATGACCGCGACTGCATCAACTTCACTATTCTCCTCATTACGTATTGTTTATGAATTATAAATCATCGCGACCATAATTATTTCATGGAATGTCTCTCCACTTGAGAAAATTGCTATGTGGATGACCTTTCAAGGTATCAACACATGGCGATTTCTCAGCGAATGAGTCCACGGGGCTTTTTACGCTGACATGAGATCGATAAGTGGGGTGTGTAAGGTCGGGTCATCCCTCGGTGTGAGTTTAATTACCTGAGGGTTTTTTCGTTTTCGTCGATTCGCCGCTGTCCATTGCCATGCTTGCACGAACTGGGACGATAAAACAAATTCAGTAATCGCCCCAACACTTCAAGACCCAAAATCAACCCCAAATCACTGACACTTCGTATAACCAAATTGGTGAAATGTCAGAAGTCAGGATGACCAACGCAATGAAACAAACTCCAAAAGTTTTGGCTGAGTGATTTATTCAAGTTTAAATCATAAAACACACAATTTATTACGAGTTTTATTGTAATTAATTGTAGTACAATGTGTTAAAGAAATGATAGTGTTAACTTCGACTTAAATTATAAGTATACAAGGTGATCAAAGATAACTGTTTGGGTTGGTAGTGGTGAATTTTGTTTTTAAATCATTCGACCACAGCCAACTAAGAGAATCGTTGTCTTTTCTTGATTTTGGCCAATTTGTATTTCGCGTCTAAAGCTGAAACTTCTGATTCGCCTGACTGTCCTTTTTTATGTAAATTTACTGCAAATTCAGAAGTGAGACACGAATTGACACAGTTTATAGATAAATAAATGGTGAAAAAACGAGTTGCTATATTCTGAGTTTTGGTTGAGTGTGCACCACTAGCCGTTATGCCTAACCAAAGATTTATTTCCATCAATAACATACAGCTTCTACATTCTAGTGCATTATATCTCTATTATATATACATAAAAACTAGTAAAATCGTTACAAAGAGGTTAAAATACATCTTAGTTTGCTATAATAGTTTGCAATTACTTAAAGAAATATTAAAATGTGTCACTGCAGAAGGCTTTCCTCCATAGAAAATAATACAAAAATATATCAAGAGTTGTACAGCTCGCACTCCCCGTCCGATCTTAACCATCGTAGAAAAAAACGTATGGACCTCGTCCTTTACTCAATACAACTTAATACAAACTTCTCCCGAGAACAGGGCAAAACCAAAACGTATTTACAATCATATATGGATCGGCACGTGATCCAACAGTTTGGCTCTATCGTCAAAAACGGCACTGCACATCTCACACTTGAACATATTTTGCGCATGTTGCATCGACAACTCGGCTAATTCGTGCAGCCGACTCGGGTCAACCTCTTGCTTGACCTTCGTCTCCTCCTTGTCAGTGTTCTCAAGATCGGGGAGTATGTTCTCCGGCTCGACTTTCTTATTCTTCGTAATAATCATCCCGCCTTTGACCAACCGCACAACCTTGCTCCCCGGTCCTATGATAGTGCGCCCCGGCCGTAAGCTCTGCAACTGCGTCGGGGTCGACGTCACCTTGATTATGTTAGTTGGCACTGGCTCGTTATCCGTCTCCACCACTTGTTCAGACGCCACCTCGGGCGGCGTCTCGGCTTGGTCCATGTACACAACTCCATTACTCTGATCGAAATTCTGATCCTCCTTCAGTAGACTATTAACCGCTTGCTCCGTGTCATCGTCCTCGGGGAACGTGGCCAAGGGCAGCTTCTCCGAGTTGAGAATGTGATAACTGACGTTTTTAGTCCGTGGCCTTATCCGCTCCCCAGTTGCCGACTTCAACTCGGTCGGTTGCGTCCGCGTTACTAGAGTTTTGGTTTTGTGGCGGATTTTTCCATCCTCGCCGGTTTCAACCGGAACGCGCGTTTTTTGCGTATGGATCATTTTGGGCCTTGACGGCACCGGCGGTTCGGCCTTCAATTTTCTTTTTGATTTCGTCGCGGTTTTAGAATTGACTATAGAGTTGATGTTCTCAATTGCCGAAGAACAACTATTGTACAAATCGGTGTACGTTTCGTTTAAAGTCGGTTTAGGCGAACTCTTCTTCTTCTTGTTGTTCTTCTTCCGCAATTCCCGCTCATCCTCCGAGTCGGTGTACTGTTGTTCTTCCTCCTCCTCGACTTCCTCATCGGCTTTGTTTGAAATCATTTCGAGTTCGTGTGGTTTTAATTTCCTTCTCCGTTTATACTTTCTTGGGCCGACTTGTGGTTGGCGTTTCATTGCTGTGTTCAAATCGCAATGGTGGATCAAGTGCACGATCAGATCCTGAGACGTGGCAAACATGTCTGAGCAGACGGAACAACAATAGGGAGTCACACTGTGGGTGTATTTGGGGTCAGGTCCGGAATGGTGTGACCTGATGTGCTCCCTTAGCACAACTCTTTGGTTGAAAGCTCGGGGACAGACGGCACAAGCGTAGGGTTTTTCCCCCGTGTGAATCCTTTCGTGTTTTCGCAGAGTCCCACCGTCGGCAAAAGCCTTCCAGCAAAACCGGCACCCATACGGACGTTCCCCGGTGTGGATCCTGATGTGGATCTGTTGTGAGCTCCGCGATCCGAACGTCTTTCCGCACTCCAAACAGGGGAACTGCCGCCCGGAGAGACTACTGTGACTGTGTCTGTGGTTCATCAAGGAGCGCCCATCGGGGAACTCCTCCCCGCAGACATCACACGTTACGACTTTGTTCCTGTGTGACAACATGTGACGTTTCAGGCGTGCTTTATTATGGAAAGTTTTAGCACACTTGGAGCAAGCGAAACTTTTTTCTTTCGAATGCTCCCATGAATGTTTCAGTAAGGTACGGCGGTCCTTGCAAGAGCGTCCGCACAACATGCAAGTGTTTGGCGGGAGATTCTTTCCGTGTTTCGCCTGGACGTGGACAGCTACAGCTTGGTCATCAGCGCACACTTCGCCACAGATCATGCAACGGTGTTCCGAGCCTCGGGCATGCACCTCAGCATGAGCCAGCAAATCCAAAGCTTCCTGAAACGACTCTCCACACACGTTGCAAATGTGGCCGAACTCGTGGTCGTTTATGAACTCTTCTTTAATGTGCAATCTTTGATGCCGTTTCAAATTGTCCTGGCGGTGGAACGACAAGCCACACGTCGAGCAATAGTAGGTTCCATACTTGGTTTCTTCCTCTGAGTAGTCCTCATCTTCGTCATCGTCAAAATCTTCAATATCTCCGTGCTTGCTTCGGAGGTGTTCACGCATTAGAGCCACGTCCCAGAACATCTCGCCACACTTCTGGCATTCGAAGGGACTGTCACCACCGTGGATGCGTGCATGCGAAGCTAGAGCCTTCTCTCGGGCAAACCCGACACCACAGTGTTGACAAACGAAGGGTTTCCGAGGGTCGGTTATGGGATATCTGACCTCCACTGGCTGATTTTCCGTCATATAATCGCTATAGTCGACATAATCCCCCTTGACGTTGTTCTCCATAGCCTCCATAAGCCGCATGTCTTCATCAACGTAATTGTACGAACGTGAGCTCGAAGCCACAGTATCGTCGCCTTCATCATCGTATTCCTCCTTAATTTTGTTTTTCTTTCTTCGCGAAAAGGCCTTCCTTTTGGGCCTCTTCTCCCCGTCAGAGTCATCCAACGGTTGAACATCCTCCTCTTCCAAACCATCAGTTTCAGGTATATAGGCATGAACCTTCAAATGGTTCATCAAATCACACTTCCTTATGTACCGAACCCCGCACAGGTTACACCCGTGGGGTCTATCAGTCTGATGCGCCACCATGTGGTTCATCAAATTCGCCTTCTTCCTGAACCTCCGACTGCAAAAATCGCACGGATACGGCCTAGACGCCGTATACTCATCCTGATCGGTGGGTAACGGAATATCGAAATCCTCATTCGCTTGTTCATCGTCCCCACCGACGGCTTCCTCCGAGCCGACAACAATTTCTTCAGGACAACTTTCATCCCACTGTTCGGTTACAACTTCTTCGCTTATTTCTTCGGCCACTTCCTCGGTAACATCCTCGGCGACTTCCATGAATTCCTCCTGGAAGTCAACCGTTTGCGTTGGTTGCATAACAAGAACATTGTCTTCGGTTATGTAGACAATGTTGCCTTCAGACTCGGCGACTGTTTCTTCTTCGCCGACTTCCTCTTCCGCCTCCTGGATGCCGACGAATTCTTCCGTTTCGGCGGGAAGTATTTCATTTTCGATACTGCAAATTACTTCCTCGCCTTGAACGACGGCCGTCGAATCGTCCCAAGCTAATGCGAAATTATCTTCCATCGTGAGTGCACGTCAACAGCATATTTTCAAAATCTGAAACAAGGGATAAACACAATTGTAATCATAACAAAAACAAGTGAAAACGGATCTCGGAAGTTACGTATTATTGCGCTATCGTCGCGCTTATCACCTGAATACTTGCATAATGTGTAATTATGTACGTTGGGAAAAAATGTAAGTGAGTAGGTAATGCTGCTTGGGTTTCACTAAACTACTTGCACTAAGAACTTGAAAAATACGAAAACAATGTCGTTACTGAAGAAAGATATCTGTACTTTATTATAATTTTATTATGTCAACTAACTTTTTTAATAAAAATCATGATTTTATAATTCTTTTTTTTTTAGTGTCGACAATAACAGATCTTTCAGCGGATTTATTCTTTTATTCTGAAGAGCACAATTTTATTTATTTAAATAAAATGATTTTTTTACAACTAATTTTTTTTCCATAACTTAAATAAATCTTGTACCAAGTAGCTTCGGTTCTTTTGAAAGAAGGATAACCATTTACTATTCAACTAATTCTGCAACTCAGTATTTCAATGTGCAAAAATTAAAATTTAGATAAAACTGTTAAACAAAGGAAACGCCAGAATATGACAATTTAAACAATTTCGTATCGTTTTTAGGCAAATAATCCATTATCACCCTATTTCTATGAAATCCCTGCTAAAATAAAGCGGTTTAAAATATTCATGAGCAAATTAGTTCGTCTTTACGCAAGGAATTAAACAAAATTAGTTTTATGTGATACACTCTCAAAGAGATGAAAAAAAATTTTTTTTATTTTCCAGTAGATAATACTTCTACAGTTTGGATACTTCCCTAAACTCAAGTTAAAGATAGTCAGTTAATTTTAGTTATTAAAAAAATTACTTGTTAAATACAATGCGCTCTCAAAACTCTCAAAATTCCGAGTTCAAGAACTTGATTGTGGAGTGAAAGATGTTTAAATTTTTGTAATTTTTCCCAAAAATGAAATAACAAATTAAAAAAAAATTGATTTTTTTCTTCAAAATAAAGCTATTTTAGAAATTGTTTTCGTTATTATTCTCTACAATCATCTACACCATAAATAACTATGAACACTGAAACTTTTAGCCTGCATTTGAAGAAAATGCAGTATCTTCAAACAAATTCGATGGACTTCGTAAGGAAGCCCCAAAACTTATTTTTTTATATTTGGATTACTGAAGTGATTCTTTTAAGACACTCTGTATTAACAAATCCATGATATAAAAAAACATTTGGTAAATTTTAATTGACTCAAGAAACCAATATTTTCAATTAAAGTTTAATTCAACTAAAAAAAATTTTTCGCATTTATTTTTTCACATATTTGTATTAGTAAAACTTTTTCGTTGTTACCTATCTGTCTTACACTTGGAAAGAAAAAAAAACTTAGAAAAAAATTAAAGAATCATTTAAAAAAAAATTGAATATGTGCTTAAATATTTCATTTTCGCAATATTTTTTGGTATAAAATAGTGGAGCTTTTTGAATGAAATTGTCTCGGTGTAACAGATTTTTTTACACAGACCTCTTTCACCTTAAAAACTCAGTTGTGACGGTAGACGAGATATGATTTTTTTCCAAATTCGCTTCTTTTGACGCAACTAAATTTATTATCCATAAAACATAATGACTGAAACGTGTTTGATGCTAATGACTTAAAATTATCAAGATTATAAACCTATTTGAATTACGTGTATGTGTACAAATGAAGTTGTTTATTTAAAGTTTTTCAAATGTTTTCTTACATTTTTTCGATCTTCTGTGCTCAGTATTAATAAAACAGGAATTAAAAAAACATCTTTAGCTCAAATTAACGTAGTAATAGAAATAAAATAACAAATGTGCAGAGGGAGGATCAGGATTTTTTTTGTAAAGTTAAGTTCGTCCAGCTATTAAATTATTCAAAATCAATTAACAATATTGTTTGTCCATAAGTTTACACCAAACGGAGAGAATTCTTAACTGTGGCCGTTCAATAAACAAAAATAATAAATTCTATATAGGAGTTGAATAACCGAAGCTTTCTTCACGATTTCGAGTTTTTCATCGTCGAAGACAGGAATATAAATAACCATATTTCATAATCGCGAGCAAATATTGGCCGACATCTCGCGCATTACGTTCACGCTTCGATATAATTACGTTATGTCACGGCTATTATAAATCAATTACCCATCACCCAACTCGCATAATATTGACCTGGAACGTCTCCAGACGCCCCGACCTGGCCGTGAGCCCCCGCGCAAACCTCGCTCGCGCCACCCCACACCCATCACGCCCGACACCCGTCCCCAAGCGCGGTCCCATGGCGCGTCTCCCGTCCCAAAACCCATCAAAGGCGCCCACCTTGGAGGTTAAATAAATTTGACAAGTGAGGTTATGCTTAATTGAGGTTAGCACAGTTTACAATTTGAAAAAACGTAAACAAAGCCGTTTTTCCATCAAAACAAATCGATTTCCGCCCATTGCCACCGAAATCCCCCCGAATTATCCCAACTGCGCGCTATAACCGTCCATTGCATACCAATCTCGGAGCAAAGAAAGGAAAACGGCAATTACATCACGGCGCGACAGCGGCCCCAAGGGCCCAACTGCGGCCCCTTGTGCGGCCCCGGGCCCCAATGCGCCCCCACAGCCCCCCAAAGCGGTACTTACATGGGTTTTAACGGCGGAAAATGACAACCTAACCAAGCTTTACGACTCGGCGTCGACCTTCACTTTACAATGAGCAATGGCTGCTTGACTTGTCGGTTCGTGTTCTCGTCGGACACAAAGGCGCCGAGTTCGAAAGGGGCGCTCGGTTTGGGGCGAATTGGCGCGGTTTTGCCCCGGTTGGCGGCCCCCGACCCGGAATTTGCCACGGAAAACACAGGGAAAAGCCCGGAGCGAAACTAGGTTAGCAATAACCTACACAACAACCGCCAAAACAACGACGCGCTTCCTGGCACGCCAGCGCGCGAAATTCGAAATGAGCACGTTCGGCGGCACGCTCGCCGAAATCCCCGGAATCAGCGTCGACAGGTATTTTACACTGCGAGATTAATTTAATTAATTGATTGTTCCGGTCTTTAAGGTTTGATGGGGCCAATTTGGACTCGGAGGCCTTTTTTTTGTCCCATTGCCACACGGACCACATGAAAGGGCTCGAAGCGCCGGAGTTTCACGAGAAACTGGCACAAAATCGGCGCTTTTTGTACCTTTCGCACGTTTCGGCCGAAATCGTCCGCCGCATGTTTCCAAAAATCGGCGATAATTTGATCGAGTTGGACATGCGGTCCCCCACCAGCGTTTTTCTGCAAAGTGGGGCCATTTCGGTGACCCCCATCCCAGCGGGGCACTGCCCCGGCTCGATCATGTTCCTGTTCGAGGCCCAAGTCAATGTCTTGTACACCGGGGATTACAGGATTAACCCGCGCGATATCCCAAAATTTACGGCTTTTTACGACTCTTTGAACGCAAAAAAACGGATAGAAGCGGTTTATTTGGACACGACTTTTTTCCTAAAATCGTACGCCAAGTTCCCGCCACGTGCCGAAAGCCTGGAGGAGATTTGCTCCATAATTTCGGACTGGATTTCCAGGAGCGACAAACACGTCATAGGCCTGGACACCTCGGCCAAGTACGGCTATGAGTACCTTTTCATCGAGATTTACAAACAAATAAAAATGCCGATTCACGTCAATGACGAAATTTACGAATTCTACAGCCGGGTCCCGGAAATGGATCGCGCGGTGACGCGGTCGAAAGACACCAGAATTCACAGCGCCTGTGGGACCACATACCGGACGGTGTGCCCCAATACTGTGCACTACAACGTCAAAGTTGTCAAAGTCTCGGCGTTTCGCTGGAAAAGCGAGAGTTTGCAGAACGGGATTTCCGAAAAAACGCACAATACGCATTTTGTCTGCTACTCGACTCATGCCTCGTTTGAGGAGGGAGTGGAGTTGGTGAAGTTTCTCGAGCCGAGGAAAGTTGAAGCTAACGTTTTGCATCGCGAAACGGCCGAGGAGATTTTGAGGAATATTAGGGAATGTCTGGGCGAAGAGGGGCCCAAGACGAAGAAAGTTAAGCTGTTTGAGGCCGATGAGGAGGAGCGAGTTCGCGAGGTGGGGGAGAGGGGGTTTGGGGAACTGAGCTCTATCCTGGACTCGCCCCCCAGAAAGTACACGTGATAATTTGAGAAACTTTTTCCTTATACTTTTTTGTATCTTCAACCGTATTTACAAATTGGTAAAGTCAAAAAGTTAAAAAACAGGAAGCTATTGTTGGATTGTTACGGATTCTAGATTACTGTTACGTGATCACTATTTTCTAGGACAATGCCATCACAGGCTGATTCATTGCTTTTTGTTAGTTAATCTGTTACCTAATTAATGTAATTCCCTTTGTCTGCACCCCTGCAACAACTAGCTAAGCTGATTATGGCAAATTATCGACAGAACTTTATAATTTATTCAATAAATCAACCAGTTTATTTATTGGACATGTTGCAAAAAATGTTAATCCGCTTTGGTTAGTTTTTTAAATGAGCACATTGTATACTGTTTGTAAAGTTAGACTTGTAAATTTTACTAACTTAGAGATGTGGTGTATGTTTTGTACTTTTTTAAATAAAGTGAGTGTAATACAAATAATTTATTTTATGACAGAAGATAGGTACAAGTGCTGGAATGAACCTCAGATCTGAACTCCATTTGAGATCGTCTACCCTTACATTAAGAGAATTTCAATGTATTTTTATACAGTTGTAACAGTAAATTTACACAAGGAATGAAATCAATAGTAGAAAATATAAATTGTAAGTGGGGATATACTTATAAGTTGCATTTCCTACCGAGATATATGGCTTTCACATCTATTATATACACAAGCTATATATCACAACACTACATTACCATGCTTGTTTATGTGACATAGTATTATTTACAATACAATAAATTAGGAGAGTACTTGATAAAAAAAACTTATAACTATAATTACAGAGAAATAATCGGAACGTTTCAAACATGCTGTGGCCAAATGATCTGGCAGTATGTTGTTTAAAGCAAAAACGTTGGTCCAGTATTATTAAATTACCCTAACTATAATACAAATATAAATAACGTCGTTACGCACGTAAAGTTACATTTTATCGATATGCTTTTAATGTACCCTAAGTCACACAACTGATTGAACCCAACGATAACTACGTATTGGTCAAGTAAGCGCAGCTGCACGATAATTTCGTTTCATAAATACTATAAAAATAAAATAATGCCCAAAACGAAAAGTCAAAAAATAATTAGCTGCCATCGATTAAACCTACAACTACAATATTGACATCACTACGAACTGTTCTCCCATGGAACGGACAACGGAAAATCATGTACATGAAAACAGTTCATTTAAGTTGGTTCAAGTCTTTATTTCGTATTAAACATACACCTAGCCTGCCCGGGTTGTCTCTCAGTCGCTCTATCACTCACCCTGCACTGATCCCCCTGACCTGAGCGGCCAGAGCCAATTAGCGCCTTAAAATGGTAACAACTACAAAACTGGCTGACTGGCGATAAAACCAGGCAAGCAAATCAAACAACAAAACGCTGAAAACTCGAGCGATCGGTTCGGCGCGCGTCCGAAACGGCTGAACTCAAATACGAATTTTGCTAGCGCCGAACCGATCCAGAATCAGGCAAGCGACCATTCACACAAATCTCTCGTTCACATCTCTGAGAGAGGCACGCCTCTTATTACGATCAGAGAACAACATCGGGCAGACTATGTGGCCACTAGGCCCTCGAATCGTTATCGTGCACGATTTTTCGCTCTTTATAGTAAATCTCCTCGCTTTCTTTGTCGCACATTAACAGGACCACGCCGCCAAACAGGAAAATGGCGGCGCCCCAGCCCACTCCGTACGCCCAACCGAACTCCCATATCGTCCGGTTGCCCCGGTTCAGCTCGGCGGCGAAGAACACTGGGTACACTATCAGCGCCACCAGGATCGAAACCACTGAAATGAGCAAAATTTATTATTTGCCAAAATTTATCCGGCGAGTTGTATGCACTATTTTTTCTACAATCTGACCGGTTATAATAAAGAAATTACACTTTTTTTAACTTCAGATTTATTTTTAATACGTTTAACACCTTATATGTTTCTTACTGGTCATTGAATATTATTAAGTACAGGTCGCAAATAAAAAGTTTTAACTTATTAATTTTTAATTTGTTTTGTTGTCTGTCTTTCATAATTTTCGAGTTAAATTTGAGACCTGAAATTTTGCAACGATACGTAATCTCTATCACACTACAATATTTAGTTTCAATAATACTTTAGAAACAATTAGCAATACTTGTTATGAACAATTATCAGTATCTCGGCTCACAACTGATACGAAGTTAAAAACAAGGCCATTCGATAGAGCACAAAAAATCACAGAGGCTGTTATGTTTTTCAAAGGCTGGAGTTCCAAAAATTCCCAGGAAAGATGGCCTTTTGTTCGTTATTTGACAACTTTGTAACTAAAATAAGAAAGCGATCATCACATAATACTACGAGTATTATGTTTTTTATTAAAAATAGAGTCTAATAACTTAGCGGTTGAAGGGATTTCCCGATTAGATCTTGATTTATTTACCTTATCCTGTATTTTAAAGGCTAATAAGCTGATCCACTTTGAAGATTCTCATGATTTTTTATGTACTTGCATCTAATTAAAAGACTTTGTAGTCAAAAGTTTAATTACGTATTCCTAAATAAAATAGATTCTTTAGTTGTTTGTGAAGGTGACTTCCGTTAGCTTAGTTGATTACGTTATTATTCTTGCGTTTCTTCAATTTTTGTTTACTTAAAACATGTGAATAAAAATTCTACTAATCATTAACATTTTTGCGGTGATTCAAAGTCGAGAAATCACGAGCCCGAGAAAAAAAAGCCGAGAAATTAAAAATTCAACTCTCACAGGAAGGAGAGTTACGAACTGAAATTTTTCATACTCACGTAATTTCTGTGAAATTCCAAGAATCTACACTTTAATTAATGTTTGATAAATAATTAACAATTGTTATATTTATAAATATCTTTCCCCTTAACTGAAAAAGAAAGATAAACCAACAATTGGCTATAAAAAGCTGCTATAGAAAAAAAAAGGTTTTGTTTTCCCCAATGGTAACTCATACGTACGGGAGACACCCATGATTATCACAGCGAAACGGTAGTACTTGTATTTGGAGTGATGGTCTTTCGTTTTCAGACCCATTCCGGTAAGGAAAGTCGCCACGGCGTCCGTCACCAGCGTGATGACGCACAGAGCGGCGGCGGCGTGGATGTATGCTGGAAAAAATATTCAAATTACCACCTAATTGGCACGTTCTGTGATTCATAAATGCTATTGGAAATGAAGGTCTTATAATGCTAGGTGACCACAGAATACACAATCACACACATTCTTTTCCATTGATTTTTTTTCACAACTATCGACATGAAAAAAATTGTAATGCACTCCTGTCATGAAAGAAATAACAGGGAATAAAAACACCACGCAATAAATCAATAATATAGCGAAAGATTGGCTACTTTTAATACTTGAAAAACATTAAAGTCGTTGAAAATAGACACACAAACTCGAGTGTTTATTTTTGGCTTTACTGTTTTCAGTTTAGTTAAAATATGTTCGATCTCTGGAAGCAGACAGTAGTAAATATTTCCACAAAGACTAAGAAGCCCCACGCTTTGTCGAGAAAAACATCGTAGTATTGATGAATTACAAAGGTCAAAGAACGTTAATTTAGTAATAAGGGTTTTGCTCAAACAAAAGACTCGTAGAAGTTGCCTCCAGCAATATAAATTAAGCACATTAAGTGACTTTTATCTTTTTTACATCTGCAAGTTACGTGGTACAATCAACAACGATAAAATTAAATCGCATCAAATTAAATTTAATACTACTACAAAGCCAGTCCTAAATCAAAGGGATGGCCATTTAACCTTTTTAATAAAAACGTATTTCTTTAAAAAATAAAAATTAAATTCTTACAAATTTAAACACAATTTCCTTCTTTAATTAAGAATACATTCAAAAATAACGTATTCGAGGTAACGGTTTTTTGGGAACAAAAGAATACTGGCATACTGGCACACAAAACGATTCATGCATTGAGAAAAATTGTTAGTCGTTTTCAAAAAGACGGGTAAATCAGTACCTATTATTTGAGGGATTAGGGAGAAATATGGAATATCCGGATCCCTATGCAGAATCCTTAAGGGTTTTTACGTCCATTATTTTTACTTTATTCTATTTTTTTACAACGAACACCGATGGGGAATCTTAATTGTCCGTTGTGGAGAGGTGTCCGTTAATGGGAGGTGGAAATTTTAATATAGGTTTTGTCACTTTCCTACAAAAATGTCCGTTGTGGAAAGGTGTCCGTTATTAGGAGGTTTCACTGTAAACATTCGTTTAACCACAGTTCAGCTGTTTAATGAGAATGAAAATTTTGAAAATTTCTGAAAATTGAAATGAAAAAAAGCTGAAGTTATTTCCGAACAAGAAATTATTCCGGTAAAACAAAAATAAACAAAGACAATTTTAATGGATAAAATCTTATCATTACTATTATTACTAATAATAAAATAATTCGTCACAGGTAAGGCCCGCCAGATATCGTGATAACGTGCTAAATAAAGAATTTGATTTTTCCGCAATTAATTTTACATTTGATTGTTCGTTTCGTTATCTTGGAAAATCCCGCCAACTGGCACGTCCCTGGCGTTAACCTCCCTCTTGGCCCTTGAAACACAGCATTTCCCCCTTGCTGAATTATTAATTATGTCGCAACAAGCTGCCAATAAAACGCGATATTTGCATTCCGACGTTAGCTAAGTCGGAAGATTGATCGTAGGTTTGAAAACTTGTTGAATACCTGCATCCCTGGATTGGTAGCATCCGGGCGGTTCTTGCATGTCGAAGGGCAGAGGCTGGGGGGCGTCCTCTTCGATGCAGTGGATGAAGAGGCCTTGTCTCCAGCCGGCGGACATCAGCCAGTCGGTGGAGGCCAACCCCATTATCATCAAGATGATCACTATCAGCCCGCATATGAACGCAATCACCTGCAAATAGACAAAGTTAAGACAGGGTTAGGGGTGAAAAATTGATGCGCACTAAGCGGTACCGGCTGTGTTCGGCTGCCAATCTAACCACCGTTTTTTCACCCATTATTCACCTGTCTCGCACGGAAACTGACTTAGGCATGGGCCAGGAATGTGATAGGAATGTCAGTGATAACAAATAGAGGCGGAGCGGATTTTAATAGCCGGAATTGAGTTTTTAACGAGCGACTTGTAAGGAGGGAAAAATCGTAATGAAAAATTTCCTGTTGATAAAACATGATCCGTTGCACTTGATTTCATTTAGTATTAGTTTCAAGGAGTGGGAGCAATATTGATAAAGCTGACTTGGCCGGAAGGACAATTTAACGCACTGAAATAACGAAACCTTGAACAAATACGAATGCAATTTGGTAATCGGGCGTGCAGCAAGTCAATAATCAATATTTACACAATGTGTAAATAAAACGGAATAAAATCAACCCTCGGCGGTCGGTGTTGACCAGGTCGGGGCTCTAAAGCACCATCGATTCCATCTTTAAAATATTTTGCCCATTCAATTAAATTACCTAATGAAGGTCGAAAAAGAAATTATTTTGGTTTTATTCATTATTTGTAAACAAATCACTCCAATGATTGTACAGCCTGTTCCGTCTAAACCGCATATTACATTTAAATATTAAAAAATAAAAATTTAAAAGTATTTTTTGGGCGTATAAAACATTGATTTTATGTCTTTTTGAACGAATTTCACAACATTAGTTTGTAAAACGCCAAATATACCTCTTTGATCACTTTTTTTTGCATGCGCCAATTGGTCTGGTTCAGAAATAAAAAGCCAAAACACGGTATGTTGTAAGTTTTTTAGAGTGCTCGTGAGATAACTTTGGCTGATTTTCAACGGTTTTTTTCGTGTGTCCAATTTTTGGTTGTCCACAGATATTTGGGTACTTTTGGAGTGCATAAAAATTAATGTTTTTTGAAGAGTTTTAGGTCTTTATTGGTTGTTGACTTTTGAGAAAACAGCTAAATTTGTAGGATTCTGGCTTGTTTTTTAAGACGCCAAATGTCCTGGTCCAGAAGTAACATTTTATATGCTACTAAACTTGGGTCAAAGTTTGGAAAATCGATCTCTTGCATTCATTCCGGAAGTTCTTTGTTGTGCCACGACATGTGATGCCACTTAGAGCAGTCTCTCGATAAAGTACCAACTCTTAAAACTGCCACAAGTTGCTCCGTTTGTTTCCGTGTAGTATTCCTATAAAAAACTCGAAACAACTCGAACTTTTTCTAATTATCTCGCGTCAAAAATTAATTTGGCTTCCTTCCAAAAACTTCGCTTCGCCAATTAACAATTGTGTTAATCAGTGAGCGTGTATTCTGGTCGAATATTTCGCCGAATGATAAATATTGGTTGTAGGGCATGTTGACGTTGCGAATGACCGCAATTAGGGAAATGCGCCCCAATTGCGGTTACGCTCGAAATAATTTCAAATATCTGAAAGTAATTAAAATCAATGATTTGCCGCGTCGCGAAATTAAAATTCCGGTAGAGTGACTTAAGTAGAAATTTTCAGCTGTTTGATTTTTGAGCCCCGTCTGAAAATTACCTTGTAACCATAGTAACTCACGCTTGACGGTTTCTTCCAGACGAAAAAAATCGATAAGAGGCGGTTCCACGTCGCGCCATAATCAACCCCTTGTAGCACGGGGGCGCCCGGTATTAACCCCTAAATACGCAAATGTTACAAAACCGGAATTCAAGTAACGCTCCGCTTAATACTGAAAAAAGAGGGCAATTTTTCTCCGATTCCGGCATCGCCCGGATTAATAATGCAAACGTTGCGATTCTTTCCGGGTCCGGCGGCCTGTATGTAAAACAAGGGATGTTGCCTTGTAAAATGGAAATTGCACCGACGATACTTCGACCCCTTTTCTTTGCCGGATAAAACCTCGGTATGTAAACAGGACACCGTGTCGATTAAACTTGTTAAGTGGATAGAGGGCGCTATTCAAACAACTACAGGTGCATAATCACGAGCGCGCTAAACGAAAATATGCTTTTCATGAATTATTTCGACGCGATTTCCCCTCAGACGCCATAAAATGGGCCTAATGGACGCTTTATTGCGATTTTTTGCCGGCAGTGGCGAATATGTAAACAAATAAAACGAGATCAAGCGAATAAAAGATACGATGCTGTAAAACTAGAGAGACAACAACACCCAAATCAAGTCAAGTCAATTGCTGACCACTCTATACAATCTATACGATTGGTTCGGTGAGTTTTGATCTATGTGTCGGATTCTGAGCACAGTCCCATTTTCTGGTAATTATTCCCAGTGACATCCTCACGCACGTCCCATTTATCAAAAAATCGACACGAAAACAGGCTAATAACAGTATGGCAAAGTTTTATCGCCCATAAAATCAAACTTTGGGTAATTAAAACAACCCTCTGGTTGCGTATATCGACGAGCCGCCGCTGTCGCCATCAATTACAGCCCATAAAATAAAATAAAGCAACAAAACACACACAATACATTGTACAAAAGACGCTCATAATCCTCCCCCGGAGCACATTAATTCACATTAAAACCTAATAACGGCCCCGTTGGCAGCAGCTGCGGTCCGATGCCCATCGCCGGTATCCCTTTTTTTCCTTTTTACCTGAGCGATTTGATTTTCCGCCATTAAAGCCGAAAACTATCAACTGTAACTCCAAGACTGTGATTTCATAAAGTTCTTTTGTCGGTCTCGTCCTTCGGCCGTTCACCCCGCATCACTCACAGTCTAACACGCCACCACCAAACAAAACACCCAAATAATCGACGAGTTTATATCACACGTGTTTGGCGCAATTGTTGTTACGAAATGGGGCGCTAAATTCGAACTGTGCATCCGAACCGGCCGAAGAGTGTGTGTGTGCGTGTTGCGTCCCGCTGCCGCCCCCGGAATCGATTATTGGGACGGCGGCAGCGCGCCGCCGCCGACCTCTACACTCCGGCCTACGAGCGCTTTTTAGGCACCGGCTCGCAAAATCCACATTTTCCGAAAACTGATCCAAGGGTAGTTCCCCAAACCCCTCTGAGATCAGTGTTTTGAAAACTACCATTTTCAAATCCTGATGTATTTTAGTTTAATTAAAGAGTTTTTTCATGTCCTAAAGCCATTTGCAAATTCAAAAATTTCTTAAGCTGGCTATTTCTGACGTTTTTAGTTTAAGTACATTTTTTGTAATATTTGTCGATCCTTTTTTCAAATCCTCAACTGTTTTCACCTCGATGTTGTGACAATTCTCTGCAGACATTGCACTGAATTTCAAAAACATGTCTTTAGAATCCTCGTAGTGTAGAGTATTTTTTAAACTTGCAACTGTCTTTTGGAACTGGATATTTTGGCAAGTCATTACTAACACTTTAATTCAAGCATTTCTTATTCAGATTTTACTTGTAGTAATACTAATAATAAAAAAAATTCTTGAGGTTTCATTTGTCATAACTTTATCGTCATATCTTTCGTCATAAATAAACGGAAACAGAAAAAAATATGGCCTCTGGTGATAATCAGTAGGAAGAAGAAGAATAATTACCAAAATAAAAAAAATTATACAATTTATTTAATAAATAATTACCTTTCTGGCTCAACTACGTGCTAAAAAGCGGAAAAAAATACATATAGCATATTCGTTAAATAATAATCGATTGACTGAAAAATAATTGTTTGCAAAAAGCAAAACTCAAATCTCAATATTTTTCACCCAATTCGGCGATTCTTCGGTTCATTTTTATCGAAATTTTTCGCTTTTAGACAAAAAAAAATCCCAAATACAAGGCCAAAGTTTTTTTATATTTTCTAAAGTAATTTTGACGAAATTTTGCTAAATAAATCGTCGTTTTCAGGCAGTATGAAGCAATTTCAGGTTTTCAAGTGTTTTCAACTATCTTAAATTTTCGTTTTTTGGCGCTAGAATAAAACGTTTCAGTTTTTCTGCAATTCAATTTGTTCATTTTTCAGCAAAAGATCGCAAAAACTGTGATTTTTAATCGCTGTAAAATGCAAAAACTGCTCAATTCTTGTACTAATTTCGGTATTTTTCGGTTAATTTTTGGCCGATTTTGACTAAATAGCTACACACCTGCCTAAAATAATGTCCTTTTCAATCAAGTTCAGCTGATTTTTGAAAAAAACTGCGAATTAATTGCATTAAAAAAAATAAAAAGCCTCAAAAAAGCAAACGTTTCTTCGACATTTCAGTTATTTTGCACAAAATTCCTCAAAATAATTGCGTTTTTGGAAAACGAGGTAAAACACCTGAAAAAAGTAAAACATTCTGTAGATGAAACTAAAATAATGTCATTTCGACTTTTCGGCTTATTT
Source organism: Tribolium castaneum (assembly GCF_031307605.1). Taxonomy (NCBI): domain Eukaryota; kingdom Metazoa; phylum Arthropoda; class Insecta; order Coleoptera; family Tenebrionidae; genus Tribolium; species Tribolium castaneum. Next base: position 23,038,248 of record NC_087395.1, on the reverse strand, counting down.
GAATGAAATTCCTCCAAATAATTTATTCTTCGACACTGTCGTAATTTATAGATTTTCCCCTGGGTAGAGAAATTTTGAGAACTGTTTGGCATTTCTCGAAATTTCACGAAACTTCAGATTATTTTTAACAGATTTAAAGCAATTTTAAGCTGTGCTGAGTCTAATCAAATAATAAAATGGTGTAACGTCCGATTTACACTCAAACAAGTTAAATAAATAAGAATTCTGGTTGCAAAACGTACTAAAACGAACGAAGAAGAAAAAAAACACAAATTTTTTACTGTATTTATAACGTAGTACTCAGTTTTCCTTCCATTTTAACAAATTTTCGCTCAAAAAAAAGTAAAACAACACGATTTTTGTCAATTATTTGATTTGAAAAAGGCAAAAATAGAACCATTTTCAAATCTATTTGACAATTTTTGGCCATTTTTGGCATTTTTTTGCAAAAAAAAACCTAACACCACTACAATTATTTTGCCATTTATTTGTTTTACGGATTCGCAATGAAGCCACGGTAGGTGGAATATTACAAAGCCCTTTATTGATAGTACATTTTCATTCAGAAATGCAATTATTTTGCAAAAGTTCGTTAAAAATGTGCGAATAATCGCTGTTTTTGCGTTAATACATGCTTTTGAACTAAAAACGCAATGTTTGGGTGGAAAATTAATAACTTGGCGTTTCATTGGTTCTGTGAGTGTTTGAATTTATCCCGATCAACTTTGAATGAAATTCCTCCAAATAATTTATTCTTCGACACTGTCGTAATTTATAGATTTTCCCCTGGGTAGAGAAATTTTGAGAACTGTTTGGCATTTCTCGAAATTTCACGAAACTTCAGATTATTTTTAACAGATTTAAAGCAATTTTAAGCTGTGCTGAGTCTAATCAAATAATAAAATGGTGTAACGTCCGATTTACACTCAAACAAGTTAAATAAATAAGAATTCTGGTTGCAAAACGTACTAAAACGAACGAAGAAGAAAAAAAACACAAATTTTTTACTGTATTTATAACGTAGTACTCAGTTTTCCTTCCATTTTAACAAATTCTCGCTCAAAAAAAAAAGAAAATAACACGATTTTTGTCAATTTTTGGCCATTTTTGACATTTTTTTGCAAAAAAAAACCTAACACAAGTACAGTTTTTTTGCCATTTTTATGATTTACGGATTCGCAATGGTGCCACGGTGCGTAGAATATTAGAATGTCCTTTATTGATAGTAAATTTTCATTCGGAAATGCAATAATGTTGCAAAAGTTCGTTAAAAATGTGCGAATAATCGCAGTTTTTGCGTTAATACACGGTTTTGATCTGTTTGAGTGGAAAATTAATAACTTGGCGCTTCTTTGGTTCTGTGAGTGTTTGAATTTATCCCGATCAACTTTTCCGGTAATTGTCGCATTTCGTTTGTTGTTAACGAATCGGAAAGGCCGGGTGTGCGGCTGGTTGAGTAATATCATCGTTGGCTTTTTTCTCCTTGTGCAAACTATCGGTTTTATTGACCCAATTCGGGTTCGTTTCGATGCTAATGCGTCCCTGATTCATCGAAGCAAGCTCGTAATAATCAAATGCTGGCATAGTTGGGTGAACTTTGATGCATCCGGACACGGGTCAGGCCGTTTGCTCTGGGGAATACGAGCTTTACGGTGCAAAGTTAACTCAGTTACTGAGATAAAGTAGAGAACAACAACAGCGTCTAGTACGTTATTTGTCGTCAATTTACAAGGAGCAGCTTTGTGTAGTGGCTTAATTAAAGCACTAACAATAGTATATGTTTTATTCGGGACGTTTAAAGAAGATTAATGCGGTCGCAAACGCCCCATATCGGGCCCACTCTGCCATCTAATGAGTGATCTGTCGGCGGCCTTGATAAGGGTCTGACGAATGGACGAAAAATCAATTTCGCGAGAAACAACTCGCGATAATTGGGGATTTAGCCGGCGATTTTTGCACATGCGAGGAGTTCTTTATTGAGTTGGAAAACAGCCACCGACTCTTCTTCCGGAGAAGTTTTTAATTAAAATACAGTGTTGCCGACGAGACGAGTAAATTTTCTTGGAGATCTCGTATTCAATGTCCCGACACGATCACTAATTAATCTCTCACTTCCCCTTTGTCAGACCTACGAATCAATTTGGCACACCGAACGAATCTCCCCGTTTCGGCTTACTTTTCGCAATCAATTTACTAATTACGAGCGAGTCGGATTACAAAAGCGACTAAACGTGTTTTCTTCCACTATCACTCAACTTTACTTACCTCAATAAAAGGGTCACAAACTGACATACCCTCTGGTGATTAATATCGGCAAAGGGTGTATCCCAGAGCAAATTTCCATTTCGTCTCCCGGCGCGGCTAAATTTTATTATTGCCGTATAAAACGGCGACCTCTTCGTCTCATTTTCGCGCTCGCCAGACCAAAACAGGGCAGGCACGCCCTGTAATTGAAGCGGGTAGGAAAACTGTCCCATTGTCACAAGTCCTCCGCCAAATCTGATATTTTCCATTCGAACGTTTATCTCGGTGGGAAAGCGCGTCGTAAAATTGGATTCATTTCTCAAGCGATCGATTCGGAGAAAACATTCTTGTTTTAACAAATCGTTACTGCTTTTGTTAGGCAAATTTCCACCAACATCGCAGGAAAAATATTCAATGAAATATCCTCCGATGAATAATGAAGTTAGACGGAGTGGAACTCTTCTGCCTCGTACAACAGCGAGGCAAATCGTCTCTCCGTTACACTAATAATATCACTTTATTTCACTGAACTGTTACGGGAAACGTCAAGAGAAAGAAAAACCACATGACGTGAAAACATAAATTTGTTACTTTGTTTGCAATTTAATTATTCACTCGATCAAAATACATTTTAATGTGCAATTAAAATTTGTCGTACAATAAACAAGCTACAAAATACGCACTCTTATTTTATTTTGTTTAGAAAACCGTTTGAAGTTAATGAACAAATTTAAAATTAAGTCTTTTTGGTCTATTCTTCACAATTTCTGTGAAATAATTACGTTACTGCATTAAAAACGTGCTTAAAATTTTCGAAAAATCCGATTATTCGGTTTGGTTTGAATAAAATTCTGCTAATATGTCTATTTCTGACTAAAAAACGTGCTAAGCACTCAAAAAAAGGCAAAAATTATGTAATTTTCCATTAGAAAAACTAATATTTTCGGCAATTTCTTGCAAAATAAAAACTATAAAATAAAAACTCGACTATTCTACCAAATTTAGTCACTTTGCAATCTGTTTCTCACGAAAAGTTCAAAGGCGTGTTCAAAAATATGAAAATAACATATTTTCCGACAAAATTTTATATTTTTCAGCATATTTTGGAAGAAATTTCGCTCAAAAAAAGTTAAATTAAGTAAAACCCATCCAATAAAGCTTTGATTTGATTTCAAACGCACGATAAGATAACTTTGGAGGTAAATTTGGAAACATATCGTCAATTTGGATCAAATTCGGTGATTTTTCATCCAATTCTAAGTAATTTTTTAAAAAACTTAGTTTCTATCTCAACAAATTTGTGATTTTTTGGTCTTCTTAAATCTTTTAAGCAAAATCTCAAAAAAAAAGTTTTACTTTAATTGCTCAAAAAAGCAGAAACAACATTACTTGTGACAAAATAAAAAGCTGGTTCAAATAATCCAATTTTTCATACTTTCGCGAATAGTTTCTAAAAACAGACCGTAGTTTTCGATTCAAAAATGTGTTGAAAAATTCGAAAAACGCAGAATTCACCAATTTTCGGTCAAGCTTGTAAAGTTTTGGTTTGTTTTTGACTAAATTTTGAGAGATATAATCTGTTTCTCAAAAAAAAACGTGTTCAAAAATATAAAAATAAAAATCTTGTGTTTTTTTGGTTTATTTTTGAAGCAATTTCGCCAAAAACTAATCACATATTCCCTGATAAAGTAATTAAAATACCACAATTTCGTCTTGTGAATTAAGACGTTTTCCCCAAAATCTCAGCAAATAAATTCGTGGGGCATATTATTTTATTGCCCCGTCGAAAGAAAACTTTTATCCTTCTTTTAGATTTAGTGCGTTGTAAAAACTTCTCGTCTGCACAAACAGAAATATGCTCCCGCTCCCAGATTGACTTATCTTCCCTCGCAAAAAAACTCTCCAACACTTGAGTTATTCGCTCAATTAGTGCATAGTTCGACGAACGCCCCTCAGGAGCGATCGGATTTGGCTCAAAGCCAGTCAATCGATCCGACAATCAGGTGGACGAAAAAACCCTCGATTAGTGAATAAATTACCGACCAAAGCAAAAACCTTAGTAATGGTCTGGTAACAAGTAAAAATCCGCTAAATTCCCGATGCCCTTCGCGAGATCACACATTGAATAAATTACCCTGAAAACAAGCGACAGCAGCCCAGTCCTCGACCCGGATTTCGATCAAACGTGTTTATTCGCAATTTCCTATGAGCGAATAGGTCGATTTCCCGGAATCACCCCTCGAGATACTACAAGTAATCATAGAGCAGGCAGCGAGGGACAACGGCCAATAAAACGGAGGGCTGATTGTCGTGACACCTTGGGGCAGAGATTAAGATTGCGCTCGATTGTTATGCTTCCTGCTGCGTTTGTTTTATTCCACGGTGGGTTGTAGCCTACTTCCGGCTCGAAAGTGTTCGCAGGATTGTTCTCAAGACTTTCATCGCAACAAAAGACTTACCTTCAGCGGGCGGGTGATAGTGACTGTCTCGATTGTGGTCGTCGGAGCCATCGCACTGCAACGAGACCAACATTATTTATTGTAACAGTTGCGAGTCCGGGGCCCGGAGCCCGGATTAAGTGCGACGCGACCGCTTTTAACTAATCAATTTTCTCGGGATTTGCGAAAAAGTAACACTGTGACCTCCTTAGAAAGTCGCACGACCTGACAATGTAAATTACTGAATCATAGTTGCGTAAGGAAACTGTCGACGGCACGTAATTGGCAGAATTTCGCTAAACAGACGTGATTATTTTACTTTAATTAAATTAGCGTAATTGGACGGTTTGGAGAATTCGCTCCAGAAACTTGGAATTAAATTTTCAACTGATGGTGCTAATTAATAGAAGAGTCCGGCGCTCTTCTGAAGAATTTCAATATTGCCATGCGGTATTGGGCGCTCAAATCGACACAAGTTGGGAAACTTTAATCCGACTCAGCAAGTCAATTTGTAATAGAGGATTGGCTAAATCTGGCAAATTTTCAATAAGAAAAGGAATTTGTTCGGCACATGTGGACGCTTTGTAAATGATATTTTACAGACTGGGGCACTTGTGGCTCTCTTCGTTTTGTAAATTGAAGGAAAGCTGACAGAAACAGAGAGCACTTTGCGTGATGAAATTTGTGTGGTTTCTTTGTAACTTCTTAGACTCAAACTATGTTGGATAGGAGCACAGAAAAAATAAAAAGCAAACTTCGTCTCGAAATACTTTTATTTCAGCCTTCAATTCCAAGAATTTTAAATAGACAAGCAGAAGTGCATCAAAATGCGCCAGCATTATTAAAGCCAGACGCTTAAAATATGAAAAACATTTTAAAACATTACTTATAGCCTGTCATTTGTCAATTTACGTTAAATTATTCCCAAATAACAAAACTTCAAAATTTTATTTTAATAATTATTTTCCGCTCCGTAGTTCCGAACTCAAATTACGGTAGCGAACAAAAATTGAACAAATCAGTAAATATTATGTATTTGCTTATATCTTCATTTTTTTTCACGTTCTAATGCTCGAAAAGTGATTGAATTTATTTAATGTTAAAATAAATTAGACTTCCTTAACGGTTATAGACTTTACAATAAATTCAACAATCGTTTGAAAATAAAAAGTCGAATTTGCAAAAAAAGCGTTTTTGAAAAGAGTACTTTGGAAAAAACGTCAAAAATTTTGTTTAACAAACTAAATATTGACAGTTCTATTAAAAATGCGAGCAGAATTTTTATGCTTTTGTCTTGTTTTGTTTTGCGAAGAATTTCACTCTCGCTTTTCGTGTCGTTAAGTTTTTAAATAAGTAAGCTTGGAAGAAATGTGAACCTTCCATATTGAAGCTCAATTAAACCTCCAAAATCTAGTTTGTTTAAAAACAAAATTGTTGGCGTTTTTTTCCAAAGCACTCTTCGCAAAAATGCGTTTTCTCCATTTTGATCAGCATGTAAGAATCGATCATATCATGTAATATATCGTTGAAATCAGGAATAACAACACTTTTCAAAAATACAAAAAGCGAATATGGCTTCCATAAGAAAAACCAAAGTTAAGTGATGTAATTCTGACATCAAGAACGCCTTCGAAAATACGATGACAGATTCAGATTCCTTGTAAATAAGTGCCTGAAGCACAGCCTAGTTAAAAACGTATAGTTTTTTTGGTTTTCGCTTGAAAAAATTAAAACAAAAATCACAAATTTCCGTTTTTTTTTTATTCAAAAACCAAAAATGACATAAAAATGTGCAACTTTTTTTGACACTGGAAGATTTTTGACGGTAGGTATCTAGACTACCAGTGTTATTATTATATTTTTAAGAAAACTTCTGTTAGATTCAAAGCAACAAAACCTCTTAACTAATTAACTGCACTTCCAAGGCTGTAGAACAGCTCATTTATTTTACTTGAATCGGGTCAGCTGGGTTCACACACGATTCTCTTTTGTTCTTGACGTTATCAGTGTTTACAAATATGGCATTCCGCTCCAACTGTCAAGAAAAAACAAGCAACAATCTAATCAGTCCCGCCGCCCCCGATTTTTTGCCTTCTCGCGCAGCCCCCGAACCCCTGCGCCTATTGCGGTTTTCAATCGTCCGAGCGATTAAGCCATTACGTCCCTTAACACTGTAATAATTTTATAAGTCATTTGCTGTGATCGTAAATCGCGAATGTCGACCACCTGTGCACCCCGCAATTCCGCCCCGTCCGGCATAACCTCGAAAATGGGGTGCACCTGTCTGGAATTATTTATGTTGGTAATTCGTCATGAATTTCACGGCTTGCTCGGTGTTATCGAAAAAATCGCGCGTTCTTTGTTCGGAGCAGGAAGGGTTAATTTTGTCGCTGAATGTAAATGGGGCATTATTATAAAAACGGGTGTTATTTGCATGTCAAAGGCTCTTTAAATTGTTAATAATGGCACGCTTTACAACGACGTCATTGCTTACGTCAGGTTCACTCACCTTATCGTTATCAAAGATCAATATAAACACGGGGACCGATAAGGTATCGGGTGTTGCACTTAAAAGGGGCGCACATGCACTACGTTCGCGTCCATCTTTGTTTTGGAAACATGGCGGAGATGCTGAATTCTGGACCGAAAAATGTGTCATAAACTGAAAAAAAGGCAGCTGTGGAGGTGGAAGCAGTGCTGCCCTCTCACAACCGAAAGCCACGCAGCCAACAATACGCACGCCGCACATGCAGGCAACACACATCACGCCTTATCAATCAACCAAAAAGGATTATATTTTTATTTTTGAAATTAACATTTTAATTCCATGATTTCCAAAAATTACCTTTTGATAAAAATACAGCGTAGCCTGACAAAACTCTACCCATAGTAGCATGTAATATCAAATTGGTATATGATGGAAAAAATTGTAAAAAAATCTTTGCATAATCGTCTTCAAAATATGTTTTTAAAGTTATGTCGGAGATAAAGCATACGCTTATCGACATTAATGATGAAAATAAAAACATTTTTTTCCAATACAACTAATTTAATCTCAAGAACGCCGTAAGTAGCACGGATTAAAGCGTTTTTCTGCAAAAAAATTAAAATGTAAATATGGTACAAATCGTTATCATTGGAAAGTTGTGATAAAATTTTGTGGGCCTATTTATGAATCAGCTTATATATAATGCGTAGATACTGAGAATTTCATACTTTTGTGTAAATGTAACATTTCTTCGGAATGTTTTTTGCCCTAATTAAAACTTTAATGTGCAATGAAGTCTTTTTTTGACTCATACTCATAACATAGCAGTCATAACCAACAGATACAAGGAACTAATAATAAAATAAATAATGTAATAACTAATGACTCATGTGCGATGAATTACTCGGTAAAAGGCAACTATTTCCGGTGAAATTTCTTAAAACCACTAATCACTGAAATATTTCATTTATACATAATGTAAAACTTGATCAAAACCAAGCATATTGAAAATCAACAATGAGTAATAAACAAAATAAAAAAATTCCCATAGAAAAAATAATTCACGCCTATAGAAAAATAATACTACACTGATGAAGTTAATGACTGGTGAACTGATGAGTCCTAATAAGGACGAAATCAACAAGTCAATTACTGCTTGGAATCGATAAATCTAGACAAGTGTGCTGTCTATAAAAAATATGCACACTTCACTTTTCACGTCAAGTATTAAAAACCTTGATAAATCGCAACTTCAAGAGTAAAATAAACATTCATTCATACCTGTCGCCACTTGGCCAAGTGCTGCATTAGATTTGTTACGAAATAAAGAAGCCGCGTAATCACCCCCTGAAAGGATAATTACTTAGGGTATTTCAAAATGAGCGCAAGACTCAATTACGAAATAAAAAACACAAGTGATCGCAGAATTTTGTATTTATTTTCAATAAATGCTCTATAACACAGTGAACAGTAATAAATTCATTATAATTAAACATGCATCTATGTATAACAGGGCACATTAAAAACCTTAAGTGGTGAAGACGTCTTAAAAAACTTTACAACAAATAAATTAAAAATAACCTCGAGCTATTTTACACAATTACAAAAATACCGCCATTTGGATAATTACTTAGGCCGACCTGATCACAATTTCAGTTCCCATATAACAATATGCGCATCATTCCTGTTCGACTCCCTGATCGAGAACGAATTCTTCGACTTATCGGCCGGACAACACGGCTGCCTAAAATTCACATACCCCCGGCCCCCCATCAGGGTGATAACAGTCCTGCGCGCGTTATCCACCGCCACGCCCCCCTTACTCAGCGTCTTGCTCGCCGCCGGCGCCTTCTCCTCGCTCTCACTCACCTCGTTCAACTGTCTGCTCGCGTTCGAGTTGTTCCGCGAGACGCTCCGGCCCGCTCCGTGCCGCAGCGCCATGCTCTCCTCGCTCCCGGACGACGTGCACAGACTCGACGAGCGCGAGTCCACCGACCAGTTGGACAAATCGAGCGAGCGCGGTCTACTCACCTTCATCTTGAGCCGCCTGTCCAGCGTGCTCACTTTATTGGGAATGGCCAGCTCGGGGTCGGAGCGCCGCAGCGACTCGTAGATGGGGTCCGTGAGCATGTGCTCCTCGCCCTCGTAGTCCCTGATGTACATCAGCTCGCCGTAGAGGCCGTAGACGTCGCAGGTGTCGCCTGAAACTTGCGACGAGTTGCTACTGGTTGAAAAAATAGAGCCGCCGTTGCCGAACCCCCGTGGGAGGGTTTTCGACAGGCGGGACATGTCACAGTCTTTGGATTTGCGCCGCCGGACGACCACCGGACTACTCGTGAAGTAGCGCAGTTTCGACGACATGGACGTGTCAGAGAGCTGTTTTTCCATTTTTGGGCGGTCCTCTTGCGGAGTTTCGTCCTTTTTGGGCGTGGCCCCAGTCTTTGGTTGCAAGGCGAGGAGGAAGGAGATTGGTCCGAAGTGGGCGTGGTAGGATATGTTGACCCGGCCGCTGATGATGGGCACGCCCTCGAGGCGTGGCAGGGGTATGGTGAGGGTAATACCGACGTTGGTACCGACCCAAAGGAGGCCTTTGCAGGCCAGGAGGGCCGTGACGTTGACTTGCGACCGGTTGTTGTTAACACAGTCGCGCCCGCTCGATGGCGTGGTAACTCGCATGACGTTGGACGCGATGTTGATGTCCTGCAAGTGCTTGAAAGTTTCAGTATGGTAGAGACAGATGGTACTTGAGTGTTTCAGCGAGATCCAGAGACCGATCCCGCTGTGTGCCATCAAGTTGACGTTGCCGACGTGCTCGTGTTGAATACTGAAATTTTTTTGTACTTCTCCGGTGAGGCCGCTGATGACCCAGACTTTCTTCCCGCATGCCGCGTAAAGGCACGAGTTGATGGGAAGGAGGCTTGAGACCGCCTCCGAGCCGAGATTGATGATCTGCGGCTCTTGCAACAGCCAACTACCGTCGACCACATTCCGTCTATATACATTTAAAGTTCCGTTTGCTAAGGCGACGAAAACGCTATCACAGTGACATTTAATTTGGGTTATGACGTCCGAGACGGCCGCGCTTCCGATTTCCTCTTGTTTCTCGGGCTCGTCTGCTGCGTATAACAGCAGGCGGTGGCTGTCGGTGCCCATCCAGACCGAGTCCGAGGCAAGGCTGGGGCACGGCTGCGGAGCCCCTTTTACGAATTCCATTGCAGTGACTTGGGTCTCCACGAGACTGAAGGACGTCACGTCTTTAAGAACACTCGCTTGTTGGTGGTGTTGGGATAAGATCGCAATGTGGCTACTAGCGCCGTCTGTCGTGCATATCCAGAGGTAGTTTTGGGTGCGGTGGCGTCGGCGAGTCGTTTTGACGGAATTTACAGTGTAGTAGCACCCGCAGCGCACCTGGAAAACAGTTGGGTTATTGGCGCAGTCGGTAGGGGGCGTCCGACTTACTTCGGTTTGATGCTGCGATTTGTAGACACACTGCGACTTGACAAACAGCGGCATTTTGGTGGAGGGCCGCTGTTCCTGCTCCGGGACTTCCCACGCGGGTGAGTTGTTGGGGTCCAAAGCCAACTGCGCCAGTCTCAGCTCCGTGATCCACTCTTTCTTGATGGAGGGATTGTCGGTTTTGAACGTAAAGATTTCCTCTTTTCCTTTGGTTTTAACGACTAATTGGAGACAACACGAGTCGACCCACGCCATCTCCTCGTCTTTCTGCTGAATCGACGTCTGGATCTGGTGTAGGATTTTGCGGGTGTTTTCGAGCGTGATGTCCTTGTAGTTGCCCTTGAGGGAGCCAACCAGGTCCGAGATGCGACTCATGATCTCGTAGTCGTGCATCAAGTTGCTCATTTCGGTGCAGAGGTTGTTGGCGTCTTGGGGCTGTTGGCCGTCGAACGAACTGTTCGACTTGACGCTCCCGCCTTTGGTTAAGCCGGCGGTTAGCACCCGGCTTAGGGTGGGGGAGGCGCTGGTGTCCTGGATTTCGACGTCGGCCACCGGATACGTCCACTTTAAGTTCAGTCTTTCGCTCGTTCCGAAGTCATCGGAAGGTTTCGGTGCGACCGAAACGCACACGATTAAGTCGTTGAGGAGTAAAAGGCGGCGGTTTTTGGCCTTTGTTATCATGCCGCTCTGGTTGTACTCCTTAAACCGGCAATTAACACTTAATAAACCACTTGATGAGTGTGCTTACCAGTTGCATAACGTTATCTTCGCGTAGCAAATATCGGTTGCAGTCCGACAAAGGCCGTACTGAGAATTTGCCGCTGATGTGGCGCAACATCTCCTTGAAGGCCTGGTACTGTTCGGCCTCTCGTTTGCGCTCGTTCAGCATCTCGGCGAGTGACTCCAGCTGGGTCAGCGCGAGCTGGAGAGACATCCGATCGTGGTGGCCTTGCGGGGTGTGCTTTAGCAAGTCCTTCAAAAACAATCATTACTCAATTTCCAACTTTTACGTTCAGCTAACCTGTAGGAATAGAATAAACTGGGGGAATCGCTGCACCGGCTTGACCATTAACCCGAAAAATGATAACCGATCGTGTGAACTGATCTGTTTCACCTGCAACCGACAATTAATTAAGCCAACGATCGATTTCGGTAATTTCACACCGTACTTTTAAAAAGTCCGCCAACGCCGACTTTCGTTTGGCTTCCATTTTGGCCAAATCCATCGCGACTGAAAAGTTGTTGATAAAACCGCTATAAATATCGAGGACTATAGCTTTTGAAAATGATGCGACGAAAACGTCTCCGATTTTCTCGTCACGGTCCCAGTTTCGAACACTTTCGGCTAAAGCAATCCGGAACAGGGTATGGCACTGGAGAATTTCCGGCAGTCTGTGAAACAAAGTATGGATTTTGGAAGCGCTGAGAATCGCCGGACTGCTCTCCTCCAGCGGCTTCTTGTAATCCTGCACAAAAAATTACATATTTTCACTTTTCCAGAAAACCCTTTCAATTTTATTGAATGGATGAGAAAATCACGCCAGAATTTGTGAAAGTCGCATTTGGCTGATTTTAATCGAACTTTCCTCTTCAAAAACCCACTTTTTTCCATCTTGTATAATCACTTTTTTTAAATAACAGTCAAATGTGCGATACCAGAAAATGTTTCACGCTTTCAAAATATTTTCAAATGTAGAAATTTTGCATAAAGGTCACACATCATAATACATACTTCTGCTAAGTCTACTGACTGCGCCAATTAAGTTAGTGCCTGCCTACTAGTAGAGAACATATAAATAAATTTAAATATTTACGTAAATAAAAGTTTCAAGCACGAAAATAAGTTTTCTTTCATGTTTTTCCTTTTTTCTTTCAAATATTTATTTATTTCAGACGTTGTTTATTCTCGGAAATGGTTTTACATACTGTAAAAAGTACCGGGAAATAAAACAATAACAATAGGTTATTTAAGATAGATTTTATTTTGAGTCCCTTTTGCGAATTTGCTACTGCTACTCACATTAACCAGCCTTTGTAGCGTCGCGACGTAGGAGTTCTCGCTGTGAACAATCGCCGCAACGATCATCCTCCTCTTCAGCTGCTGCGGGGTGAGATTCTGCGGCGGCGGCGGCAAGGCAGGCGGCACTTGCCGCCTCTGCTGCGCCGAGCAGTTGAACACATTTTCCTCCTCGACCTCCGGAAGGAGCGGCATTTTATTCCCCGGACTCGCCTTCCCGTCCACATTCTCGATATCGTACTGGTGGGTACTTCCCCGCCGGATCGAGAACCACCGCGACAGCTTCCCCTGATTGGCTTGACTGGCCTGGTCCGGGAAAGTCCCGTCGAGGGAGAGCCGGTGGTTGGAGCCGATCCCGCCACTCGCCCGGAATTTATCGCACAACGTCTTCGCCTTGTTCAAAGTGTTGCGGAATTGGGTGCTGTTGACCCTACATGACCCCGTTAATTCGATTGTTTCGATTGTCTCTTTGCACTGACCTGGAATTGGAGGTGGCGCTGCGGTCGCTTTCGCCGTCCGATGAGAGCTCGGCGTCGGAGCCGGAGCACCAGCTGTCCTCGGAGCTCCGCTGGGACACCGTGTGCTGCAAAGTGCGCCCCGGGACCCGGTGCTCGCACGAGGCCTCCTCCCATGTGCCCGAGCGGATGCGGGGCTCGTCTGCAAGGAGAAAACGCGGTTTTGAAACGGCGTAAATGTCACTTTGGAGGTGGTACCCAAGAGTCATTAAAACGCGCAAATGTCACGCCGATAAAGGGGACACGATATAAATTAGGTTTTCGTTCATTTCACGCGTTTTGCAATATTATAAATAACTACAAAGTCCGCCAAGCCCAGCCCCAAACAAAAAGTGGACACCATTTCCAAGGGAAAAAATTAAATATAAAAAATGTATCTACCTTCACAGCACGCTCAAAAAGCACTGTTTTTGTTCTTTATTAATTTAAAAAAAATAAATGTGAGTTTCTTGTTTTTATTTTTTTAACAGTATCCCTAAACCGCTTTAAAAAATTTAAAAGACCACCCTGTAGGACATCCTTAATGGTCATCTCCGGACATTTTTGTAGGAACGTAACAAAATCTATATTAACATTTCTAACCTCCCACTAGTGGACACCCCTCTACAACGCACAATTAAAACTTCCCCATCGGTGTCCGTTATTGAGAGGTTTTACTGTATATAATTTTTTTTATAAGAAGTAAAAGTAAGAGTAATGAACGACGAGTAAACATACTAGACCGTCATATCAACTTTAGAAAAATAAATATGATACAGCATTCTGTTTCATTTAAATGCCAAACCGGTGAAATACCCACACGTGTACGGACGGCCGTCTTGAAAAACCAATTGAATGGGACTTTTGTTTTTCTAAATAGGAAATATAGAAACTTCCAAGAGAGCTGACAATGGGATGAAGGTGCCATTTTCGGGTTGTTTTTTCAAATGTCATGCTATATGTGGCCTGTGACATAAAAACAGCCGAGGCCGCCCATCGACTACTTGATATTCCGCAAACGGTTGCACAACGACGTTGGCCATGAAACCCATAATTATGACAAGCGGCGTCCCCATGGGGGGGTAACAGAACACACTGTGTGCAACATTTTAATCAGGAAGCTGATGACGCCTTATTTATTGTGACAATCGGTTTTTTTCCCTTTGAATAGTCCTTCGAGCCGGATGAACTTTGCACCAAAGGCAACTAATTAGTTCGGAAAAGTGTATTTATTTGTTCACAGCAACGACTTAAATTGCTTTAATTGCGTCAGCTTGTAAACTGGTACGGCCTTGGACGTTAATCCCAATTTTCGAAGAGTGCTCATCATCGACAAGAGCGCATCGATTCAAAACAAATACACGACTTTCAAGCACATTTATTTAAAAAAAATAAGCAAAAACAGCTACTCACTGGCACAAGCCTCAAGTTTTCTTGCTAGGAAGGTGTGCATAAGAACGGTTTAGTCCTCACACACTCGCAAAATCGCATTTTACGCCGAGACAACTACTCTCCGCCGTTTGCCCGTTTCAACTGGAGGCGCGTTGGAGTTGGAGAATCGACTCTCGGTGTTTCACCCGCGCAATAATAATTCTCCGACACTCGGCGCCTAGCTTACCTACATATTTTGCAAGGTGACTGTCTCATTAAATCGTTAAAAAACACATATGGTCATAGACATTTCCTTACATAAAAAAACCGACAACATATGGTCACACGCTCCAATAAACTGGGCCAAACGTTTAAATTCCCGCGCCTGATAACTCGTATAATCAGGGGCGTGGCCCTGAGTGACAGCTCAGTCGGGTTTTTATTGGCTGCTTCCGGAGCTCCATCCGCACAAATATGTTATTTACATTTGTTTATTTGTCGTTGAACCCTGACGACGCGATAATCAAGTTGGCGAATTTCGAGCGCTTTTCAGGGCTGAAACGAGGTGTACACGAGGCGGCGGCACGTGTTCGCGAATTAATTAACTCAACAGCGGGTTTCGAGGGCCAGAGGATGAATACGTTAATTATGGATTTTAAAAATCTAATTGCTTTAATACCGTTCAACGGTTAATTCGATTAATCCATAATCCGGGGAACCACCTATAAAATTAGTTCGGACTGTAGAGGTTTTATTGTAGTTAGGTTTTGGGATTAGATGAGGGCCAACAGCGTTTCTGTGGGAAATGGCATTTAAACGAGATGAATTCGAGATGGAAACGCTAAGCTTCCGCAGGTTCGGCCGGAAGCGGTTCCGCTTGATTCGGATTATGCCTTAATGCGGCCCTGTATTTTTTTCCCATTCGAGTAAATAAAATTGATTCAATGGGTTAGTGGGGGTCATTTGAGTTAATTTTGAAGGGATTGGAGAGCGGATGTGGGTAATTATTGTACACATTGTGCTCCGTTATCAAAAGGTCACAGATCCATTACCAGCCCACAAAATTAAAAATATGCCTCCGATCGACAAGACCGGAGATAAGACAGTTCAAGGCCACACCGTCAATTTTGTCAACCTCGAAAATGTTCAACAACCTTGTTGTTTTTTATTACATCCGAGTTACGCAAGTTTTATTGTCCCGTGTAAACCTGAATTATTCAAGGGGGCCGCTGAATGAATCATTCTCGTTGCGTGCCCCCATAAAGATCGCAATCGGTGTCTTTTCCGCGGTGTCTTTTGCACCTGCTTTCCTGCTCTTTCTATTTATCCAGCTGCACTCTATGAAAAGACACAACAAAAACAGAGCGGACCCACGCTGCGCCCGCCCGCCTGCCCGCATCTCGTGTTTTATTGCCAACATTAAACTTAATCAAGGAAACCAAGTACTGGGGAAAATTCTTTCGGTTTATTGAACTCGATTTTCGTTACACCTTGATTGTTTCAAGAGTACGACAACAGACAACGTGAGTCATGCGTGCAATCGGATTTTTTGTTGGACGGATGTTGGCAGCACTTTCATCAATGGCAGTGATGTAATCAAATACAAAAACAACACAACTGTTATCGCGTAACTCGATCTCGGGGTGCGTTCGAATTTTCGAAAAATGGAGCAATAAATGCGGTATTTTATGGAGAGAGCCTCTAGTTCATTTACCTTTCTTATCGCGTTTTATAAGATGGCGGGATTGTTGTTTCAGTGCCGAGGAATAATTGCGATTTTCGAGATGTTTCACTGGCGATTTAGTGGACGACTTGGGGGGAATTCCGTTCTAAAATGCGCTAATGCGGACTCTAAATATAATGTGGTTTGCACAGATGTTCCAACACTCTCTTGTAATATGTTGTGTAAGTTCATGCCGCATTTGCTTTGCATTTGCGCTCGAAAAAAGACGACTTGCGGCTTTTTGTCGGACGATAAACTCAAACAGACAATGAAGCTCTCGCAACCACGAAAACGACACTTTCAGGAACAAATGACGAGCTTTATTAATTGGAAAATGACTCGCAATTATTTCCACAGCACGCCGACAATTCAGCACCGGAATAGACCACAATACGTCTCTCAGAGATTAAAATATCCCATCAAACAGCGCAAACAATGAAGGGAACTGCATTTTATTAGAAAGCGGAGGAAATTCCACCCCATTCTCATCTGTTAAAAGTTTATTTCTTCAAGAAAATCGGGTTGCCATCGTATTGAAAAGAGAGGGCATGATAACTAGATAATAAGCCACGTTTTTAAATGTTTTATTTCGGGCCTTTGTGGCCTTTTTGACCAAAATAAATCGGCCTATACCATGAAGTATTCGCTCAATTTTCATTTTTTACCTCCGACAATGCGACAAAGACAGACGACCACCTTTAATTAAGGTGCGACAAAAACCACGTTTTAGTATTTATTTTTTATTGAGTATTTTATTATTGTCTATGATATCAGGGGTCATATTTGAGGAGAAACGTCACGAAAGTCGATTATGCTAATTCGTGTCAACAAAACCACGCCGTGATGACTGTGTTTACGAACCGGGGAAACTGCATCTTGCCTACAGATGAGTCAAACCCGGCACGCAATCAAATTATTTTGACTAAATTAAACCCGAATGTGAGGCGGTTGACAAAAATTAGTCGAACTAAACTGAGGAAACTTTTAATGATTGCACACCGCGAACGCAAGTTTTCAAGCACCAAAAATCGCGGATAATGGCGTCAGATTCATTAAAATTAATTGGTGGAATTACGCCCGGAAAAAAGTTCGGGCCCTAAACCGGATCTCGAATTACCCATTAAAGCGCTCGGTTCAAGTACACTTTTATTTATAGTAAACGAAGGCGATAAATTAAACCACATTGTTGACCCAAATACCCCGTGAGACGCGAACGCACCCCGTGTCCTTGACGGGATGTGATTACCAGAACCAGTCACTTTTGATTAGGTTGGCAACAGGTGGTTGAAACACCCCTGAAGTTGGGGTTTGTACCGCGTGCTGTGACTCGGGACGGATTTAGAACAGCGTACGGCGTCACAAGTCCCAAATTAGCCCAATTATAAATAGTGAGGGCCGTTGGTACCACACAATTACGGTGGAAAAAAAAAGGGAACAGTGGGCACCGGCGTGAAGTTGCGTCTGGCCCAGTGGTGCCAACTTACATTTGATTAGGACAACGCCGTTGGGGACATCCTCCATTTCAGTGCACTATCACACACTCATCACGAGGTCAAAGTTCACTGAAAAAGGGTGAGAAGATGGTGCACGAAGAAACATGGCGGCTGGGCGAGAGAACAACGCCGACTGGATGGAATCACGGTGGCCGAGTGCGTCAGTAGGTGAACACACGAACACGAATCCGAGCGAGTCTTCGACGAGCAGACAATGCTGCTGGGTTTTTTTATCTTTTTTTTTTTGTCTATCTTCCGGATGGGTCAAATTGCGGATAGTCGCGCTGGAAGAATGGGCGACTGGAAGGTCTTATTGCCCATCGTGGGCGTTAAGCAGGTGTTGCAATGTTTGTAATGCGCACTTCCCACGCGATTACTCAACGTAATCGCTCTGTTTGCAAATAAATGAGCGAAAACGGAGCTTTGGCTCGCTTGAGTGGGCTTCGGGAAAGGAGTATTTTCAAAAATTCACCACGCAATATGCTATTAATGTGGAGGAAAAAACCGGCGCTGATTTATCGAGGTGTTCCGGAAAATCGCTGTTAGGAGCTCTCTACCTGAGCAAATAAACAAAAGGATATATTGCGCTTTTGTTGATGAATGAAAACGAAATTTTGGCGAAGGTTCAACCGAATGGTACACAACGTTGTGAAAAATCCCGTGTTTGTGTTTCCTTATCCTGGATATTATGAATGTTATCTCGAACGGAAATTGTAGAAATTTTATTCGGGGTGTTGGGAACAAGATAAAACGGGGAAAAATACCAAATACAGGTCATTTATAAGTAGATAAAGCACAAAGTGCAGCCGCACAGTGGTCAATTCAAAAAGGTTTTTTCGGTTTTAGTAACCAAATAAACAGAATTTATTAAATTGCGTTTCCAATTCACATCACATTATACATTTATATTACACGTGGAATCAAAATAAAACATGTGGTGTACGAAAAACACACGCCGAATAGTTCAGAAGCACCTTTGATCTAAATAATTAATGGTGGCACGATATTTACAATAAATAGTCAACGTAAAAATGTGTATTTTCACAACGCAAATATAATTTTAATTTATTCGACTGTTAGTTGGCGCTGATAACTGGCATACCGATAATAAAAGACAAATTTGTTAACAAATCTACTGTTTTAAACGGGAAACTTTTATACACCAGGAAATTTTCAAAAATTGCACCAATTAAAACATTTCCCGGTTCTATTTTCAGAAAATTAATTACGCTATAATGGGCTGACACAGAACAGATATTAAAAAAACAGATGTTTTAAAATTTTATGAAAGTATGTTTTTTCAGAAGACAGGTATGAGATAATGATGCTATCGAGTTTTTCAGTTTGTTTCAGAAAAAAAATTCGCCGGCCTCTAAATATCGCATGAAAGGAGGAAAAATTAACGTTCTGTCATGGAATATTGGGATAGATAAGCGCACAATTATTGCACAGTCACCAAAAATAAAAATGACGCCGCTGTCAAAATCCTACTCAAACCAAACTCAAGAAGTGTTTTTCTCGAACAATTTGGCAATAACTGGCCAAAAAATCCCCAGATTTGATCGAGATTGCTATTAATTAAATCTTATTTCAGTCAAATTACTACTCTTTTGAACCTAATAAAACTCATTTATTTTGTAAGTTTTTGTGAAAATACGCTTCAAAATCACACAAATTAAATGACGTTGATGTTATAATTTGCCTGTTTCACTTGATTTCGTTTATTTTTAAACGAAATTTCATCAAAAATAAACTCAAGAACGACAATACTTGCTCAAAAGGAGTTATTCGTTATTTTTCAATTCGCAAAAATTTAATTGATCTTTAATTTTGTTTATTAATTCGAAAAGATCTTCTATATAAAATGAAAATAGAATTCGTGTTTCGCTGAAGATTTATGACAGGGGCTGATTGTGGACCTACTTTTAAGGACCCCGTCCGTTATTGCAAACATAAATAAATGTTGCTCTTATTCCTTACGTCATTAAACAAATCCAAGAATTTTTAATTTCCACTGTGTAATTTTAATATTGTTAGTCTTTAATAATTAAAACCTATCTGATAAAATTTTTTAGAGTTTTTTTCATACATAATTTTTTTGTCCCATCCGTCATGTCCCGTCCGTCCCTTTAATATTGAATGGATAAAATGCATTTTTTCAAAAAGCCAAGTATTGGACATAAAATAATTGTGCGCTTAGCCATCGATATGAAAGGCGAAAAACGCTATTTTCCGATAAAGCCATCAAAAAAATCACCTGTATAACACTGGAGGCAAGCTCTCCTCTCTCTTAGTGGCAGGCATTAATTGACATTTTTAATACGTTAAAAATGGTATTATAGTACAAATGATGAAAATAGAATTAAATTCGTCGCACGCGACGTTTCGACACTTCACTGTATCATCTTCAGCGCGCAAAAGGTCATAAGAATGCATTATAAAACAGTTTTTTTCCTCACACGGAGAAACAAATTAAATGGAGCTAATCCAGTTTTTGCGGCTTACTGGCGGCTGTTTTCGCTTTTAATCACGGATGTAGCCATTGGAAAATTTAATACAATCCTCGTGCCCAAAGGCTGTGAATCCCGCTCGCATCACCTGCGCTCGGCTCACAATGGTCGAATCCCAATCTGTGCCCAAACCTCACCTTTGGCCATTCTTCGACTTTCATTAGCGCACTATCGAGATCAAAGCCTCCCGTCGCCATCCCAGACAAGCTCTCCAGCTGGCGCATTCCGACACATGTTGCTCGAACAGCCGCCGCCTTTTTCCGCCGGCGAGGCGCCCAAACTAAATTATTCCCATCCACGTTCACCCTCGTCAGGCCGGAAAGCGCGCCGCTACCTGGGGCCCACCCTCTTAACCTTCGACTCAATTTTCCGGCACCCACTTCCCCTGCCCACAGTTTATTTATTTATGCACGATTTTCGATTCAAACAGTTCCTGGACGCCTCTATTTATAAATTATCAATTCGGTCTGTTCTGTGTCAGTTTGCCCGAGCGCTGTGCGACCATCAATCAAATTCTTACCGACGTCAGAGCGCTGCTCCATCAAGAGTATGCACACACAACATTTCGAGACTGAGCAGCCTTCTGGACCGGCTTTGCCCACATGCGGCCCACGGGGGGCCACCGAAACCGCAACAAGAGTATGGGACGGCGTGAGACAGGTTGCAGAAATGGCACACGAGCCACGGAAAAAATCAAGGACACGGCATCCGCAAATGCACGTTATGATCCATAATTCATTTATCTGTGTTTATTTATTTGGTAAATATTATTCCGATTTGTATAAAGTCATAAACTCGTTCCATGTTCCAATCAAAACACCACGGACTTCAAATAAAAACTTGTCTTCAGGCGATAAAAACTAATTAACAAACCGCAAATTACCCCATTTTAATTAGCAACTTTCCTGAAAACGTTGCCACAATAATTGAGGCAGTTTCAAGAACTTGTAAAGGCCACATTGGCCCAATGCCAGTTCTATCAATACCGGCCACTTTAATTTTACCCAACAACACACATCCCTTTTTTCCCACGATGCCACCAAATTTAAGGTGTGTTTTATGAATCATGTATGACTTATCTGACACGTAAAAGTTGTAAAAATAAAGAATGAACCAACTAACCGCAACAGATGAATAAATTAGATAAGGAAATAATTTTTTTCAAGTTGGGGTAGGCAACCAGTCTTGCGCGCACACGCATTGCGTGCCGTCTACGTGGGCAAGTGAGTGAATTATCAATTGACCTTGCCCGATAATTTGTTACTTCAGGTGATGGAATCTGAGATTATTATCACTTGAAAAAATCGCGTGCGGCGGATATGATGTGCAGAAAATTATGCATACGGAAAATTGAATAAGACGATTGTTGAATTAAAATTCCAAGGCTGGGGGAATTGCCAGTGATTTTTATTGCACCTCGTACACACTTATTATGTACCGGGTGACTACAAATAAACGCGATTTATTTGAAATCGTAGTTATCTATCATCTCAACGTCTTGTTATCATCTTGTCAAACTTTTAACAGTGACTGGTTTGCGTCACGTGTTTTAAATATGAGCCTGACCACGAGAAACAACAAAAAAGCGGCCGAAAATAAACAGATCGTTACGGCCCGAAATGTCATTTAAATGTTTAATTGACATTCGTCGGAGCTGTCAAACGAGTAGCTTCATTATTCATCTCCTCTCGGACGCCAAAAGCTACATCACCGGATAAAAGCACTCTGTTTGAAACACGAAGAAAACGAACTGAAATATTCATAAAAAATTGGGCGGCGATTTTCATAAACAAACACGGAGAGTGGCTTACACGTCTTTTATCACACTGTTACATCTCTCCACACTAGCGCACAAAATTTATGAAATTTCCAGCAGACAAACGGTAATATGAGGCATGGCCGAGCTATTAAGCCTCGCCCATAAACAAGTCGGTATTTTATAATATTTTAAAGCGTGTGAGCGATGAAATCAGACGTGAGTGATCCGAAAAATGCGCTTTGTTGGCAAGACTGCTTCATTTCGGGTGGTGTCCCGAGCGCGGAATTCGGCAATAAATCGATTGTCACCTGGAATAATGTGGCCACCAGCGTGTTTCGCGTCCGATAAATTTTAATAATGCTTTATTAATTTCGCTGTAAATCAATTGAAAATAGCCGCTGTGACACCGTGTCATCGTGTTTTTTGACCCCGTGCCAGCCAGCTACCGAGAACTCGAAGATTATACTTGTCGGAATGTCATAAACGTGAAAATACAAGTCCAACTGACGTTTTAACGCTAGAAACGATTTATGTCGAGTGACAGGTCGGGGCGTTGGTGGTTAGATCGATTTTAGGGCTTTATACGCTTCATTTGCATTTTATCGCTAAATCGGCTTCGGTAATGCGGATTTATTGTAAAATGTGACATTATCAAAGGATCGTTAGCAGTTTCTAGCAAAGTTGCCTTTTTGCATTATTTAGGAACTGTGCGTGCGGTTGGAACCATAACTTACACAAGGAAATTGTGGAAAAAAAGAACTTCTCAGGTCACCTCATTATTAAAAATTCAACAGTTGTCTCATTACTTTTCAAAGATGGGACTGGTGTTGACTGACTTCACTCGTGAAACGTAGCAATTTTGTATAAATGTCACGGATACGTAACGAAATCCCGAGTTTCGAATGCAAAACAAACAAAATGCAGGACCAGATAAAAGTTTAACGAAGTTTTGTTCGCTCTTAGTGGAAAATTAAATTTTGATTATGAATACAAAGTGGAAAGTTGGCTAAAATTTACATCAAGTCGGGGAATTTTTTGCGGAAATGACAAACTCGTAAAATATTAACGCGAGTATAACAAACTTATTGATTTAAAAATGTATGAATCAGATTTTTTGCAATTTTCTTAGTCACCGACACTCCACCTGTAACCCATACACCCACCAGAAATGGGTCAGGGCCAAAAAACTTCCGAGGGACAAAGATTTTTTTCAGTTTTTTCGGTATGATCAGGAATTTTGGCTGTTTTTATGTCAGAATTTTGAGAACACTTTATTAATTCACATATTTTTGACAAAACAAGTAATCTTCCTAGCGATGGAAAATTGAAAAAACTTATCACAAGGAAGAAATATAAAGATTACTCATTACTGTAATATGTATTTCGAGAAGCTAATTACCGAAATTTAATTATCACAAGTAAATCACAGAGTTATAGTTATAAAAAAAAAATATAGTTATATTAGGCTCTATCCACCACTTTTTAAATTAAATATTGTGTAACTTAATAATAATAATAATAATAATAATAATAATAATAATAATAATAAATAATTAAATCGTTAAATCAAAAATGGTTAAATAAACTTTTCTTCGAAATTTTTATTTTTTATGCATTCCAATATGGCAATATACGGGGTGTCTTTGTAAAACAGTTGCTTAAAAAATTTGCTTTATTTTGGAGAAAAAAAATTTTAATTTCAAACCATTGTATATGGAGAAGCCCTAAATCGTTATTTTTTTCTCTATATTTGGACCTCTGAAGTAATTCTTTACAACGCCTTATGAACTCGGAATTGACCAACTTTGAAACATTCAAAGTGGAAAAGTGGAAAGTCTAGAGATTTCTAGGGATTATAAAAAAATTCACTTGGCAATAGTGAAATGTTGCATTTCTTTATGAAAAAAATCTTATGAGAATTAGTTTCTTTCGCGGACAGATATTTTGAAAAGTTTTCCGAATTTTTTTTATAGCAGGTCTAAAGTCTTTTAACTTTGAATAAACGAGACTTGATAATTCAAGTGGCCGCTTTGATCGGAAATTAAGCACCCGAACATTATTACGACTGCCAGTTTTTGCAAACTTTGGCTCTGCTCCCACTTGCACAAACACAGCGTCTTTTCCCAGAAGCGCCTGCAGCGTCTTGCAAACCCTAATTTCCTCTGAAAAAACAATGTCGGTCGGGTAAACAGAACTTTTTGCCTTCTCTCCTCATAACTCGTCTAAATTCGTGTTATTTATCTGGTCGGTAATCGCAGGCTTTATAAAGGCCCGTACCGTACGTCCCGCCCACATGGAATGATTTTATTGCCCATTAGAGCCATTAATTCCTTGTCTCGTCTGGCGTACGACAAATTAGTAAGTCATTCCGTTTACAATTCCACGGTTTCTTCTGGGTGGCATCGGTGAAAAGTGCACGGCAATGGGAGTTTCACACATCCTTTGCGTCCCATCAATCATCCGGTCGTGCCGAAAAAACCCACGAATTTACATAATTGCCCCACATAATCGAATCAAAATTGATTATCAGTCGTAAATCATCCTTTGGCTCGTTTTTGTCGCGATCGCGACCTCGCTAGATGGCGCGCATCACGCCCCCGATTTAATTGTTTCGGACAGACGAGACGGTTCCCACATACCGTGAATTCCGACATTAAGAAGGCATTGTTCTTAAAAACCCGATTTGCATTTGTAAACAAGAAAGTTACGAAACAAAACGCGCTGTTGCCATCCCTTTGGGGGATTAATCTCGACCCCGGGACCTGGCATTTGTTCTGTCCCGGGGAACAAAGCGATGCCATTACTTTTAAGGATTTTAATCCCATTTAAAAACCGTGTGGGTGAGCGAACGCACTGCAAATTGCGCTGTGTAACGGGTCGGAACCGCCATTCCGATTTCAATTTTTCATACCAGGCAATTACCATTTTTCCACAGGGTCAAGTCGCATACTAAGCACCATTCATCGATTTTATTGTTTATAAATAGAACATTCCCAGAAGTCTTAGCTTGCTATGGTACCAACCTTTCTGCTTGTTGAGACTGATGTTGCTGGGAAACCCGGTGAGTTTCCTCCAGGCTTTCTTTCCCCAGAACCCCTTTTGTCCTTCAGTCGGCGTGGAAGTCCTCGGACCGGTCGAAATGGCCGATTTGGGCCTTTCGGGTCCGCGTCTCAAACTCCCCCCAGCACTCCGATAACTAGCACCGCTCGAACTGCCACTGAACCCACTATCCAAGTCCACCAAAGGCACTGGCGAGAGCAAATCGTCAGTGGGTCCGACGGTCAGGAGGTCGGCCAACTGGTCGCCCTCCTCGCGATCGGTGTCGTCGCTGCCTTCGCGCGACGACGACGGCATGAGCATCGCCTCGATGGACAGGTTGAGCTCCCCCAGGACCCGCCGGTGCCCGGTCTGCACCCTCCTCAGCTCCTCCTCCACCAGGCTCTGGTTGATGCTCATGATGCTCTGCTGCGGCCGCAGACGGGCCCTTGCCACTTCGCTGATCTCCTCGTAGATGTTCTCCTCGGTGCCGTAGCGCGTCAAGTACGTGTGACGCGTCCGGTAGGAGCCCTCCCGGTAGCCCGGGTACCTGCTAGGGACGTTGGTGTGGCGCGTCGGCGGGCCCGGCACGTAGTAAGCGTATGAATAGTCATTAGGCAGATCCCAGGCATTCTGACTTGATGGTCCTGGAGCACTCAGCAAGTGCTCTTCGGACATGGCAGAAGTGGATGGCGGAGGGTAATTAGGAGGGGGCGGAAACTGCAAGTGCGCTCGCCGGCCATGAGGGGAGCTTTGCGGGATGATCCCGAAGAGCCCTGCGTCTGGGAGGGGATTCAGCTGTTCCATCTCGCATTGTTGCCGAGCGGAGCGCGAGCTGCGCCACATCTACCTGAAAACGAAAAAATAGCGTAAAGAAGAGGCACTCGGATTGATCCTTGCGGCGCTCCCGACTTGTTTACGAGAGAACACTTGGACGACCCATCGCAACGAATGTCAATTGGTTCCGACCCCGATGTTGGTTCACAAGCAATTAAAATCATTTATTAGGGAAATGCAATATGGCGCCGCTCAATAAAGCCGCCATTACGGCCCAAGTATCGAATAAAAAGCGATAATGTGGAGCTTACTTAATCTTATTAGACACACGTGTTTAGCATATGTCAGAATGGACGCAGACATAACACGAATAGTGTAGCGAAATGTGTGACTCGCGACAGTAACAAATCACACGTTTTATTAAAAAAAACAGACGAAAAATTTATATGAATCATAATTTGAGCATTTGCCAGACACACTTTGAGTGTCGGAGACTTGATATTCCCTTTGACACAAATCTGTTTATAAAGGGATTAATGGCCCTTTCCTCGTCGTGCGCCAAAATTGGTGCAGGAGATGCAACTCTAATAAAGCGGACGCGTTCTCTTAATAACCGAAGCGAGATAACCATCAAAATATTTAAAACTCGTTGTACACATTTAAATTTGAGATTCGGAATCAACAGACTCGTTATTCATCTCGTTCAGTGAACTTGGCGTTTCGCTCGGTTGATGGGCAGCGATATGTTGTAGCGTTAATTGGACGTCTTCTACAGGGGTGCCAACAATGACCACAAAAATCGACGCGGAAGCTGTAAATCCTCCTCTGATCGTGGGTGTTCGCAAATCTGTCGTTAATAATTTTATCGGCGTCTCGCCGTTTTACGGCCGTAATTAATTGATGGGTGCCCTCTGCGTGTTTCTACTTAGAAGCCGCAAGATAATTAATAGTTGATGGGAACGCTCTTTTCGATACTCGTACGAATTTCGACGTTATTTCAGACGCCCACTTTTTCAGTTTACCACGGTCTTTGTTTTCTGTCATAAAATTCAATTAACGGAAGTAACGGAGCAGAACAACAAGGTTTTTAAGAGCCCCGGATCGCATTATTTTAAGAAACTGCTACGTTTGCCCAACTTTGAAAATTTTTACCTCAAAGTGCATTCAGATTAGATAAAGTCGGGACCCTAATGCAAAATATACAAACAAGATTACGTCGGAACAGGTGTGGCAAAAAAAACAATATTCCGGGAAAGTGGTATTTGTAATTTAACCGTAACCCCAACCGAACACCGATAAAGAATTATAAACAAATTGCTTGTCTAGTTGAAAAAATTCAATTTGAAAATTTGTTGACACACATTTAGCTGTAAATAAATAATTTAGATTAACTCCTCATCCGGTAAATAACGATGTAAAAATCCGAGAAAAAACATCACACATCCGTTAGTAAATTATTTCTAGCCCACATCATGAAGCTTCATAATTTTTACCCATAAAAATCAGGGAATGAACAAAAGAGATGGTTTAGTCACGTCCGTAATTACGGAGAAAAACTAGTCCAAGATTCAAGTTTTCAATAAAAAACAATTATGTGTGCTTATAATCAAGATCATCTATCACTAGACGGAACGAAATGAAATATGAAAATAATACATATTTAAATGCCTTAGAGTTTTTGGTTGTACCATAAATTAGGTATAATCCTGCAAAAAATCTGGGGATGTGCCCTCATTCCGGGCGTCTAAATAATTCAACCACAATTGAACGTAAATAGAATAATAGCACTCCATTTATTTAATCGATATTTGATACGTTACCCTTCATGAAAGTTTCAACGATAAAATATCGAAAATATAATCGATTCCAATCCAAACAAGCAACTTCACATTTAAGTGTGTTTATTTTTTATTAGCCGGGAACATAAACCGAACTGTAGACACAAGGAGATGTATTTACCTGATAAATTGTCCATTACAAAAATGTGTATGTGCATTGCTTTTCATCCGAAAAGATAAACAAAGCGCAAGGACACACATTCATCCCCTCAAAAAGTCACTCATTCGGGGTTAACGACAGCTTGAAAAGCTTCAATCATTACCTCAAATGCTTAGACCTGCATTTATACGCACACAATGAGCCCCCGTCAAAGCACCCCTATTGTGGCGAAGGCGCGCTTCAAGCTAATACCAGGAAGTGGCAAAATCGCGTCTATATTTAGCCCAAGTCCTTCCTTTTCTATTTTAGTAAGTTTCTGACTTACGCAACATCTTGAGGACACCACTACCCACCACTGCAACTTTTGTGACACTGTCAAGTCCACGCGGACGGCATATCCGCGCGCTTGCGTCCCCAAAATCTTCCATATGTTTGGTGCAGCTGTTTTTCCGGCAAACGCCGAAACTTTAGCAGCGGAATTATACATAATATTTCTTTATACAAGGATTTTCGAATGACTTGCGACTCTTTATCGGGTCTATATTACCCTAGAACTCAAGGTGAGAAAACAGTCCCTGGAACAATGTCGAAACAACTGGACGTAAAAAGTGAGTATAAGAAAACCGCGAAGCGGTTTTCCCCAAAGGAGTATCTCCTGTTGGGCGCCGGGCCCACGAATATCTCTGAACGGGTCGCTAAAGCCTTGTCCCATCAATGCTTGAATCCAATGGGGGCTGACATTTTCCAGGTGAGTTTCTTGGAAACTCAAATTGGGTCAAAAACCACCCTTGTGGCAGATTCAAGACGAAATCAAAGTCATGCTGAAGTATGTCTTCCAAACGAAAAATAATCTCACGCTTGTGAGCCAAACGTCGGGAAATGGCGGCAATGAAGCCATCTTGGTCAATCTTCTAGACCCCGGAGATCGGGTGGTGATAGCAATTGGGGGCACTTGGGGCGAGAAAATGGTCGATATGGGGCAAAGATACAGTAAGGCTAGTTTTGCTACGTTCTATAACTCCCTCAGATTTCGATATTCTCCCACTCAGGAAAAATCCCGGCGAAATTTTTACTTTACAAGAGCTTGAAGATGCAGTGGTACGCCACAAGGCCAAAATGTTATTTGTGACTCATGGAGAATCCACCGGAGGGACTCTCCAACCCCTTGAAGGTCTTGGTGCCATGTGTCACAAACACCAGTGCTTGTTTGCAGTCGATGCTATCGTTTCCATATCAGTGGAACCACTTTTTGTCGATCGCTGGGAGATTGACGCTGTGAGTGCTGGCAGTCAGAAAGCCATAGGTGCACCTCCTGGCACTTGTATGCTAAGTTTCAGTCCCAGAGCCGAGTCAGTACCGCAACTTTGCGCGATTTTTTAATAAACAAACTTCCAGGAAACGAATGAGCGAGATAAAAGTACCACCACCGTACTACATGGACATGAAAAGACTGGCAGTTTACTGGAAGTGCACTCCTGAACCAAGACAGTACCACTACACTTTTTCCTCAAATTTACTAGCTTCAGTACGGGAAGCTTTGGCTGAAATTTGTGAGGAGGGTCTTGTCGAGGTTTGGGAACGACACGCGTCCAACACGCGACTTTTCTGGAAGAAACTCCAGGAAATCGGTCTAGAACCGTTCGTCCAGAACGTCAAGAACCGTTTCATGGGGGTTACCCCCGTGAAGCTTCCCCCAGGAATCGACCAAATGGAGTTCCTCAACTTTATGCGACAAAAGTACTGGTTCGGATGAAGTACCAAATGGTGAAATTGTTGTTTTAGGTACCAAATCGATATTACACCGGGCTATGGGCCCACTTTGGGCAAAGCTATCCGCGTCGGCTTTCTAGGCCAGAACAGCAGGCCCGAAATGGTCGAATACATGGCAGAAGCGCTAAAGGGCGCTCTCGAACATTTTAACAAGTGATTTTTATCAAATAAATCCATTTCAGTACTATCGTTTTTTATTTTATCACCTTTTTCCTGTGTGTAAAGTGCTTAAGAGCTGTTCAGACTGTTTTTGCGTCAAATTTTAGACTCGCACCGAAGAAATAATGTAACTTTTTTTTATAAAAAATGACATTTTTCATTTTACCGTAACTAAGTAGACTTTTTTCATCGTTAACTGTCTAGTAATAAGGAAGTTAAAGCTTTAATAATGGTATTAATTTTGTTTTTCAACATCCCTTTTTTATCAACGTGTTTTTATTTGAAATTAATTTTACAGAAGGAGGTGAAAAGTTATCGAGTTATAAAATTTACTTGAAGATGTACAATAACGGCAAATTACAAGTGGATATTTCAAATATACTTGAAACCGAGTGTCCCCCCAACAAAGTTTGTTTGATTACGACCTAATATTTTTCATGATTTGCAATTCTTTATCAAACCTATATATTAACTCAAGTTTTGAAAATAAAATAACAGTCCAGAGTACACCATGTCAAAACAATTAGATATCGAATGTGAGTACAAGAAAACCGCGAAACGGTTTTCTTCACCAGAATACCTTCTATTGGGTGCTGGACCGATGAATATTTCTGAAAGAGTTGCCAAAGCGTTATCACGCCAACCTTTGAATCCTTTGGGAGCAGACATTTACCAAGTAAGTTGAACAAATCTTAATCAAATCATTTATGTTTTGCATCAGATTCAAGATGAAATCAAAGTCATGCTGAAGTACCTTTTCCAAACAAAAAATAATTACACTTTTGTGAGCCAAACGTCGGGAAATGGCGGGAATGAGGCAATAATGGTCAATCTTCTAGACCCCGGAGATCGGGTGGTTATAGCAATTGGGGGCACTTGGGGCGAGAAAATGGTAGATATGGCGCAAAGATACAGTAAGGCGAATTTTGCGACTTTCTATAACTCCCTCAGATTTCGATATTCTCTCGCTCAGGAAAAATCCCGGCGAAATTTTTACTTTACAAGAACTTGAAAATGCAGTGGTTGACCACAAAGCCAAAATGTTATTTGTGACTCATGGAGAATCCACCGGGGGGACTCTCCAACCCCTTGAAGGTCTCGGTGCCATGTGCCACAAATACGACTGTCTGCTTGCTGTCGACGCTATTGTCTCTATAGCAGTGGACCCACTTTTTGTCGATCGATGGGAGATTGACGCTGTGAGTGCTGGAAGCCAAAAAGGCATAGGTGCACCTCCTGGCACTTGTATGCTGAGTTTCAGTCCCAGAGCTGAGTCAGTACCGCAACTTTGCGCGATTTTTTAATAAATAAACTTCCAGGAAACGAATGAGTGAGATAAAAGTACCACCCCCGTACTACTTAGATATGAGAAGAATAGCAATTTACTGGAAGTGCACCCCTGAAGCTAGACAATACCAGTACACATTTTCATCAAACTTGCTAGCTTCACTACGAGAAGCTTTGGCGGAAATTTGTGAAGAAGGTCTTGTCCAGATTTGGGAAAGGCATACGTCCAATACTAAACTTTTCTGGAAAAAACTTGAAAAACTTGGTCTTGAACCTTTCGTGAAGGACGTCAAAAATCGCTTCATGGGGGTCACCCCTGTGAAGCTACCTCCAGGAATCGACCAAATTGAGTTTCTCAACTTTTTACGACAAAAGTACTGGTTTGCCGAAAGTACTCAAAAAACACAATTTGTACGTTGTTTCAGATTTCAGATTGATATCACCGCCGGTCACGGCCCTACCAGCGGTAAGGCTATTCGGGTGGGCTTTTTAGGCCATAACAGTAGACCCGAAGTGGTCGAATACTTGGCAGAGGCTCTAAAAGCCGCTCTCGAGCACTTTAAGAAATGATGTGTTATCAAATATATCCATTTAAATATACTACCACTGTTTTTATAACCTTTACCTTTCCTCAAAGTGAGCAATGTTGAGGCCCCATATTAAAAAAACAATTTTTTTATCTATTTGCTTAACAAGTGATACGGGTATCAAGAGAAAAAAGAAAAATAAATTGTATTCCAGAATTTTAGCACGCTCTATAAGTTCTGACACGTGCGTAAAGAATGACACCCCCATAACTCGGAGTCAGTACCAAAGCAGAGCTGAGTCAGTACCAAAACTTTTTCTCGATTAAAAAAAATATTCTTCCAGGAAACGTATGAGTGAGATAAAGGTACCACCACCATATTACATGGATATGAAAAAACTGGCGGTTTACTGGAAATGCACCCTTGCACCAAGACAGATTCATTATACTTTTTCGTCAAACATACTAGGTGTTATACGTGAGGGTTTAGCTGAGCTTTGTGAAGAAGGTCTTATCGAGGTTTGGGACAGACATGCATCCACAACTAAGCTTTTCTGGAAAAGACTTGAAGAAATTGGTCTTGAACAGAAGCTCTAAAAGCGGCTCTTGAGCACTTTAAGACCTGATTTTTCGTTAAATAAATGTGAATAAACCGCTGATTTTACGACCTTCCGTCAAGGGCTTTCCTCGCGATTTAAACACAAAGTATGCTTTACCGGGAGAAATCATGGCCTTTGGTGACCCGTACGATGTTCAAGCGAGGTTAAGCGAGGTCAAATCTTCACGACTAGAAAACTACTTGGCTGAAAATGCCGCTCGTTATCACTTAAAAAATAATCACACGGGCCTAATTATGCCAAAGACGCCGAAAATTTTCTTTCGCAACACTTGTTAGGCCAAGTGGACTGTTTTGGTACTACCAAATTTCACCTCCAAATGGTAGAATTAAAGCAATTAAGTGAATCAACTAATGGCTTTAACGTGTTAACTTGGAACCTCTTTAGGTTACTATTTTTACTGCCAGTTGTTTACTAATGATCCAACCAGATAATTATTACATGTGAAAGAGCACTTATTGGTGCCTGAACCAAGGTGAATAAGTGTGAGCCTATATCGTGACTACGATCGCCTTGGCGTAAATTCGGCCAAAAGCATTGGTCCGAAAGTGACCTCTTGCGTGCCTCCCTGTAGGAAAACGCCATTAATCTCACAAATCTGTATAAACGTCACGTAATTTTGTCCCGGGTTCGTGATAAATCCATTTTAAATAAGGTTTATGTAATAAGCCTTTTTCGCGATAAGCGTTGCGAAATTAGCACGGTTCTAAAAAGGGCGATTTATTGCCAGCGCGCGGTAGGTGGGACCGTAAATTATCGGAAATGGGTTGTTTATAATTGTGTGGATAGGGGAAAGAGTTTGTTTATCATCGGTGTCGTTTAATTACACGCATGGGTGGACCTCTCCGCAACTGGGAAGGAATGTCCACCGTCCCAATCGGCCCAGCTTTTTACTGAGACGCGCATTAAAATAGATAGACATCATTCCGGTACGTGGCCATGATAATAAGTCTAAATTTCGAAATAATTACGATCGGTTTGTGTCGTCGCACTGCTAATGGCTGGACACAATGAGAGATGTAGACAGTATTGTTAAATAAACCGGAGTCCATAACGATATTATCTGTCTATCATCAACAAGGATCATTAGAGCGGCTCTTGAAGCGCGTGTGTGAACCCTAATTGACCCTCGAGAGCGATTTGAAACTGCCGCGCTAATTACGCCATCACGTGACGAGCAATCGCGTTGGCAGCGCCGATTTGCGTGCCGGGTATAGTCCCGACTCGCAGTTACCGCGCCATTTACGAATTTCAAATCGTACCGGAAAACTACGATAAAATTTCATAGTTGCGACCACCTGTCGGAGGCCAGGCGCCCAAAAACAGACAAATTGTTAAAGCGGTAGCTGGCCCTCTAGTTGTCGCACCTGCCCATTATCCAGCTGGGCCTCGTTCCGACCACTTGACAGCAGATCTAGTAGATACACCCGGATTGTAATTACGTTGGCAGCAACAAAAACAGCAAACAATGCCGGGCATAATTTGTCATAAACATACTGTAAATAAATCACGGGCAAAAACATGGCTCCGCGTTTTCAAGGTCGACCGGATCGGCTTAAACTCCTCACAAAAAACCGACACACCGTAAATAGGAAATTCAGACTGACCCTGCCACCTTGTCATCGTCAAATCGTTAATTGGACAAGCATCGGCGTGGGAAATCCGATTTTATAGCGAATTTTTCAAATTTGACGCTGATTAGCGTGCCACCCAAGCTGGTCGTTGCGACGCCGACAGGGGGCGCTTCGCTAATTACAGGAGAGGTTATTAGTGCTTGAAAATGTACGAAACCAACGCGAGAATGCAGCCGGCACCTGACTTCGTCAGCGTTGCCAAGTCTAGTACACCTGTGATTTAAAAAATCCTGGAGAAAAAGGAACAGAGTAACAATAAAACAGGACCCCACTTGGTTAATTTCCCAAAAAACTAATCAAACATTCACAAAATGTTCAAAATCGTGTATGTAGAGCGCAAAAATGGCTGATTTTCCTTATACCACACACAGTTCGAAAATTCCCTAAATCTGGGGGGTTTTCGCAGGCCTGGCAACAGCGGGCACTTGCTTGTGGCTAGCACAGGTGACGCGTGGTCACGAGACCAGACAGACCTCTGCGTGTCTACTTGTTAGGGATAATGGCTGTGGGGCAGGTAGACGAACGGACGTGCCACCACTGCCATTACTACTATTTATACAGAAAACGGACCGGCTCGAATTTATGATTTATTGCTGGGTGTGAAGCGGGCTTTGTAAGCAAATAGAACGAGATTTCAGCGAGAAAATTGCTGGCAGGGGTGATAACGCAGGTTCTGGGAAAGGAGCGAATTAGCATCAGCTCGGGAAATATTTAACCAGAGATAGGGATATCGAACAAGGAAATTGAGAGGCGAGCAAAAAGAGCACTTATCAGATGCGAAATTTCAGATTAATGTTGGTAACAGTGCCGAGGCAAACTTATTATGATGGAATAAATAAAACCAAAGATAAATGAGGTGGAGCAAAAACGCTCACTGTTGAGTATAATTGATGTTGGGATTGCCGACCGATTCGACAAGGGCGAAACAGATGCTTAAATAATGCTAATAAGAACTCGAGTTGCTTGCGCACTTGACTTATTTTACAAAATGTGATTTGTTGAAACAATGAGTAAAAGAAAACAACCGCAGAATAAGAACTTTCACTGAGTTAACAATGAACTGGCTCTTATTTACGCTTGGCGGTCAGAGTGACACCGGTAGGCATTGTCCAAATAACACCATTTGGCAATTGACCACCTGTAAGGTTACCTAGTTAGCCAAAATATTGGCAATTTGAAAATTACGCAAGCCTTCGTAGTATTATAAATACTAGAAGAACAATAATTTTATTGTTAAGAAACATTGTAAAATACTATGTACTATGTAAAATAATTAGATAGACCATAATTAGATAACTAGATGCAATACAAAAAAAAAACGTACCGTATAATATATTAGGATGAAATGAGTAAAATCATTATTGTCCGTTAAAAATATCAATAAAGCTTTATTATTAAACAAACAACAAAAAATATAGAAAAAAATTGACTTTGCAAGGGCAATGTCTGATAACGATAAACATTTTGGTAAAACCCCCGCATTAAGGCAAACATAAATAGCAATATGTGTGTACTAATCTCAATAATTTTTTATTGATTAAAGTGGCATATGTTTTGTGGTCGCCATCTGCCATTTGGACCAGTTTCTAATTCTGAATTTTCAAAATATTATTCCACATTTTAAAAATCGTGTGCTAACATACGATGGAATATTCTTTTTGTCCAATAGTAAAAGAATAAGAAATAAATAATAAAATAAATAATATAATAAATAATAAATAAGTAAATATAAGAAATAAATTCGAGTTAGTGAGGTTCGACTGTATTTTTAGAAATAACCTTGAAAAATAAACATTGAAATGACCCATATTTCTTGCTATTTTAATTACTATCAGTCAGTTTAGATACAGAATGTGTATCTAAAATAATGATTATGGAACTATAAAATTTAATTAAGAAGATTTGTCAACACCAAGAAGAGATACTGAAAGTTCAAAGTAAAAGTTCACGAAAACTCTAAATATTGTTTTGCAATGTGTTACGAACGATTATTGTTAATAACAACGTTGATAATAATAATAGTGACATCAACACTGCTTCAGAAAAATGTGAGAAATGGTGACCAACCGCTCGGTAAATAATTTACCAATAATTTAGTTCCGAGTTAATTGATAGTTTCGTAAGAAAGTTTATAATTCTTTGAGACTTCAGCTGGTATTAGTGTTATTATGCCATTTATCTGACGGCTCATCTCCATAACGTCAAACTTTCATTTCGGTAAAATACCAACAATTAACTCGAATAAACTTGTTTGACTACGTCCATCTGGCAAGATAATGGTTTCGGGTTACAACAGAAGTAAATATTATTCTTTGTGTAACAACAAGAAAAACGTAATTAATTACCCAAAACAAAAAGTGAAATCCAAACCGAGTGATTCATTACAAGAAGGATTCGGTGCGTTACCCAATCCCAATGGACAAAGTTTCTAATCTAGTTGGTTCGGAAGTCCAGCACAAATCGTCGGAAGCCAAGCCGTCCGTTAATTAAAACAAATTACCATAAAATAAGTGTCTGTTTAACAAGTCCCGTTACGATGCCGTAAATCCAGCTCTTTTAGGTTTGGGGCCCGCGTGTGTTGCGTGGCCCGAACTATTTCTCGGCTTAATTTAAAACCAAACAAATTAAGTGAATTTAAATTTCAGGTTGTCGGACGAGTCTTTATTACACGTTTTAATTTGAAATTATAACTTACACTTTTATTTGTTCGCATGTTCGGTTTGGGTGGTCGCGTTTTTGTAACGGCTGTACCCAAAACGCGGGCACGGCTTCGGAAGCCCTTCAACCCCGAAGGGCTGTAACCGAATACGCGATTTGCACGCCAAGGGCCCCTCACTATTACGTGAAAAATCGGTTCACGTCAAAGCAAATTACTGGGGTATTTACCCGAATCACCTGCTTCCGGTACTTGACAAAAACCTAACCTCACTGTTTTTTCTTCAAAAATGGTACCCAACTGAAAATGGACAAAGGGCGACTCACCAATGGCCAAATCCAAGTCCACGCCGGTTTAAATCGCACATGACACCACTATTTCTCGCATTTAAAGCTCTTCTTCGTGCTTGAAGACCGGTTGAAGACGCACACTCGAACCGATGTCTGCAAACAACTGACTGGCGAACCAGCCGACTTGATACGAGACCGGCACGAACTCAACAGGTGGCCATATTGTTGTCTGGAAGGGAGGTATACGATTTTTTTTCTTTTCCTTCCAAAGTTGTAAAATAAAATCTGTTGCGGCGGCCTCTTCTCAACTCTGGAAATTAATTGAATTTGGCCGACACGCTGCATCAAGGCGGCCGAGTGTGCGCTGCCAACTGCAACACTCGGTGTCCCTCAAGTGATAAACGAGCGATTGTTTATGAGCAGGAATATGATACTAATAAAAATTTGTTTATCTGATCGGATGGCTGAACGCGTACAAGGAATCTCTTCATTATACAAGTGCCGATGAATGGCGATTAGTCACGTGACGCGACTGTCACTTGATTAAGTGACACAGGTATATTGTTATTTTCGCACAATAGTTGGCCTGGAGTGGGCGTGTCCGGTGTGTGCCAATCGGGTCAGCACTGGATTCAAATTGGCCAACTGCGCGATCGCCGCCATGTTGACAAATATGTCAATATGTTTATGTAATTAGAGCGACTTTATGGCACTTTTGAGCGCTTCCATGTGGTGTAACAACCAAATATTTAGGGAGCGCAGCAGTAAAAAGGTTCACATCAAAATAAACAAAGGTTTTGTTACCGCCTCCGAGAAATACTAGCATAAATTACAATCCTATCACTCACGCCTCATCGGGACACAATTATGTTTTTATTATTTCAAAGAGGCGGAATTATCTCGATATTGTGTAAAGTCGGAGGGTCCTATCGGACCCATCTTAATGTATTCTGGCTTAACTTATCAGTTCCATTTGCGCCCATTCATTGAAATGACCATGCATTAATAATTTTTCCACAGTTCGTCATCAAATTCTATACTTTTAAACCAAACCATACCAATGTTAAAAGGTTAAACCTTGATAAAGTCATTATTTTGATAAGCTTGTAAATAAAGAGCGATCATTTACATGCAAACTGATATTACAAGTTATTTCTTCCTTGAGTTACCATGGACGTACCACCGCCCCAAGAACTAACCCAGCCTTTGCAAGTCCCCTCCAAGACCCTCATGGGTCCGGGACCCTCAAACTGCTCCCCAAGGGTCATGGAGGCCATTTCGAGACCCATCTTGGGGCACATGCATCCCGAAATATTCAAGGTAAAGACGCCACAATTTAACCGATTAATTTCGATCAAAGAGCATGCTAGAGATACAGTAAAATCTCCCAACAACGGACACCGACGGGAGAGGTGTCCGCTTATGGGAGGTGGAAATTTTAATATAACTTAACGCTGAAAAAAGACAAGTATAACGTAATTTTCGACCTTGATTAGTAACCTTTCGGAGTATTTGAACAAATTTTTGTGATAAAAGTTAGACGTTTTCGATTTAATTTGGTGAAGTGTCGGCCAAAATTTTAATTTCGACCGAATTTAGCCGATTTTATTTCGCAAAATAAGTGAGTATCTCGTTCAAAAAATAAAAAAAATTCAGTTGCGACCTTCATTTGTTATTTTTGGCCCATTTTAGAAAATTTACGTGAAATAGAAGTTTTTGAGTGTATTGTAGATAATGGACGATATCAAAGCCGGCATCCGCTACGTGTTCCAAACTAGCAACCCCCTGACCCTCGCCGTCAGCGCCTCCGGTCACGGGGGCATGGAGGCCGTGCTCTGCAACCTCCTGGAGCCCGGGGACACGGCCCTGATCGCCGTCAACGGCATTTGGGGCGAACGCGCCGCTTCCATGGCCGGCAGATACGGGGCCAAAGTCACCACCGTCGAGGCCGAAGTCGGTCACGATTTCACCCTCGCCCAGATCGAAAATGCCGTCAGCAAGCACCGACCACACGTGCTTTTCGTCACCCAAGGCGAGAGTTCCTCCGGCGTTTATCAAAACATCGAAGGAATTGGCGATATCTGCCACAGATATGGGTGCCTGCTGGCGGTGGACACGGTGGCCTCCTTGGGCGGAGTGCCGTTCCTCGCTGACAGGTGGGGCGTGGACGCTGTCTACACCGGCACGCAGAAGGTCCTAGGCGCTCCGGCCGGGCTCGCCCCCATCTCCTTCAGCCCCAGGGCGCAGTGAGTGCCTTATTTCAGTAAAATAATTACAATTAGGAATGTTATTCGGTCAATGTACTAATGATAATTACATAATAACACTTAAAATAATTATCATTTTTTGAATGCTGTTGCGTCAAAAATGATAAAGCACATTTCAAATTTAAATAAAAAGTGATAATTTCACTTATTATGCCATTACTTGTCCTTAGACAAATTAATGTGTCTTGTGCTATTTATGTATATTATTTTTTTTATTTTGAAGGCTAATCGCTAAAATACCATCCGTACACTTGATTCATGAGTTGAAATTAAGTTGGTTGAACGATGAAATGTTGCCAACGTAATTTCAAAATCACAAGTTCTGGTAATACATTTATTTAGGCGTAAAATTTTCGAGCGCAAGAGCCCGGTGAAGGTGCTCTACTGGGACATGACGGTGCTGGGCGATTACTGGGATTGCTTTGGTCGTTCCCGGGTGTACCATCACACCATCGCCTCGCAGCTTTTATACGGCCTGAGGGAGGGTTTGGCGCAAATTGCCGAGGAAGGGTTGGAGAGCGTCAACAGAAGGCACCAAGAGTGCGCTCAGAGGTTTTACCGGGGGTTGGAGAGGTTGAGGCTGCAACCCTTCGTCACCGACACGTATAAGAGGTTGCCTACTGTGACGTCCATCAAAGTGCCTGACGGTGTGGATTGGCGGGAAGTGGTGGCGTACGCCATGAAAAAGTGAGTGGGTTAGGTTGGTAAACGTGTTCGTTCTCTACCGGTTTTTTTCAGTTATTCGGTGGAAATTAGTGGTGGTTTGGGCCCGTCCGCGAATAAAGTGTTCAGGGTTGGTTTGATGGGCTATAATGCGACGCCTGAGAAGGTTGATCTGGTTTTGGAGGTTTTGGAAAAGGCGCTGAAGGCGTCAGGTTGGAATCGCAGTAAATTGTAAATGAAAATGGCGGGTGTTTGTGAAGCGTTTATTTCTAGCTAGCAGGTACACTTATATGTATAGCTTGGATTGTTACATGTTGCATTATTACCACGTCCATGTCCTATTTAATGTCAACACAAGAAATAAAAATTACCAAATGCAATCTTGAGGCCCTCTTTATCACTATATTACAATCTTATGGATACAAAAGTTAGTTGGATAATAATAAAAGTATTATTACGTCTTAACTAGAAAAAGAAACTAATATACAAAGCGTATGGTTTTTATATAATCATACAGCAAAAAAACTATGTACAATAAATTTATTTAACTGATATATAACTTAACACGTCCGTAAATCACATTCACACAAAACTGTTACGTAACCTAAAAATAATTTAGCAAAATACTGTATTATTGCAAGGGAGATTCCGATTACATTTAAATGCTCGTAACGAGTGTGGTTTAAGTACCTAAAGAATTTTGGGGGATGGCACCAAATGATATGTCCTACGAGGATATTGATACAATTTACAAGAAGGAATATGCACAAGAACCCAAAAACTAAAACTTGAAGAATATCGAGTATAAATATTATACATAGAGGTCGGTTCCTGTCCAAATCCTGCGTCCCTATCAGCCTTCGTCTCTAGTGAGTATTAGGTTCCAGTCAGGAACCCCTGATACAACTATGGAATAACTTATACAATGTCAAATAAATAGTAATGATGCGACCCAGTCAAGTAATTAAGTAATATCCCGCCGAAAACTACATATAAAAAAATAAATAAATAATCTGTCAAAGAACCCGAATTAGTTGACTGCGCCATGTTCAAAACCTAATCTAAAAACTGACGTACGCTAACTCGAATAAATACGACAGCTCCATCCATCCTACTGTCTCAGTCTTCTTTGGTAAACGGTAACTGGACTTGAAGTCCTTAAAGTTCCAATGCATGTACAACGGTCAGTCTAGTCTAACTAGTGACGTAACCTCGGCCACCGATTCAACTCTTCTGCAGCCGGTGGCCCTTCTTGTGCCGGTACTTCCGGCACATACGCAGCGTACAACACTGGCTGTTGTTCCACCTGACGCCGGCCTCAGTGCGCTGCTTCTTCTTCATACGGAACAGCTTCTCGCAAGTGGCCTTGTCGCACTCCCTCCAACACGTCGGTTTACCATTCTGCGACAAAATGGCACATTCAGTAAAAGGCTTACTGTGCAAGCCTTACGGTGACTTACCTCACATTTACAAGTAACACACTTGTACTCCCCAAGGGAGACGATGGAGGGGTGGTACTCGCTGCCGTTGACGTAGGGCTTCCTCGCGTCGTACAGATTCGGACAGCCTCCCTCGGCCAGGATCTGCTCGGCGCTCTTGGCCGGGATCTCCTTCCGAGGCACAACTCCATGAAGAAGCATCGGGACTTCGTCATCGGCGGAGTAAGTGCCGTTCATGCTGTAGTCAACGCGGGCACAATTCTTGCAACACTGGTTCTCGTTGTAAATCCTCTTGCATTTGATCTCGAGGTACTTGGCGTCGCACGTGCACACCGTACACGAGTCAAACCCAGTGGGAATAAGGAACGGATGGAACCTACTCCCCGGGGAGTAAGCTTGACCGTTGAAAATACACTTTTGAGGCACATTTCGATTGCTTTCCACTAAACTAGTGGCATTGACACAAATCGCACAACACTCCCCTGGGACCTTCTCAAGCTTCATATTATCAGGACACGTGACTTCCGGACATTCCATGGTGAAGCATTTGTTATTCCCGTTCTCGCAAAAGCACGTAGTGCACGGGTTATCACTGGAAGTCCACTGGGCTTCCTGCTGGTAGAACTTGTTCTCGTAGAAGCAATCCCCACTGGGACCAACATCGGAGTCATCAACGATACTGTGGACGTCGTTGTCGGGGTTCTGCGGCTGGCAAGTCGAGGGTGCCATGACATGCCGCACCGTCGCCACGAGAAGAGTGATCTCGTTCTCCTTGACCTTGAGGAACCCAACTCCGTTATCCAACCGTTTGATCTCTTCCCGATTGAGGGAAGTGACCGGACTTCCTTCGACTTGGTTCCCTTCAAAATCGCCCAAGTAACGCGTCATTACGGGGGCCCCCGGTGCCAGCATCGGGAGCAACTCCAAGAAGAGTTCCAACCTCCTGTCGGACCCGAGACCGGAAAGGGACACATCATAGTGGATACAACAGTCATTGTCGACGTAGAGCCAGGCGATGCCAACGGCGGACGCCGGAAGTGTGTAATTCTCCCGTTTCAGCAAGAACGGCGCTGGGGCGTCGCGAGCGTCGGCCACGGGTTTGGCCACCAGACGCCCGCGGACGAGACTAGTATCGTTAGGGGTGGCAACATTGACGGCCAAATTTCCCGAGTAGAGAGGCTCCAGCACTTTGGGGCTAAGTTTGGCCAAAGTGCCATTGGCCCAACCGTTGGTGAAGTCAAAAGTTGGCGTGAGGTCTTCAAGCTCGGTGCGGCGTTTGGTGCTAACGTCCACCAGTGTGATAAAAGTGGTGTTATCGGGTGTGGTTTTGAGATTTTCGATTTGGACGTTGTAGACCAGAGAGCCTTCATTGTTCAAATATAGCCAAGCAAGACCAGAAGTTCCGAACCGATTGGTGTCGGAAGAACTTGAAAGTGTGGCTTGGAACAGTTCGCACGTTACTTTCGTCACAACGCTGCCGCTGAGACGAAGAGCCTCCGGTTTAGAGACAGAAGAGACGGTCAGAACGAGGCGACCGCGCGTCAGTAGACGGAGATCAGCAGGAGTCACCGGGGAACGAACCTCGACCATGTTTAACTCATAGTGGGGCTTTTTCACACGGACCACCTGAAACAACTCATTCATAACATCCAAAACTTGATGGACGAAATTGTCGTACCTCCTGGAGGATGTATTTCTTTTCGTCAAGTGACAGGGTGACGTTGATCGGGACGTCCGCAACGTCTTCTTCTGTGAAAAGTCCATTAAAAACAATTGCTAGGTAGATGGAGGTTGAGACTGACGTCGAAATCGACACTATAGCGGTACCGCCGGCTCCGGTCATAGTCCCAACAGCCGGTTCTAGCAACGAACTGAAATTTTCAGTAGCCAGAGCGGCGTATTTCATCACTTGGCCACTGAGAGTGAACTCGGCTTGATCTTTGACACCCCAAACGAGTGCCACGTAGATTTTTTCCATTCGGAAGCGTTTGCGGTAGTCGTGAGGAATGCGCTTCCAGACACCGCACACTTTCCGGGTCGCGTTTTGGTACAAACTGTTGACCAAACCCCCGGCCCTTGACAAAACAAACTCCTCGAGGATATTCCCCTCGCTGTCGACGAACTGAAGGGAGCGAGGTCTCGCCGCTTTGTCGGAAATATAGAACGAGTAGTAGAGATTTTTCTTGTGGAAGGTGAACCTTCCAGTCGCCACTACATTGTTCTTGTTTAGGTTGTTGGACATGAGTCTGAAGTCGTTCCGCAGGACTAGGGAGGACCTTTCGGTGAGCAGAGCAGCGTAAT
This sequence comes from Tribolium castaneum, assembly GCF_031307605.1. Classification (NCBI taxonomy): domain Eukaryota; kingdom Metazoa; phylum Arthropoda; class Insecta; order Coleoptera; family Tenebrionidae; genus Tribolium; species Tribolium castaneum. Next base: position 22,994,895 of record NC_087395.1, on the reverse strand, counting down.
CTGTGGACGGTTACGTTAGTTTGTTTGTTTCAAATTGCGAGTGAGTGTCATACGTTTGGTGCTGCTTTTCTCCTCTTCGTCGAGCACATTTTGGGGGACAATGTCTTGGATGATGTCAGAATCTGTAATCGAGATGCAAATGAGCGGATTCCGGTTGTTTGAAAATTATGAATGGAAGTGCCGGACGAGGGCGTAAGTGCATCGATCGGAACAAATAGAAAGTTGGAAGAAAACAAACGAGGATCGTTCATATATGGCTATAACGACCGTATGCGACAAAATCGTCTCAAATCGGGCCAAGATGGACTTGCTACGTGCTGTGACCGGGCTAGTGGGGTTCATACGTGACGAAAATATGGCAGTTCGTTTAAGGCCGATCTAGGTGTAATATGACATGTCGCAGACGCGAGAACATTATCTCAGGTCGCGGGCGCCAGTCTGGCGTTAAAAGATCGCATTCATCACCGACAACCTGTCCATAAACCTCATTGATTATTCCATACGTTCGGTGGAAAAAAGCGAGGACTAGCCCCTGTACCAAATGGAAAATACCATCGCCGCTATTTTTAGCAATCAAGAATGAAATAATAGCCGTGCGAGAGTCGCAAGGCACGCGTCTCGCTGTAATAATAGACGTAACTAAATATTTACACTGGCGCCATGATATTATATGCAAACGTCATGAAACCGTGTCAGTGCTGAAGAACAAACATCTCGACATATCTCGATTGTATTGCTTTTTATCCACAAGGAAGCGAAGCCGCGACCATTGCATTCAAAACACAAGTATGTAATCTTTGTATGCAACTACTTTTTAGCCCAGTTATCATTTTGTCACCAGAAAAAATTTGGTCTTCAAGACAGAAGAAGATACTTGGATGATGGGCCATTGTGGGCCGCTGGCGGGTTCAATTAGCAATTGTGGGAGTATTATTTAATAACAGACGCGGTGCAGACGGAGGAGGCCCTCGGTGGCGCCATCTGCACTCCAGTGGGTGTCTTCGGACTCACCCACGACAGGAGTGTGATCGTGACGTTGCTCTCTTTGCACCGGTGGCCTTATCGTGCCCTCTGAACCCGGTTCAACAAGTCAACACTGTTTTGCAACAAACCAGGCGCCAATTAACCGATGTTCCTCGCTGCGATCTTATTTCGGAGCCAGTGGCGGCGCTCCTCGAGATGTTTATGTAGGTCGTCGGGCGCCGTTCACATCTCGATGTCCTTGCGCGCCGTACTCTCAAAGTCAATACACCGCGAAAATGCCAATTTATGCAGAAAATGTTAATGAAACGCGCCGAGTATGCGGTTTCGCATTAGCTATTGCGTAGCGAAGCCCCAGCTGGGGCACTTACCGTACAGATCCCCAGGACACGTCTTGCAGCAGCGGCCCGGCCGGTGCACCGGCTCGTCGCAGGTGGGCTCCGGGCACTCGTTCTTGATGCTCCGGCACTGGACCCGCGCCACGATCCGCCGTTTCTTCTGGAGCTGTCGAAAAAAGAACGAACCAAATCAAAACGGGAGGTTACAGTTAGCGGCGGCGAGGGCGCCGAGATGCGAAAGGTGTCGGTAGATCACAGATGGAACGGTTGCCGGTCACCGACCCGCCTGACCTCTACCTAGACGCCCCCATCTCGGGCTCTTCGCCGACGAGAAATCGCCGCTGACACACTCTCCGAGCGTGAAACTATTCCCCCAGTGAATTATTCATCAATGGATTATCGGGCTCGGAGACGCTTTCAATGAATGTCACTCACCGGAACGCACTCGCATTTCATGCAGTAGAGGACGCCGATGGGCACTCCGAGGTCGGGGATCCACTGCGAGCCCAGCTCGCGGACCTGCTTCCCGAACACGCACTCTGCAACAAAACACACATCAAAACCAGCCCAAAACTTTCATAGTCGGCAAAATAACCCCATTTTTTAACTATTAGAATTTGCGCCAACTTAACACTTTCTTCAAAACAAAAAAATGATTCGCTCGGAAGATCTCGAAACTACAAGCGAAGTCCAAGTACACCTGCTGCTTCCCATTCCAAGAAAAAAATTATCAAAAAAACTGAATGGGACTGAACAAATCGACGAAACAAATAGAAACTACTTCTGAAGTAAACTGTGTACTATAAATTATGCCCTGAGGTGCTTCAGTAGTCAGTCACATGAAAATTGAGTTTCGTTCATTGACGAATTTTGGATCATAATGACACAAAGGAGGTATAGATTTTCGCCAAAAGCCCACTTCGCCCACTTTGGGTATTGAAGGGAACACCAGTCGTTTAATCCAAAGTTGGTGACTTTATTCGAGCGTAGGGCCTTTTGTGTGCATCTTGTCCTTTTTGGTTGTTGGCCCTTGCGCTGGCGGCGTGTGCCAAGTGTCCCCCGGCAATGCGGCCATGCCCCCGCACATCGATTTAGATTTGACCTTTCCCAACTATTGCAGCAGACAACGTGTCTGTAGGTTTAATTGCGCGCCCCCCCGATGGAACCCCCGGCCGTTGCGCAACGGGACCGAACCGCGTGCGCTTTTTTTATTATTATTCGGTGATCTAAGCGACATTGGCCTCAAAAATATGTTTACTACGTCGTCGTATTTTTGACGATTATCGTTGTTTTTTGTTTTTTGTCTGGTCGCTTTATAATTAAAGCGCGCGCGACTATTTCCAACTGTTTAGAATCGCTCGCATTGCTACATTGCATCGTACTTCGCAAATGTCAACTCGGAGGTGTGATCTTTGCTCGTAACATGCATTTCCACTTAGTGTGCGGCTTACTTTTACACCGGCCATTTTGGACACACACGTGATCGCGGGTGAAACAATTAAGTCAGCGTAATTAATAAATGGGAAAAAACGGGCAATTGCCGCGTAATCATAGACATTAGACGCGCATTTGCATGCAGGCGTTTAATGCATTTTAATAAATTAAATGGATAGGTTGCTGCTCGGGCCGGACAAAAGTGCAGCCAGTGGCGGCGTGCACGGAAAATTAAAAGGCGATAAAACACTGAAAAACGCTCAGTGAAAGTTGCCTCCAACGGCAATTGACGTGTCCATGATTTATATCTAGAAATCATAGTCTGAAGAAAGCAAAACGCTAGTTGAGTGGCATCAGGACGCCTCAATAACTTTGGTTGTAACCCGCGCGGCGGTAAAAATGTGTTTTTCATTAAAATAACAGACGCGGTTTGCGAAATCCAAGTGTTTTATCATCTACTTTTAGATTTCAGGCGTTGAGCTGACGCGTCACTTTGACGACCTTTAGATTATTATTTTAAAAGTCCTTATTTTAAATATAATGCGAGTTTGTATCGGTGAGGTCAGGCTAGGCGTCTGGGAATAAAAACCAACGCCATGGACTGATTAATCTCTCAAACTTGGTTCGTTTAAATGACATTGCATTTAATCGAAATCACATGTTAACACATCAGCATGTTGAATAACATGAACTAGATTGCTCGCATTTACCTGCAATTATGTAAAAATCATCCGTGTCGTAATGGCTAAATTTCGCGCAAATCGCCACCTTATCTAATTGGTGCAGGCGGAGCGATAAAGCTCGCAAGTACACAATTTCGTTCTCAATGAATTAGAAAGGCGCATTTTGGGTCCAATACCCAGGTTTCGGTAGCGCGTCAAGGCCGCCTGTCGTGACGTCAGCAGTTCGCGGGTGGTTTTGTCGCAACACCGGTGGTAGAACCCGGTCTTGCCGTAATGATACCTTTATTAAACAAGTTGATGGCGAATGTCTTATTTACGTTAAGCAGAACAATTTCGCCTTGTTTTTGTTGTGCACGGCGAAGTTTTTCGCTTCACGGTGGGCTGAGACAGCTACAATTCTCTCTCTTGAGAACTGGTTTCATTTTTTCCGGAATGTAAGTAAGTATAACTAGCGCATATTTTGCGATAATATGGCGTCGCAGCAGTGCTGCTGCCGCCCTTTTCTGCTCAAACTAGAGGGCGAAGTTTGGCGGAAGTTCGCCATGAGCCGCGCGAAAGTGAGAGTGCTCAGCAGCGCACGCCATGTGGAAGACGCTAGACGCCGCTCAAATGCCAGGAGTTCAATCCAGATGGGCCTCAGGATATATTAGTCATGTTATATCGAGCTTGGCGCGAATTCAATGCCGCAGACGGACGACACACCTCTAGACGAGGCGCATCGGCCAAGAGGCGAGCTGCAAAGGTGCAGGCGACCGCTTCCTGGTCCGCTGACGACACCGTTGGACCGCTAAGCCGATAAATAACGCCGTTCGCGGACTAATAGCACGATAATTACGTCTGTTTAATCTTAATTTAATTCGATTTCGCGGCCGGCGCCACAACCGACCGCTCTCTCAATATGTCAGTATTACAGCCGCATTCAAAGTCAACGATCTGGTAATGTGGTTGCAAATACGCGCCCGGCACCCGCTCCTCTTTTATCCGACTATATTTAGACCTTTGATTCCCGAAACGAGTCGAATAACTACTTCCGCCAACACCATAATTAACACCCGAATCGCACACACGCAACTCGCAATCGGACCTATCCTCACATCCAAACCGGGCAAAGAAAAACACAACAATTAATAAGCAGAAGAATAAAAAACAAGGAGGCATCCAAAACAGAAATTGAAGGTGTTTGCGAGGTCCAGCGCCTACGATACAACTCGTTTTTGACTCCCAATTTAATTATTGGCCACACGGTGACACCTCTTAACAATGGGCATCTCTCCACAACGGACAATTAAGGATTCCCCATGGGTGTCCGTTGTTGAGAGGTTTTACTGTAGGTTTTTGGGTGACGGCAATATACCAGTGGCCGCCCATAAAAGTTTGATAATCATACAATGAAACTGAGTTTAAAATTTCGCCACAAATTAATCGAATAATTCCAAAAATGGGGCAGTTTTTGTATTTTTTAAACGTTGAATGAAATAAACACGTTTATGAATTGGAGAAAAACACTGAACCGAGCTAAAAACTACATTGAGTCGAAGACAAGAGGGTGAACTAAATAGTGATTCTATTTGTTTCGCCGATTTGTTCAGTCCTTTTCAGTTTTTTTGTTAAAGTTTTTCTTGGAATTGGAAGTACTTTTCAGTTTTTTTTTTGTTTTTTTTTGTTAAAGTTTTTCTTGGAATTGGAAGCAGGCGTACTTGGATGGTTGTTCATCAAGTCACCTTTGATTGTTTTAAATTCTCAGCAGGCGTAGATATATTTTTCTTAGGTTGGCCTCAGGTCCTGTCAGGTACTGTCTTTATGACGTTGTCTTGTCAAAAATTCAAAGACAGACCCGACTTTTTTAGCTAATGATAATGAGTAGAATAACAATAAAAACGTATGTAATTATTTATTTTAAAAACGAAGCAAACTGACAACAGTCCTTGGTTGTCATCAATTATAACCCAAAATAAATTTCTTATGACAACTCACAGTACTGCCAAATAAAATGTCAGATTTTCATAGATAGTCCGAATTTAAAACAATCATGAACGGTGTATAATGTGCGGCTTAATTTAAATTGTGAATGCCGTCAAAGTGACAGATCCGTCAAAATAATGCAAAAATGTTTCGAATTCAAAAAAATCACAAAAATATAAAATACAAATCAAGAAAAAAGCCAATATTTAGTAAAAAGCTTGTTCAAAGATTTTAACTAAAAATGAAAATTTTTTTTTCAAAAAAGTGTTACGTTGGCGCAAGTTCTAATTGTTTAAAAAGCTCAATTTCACGTTTCGATTTAAAATCAGATTGCAAATTTGGCTAAAAATAGGAAAATAATTTTCATTACACTTGCTTTTGTCGCACATTTGTCCTGTTTAGCTTTGAGTAATTAATAAAACTGCAGTGCGCCGCCTTAATTGCGGGCGTTTTTTGCAAAAGTGGGCAAAGTGAGGTAGGCGCGCTCCAATAATCCGGGCTAATGGCAGTCCCTCGCCCCTCGCATCCACCCACATAATTTATGGCGTGCCAAATGAACAATAAACACACACCTTAGCGCGCGAATCACAGGTGTTTTAAATAAGTATGACACACGACTTGTACAAATATTCGCGTTTTTTGACGGCAACACAATGCCCGTCCATTTTTCGACGTTCGGTCTTGAACTAGAGGGCACCTACGTGCGACCGGCCACACTCTCCATGCGGAACACCTCTGCATTAGCATTCAATAAAACGTGGCTGTGGTTTTTAAGCTCCCACACGAAACACGTTTTTGACGAACGGTAGTGGACCACAAACATTAAGAGAACCTCGGATAAACACAACAATGCAATAGAATGTCTAAACAATCTACGAAATGGCAACAAAAAAGCTGTAAATCATTTTTAAGTTGCTACAGTTAGTCACCGAATACCGCGCTTATCAGGGCCGGGCTGGGGGAAAATGTCCTCTCATCGGCATCGTTTGTTTTAGAACGACAGTTTGGTTAATTCATGTTTTCATATTTTTTATTTTATTAATGCAACTATTAATATTTACAATTTATTGATAATAATAATTATTACAGGAATTGTAGAAAAAAAATCGGGTGCATAGAGATACGGAAAAAAAATACATAATTTTTTGTTGGCTACTTGTAATTGATTTTTTTTTATATCACTGAAAATATCTTGCTGGTGGCTAATACACAGCTGCTTCCAGGCACTGCCTTCCTCACTGCCCAACCATAAGATGATTGAGGCGGGATAATTTTTTTTAACAAAATTCGTTTTTTGAGAACTTTCCCGTGATCGAATTTTGAAAACAAAAATACATTTGTGATCAGTAACAAATGGAGATTCGTCCCCTTGTCTGTGTTTTTCAAAAAAAAAATATTTTAAAATTTTCAAAAATAAGTCAAAAAATAAAAAAGTGTCACGATGGCGCAAACTTAATTACGATTCTATGACCAAAACTTATTTTGGTTTCCGAAAAAAGTGAATGGATAAAAAGATAAAACACACTTCGTGTTCTTCAGCTTTGTTCATTTTTTAAAAATTATTTTGAACGCATCGAAGTCGGTAGATGGAGCCCAAAATTGCGGCAATCATCGGTTTGGCACAGGCCGATATTACATAAATCTATTTTTGCGTGCGTTTTCGGGAAATTGAAAATTGGAGCTGTTTGGAGGTCGTCCAAGCCCTTTGCCCGGCCTGAAGAGCTGTCTGCACGACTTCCAAATTCGCTATCATCGCGGCTGTGGCATTAAGACGCCCAGATAAATAAACGGGCGCTCGAACAATAAACAGGCGATTTGAAGGCGTTGAAAGGCGCTCGCCGGCCAAAATTCCTCTGCACTTTCGAAAATCGAAATGTCGTTAACCTCGATGGTCGAGATAAATACTGCGCTGTTTTTACGCCAATTTCACAACGATCCTTATGTAAATACGATGATGCCAAATAGAACATTAATTTTCAAGGTAAATGTGTTAATAAATTACCGGGACTCGCGGAGAGAGAGAAGTAATTAAGCAGTAAATTAATTTTTAGTAACGTGTAATGTTGACATTTGCAAAAAATTCGCCCAGTGCGGCTATTTTTAAAGACCGCTTATTATGCAAATAGCGCTTATTACGGTCGAGGGGACTGTCGGGAGCCCCCCGAAGGCGGCCCCCGGAACTGAAAATTTATTTTGTTTATGTTTACCGCTGATTTAATCGCGTTTTTGGTGGACGTGTTCATTAAATATCGATGATTTTGCATTAATCATTTTTAATCGAAAGCGACGTGAACGCGCAAGGTTAGCTGTAAAGGCGGCAAGTGGACAAGACACTACACAAATGGCTGTCCGGACAAGAAGTGGAGTGACCATAAACTCCACCCAACACACTTAAGATTTTGTTTAACAAACGTTTCTTGTAGCGATTAAATTACAGCGATTTCACGTGTTGTAAACCTGAACCGGTTCGCGGCCAGGCTAGGCTTCCCGGCCTAGGCTGCGACAGCGATTAATGAATGGAGCGTCCTTGCGCCCCAAAAGGAAGCAAGTTGCAGCCGTCGCAAGTCCTTTTCGCGCGCTATTTATTATCCATCTCTTTACGATTTGTTGTCGTGGCTAAAAATAGCCGGCGCCAGCGATTGTTAAAATTCGAATTGGATTTGTTTATCGTCCGTTCGTTACTCAACTCTTTTCGCCCCGAGATGCCGTTTTACGCAGTTGCGTCTGATTTACGCCGGACGGACGCATTCCTCGCAAGTGGGATCGCGCCGCTGCACCAACACATATCAAAACAATTATAGTCGGCGCGGTTACGACGTCCACGTCGCGACGCCGAGCTATTTGAGGCTGGACTCGATTCAGGTCGTCCACTCCGAGACGGACGTCCGAAGGCGACCTTCGATTTTTCGGATTTTTTTATGTGAAACTTAACACGCGGCCTTATCGAAAATGGGGATCGGAGACGTGGAGGTATGTGACGAGTCGACAATGTCCCGTGTGATACGAGCGGGACTAAAAATGGAAATGAGTAGACGGTTATGTGCATGCCGACGTGACACAGGTGGCTCCAAAAAACAAAAATGCACGCTTTTGCGCGCGGAAACCAAAACAAAAAATACATCCGAAAAAATCTAATCCGAAATGCTTGCAGAAAATGTTTTCAAAATTTATTCAAAAAATCAGATATTTGGTTGATTTATTTTTTTATTAATTTTTAACTAAAATTCAGCCGCATTTGTCAAAAAACAGTTGTTAAAAATTCAATAACAACATGGAAGCAAAAATGGTCCTGATTTAACCAGAACAGGCTTACATTTTCGCTGTTTTGTTCTGTTCTTAAGTCTTCTTTATGTCCCGATTTGACCCGATTTTGATATAAACAAACCCAAATGTCCCGATTTTGTCACAAAAACAAATTTATAAGTAGGTATAACAGACTGTAAAAAAACTATTTCTGTTAATTGAAAATTTAAATAAAACTCCCAAGGAACAAATTAAATTTAAGTTTGGCTTACATAAGATTATGCAGAAAAAAGGAGAAAAGAAAAATTGAGTGGGTAATGTACGAAATATTTAACAAAATTACGAAAATGCTAAGAGTTTTTCATCGTTCTTAAAAATAATTTTGAATTTTATGCAGATTTTGAATTTTTGAAGTTGGTCACCATAATATTTACGTTAATTTGGTCACGAATAAAGAATAAAGACGCTTTGGAAGAAACAACATTTTTCCTAATCTTATAGTGGATCCAATTTTGTTTGAGAATACGAATTTAAACGGAGTACAAAACTAAATTAAATTACTGTTGACTGAAAGAAAATTGCTAAGGAAACTAATTTCGTTCCTGTTTGTGTTTCAGCTTAGATTAGGTTTTATGGCAAACCAATTTAGCTTTTACGCGAAATCTTTAGGTGGCGATCAATTTAAAATTAAAAGATATTAATATATAGAAAATTGATCAATGTTGTGTTTGATTAACCGACATATACAGGGGCGCTGAAAATTAGATACGATTAAATATATACTGAAAATATTTTCAAAACACCTTGAAATTTGGGAAACAATTACTGAGTGTTTAAACTCTATCATCTGAGATCTTTTTCAGTTTTCTACCATCACCATCCCTTAAAAAAAATACGAGGCTTAAATTAACTTATTTTTTAATTTTTTTTAAAGCATTTTTCTTTATTTTTAATAAATGAAAAAAAAATCAAAATTTTAATTCTGGATTTCGGTAAAGGCAAAACTAAGTTGAAAATACTGCCAAAAAATAAACTTGTGTGCAATAATTTGTTTCACAATAGTACATAGATGGTTGGTTATGGTGACAGAAAGCCGAGAAGTTAAAGGAAATCATTTAGAACATCTTTTGTAGCATAAAAAATTATTGTTTTCAGCTTTTTTTTTCAGTTAAAAGTGTTATTTTAACAATTGCTATTAACTTTTGATTATTTGTCAAGGTTCAAGCGGCTAAGGATAGATAAAGACAACATTTCCGAGGCTAACAAAATTTTACATTTTTCAAAATTTAATTGGTTCGATAATTTTTTTTTAAAGTTTTGATTAAAATAAGGTATTGTGTTACATCATAGAACTCAGAAGAAAATACTCCTCTTAAAAATATTAAATTTGGCCCTTCTAGCCATTAAAAAAATCAAGTTAGCTTTGGATCCTCAGAACAAATGGGTTTGATGAACAGTTTTTATAATATTTTAACTGACCCCTGTATTTTTGGGATTGATTTTCGGCACTTTTTCATGCAAATCTAAGGTCTTTTAGTAAACAAATACCATAATACTACTTGAAACCTGACATTTTTTAAAGAATAAAATAAGATTAATTTTCCTATTTTTAATTCCTTACATTTTAAATTAGGCATTTTTTGTTTAGGCGGAATTTTGTAAGTGACTGAAAAACCTTTAACAATATTTCATCCTGTTTACATTACACGTGAAATTAGAGCAATTTCGTCAAATTACGATTTAAAAAACTGATTTTTCAGAAAAAAAAACTGAAATAAAAACAAGATTCGGAGTAAAAGCGTGTAAATATCACGTAAGCATCTCGTAATTTTATCAAATCTAGATCAAATCCAGTGATTCAAAAATTGAAACAACCACGAATTAAAGTTTTAGCACGTTTTAGTTATAGTTTCAACTTTGGTTAATCTTGCTACACGTTCCTACCATTGGCAGATTAGGCTTAAGTAATTTTCGGAGATAAGACAAGTGATTGCTACATTTCCTTACCGATATTAGCCCCAAAGCGCGCCCTCGCCTAACAAACGACTAGCCCCGATATGATAAAAAACAAATTAAAGTGACTTTGATGAATTTTCGAAAATAAATAAATCAAGCGGACAGCAGGCGATTTTTGTAATGGCCCTCTAATTATAGGAGACCTTCATCCTGTTCGATTATGTCAAACTCGGCCAAAACAAATAGATCTATTTTTCGCCGTTTATCACCGAGATTAATTGGAGTAGCAGCTAATTATCGTCAATATCTCGCGATAAGCGATCTTAAGTTGTATATTTTCCATTCGTGCGATAAAGTTCTTATTTTCGCGTCCTGGAAAGTGAATGTTGCAGCGGCGGTGTTATCACTGGCTGCGACCTTGAGATTGCCCCTCGTCAAAAAACAAAAAATAAATAAACAAACCGATCAGGTGATGTCAAAGTTCAAAACTGTTAAAACGGCGCCGGGTTGCGTAATACCTGCAGCCTTGTTCCTGGTCCTGGTGCCGTCGTCCAAGAGCGGCGCCTTGTTCCTGGCGGTGGCGAGCGTGACCAGCACGCAAAAGAGGCCCCACGTGAGCATCATCGCACAAGATTTGCAAAAAAACACACAACACTTCACTCCGTGGCAGTTTTATCTCGAATACATCTTCACAGATACGACTTATTTATGTAATAATAAGGTGACACTGTGACGTAGACGTACGAACGCGTCGCCAGCCTAGTGGAAACTGATTGCTAAGAAAGCACGACGTACGACTATGTACTATTCCCCTACTCCCGGCTCCTTCTATTTATCCTGTAGGATGGAGCGGCTGAGCTTTAGGATAAAGCTGCGCCTGCCAATCGGCGCCGCAGAAGAGGCTTTGCCCCCCACCAGAGCCACCCCGAGAGGCGCTTTTTTGCGATCGTGATCGATGGAAATGAGCGAGAAGTGAAAGTCTCTTGCGTCAGATGGAGGCGATTTGAGCGGTTTCTTGCTTTTCCGGGCCAACGAAGACCGCGTGTGGGGGCGGCCGCGATTGCCCTCGTTTTGGCCGAAAATCACAAGAGAGTGCCGACAGTCACAACAAACACCAATTTGTTGATATTTTCGTAATACCTCCAAATACACCGCGCGCTATCACTGATAAGTGACGATTCCGAGGAAAAATCTGAATATAAAGGACGAGGATCAGCCTTGGGTTCTGCGAAATTTTAAGTGTGACTCAAAAAACCCAGCATTTGTGAAACAGAATGGCCTACCGTTAAGCAATTAAAAAAATTCAACGAACGTGTTCAGACGCACCGACAAAGAGAAAAATTCTGCAAAATTTTTAAAATGATAGTATTGTAATGATGACAAATCAGGTGATTGCAGGTCTGTCACGTGCGTGTTCGTTTATTTAAGTAAATCCATTTTTGACAACATTTTAACAAACTTAAGTGTAGCGCCTTTTACGTCTCGAAAAAACTTGAAAGGAAAATTAGCAAGTCATTATAACAACACTGGGCTGTTAAATGAACCAATAGAATTTTTTAAAATTTCTTCCAGTTCTTTTGCAATCACGTAGCAGTTTCAAAGTTCGTTTTGTTTAAATAGCTTTCAAACACTTAACGACATTTAACATTCTTCCACGGGATTTTTATAACAAGGCTCAAAATTTTATCCATATTGCAAACGTTTGCTCTGGTTTTTACAAGTTTTAATTAGTTTTTTTGCACTCCAAAGATCATTTTGTGCCACGTAGCTTTGCATAAAACGAGTGCATGGTTTTAAGCACGTTTGAAGCGGTTGAATAATTTTTTTAGCTGTTTGGTTTTAGTTAGGGGTGCTTTTATTTATTTATTTATTTATTTTATTTATTTTATTTATTTTATTTATTTTATTTATTTTATTTATTTTATTTATTTTATTTATTTTATTTATTTTATTTATTTTATTTATTTTATTTATTTTATTTATTTTATTTATTTTATTTATTTTATTTATTTTATTTATTTTATTTATTTTATTTTATTTTATTATTTACCATTTATTCAAAATTTAAGCGGTTCAGAACCAAAATTAACTGCATTTTAGGTTTTCTTCCCTTTTAGCTAACTACCCTTATTTTAAAATTATACTTAATTAATCTTCTTCCTGAATTTTTTTAAACGTAGAAATTTTTTTTTCGGGGCTAGGGGTGATTTTATTTTAGAAATTTTTAAATTCCTATAGCCTTTAATTAGTTTGATTTTAATGAGCTAATTTAAAATTAAAAAAGTCAGATTAAGCTCGTAAAGGGAAAGTTCAAAACTAAGATTAAGTATACCTGTTTTTGAGTTAGGGGTGATTTTATTTTTGAAATATCAAGACCCAGTAACTTTAAAATCATCATTATTACATTTTGGGTGTTGTCAACGTTGTTGTCAGATACTCTTATTAAAATTTAAAATAGTTGCCTTTACTTTTTGAAGTATTGTTGGAAAGATTGGAAATTATTTTTTTCTTGCCATATTTTTGAGTTAGAGTTAGAGTTTGAGTCACAGAATGTTCAGCATTTGTTATTACACAGAGTGAGTTTAAAATTAATATTTTTATTATTATAATTTTTCAAAAAAGCAAAAAATAAACAATCGCCCTTTATAAAATAAAGCAGAATCAGAAAGATAAACTCTTTTTTGTGTAGTTATTAACAAGTTTTTTTAACTGTTTTACTATAATTTACTTCTTTTTTAATGTATTTTAAATTCGTCTTTTCAATGTTTTTGTACTTATAAAAATAAAGAAATATAATATCAAAAACAGTAAAAAAAATGTCGGTTGCCGTTAAAAAAAATTAAATGACGTCATTACTCTAAAACCAATTACGTTACAAATATCACAGTGGTGTCAAAATGTAGTATTTTTTAAAATAAAATCGACCTTTTCGAGGATTTTTTGAAAAATGATTCACACGAAAACATAATTTTTATGCGTTACTTTAAACTGCTGTAGGTATGCATATGAATTTTTTTCTACAATTCCTTAAAAGTAATTTACTTTTATGTCGCCGCAAAAAAAAATTATTACGTATGTTATTACGTGAGCAATGCTTCAATGTAGTTTTGTGCAAAAAAGTCTCGCTAGCACCAAAAAAAATTAATTACTTAAAAAAAAATTAAAATAAGACAGTTTCTTTAAGCATTTTTGCTCATTTAAGCATCGTTTGATTTAGAATGACACTAAAGTGTTTTTTTCATATTTGTATTTGAATAATTTTTATTATAACGAATTATAAGGAAAAAGTCTTGAGACAATCACATGCATTGAGAAAAAATAGGTATTTCAAAACGGCTGATTCTTTTGTGATGATTACAATTAGATCATCATGTGATTGATGACCGAGTGATGATTCCGAAAGCAATTGGTGACTAAATCGCACTCTTTTTCTCTTTTGTGCGGAATCAGATTTTAATATCGAACGAAATAAGAAGTAGGTTATGCATAGTATATTTTTGAAAAAGTTATTTAAAAATAGATGGTAAATAAATTTAGGAAGTGCACAGTTATAAAATTATCTGTGTGAACACTAAATAAACAGAATTCAGCGTATTTCAAGTCAAAAATAAAACCGGCTGTAAGGTCGCATCGTCGAATAAAATTTTAGAAAATTGCACAACAAGTGCCGATAAGTATCGAACCAGCCTTGATTAGGTCAGGTTTATTAATTGTTTTCGGCGCATTATCAGTTACTTAAGTCACATTTCCTGCAATTTCGCGTGTAAGCGCCGATTTTCGCTTGCCGGATCAAAATTCAGCACGCGTCCCCCATTTTTCTCCTGCAGCTTCCAGTTTGCGAAGTCGTCCTCGAGACGAGGCGTTTTTGCCAACATGCTCGCAATTTGTACGATTTCCTATCAACAGTAATCAGTCGAGACGCACTTTGGAGGAAATGGACCAAGGTCTGCCGAGCCGCGGCCGTATATAAGGCTTTCTTCGACAGAACTTACCTTTTATAGCCAGCACCGAGATCTTTCCATACTTGTACCGCCGACAAGAACAACCGAATCGAACGAGGCGCCACGTTGCAAAATTGCGCTAAAACCGCAGTTTCCTCGATCTCTTGCCCAACAGTTTCATTATCGGAAAATAAAGTCAATTGCAAAATCGGTTTCAAAATCTGTTGATTTTCGCGCTCGCTTCCTCAAAGTTGGCTCGGTTATCGGCTCCATTATTGCTGTAGCTTCCTAATGCTAAGCCTTCGCGGAACCCCCGGGAGGCCGGTATTCCCAAATCCAGAAGTCAAGAGTCTAATGGCGTTAACAGCAGGTCGATTAGCCCGGGAATTTGGGAATCCCGGCCCTTAACAGGTAGCGGTAATAAAGTGGCGTAAAAGTCGCAATTAGAATAGTAATTTGTGTCCCATTACATTACACACTCGCAGCCGACATCAATCATTGCCGCATTCTTTGCAGTTGACTTAAGACATATTTTTAACTCTGCAGAAATAAATCGAGTTATGATAATAAAGAGGGGAATAATAGACCTATCGAGTACATTTGCATGACATCATCTATTGTTACAATTGCTCCGTATACGAGGCGCGAGCGAAAAGAAAACAAACGGTGTTTTCGTGGAGTTGTGTCGATTATTTTGCGATGGAAAGATGGAAATAAGCGTCCGTCATAATTCGCAACATCTGGAAGAGATCAGGGGCGGCCATGCAAATTTGGGGGTGGACCGTTCGCGGAAAAGCGGGGCTTCACAGAAGCGAAAAATTGACTTTGTTGGATTTTATAACAAAAAGTTTATAGGCAAGAGTGTTTCCTTTCAGACTTTAAGTATTTCTAAAAACGGATCATTGTCTC
Source organism: Tribolium castaneum (assembly GCF_031307605.1). Classification (NCBI taxonomy): domain Eukaryota; kingdom Metazoa; phylum Arthropoda; class Insecta; order Coleoptera; family Tenebrionidae; genus Tribolium; species Tribolium castaneum. The sequence continues at coordinate 22,979,448 of NC_087395.1, read as the reverse complement.
CCTAATCTGATTATGATAAATTCGACTTTGTAAATAGTTTAATCAGAAAAGGAAGTTGAAAATCAGCGTGATGTGTCGGGAAAACTGTCACAATAAGACCGCAAATATTTCAACAATTATGCAAAAGAACGCCTTGAACTTTAGATAAAAATATTGTAATAATAATAATATTTATTTAATGCAACATCGCAAGTTACTTTACTGCACACAATTACAGCAATAAATATAATTTAAGCATCGAAAATACCATTTATCATAAAAATGTTGACTGAGTACACAATATGACATTTACATAATATTCTAACACTTTGCACATTTGTATAAAATAAATATTAAGCGCTCGGTTTTCAACCGGTCGTCAAAAATTGTCAAATTGTCAAGAAGATAAATATTTGCGAGGCGTCGGGAGCAACTATTTACCTACTCAAGTTGCGTAATTCTGCCTGAACTAACTTAAATCGTAATGTTCACCACAATATTTTTTTTAAAACTTTAAGTTCACGTGAGTGGCAAACAAGATAACATTTTTTCAAGACTTTTTATTCCATCAATTGACCCTTATTCCCACTTTCTGGCTTATTTTTTAAAGTTGTGGTAAGTAGGTAAGTGGTTTTGGATTTTAATTTACTTTTCTACATTTTTTTAAATACTATCACGTATTTTAATCCAACATACTTAAAATGATGATCAATTGCTTTTGACATTAAAAAGTTCAAAGATAAAACTAAGTGGAACTGCGCTATGTTATTTTGAAGACTATTTAGTTGATTTTTCGCCAGTGGGAAAATTAGTAAGTTTATGACTGTGTTTCTTCATTTTACAATTTTCTGAGATTTTTCCTAAATAAAAAGGCTCCAAACTGCCTAATTTTTGCCCCTTGGATAACCCTCTAAAATCACTGAAATTTAGGGTGTTTTAGGATAAATTAAAAGGTTTTAAATTCAGTCTAAATTTATCTCTGTTTTTCTAAAAAACGCTCCAAATCTAGCGTTCATTAATGAAAATAACGCATTTTTGGAGTACATACTTTGCAATTCTCTGCCTTGTTGTTAGCAGATTTTACGAGAGTTTTTTCTGAAAAAACTTCTTGTAAAAAAAAAACGCAACAAAATGTAGATATAAAATCTCTAGAAATTAGTATCTAAATTTGTTGGTAAAATAAAAAGTTCTAAAAATCTAGTGAAGCAGACGAAAGTAACACATTTACTTCAGATATTTTTTTATTCCTTTTTGTTCCTTCTTATTTTAGCAAAATGTTTCAAATTAAAATTGAACGAAACAAACCTTAGAACAGCAATTATGTCACATAAATACGAGTAATCTGAACTTTCTCGAGCAAAACGCTCGAAAATACCGCTTTTCAGACTGAATTTTTCAGTTTTTTTCAGTCTTTCTTCAAAAGCTGAATTTCTACATGGATTAATTTTCAGCTTAATTTATAGCCAAATCTCAGGAATTTTATGAGTTTCTTTAGAAAAACGTTTTCAATCAAGCCAAACAGTCAAGAATTTCAAATTTGTTCTGGGCTTTTATAGAGAAAGACCAGCCCTTAAACCGGTTCACTGGTGTCTCATTTGTCCCAAGAATGAGTAATTGGCCAACAATTATATAAATATATACTGTTTTGGTTTAATATTTCGAACTCAGTTGCAAATTGACCAAAAAAAATGTGTCTCTTGATACAATATTACGATTTTCTGATTCCCTGTTTTAGCTAAATAACCTAAATCAAACCGAACAGATGAAAATAGCTCACTTTAGAACCATTTTTATGACATTTGCTGCGTTATTTTAGCAAGATCTTTCAAATCTAGTGGGTTCCTCGGTGAAAAAGGCTGAAAATTTTATATTTCAGCCCTGATTTTTTTGGATTTTCTGTCCTCTTTTCTTGAGAGCTTTAAATTTGCCTTTGAAATAAAAAAAATAGATTTTTTTCTTATTCGAATTGTTTAAATACAGACTTTGGTGAAATATCTCGAGCTAGGTCTTCTAAAACCAACAATATGATCAAATCAAAGCATTTTACATAGAAAAGAACCAGTATTAAAGAATTTTTTTTGTTTTGTTTTGGAGAAGTCTTCCAATGTTTGTGAGTTTATAGTTAAAAAAAGTGAAAAACATTAATATCACCTCAAATTATCAGCTAATATGACGAATGAAATTTTTACTTTTAGGAGATTTGGTAGTATTTCTGAAAATTTTGAAACTGGACTAAATTTTTCGCAGATCTGTTATCAGGCTTCTTGACCTATTGGCACCACATTCCTCGCTTTATTTACGCGGAGTCATTTTTCTCGCCCAAAATACTTCGTCTCAAAAACGATAAAATCGTCAAATCTTGACCCCATGTAGACTTTTTCCGTCCCAACAGATACCCAGCCACAATATTTGCAGACACACTCATAGTATTTGTCCTTTATATCGCAGAATAATTCCCGTATCATTTAATGCACTCGTTATCAGTGCATTCGCAACGTATATTGACCGTATTAAAAAAATTCCCGTCCAATCCAAATTTTTTCCCGAGTGTGCAAAAAGATAAGGCCGATATTAGCATAACAATCGCTTTATGTGTCTGAATGACGGGCGCCACTGCGATGTCTATCAGCGGTCCCGAAAATGTTAATTGGACCAGACGATGGCGCCGCTGATGACGCGCTGATTTATTAAAGAGCACCATCTCGGACTGACCCGTGACATTTTCGATTTGTTGGGCGCATTTTACGAGCCTGATATGGTAATAGAGTAATTAAATATGGGCCATAAATACATTAAAAAGCCGTAAAGTGTACCGAGCACCTCGACGGAGGCGCTAAATTCGTTTAGCGAGAGCGTTAATTAATTACGACGGTTTTATAAGGTTGAGGACGCGATTACGTCCGCGAAAATTGATGGCGATTATCTGATTTCAGCAAATCTATCTATCTTTTTATAGACAAAAGTCATGTGGTTTTTTTTACAACGCTCGTATTGTGATAAAAGTGGTGGGGGCCCGCCGATGGTTTTGATTGGCACGTGTCAGAAAAATGGAAAATGTTCAAAAATTCCAAAGTACAAGTGCTATCTTCGAAAATAAACTATTGCGATTTTTCTTGATCAGTTCCCCTTGTGGGAGAGTATTTGTTTCGAAATTAATAACACAAACAAGTTGTTATTGTTTCCATTAACTATTACGTCTATTTTTTCAGTCGGCTGGAGCGACTCGTTTTGCTCTAAGCGAGACGTATTTTTAGGCAAAGTGACATCACTGAATTTTAATAATTACAGCAAAACAGTGTTCAATCACTTCAATTTGCAAATAAAATCGCAGACAATCGATGATTTTCAAATTTGAAGAAACTTTCGGAAAGTGTAAATCAAAGCCAAAAACGTACTGTCATTAAAGTGAGAGTTCGGTCTTCTGTTATGTTACAACTTTTAAAATGGAAATGTTTTGCATCTATATCTGAATATTATTCTACATTATATTTATTTACATGTATTAAATTATTCCATAACCGCTAATCTGTTAAAAATGTTAAAGGTTGGTAAAAATCTTAAAAAATTCCCAAGGCGAAGAACGAAATTCACACGAAATGTCAAAAATTGATTATAGACATTAGAATTAAAATATAAAAGGACAGCCAATGTCTCCAGCTAACTGCTTCACTACATCATTGTACAGACCACTGATTGCGATTTTTTTTCTCATAATCGTTTGAAATCATGTCAAATAAATAAAAACATTAACTATTCTCCGTTTTTACATTATTCAATCTTGTCTATTTAATTTTATAACATAGATCACTTGTAAAGAAATTAAATGGAAGCCAAGGTATTTCTGTCTATTCAATAGTTTCTATCAGAATTTTTACAAAGGTAATCACTAATCAATGAAACAAAGCAAAAAAGGGCCTTCAGGTTCATTTTCTGTAATGAAATTGAGCAAAAAGCTCAATTATACTACAGTGATTACGTTGTAATTAAATTAAAAAAGAATAATAGTAGTTTATTATACAAGTAAAGAAAAGTTGTCCATTTGGAAAGAAATCACGAGTGAGAATTTTGACCCACGAGTGGAGTACGCTATATACACCCGTTGTGCCAACTGTTTGGCATTTCTCAATATGAAACGTCAGATTATTTTTAACAGAGTTAAAGCAATTTTAAGCCTTGTTGAGTCTAATTTGAAGAATAAAATGTTGTATTCAACTCGTTTTCACTCGTGGTTTGATAATCCACTCGTGAAATAAAACGTCCGATTTACACTCAAACTCGCTGAATATTATATTAATATTATATTATATTGAAATAATACATCGTTATATACAAGTGAGAATTTGGACTCACGAGCGCGCTTGCTCACGAGTGAGTCACTTCTCACGAGCTTTATAATGGCTTTCAATCACGTGTGATGTGTGATATACGACGTTTTATCTTACAGGTGCATTGTAAAAAATAAAATTTCGAAGTGACCTGTGTTGCTATAGTTATGAAATAAACAGTATCATTGTTTTCCTCAATTTTTCCCAGATTTACTCACTTGTGAGTAGAGCTGACAGCTATATCTCCCTTGTGAGAGAAATTTTCTCTGACCGAAAACAATGATATAATCGTAAAAAACTGCATCTGTAAGAAAAAACTCTGTGTGCTAAGTAATATTTTCAATAACTTTTATAATTTTTTTATTTAATTTTATTCTGTTTAATTTTTTTGGCTTTTAATTTGAAAAATCAAAATTTGTATTAGCAATAACACTAATAAAAAATGTCGGTCCTCATAAAAAAATTAAATTGGCCTTTTAGTTCAATCTGTATATTTGAATTCTACAATTGTTAGATGGAAATTAGAAATTTGAAAATTTCCCAGAGCGCCTGTATGTGTTTGTGAAAAAATCGGCCCGCATCGGTAAATGTCTGCATGATTTTTCCCGTTGTAATCTTTACGACTTGAGTGTCTTTTACGAGGTTGTAAACCCGTTTTCCGCTTTTCGCCAATAATGTCGCCCTCTGGCAAATATTCGCCAGTGGCGCAAAAATAGCACGAACCTTGACTTTGAAAAAAAACTGCGCTAAGATTAGAAAGATGCGTGAGGAGGCGGAGAAACTGGGGTGGTGGAGTAAAGAATTGACATAGTTAGCTCGATAATATATTAAATTGTTCCATTTACATACAGTAGTAAATTAGCATAATAGCATTTACGTACGGCATATGACGAATTTAATAACAACAAATAGTCGTCATCAATCACGCCAGTCCATTGTTGTGCACTTTTTGTGGAATTCTTCCTGTCGTGCATAATTTACCTCGGATTTATGACAAAGGTCCGGCTCTCCCTCGGGCCCAATAATCTTTTAGCGCGGTGTTTAGGGGCCTTAGTGGGCCTAGGTGTCGGCCAAACAATCAATTATATCTTTTTATTGCACCAACGCCATAAACGTCAGAACCAAAAAACGTCGCATGTTCATTAAGATACAAACACATCTATAATTAAAATCTCGTCGAAAAATCGGCCCATTTTCGCTCGCCGCCACTGGTTGTTGATCCTGTTCGGATTTCGGCGCGCCGCAGGGCGCCGCTCCGGGGCCCCTCCTTTCCGGAAAGCCGCCGGAGGAAACTCGGCCCATTGTGGGCGACTTTTCCAGCTAGACGAGCTGTCGCCTCGGCCCGGTATTTCCCAGGTCCAGCTGTGTGGTCCAGTTGTTTCAGGTGAGAACATCTGTTATCGGGTACATGTTTATTGCACCTTCTTCGGATGCGAACCTGTCCCGACAAGCACGCCAGGTATTATGCCTCTTAAATTTTTCGACGTGATAGATAATGTGGCCACAAATTCGGGGTCCTGCAGTTACACCATTAAGCCCTCACGAGGAGTTATTTATGGCCGCAATTGTGCGATCGCCCGAGCGAAAATTCGCTGATGGGGGCTATTATGGGGCACGTACCGTTATTTCGGGGGGCACAGGTTTTCCAGTTTCGATCCATTTTCGTACTCTCGACCGCAAATTGTGACGTAAGCGGGCGTTATCTGGAGTGGCGTCTACACTTATTTCAAAATAGAAGCACTCAGCTAAATAGATGAAAAAATTTTGTAACACGCTTCCATGAAGAAAAATATTTGAACAGAACGAGCTATTGACTGATAATTCACTATCAAAAATATTTACGAAAATCTTCGATCTGATGAAAAAGTTATATCATTAGATAACGTAACGCTTTTAATTCAAATTAAAAAATTTTAAAACCAACTTCATAACTCAAAATGGACAAATATGTGTGAATAATTCCGCAATTATTAGAAATTTGAAATTACAAAAATATCAAAGTCTTGAAACTAATACTTTTCGAGAAAATTGCCAACAAAAGAAAAAATAAGTGTTGATAACTTGAAAACTTTTATGAATTTTGCAATTTGCTCGAGGCCAATCGATTCCCCGGATCATTTTACATTGGTTTAAATAGGAGAAAAATAAACAATACTATAAATAAAAAAATAAATACATAAATAAAAATAATAAAAAATGTGTGAACACACACTAATATCTTATACAAGACGATTAAGAGATTGACAAAGTTTAAGAAAAAAACAGTTTTTGTTAACCCTTCAAATAAATATGTTGGAATTTGTAAATTTAATAATAAAATAAGTTTAAAACATTTTATCTACTCTTGTGGTTAAAGAGTTATTTTATCTACTCAAAAAGTTGTTAAAGGAATAGTTTAACATCCACTCTAGAAAAAAATCTTTTACTAGATTTTTTTTCGATAAGTAGGTATTCGTCATTGTTTAGAAAATGCTATAATTCCCTAAGTTCTTGGGTATAAATTAATCACCATGTATATTTTCATCAACGAGTCGACTCTGAGAAAAATAATTTCAATTTTTTTCCCCAAAAAAATCTTTCGCTTTACGTATTTTGTCTTTGAGACCATAACTTTTTTTATTTCATGGAATATGCTAGCACTAGCGATGAAAAAATTAAGAATTCCAAAGTATTGGAAAACTGGGGAGAGGTGAAATGAGTATTACATTATCTCTCTCGCTAATTAGATAAAAAATGAAATGGAAAGAAGGACGCTTCTTCCCCAAATAAGTGTTCTTTGTCAAAAAAAGTTCCTTTTTTTCTTTTTTTTTTTACTTTTTTTTCCTTTTATTTGTAATTTTCTCAAAAATTATTAGTTGGAAAACAATGATCTTTTTTGAAAAAGATAGATAATTAAAAGAGCTTTCCAACGATAATAAGCTTCATGGGTTATCTCTGATAGTTCCGGAGTTATTGCTAGATAAATGTTCCAGTTCCGAAAATCACAAAAATCCGCAAAAATTAAAAAACCAAACTGAAAGAAATCGAACCTATTGATTTTTTTCTACTTTTAACAACTCGAGAGAGTTGTAAAGGCGTAGAAAAGCTCATGAAACTTCGCTAGAGCGAGTGAATTGTGAACGGAAAAATGGTTAAAACAATAATTTGTGCTGATTTCTCCACGATTTTCCCCGGATTGTGTAATTTCCTCGACTTTTTCGTCAAATCCGTAATTAAATAAACAAACATTGTGAAAGTACAGTTAAGCCGGGCCCCATAACCCCACACATCCTCTATTTTAGGAACAAGACACATGCAACACGACATAAAATTCAAATTTAACATCTCAGGTAAAACCGCGCGACAAATTCGTTATTCTGGTTTCAATCCGCCCATAAACCGGCGACTTTACGGCCGCCCCTCGAATCGGAAAAGTGTCACCCGACCCAAAAAAACTCTCCATCTCCATAAATAAGAAAAATCCCAAACTCCGTAAACATTTCCAGCCCGTCCACGCACTAATCCCCTAATTATCCCGCCGCGATCTGTCATGCAGTCAAAACGGCGTATTTGGGTGCTTTTTTTTGGGTCTGCTCCGTCCACCTTCCACGTGCTTGACGTTTAGGATTCGGGCCATAAAAATCGAATTATAGCACGGGCTCCGCCGGCCCCGAACAGATTTATTCGGCTTAAACAAGGCGGTCCCGGCTTTGTAAACAGTAATTGCTGGTTTATTGTGGGCTGTAAAGCGTTCCAAGAGCTGAATAGCTCGACAAAAAGCTCCAAACTCGACGGGCAATAATGGACTAACACCTCGAGTGACGGGCAAGTCGGTGACGATTTGTCGGATGGAATGTGGCCTTTGAAAAGGGTGAATGGGACAGGAAATGAGGTCGGAGTGGAGTGATCGGGAACTCGCGCCGGAAATTACCATCCTTGGAAGCGCGCTTTGTGGCAAAGGATTGTGGGGATTTGATGGCAAAAAACCCTTCCTCCGATTGCACTAAAACGTTAAAAACCGATTTCTCAAAATACAGGATGTTCCGTCTAACATTTTTTAATTTTTAATCATTTTAAATAATAAATTTGTGTCCTAGAATTGTTTCCGAACCAGTTTTAAAAATTCAGCCCAACGTGTCACCCCTGCAATTGACTCGAAGAGTCTTTTCCAATTCCAGGCCTCGCTCATCTTTAATACATTTTGTCGAAATATTCGGAAGTAAAATTACCGTTGGGGGCGCCACTGAGCTAGGTCGAAAACAGTAACCATAAATGGCGGGAAAATGTTTATTCGGATATTTTGAGCGTTGTACGAATTTTGGGGCTTCACAATTATTGCATTGCCTATGCGGAATGATTATTGTATCTTTGATGCAAGAAACTTATGTTGACAAATGAGAGATGACGAGGAAAACACGAATAACGAATGACTGTTTGGTTCACTTTCTTTATTGGAAAATTATTATAAAGACATTGAAAAGCCTACCTTTTGGCATAATTTACGTTAAAATGTATCAGCAGTTGTTAATCTTTATTGTAGTTTTGTAGATTTACCGCAGCATTTCATGATTTTTTCAGTGGAAAATTCTAACCTAAAATTCACACACTTCACTAATTTATTGGTTTCTTGAGCCAAACCTTGTGTTCGCTGTGATCCATTACTTATAATCTTTAATTAGACAACTGTTTAATAACACTTTGTAATCAAAATTTAAATATTTTTCACTTTTTATCCACTTTCAAGTTCCAACAATAAACACTTTATACCACGAAAAACTACAGAACCAAAGTCAACGCTAGTATTTACCACCACGTACTTTTAAAGTGATTCTTTCTATTGTAAGTAATTAACACTATACACGCAAAATTGTTGAACAATTCATTAAATGTCAGTTAAATGTGGAATTACGAAAATTTCTTTACTGTTTTCGACATAGTTCAAAAATCATCACCAGAGGGCGTCTAGTTAATTTTATTTCTGAATTTCGCCAAACCTTTATCAGAGTTGCATCAAGCAAAAAAGCAATTAGCCCCAATTGATTAAAATTCGCTTATGGAAATGTTCAGCTCTAATCGAAAAGTCGGCGTCAGCGGTCGTCAATTATCGACTTTACCCCAGTTGATTGCTGGAGGATCGTATGAATGAAGAGGCGCCTGGTTGACCTACTACTGTTTTTTACGCTTGTTATTGTTGTTGTTTTGGGTATTTATCGCGTAACGATAGCTTATCTCGGTCGTAACTAATAGACTGCCTTTGTTACACGAACTGAATTTATGGCAGGCGTCGTGAAAATTGAAGAGTCTCTGGACACGACGCGATAATGATCGATTGCAGGCCGGGGGCAGCTCATGACCCACTGTTTTGGCTTGTTTGTTATTTGGGGTGTTTATCAGCCGATAATTGAAACCTTGAACGAGATAACCTTTTTGGCACCTTCCATTTGTACGGATTTGTAAAAAGCGACGTCAATGGATATGTCACTCATTGATGGCGTTCCGAATTAGTTTTGGCGCGTTGTCACGTCTGCGTCCGCCCGAAATTCCTCGGGAGGGTTGTAGTACCTGAATTTTACTATATTTCTCTCGAACGGGGCAACAAAAGACAGGATGTCTCCTCCGCCGAGGAAAACTGAATGAAGAGCTGGCGCCGCACTGTCCGGCCCATTGTGCGCCCAGCACCTCCGAAGTGGGATTCTTTATTTGTCACCTCGCATTCCTCGCTTTGTGGCCCGTGATTGACACTCAATCGCGGGGCCGGTGGCCGGTTGTGCAAAATTTTCTCACTCACGCTGTAGATTCGGTGCCAGAGCCCACCGATAAGAGTGTTTGCGTTGCATTCCACCCGTATCAGTTCGCACCAAGATTCAATAAAGCGTCCAACTTTGACCTTCTTGCCGCTTTTTTGCGACACGCGCATTTTCGATTTTGTTGACAATTTCAGATGGTTTCCGCGTTGCGCCATTCGCAGATAAAACGCGACGCCAGGAAAATCACGCTGTACATCATTTTTTCAGCGCGATTGGATTTGCGTATTTTTAGATAAGTAGGACTCGCGAATTTATCGATCAGAAATTCGCGATCTGCGATAGATCAACAGAGTCCACTGCCAATTGCCGCGAAGTGATTCCACGCCAAAAACTCTTAAATTACTGTATATCTTTGAAAAAAATAAAATAAAATAAAACTTTCAAATAGGTAACTGTTCAATGTGTTTTTTTTAATTGTCGAATTATTCCCTCAAAGAAAAATTGTTTCCTCTTACTGAGTCATGCCCCTTTTTTATATCGAATGTCAAATTAAGGAAATAGATGTACAGTCACGATCAAAAAGAATGGCAAACAAGTTAATATACAAATTGTCCAGCTAGTTTACACAATATCCAGCTGGTTTATAAATTATCCAAACGTACACATTAACCGTATTATATCAAAAAGCTTTGTGGCTGTGTTTTTTGGGTCATTCTTTTTAAGCGTGACAGTACCTACATCAAGAGACGCGTTTTGGAAAGCTATGATCAATCTTTATCGTTTAAGTTAATTAAGAAAGCCACAAATTACGGTTAAAGTTCAAATATCTCTCGTCATAAAGTAGATTCTTCACAGAGATCACAAAACACGATAACTACTCTGGTGTAGCGCACAATTGCATAATTTCTTGAAGAAATTTACAAAAATCGGAAGAAGAGAAGAAGATCTCTGCGTGAATGGCACCGGCGATAACCCTTTAAAAGTTTAAAACATTTTATCTACTCAAAAAGTTGTTAATGGAATAGTTTAACATCCACTCTAGAAAAAATCTTTTACTAGATTTTTTTTCGATAAGTAGGTATTCGTTATTGTTTAGAAAATGCTATAATTCCATAAGTTCTTGGGTATAAATTAATCACCATGTATATTTTCATCAACGAGTCGACTCTGAGAAAAATAATTTCAATTTTTTTCCCCAAAAAAATCTTTCGCTTTACTTATTTTGTCTTTGAGACCATAACTTTTTTTATTTCATGGAATGTGCTAGCACTAGCGATGAAAAAATTAAGAATTCCAAAGTATTGTAAAACTGGGGAGGGGTGAAATGAGTATTACATTATTTCTCTCGCTAATTAGATAAGAATGAAATTGAAAGAAGGACGCTTCTTCCCCAAATAAATGTTCTTTGTCGAAAAAGTTCTTTTTTTCTTTTCGTTTTTCTTTTTTTTAATTTTTTTTCCTTTTATTTGCAATTTTCTCAAAAATTATTAGTTGGAAAATAATGATCTTTTTTGAAAAATATAGATAATTAAATAATAAGCTTCATGGGTTATCTCTAATAGTTCTGGAGTTATTGCTAGTCATTCTTTTTGATCGTGACTGTGCCTACATCAAGAGACGCGTTTTGGAAAGCTATGATCAATCTTTATCGTTTAAGTTAATTAAGAAAGCCACAAATTACGGTTAAAGTTCAAATATCTCTCGTCATAAAGTAGATTCTTCACAGAGATCACAAAACACGATAACTACTCTGGTGTAGCGCACAATTGCATAATTTCTTGAAGAAATTTACAAAAATCGGAAGAAGAGAAGAAAATCTCTGCGTGAATGGCACCGGCGATAACCCTTTAAAAGTTTAAAACATTTTATCTACTCAGAAAGTTGTTAAAGGAATAGTTTAACATCCACTCTAGAAAAAATCTTTTACTAGATTTTTTTTCGATAAGTAGGTATTCGTTATTGTTTAGAAAATGCTATAATTCCCTAAGTTCTTGGGTATAAATTAATCACCATGTATATTTTCATCAACGAGTCGACTCTGAGAAAAATAATTTCAATTTTTTTCCCCAAAAAAATCTTTCGCTTTACTTATTTTGTCTTTGAGACCATAACTTTCTTTTATTTCATCGAATGTGCTAGCACTAGCGATGAAAAAATTACGATTTCTAAAGGTATTGTAAAACTGGGGAGGGGTGAAATAAGTATTACATTATTTCTCTCGCTAATTAGATAAAGAATGAAATGGAAAGAAGGACGCTTCTTCCCCAAATAAGTGTTCTTTGTCAAAAAAGTTCCTTTTTTCTTTTCGTTTTTTTTTCTTTTTTTTTTCCTTTTATTTGCAATTTTCTCAAAAATTATTAGCTGGAAAACAATGATCTTTTTTGAAAAAGATAGCTAATTAAATAATAAGCTTCATGGGTTATCTCTAATAGTTCCGGAGTTATTGCTAGTCATTCTTTTTGATCGTGACTGTACCTACATCAAGAGACGGGTTTTGGAAAGCTATGATCAATCTTTATCGCTCAAGTTAATTAAGAAAGCCACAAATTACGGTTAAAGTTCAAATATCTCTCATCGTAAAGTAGATTCTTCACAGAGATCACAAAACCCGATAACTGCTCTGGTGTAGCGCACAATTGCATAATTTCTTGAAGAAATTTGCAAAAATCGGAATGAGATTCTCGTCGAGAAGAAGATCTCTGCGTGAATGGCACCGGCGATAACCGGTAATTTTTCGCCGTGGCGTAATTTATGCCTGGATATAAAACCCATTGACAAACGCCACAGTTCGACTATTAAAAGTTGCGGTCGAGCGGCTGGCATTACCGCATGATATATGCATTTATCCCATAAAGATCGGCCATTACCTGGCTGTCCGACCGCAAAAATGCGAATGTGAACGTCCACGCAATGCGAGAACGGCAGCTTTACAATGTTTCTCACTACCGGTGGCGCCGATTAAAGGCGCCACCACACCGCAACTGCACCCGCTTTCAAGATGGCGCCGCTGCGGCCATATTGCTGCAGAGAAAATCGGATTGTTGGAAGCGGCGCCAATTAATTGCCATCTGATTAATTATTCATCGTTTAGAAAGACACATGCTATTTCAGGAATCGATTCAATTCGCTGCTGTAAACACAGTCGGGCAAAAATAGCATTTTTTGATTCGAAGGCGTCGTAAATGATGTGACGGGAAAAACACGCAAACACTTTACATGGCAAATGAGAGATTGTTGATTTCCTATGGCCCTCGGCGGCGGTTTGATGCTTTCTGATTGCGTAACGCGGACCATTATGTGTACGGATACGGCGCGTTTTGCGCGGTTCTGGCAATCTGGGCCATTGTTTGGCAATTCCGGCACGGAGGCGCAACAGAAATGTCTTCACCCCCAGGTCCAAAATCGTTAAAAACCTTCTAAAAGTTTTCAGTTCCTTCCTCCGCATAAGAAATGTAGATAAATCCGGTAAACACTATATACTTTTTGAAGATATGAAATTAAACACGATTAAAACTAAGCTTAGTGTCATCAGAAACGGTTTAGAAACCAAACAAAGATTATAGATTAAGCTAATGCTAAACATGAGATAACCAGCAGATATCGATAATACCGAGCCCCCAAACAAATTTTACTTAAAGTGGCCTCCCATTGTTAAATTGTGTTGGCAACATTGAAAGAGACAAGAAAATTAATAACTGTAGGTACAAACTTTTGCTATCAGGCCCGGTTAGTAGGGGTGTCATTCTTTTTGATCGAGACTGTACATCAGTGAAGTAGGCAAAGCAAGTCAAAATTTCAATCAAAATTTAAACTTTTTTTGAAAATTATTGGTTTTGCATCTTTCACTTCAAAAAGTCAAAAATGAAAATCCAAAAATTTTCAAAAAACCAAAATTTTTCGAAAATGACTAAACTTAGTTAAAGGGGAAACTGAGGAAATTTTAGGGAAATTAGGCCAATTTGATCAAAACTGACTGAAATCACAATATTATTGCAACGTTGGAAGAACTTTCAGGAGGACAAAAATTAAATTTTTTGTTTGTTCTAACTGTTCTAAGAAGCGCAGGGTCTTCACAATAGCAGCATGTAGAAGGTGTACCTATATGGTATGTTATACATTATCTGTCAGGATTCAGAACGAGAATAAAGAGCAAGCATCCAGGACTTTTAAGTTCCTAGTCTAAGTTATGAAGGAGATGGAAATCTCCAACACAATTCAGCCTATTTCTGGCGCAAATCGTTTATCAAACGCGCTATGCCTGCAGAAGCTTAGCTCGGACAAAGGAGCTCTGGTTGTGTTTTTGCAAAATGAAGGTGCGCCGTCTGCAGGGTGGTGCGCCGAAGTTGGCAATTCTTCAATTAAGCACTGACCCAGGCATGGAGGCGCGATGATGAGCGAGATGAGGACGGCTGGAACAACGACATAAATAACGGCGAGAAACCTGAATGAAAATCTGGTTTCGGTACACCCACGAATCCACCTCTTTTAGCGAGTGAGGCGTCACGCGCGAAGCTGTTGCATGACGGCGCCACACTTCATATTACAAGCCACAACAGATGTCCACCGAAGAACAAAAAGACAAAGGATGGCCCGAGGTGAACAACAAGAACGATTAATTTGGGGAGCGTTAGAAAGAATCTCAATCGCCTTGAAAAATTCCTCGGTGGTTATACAGAGACGCACGTAGAAGGAAATTGCAAGTTTCTTCTTCATAAAATATTTACGGAGGTTGGACGGATGTTTTTGCGCGCTTTGTAATAACACCAAGGCAAAGGACGACGGGGAGGGTGCAAGCGATATGGAAATAACCGCCGAGGACGATCTACCGCCATATGGCGCATTTCGGAGATTGTTCACCTGATGGGAGCTTCGGCGAGCCTTTGATACGTGCATAAATACATTCTTAATCGAGAAGACGCCGCAGAATGCACCGGTACTGTACCGAGAACAGCGCAGACATCTTGGAAAAGGCGGGGTTTCACCCGATCCCCAGTTTTTGGACAATTTTCAAAAATTGATACAAAAAAAAACACTTCAAGGAGAAAGGAAAAAAGTGATACAAGAACAGAGGATTTCGGAAAGAAAAATCAAAGTAAATGAAGAAGAATGGAGAATTGTAACAGTATATATCAAACAAATGAAGAAAACAAAGCAAATCTTAGACGAAAATATAGAAGCTACAAAAAAGGAGATTTTAATGCGAGAAGAAAGAACGACGTAGAGAAAATAAAAACAAGACAAACTGGAAAAAAGGAGGGACTAACATTAATTGAAATGATCGAAGATAGGGGATGGGGAATTTTGAATGGCACAAAAAGGGCGGTTTAGAAGGAGAATACATGACGAAGCATGGGAGAAAATTGTCAGGTTTAAGGCAGGAAACAGAGTAGAAGCAGACCATATACCTTCACAAATTACAACAAAAGGACAAAGTACAAAGAAAAATGTAAGAAGCAAAAAAGAAGAAAAAATATTCAAGTAAGAACCAAATGCAACGAACAAGCAAAGCAAAAGTATAGACTTTTTCTTAAACCATAGCTACTTGTGACAAAACGTAACAATTGCTGGAATAAAGAATATGAAAAACTGAAAAAAGAAGCTAGAGATAAACTAAAAGAATGGAAAAAAAGGTGTAGGTACAAAAACGGAATAGGCAATAGGTAGCAAGAAAACTATACGAGAAAAAGTGTAAAAAAAAACACAGAAAGAAGAAGAAGTAAACAAAATAAAGGAAATTAGAACAAAGTCAGAAGTGTATAAATTTATTAATAAAGAAAGAAAAAGTAAAGACAAAACAAGCGAACTTACAAAAGGAGAAATAGGAAAACAAAAAGTTAAAAAAAAGAAAGCTATAGAAGAAAACATATTTCGAAACGAAGCAAAAGATAGTGCACTAGAATTTATTGCTTACCCTCTATTTATTTAAGAAGTTTTGTTTTTCAAAAAACATAGACATTTTTCATTTTTTCGCTGATTTTTTTTCAAGATTTTTTTCTGTATGCGTTTTACTCAGACTTTTTCTATCATTACTCATTGTGAACTTTCTAATATAATATGAAAATTTGAATTTAAACTACTAAGAACTTCTTAAAACCCATTCACTCAACAATTTACTTACAAAATAAAAAAATAGGACGAAAACTAAAAATCTGATCAATTAATTAAAAAAAATGAAACCCGTCTATTTAGGTACTACGTATTTTTTTTTAATAAATATATATTTGCGCCCCTGCCTGGGCTATAGCCCATTTAGCCACTATGTAAATATGCCACTGAAGGGGCCAAAGATCAGCCGCAAAATTACCGGGGAATAACTTTAGAGGGTCGTTAGAACATTGCGTGTGGAGCTAAGAGTGTGCGAGTTTGAAAGGGAAAAAGTTTTAAACGGAAATGGTGAAGGAAAAGAATGGATGAAAGAAGAAGAAAAGAAAAATAAAGGCTAAATATATGTAATGTAGGCAATAATAACATTATAGAGGACAGCAATTGATTTTTTTTCATCATCAATAGTTTTGTGGAGGTCTAGAGTTTGTAAAATAGTAACTCCGGGGCACAAGATTCGTAAATGGCGCCACTTGAAGTCCAAGATGGCGCCATGTTCAGGCTCCTTTAATTTCCTGCGCGCTAACGGTGCGCATTGAGTGATATAAGTAGGTATGTGATCGAAACTGATCGAAAGGCTTATTCCCGTGCATGTGCACACGCCGGCGGCGCCAACGCGAGTTGAGTGATGAAAGCCATCCTCGAGGCGCCCACAACTCGGACTGTTGACCCCAGTGAGCTCTGCGACTTGCATTTTTGCCATCGTTTCGAATTGGTATCGCGCAAAAAAGCCGTTAACGGCCTTCTGCTTAATGAAACGGCTCCAGTGTTTACGTCTGTTTGCAACTTTGTGGCCGTTAGATTGTACATTTTGCATAAGGCGACGCCACTGTGGCGTGTGAAACGCGGCCTGTTTTGAAATTGGCGCCGAAATGCGGCCCCGCCTCCAACATGGCGCGCGGTTTTTGGATCGGTTTTCCTCAAAGCGGCCGATTTGGGCCAAGTTTGAGTGATAGGTGAATAAAGGCGACTTTGGGAGATCTCATTGATGATTATTGCAGCGTGATGATGAGATAAGGCGAAGAATTCTTTTGTAGTTTCGGCGGCCATCTTGGGACCCATTACAACCTTTATCTGTAGTCGAGCCGAAAAAACTTGATTTATGTGAACGATCACGTGTTCTTTTATTAAACTTGATTGAATTAGTGACATCATTTCGTAATTTTGATCAATTAGGGCGACGTCGGGACGTTTAACGAACCATAAAAACGGTTGGCTAATATCGATCCTGATTTACTTAATCGCAGCTTTAAACTATTTTACGACTCCCGTTATGGGCTTTTAATACAATGTGTGCGAGCTTCATAAACAGAATAATTACGGACTAGACTGTCACTTGCGTTTTGCTTTGTTTCCTCATAATCTAACTAATAAATACGACTGATAAACTTGTTTGCTCGCTGGTGAAATACGAGGGATCCGACTAATGTGATTTTCGGAAAATGGGACTTAGGAAATTCGATTTAGACGTGAGAGGTCGGTCGGTAAACAGTTTTATCGTTGATTTGATTTTATCGCTTCCAAACGACGTAAATCAATCGTAAGCTCCTTCAACGGCAGCATTAGGCACCTACGAAATCGAGTTACAAATAAGTACTCTTGAATGAAATTTTTATATTAAATAGCCGGTTGATCAGACACTAGTACCACCTTTAATTACTATTATAGCTACATCTAAATGTACCTACGTAATTAGGATTAATAAAGTATAATCTTAGGAAAAGTAAAACATTGATAAACAAGATTAATAGCAACACACGTAATGTTGCCAAAATATCTACACAAAATCTTTGATTTCAACCGAAAATGATACGTGATGCAGAACTAAGTGGGGACCCGAAATAATAAGCATTTTTCGAGAACTTAAAACTTGAGACCAAGATTAAATTATTGCGCCGCCATTGCATTCCACGTACAGTCACGATAAAAAAGAATGACACCCCTACCAACCGAACGCAAAAGTTCAATTAAAATTCATTTACAAACTCTCCAGCTGGTTTATAAATTACCCAAACGAGTATATCTAAAAGATTTGTGGCTGCGGTTTTAGGGGTGTCATTCTTTTTTGTCTTGACTGTACCTATTAATTGTCATAATTTTCATTTAAAAACACATTTATTTCGTCTAAAAAACGCCGAATTGAGTCGGAAATTGAAAGTAAGGCCTAAAGTCTAATCGAGTTTTTCAAGATTTTGTGCACATTTTTTATCTAAAAACATAATTATTTGGCAAAATTTGACACAAAAAATCACCGAATAGATCCGTCCCTGGATTTTCTATCATTCCTTCGTAAGAGGATAGAAAATCGGAAATACTTTTACATCTATTTTTAGATGAAACACGTTGTAGAGAAAATACCTGCATTTGTTCGTTTTTCAGAAACCAATTGAATTGTCAGTGTGAGACTTATGATTAATAACCGTAGGAAAAAAGATCTAGACTTTGCGGTCTGTTCATGAAATTTAAATTGAAATTAATGCGTTTAGATCGTCGATTTATATTTAGAAATGTTGTAAAGTCTGAATTGGTATTAATTATTTAATTTGAGCGTATCGAAGTGACGATCGCGACTTTTTCCGTGAATTCGGTGAGAGAGCGTTTTCCTGCGGCCAGTGGCGGCGGTCATAGACAAGGAATACAGTAAAACTTCTCGTGATATCCATTTATTTCTTTATTAATTTAAATCAATAAATAAATAAAATATGTATTTTCGTGCAAGTTTCTGGCTTTGAAGTTCGGATGAGAGAGGTTTGTCTGTAGATATCAATCGGGCGGTCCGCGGTAGACACACAATGATAGCGGCGTGAAAAATGCGCGTGTAGGTGTTGTGCACTATTAGCGCGGGGATGATTTATGGGGGCCTCGCGACGGGCGCCCCTGGCGGGGGTCTCGCCGTTTCTCGGAATGTCTAACACCCTCTCGATTATGCACGCTCATTTTTATTATTAATAAAGCAAAGGATAAACACTCGCAGGTATAATAGAGCGTTTAACAATGTCTGAAATATCCCCAATCAAGGACGGTCCGGGTCTTTGTGTGGAGGGCTTTTTTACGAAGGAGATACCTGGAGTAAGCGCGTTATTTATCGGCGGCGGCGGACCCGACTGTCATTGAACAATGTCGCTCTTGATGATGCCAATCTCATTTTCCTACAATGGCCGTCACGCCTAAAATTAGGCGCGACGAGACGCCCGGATTCCGGACATTCCGGAATTCGCATTCTTATCACACCACTATTACAACTATCGGAAAGCGGACAACACCACCATTTAGCCCAATTTATCAAAAACGCAGTAAAATTAATGAACAAAACCTTATCATAGAGGCGCATTCTTGTAAAAGTTCAACACGTTAATTATCAAAATACTAGTTATTTCATAAATTAATTTATTAATGAAGACGATTACTAACTGATATCTGCTGTTTAATTGTTGAGATTTTTAATCGAGCGAGTTGTTTACAACATTTTTTCGTTGACCGCAAGCTCTTGTTCTGGTGACAAATTTAAAATTAATACCAAATCAATTTTATCATTTTTATCGCACTGTCATTAAAATTTAGTGTGAACTAGATCAAAAAAAAAACGGTGGGTCGCTAGCTCAGAACATTCCGGAAATATTAGATTTAAAAAAATAGAAAACCAAGAAAAAAAAGAAAATAGCCACAAATTAGTTCCAGTAATAAAAAATTCTTTACGGCTTGGAGTACCTACGTAATAAGAAATAAAATATTAAAATAATGATGATTTGATGGCTACCTCTAATATTCGATAATTAACAATTCAAAGAAAAAATTAATTTCTCAATTTTAATTACTTGTGATTTCTAGAACTTTTTAGACCACGTCATGATTTCAAATATGTATTCCCCATTCAACGTTTCTTGTAAATTAATCACACTGCAAGGTTTTAAAAATATTAAACAAACAAATCATTTTCCAGAAACCAATAGTTGGATAATATTTAAATAAAATATTACCTGAGTGAAAGGAACTAATCAAATAATAAAAAAATTAAATACACTGAGTTTAATTTAATTTAAAAAAGGTCCCAAATTCATAAATTATTGTGTGGTAAAAAAAGCTGCTCTTCGAGTTTTTTTCGAAATTTGCACAGTTGCTTACTTAAATAAGCTGTTGTGCAAACTTCGAAAAAAATGTTTGACTTAGATTTTGTAAGTTTCAATAATTTTAGACTTCAAAAAATAAGTTAGTTCGTCATCACAGGCATTTTTCCAGGAACTTAATAAATGCAAGTATTAAGCGATTTAATTTCAAGCTCCATTTACTGTTAACTTTTTTTCATAAAAGCAAATAGTGCTAAGCGTGTTTCTGCATCTAAATAAGGTACTCTACATTCAAAATAAAGTTGCAACTGCTTTTTGTTTGTCAATAAAAGACATTACATTAGGTATCAAAGCCTTAGCTAAGACATTCTGCCGAATTCCTTTCTGAAATATTTAGAAAAAAGCATCATTATTCTGACTTCCAAATCAAAATTTCCACGTTTATTTATTAACCGAGCAACCAAAAGTTTATTTTCCACACTTTTATCATATTGTTGAATAAATAATTAATGTTAGTTAAAAAAGAGAATTAAACCGTTCTCATGTTAACGTTTAGGAGCTTTAGAACTTAGTTTATTCAGTCAAAAAAAAACATTTACGTTCTTGCGAAAATGTAAAATCAACAGTAGGGATAATAACAATAAAAGGAAATCAATGAAACAATTTGTGTTTTATTTCATTCTTATGATAATGTTATGTTTTGAATGCAGCTCTAATTGCGTATTTTGTTTTATCTGCAGAGATTAAAAATTCATTAATGGTGGAGAGATTTGCATAATATTTACGTTGACGGCTGATTTTATGATATTTTTTACAACATAATAACGGCTCTATTGACAGCTCCGTGATCAAGTCACTTACATTTCGAAATTTTAAATTTGTGTCGCATTTAAGAAAAAATCTCCGTTGGCGCGTTAGCTCGTCAGCGTCCGCTTGCATGAACCCCAAGTGGCCGTCGATGATTTTCAAAACGGCCCATTCAATTAACCGGCATTTATGCTCGAGTGCTGGCTCTAGTTTATGGCACCGTCTCGGCATAAATTACAATAAGAAAGAGATTTAGCGCGAAGATTCCAAATTGAAAAAGTGCAAATTGCATTCCGGATTGCATTTAAATAAATACGCGGCAAGTGAATGTGTTTCTTGTTGACACGTTGGTAAATTGGTTTCGGCGCGTTGCTTTTTTCCCTATCGCTGATTTGATCGTGCGGTTTAAGCCGGCCGGCGATTTCCCCGGGGAGAAGCGCCGCCCCCGAGGGCCCCGAGCGGAAGCCGCTTTTAATTAAGTGCTGTGTCATTTTTATTTATAACGATTCGCTAATACCGTATTTTAAGTGCATTTTTAATTAGTTCGCTCCTTTAATTGTGTTTCCCATCTCGTTGATGGGCTGATAAACGTGCCAGATAGTGGACACTTGGCTGAATTCGCTCCAATCGTTGTCATTGAAACGGCATTAGACGATATGACTAACAGCGGTTTTTTTGCCGTTTACATATTCAACAATTGCTCTCAACGACGTAATTTCATTAACGACGTCAATTAATTATTCATCGGCGGCGAGGAAAAATACTACAGACGAATTTTGACGGAAGTGACGTCCATAAGGCACCTGCTGAGAAAAACCGAGCGAGGCTCGGCCACGATTTCCATTCTAATCATATCTTATTTATGATTGTGGTAAATTCTGTTTATTTTTGAAAGATATCGGTATTTCCAATCTTGCTTGCCAAATTCTTGTTTGCAATCAAAGTTTAATGGAAAGATGTTCCAACCAAAAATAAATATCAAATTACAGTCAAACGTTGACGCTCTATTTTGTCACCTCTCAACTGTGCCGATTCCTCGCCAAAAAACACAATATTACATTTTAATTGTTAAAGATAAGATACGATCTTAAAAAAATACAAGCACTTCGTACAACGGACGTCTTAACAATTAATTGCTGAAGCACCGATAAAAGGTCATAGTTCCATTGTCTAAAAGTACAAATGAATTTATTTACTCGCTCGTACTTGTACCACTTAAAAATGCTAAAAATTAGCTTTTCAGGGCTTTTGAGCAACACAATTTTCCATTTCAAAATAAAACCACAAGCTCTGATTATTTATGTGTTCCTCCAATTATTTGTGTTCCTAGAACGTAAATAAATAAATAAAACAATTTATGTGCGAGTGATTGTTTGTCGGGTTGGCCCTTTATTTTTTCAAAACATTTAATACTTATTGAGAAAAAATTTCTTCAATTAAGTTACGAGAATTCGCACGAATTTCACAAAATAATGAATAAAACTTAGTGCGCCATCTGTTCATCAATTCTTGAAAAAATAAAGAAAATCTTAATAAATCCCATAACAAGATTTAGAGAATTTTTATTCTGTGGGTATGCAACCAGCAATACAATTAATTAAAAGTTTAAAACACCGGCCCCTTTACCCAAAATAAATCAATTTTTGTATTGGAATGTTCTTGTTGTTGCCAATAAATCTGTTGTTTCAAATTAAATGGGTAATTTGATTGTTTGACTCATTGTTGAAAAACTGATTATCGCCCGGTTAAATTAGGATTTATTTGTTTTGTGTTGAATTTAAATGCGTTTTATTGGGTCGGTGACTGGGGGGTCATTAGACGAGTAAAGCTGGTGCGGGCGCCTAATCGAGTCGTCGCGCAATGAAAATAAAAGAGTGTTTCATATGAAATGTGATTTATTTGCGGAACTGCAATCAACTACTGTCTTCAACCATGTTAAAAAATCTAAATAAAAATATGTATTGTATTGTCACACATTCGCTTTCCTTGAATTCCTTGACAATAGGTGAAATGTCACAAGAAGCATTAAAATAAATCTTTTACCAATCAAGCACAATACAATATATTTCACATGATTGACATTCATACATAATCGCAAAAGCGATACCTAAAATAGTTTCAGTAATTAATATTAACTAACTAGAGTAGCGGAAAACAATCTCTCGTTTTCGACCATTGTACAGAGTTCCAATAGCTTGTTGCAGATCTCCAAACACTGAACGATTTTAATAAACATGTTTTGTTCTTCCTTAGTCTTTGAGAAAAACGTAAAAATCAATAAAAGAAAAACATGTTGATTAAAATTTATTAAATTATAAGACAATAAGTTAATAATATAAATTTATTTCATAATACAGTATGTTGACAAACGGGAATGTTCACGAGACTGATTAGCCAATATATATTTATGACGGTTTTTATTTATTTTTCAAATTTTATATAAATCACTTGCGCTCCGCTGTTTGTCAAAAAGAAAACCTATTTCTCAACGGCTATCCGTAGACATGAATTACGATTAATGCAAAAGAAAAACCAAGAAAAGTAAACAATAAAATGTTTTGAGCTGAGCTCAATAAAAGATGTCCTATGATGAACATGGAACCTACCATATGTTACAAATAAAACACCTCACACGAAAACTACTGTACAAGTTATAAATACACTTAAAGTATGTACCGAAAATACAAAAGAAACCACGTGTCTTAGCTGGTAGGACTCTACTGTTTGCCCTCCATACCTACAATAAAAAATCAAGAAAACACGTTAAACGAATTTATTAAAGAGAGTATGTTCGACAAACAGTGGATGTGACAGTTGTTAATTGCAACATATGGTATAGTAACATTGACAGTCCCAATCACAATAATTTCAAGTGATTGCTTCTGAACAAAAAACTGAAAAATAATCAAAACACTGCACTTTAACGGTTGGCATTCTTCAGTTGGTTTGAGAGCCAGTCCAGACCCTCGTATAAACCATCTCCGCTAGTTGCACAGGTCGCTTGGATGTACCAGTTGCGATTCCTCAACGAGTGCAGTCCCAACTTATCCGTAATCTCGGCTGCGTTCATTGCATTCGGCAGATCCTGCTTGTTCGCGAAAATTAAGAGAACGGCATCCCTGAGCTCGTCCTCGGCCAACATGCGCATCAGCTCGTCTTTTGCCTCGCCTATACGCTCCCTGTCGTTGCTGTCCACTACGAAGATTAGGCCCTGCAACAGCCGATTGCTAACGCAAAACTACTTCAACCGACGCTTCCGACTTCCGATCTTCTCAATCCACGGACACAACACGACTTCTAAGCTTGATAATTGCACCCAAATTCAAATTTGCGACGAAATACCGATCACTCGAAACGTATTTCCGGGCGATTAAAGCGTGCCAAAACAACAAAAACTCATAAAATGCAGGCAGGAGATCGGGTTTCCGAATCAAAGTATTTGTTTATTGTGCTTTAAAATAAGTTGCATTAAATACGCTAAATAGAGTAAACAAGCACAAGGAAGAATTTTCATCCAGTTATTTTATTTAAACTGGTAGTTCTAACGAACTTATCCTCGTGTTTTGTTTGATATTTCCAACAATTACTAATTCCGAAGCATCAGATTACATAAGTAAAACAATGCAATTTAATTTTTATCAGTGTAAAATAATACATTCAGACATACTGTTATATCCTCCATTAATAAGTTGTTTTTTAGAAGGAAAAATTAAATACCTGGCATTTGACTGACACATCTAACTAATTTGAAGTCCAGTATAACATTTAATAAAAAATTATGCATTATACATAGCACGTAATATAAATACATAATTATAATTATATATAAAAAAATAAAAAGGAGAATTCATCTCTTTCTAACTAACACAAATGACAAGTCATTTGGCCACGAGAGGGTCCAAAGGGAAATAATGATAAAAAATACCAATTTTTTTTAAGTTTTCTGGATTATTTTGTGTATGCATGTTTTTGAGATTAAAAAAATTAGTACGCAAAATACTTTGAATGGAAAAAGGCATTATTTTTCCGTATTTACGTGCTTATTATTAGCACGTTTCTCGCCAAAAAAGACGAAACACAGACGATTTGGGTCGAAAATAATTACTACGAAATCATTTTTCGACCGTGTAGTTACGTTTTCTAGCCAGAAATCAATAAATATTGTGTTATTTCTGTCTTTTCAAGCATTTAACACGTTTTTAAAAATGTGCAGCTGGTCTCACTTCGATGCGGCTGTCTCTATGAAAATTACATACCAACATTATGAAATGGTAATCAAACTGATTAAAATATAAATGTGAAAACGGCAAATCGAATAAAACTTTTAATAAAAAACATAAAAAATAAAAAACAGGGCAATATTCGTTAAAAAGACAGAAGAAAATACAAAAATTTGACCTTTTTCAAATTCGTTATCACGGTGATTTCCCGTGTGATAACTTCCTGATATCTATTAATAAAAACCATTGGTTAAACATCACACTGATTCGTCATCTGTCCCCTTATCACCTGTTGCGTGTACGAAATATCGACAATTCAGACAACGTGCGTAAATTTTGATGACGTCACCGATTCTGTTTTTCACCTGTCAAATTCTCAGAGGGCGCATTAATCGCATTTAAAAAAAATCGAAAAAATTCCAACTCATAAAACCCGCCCCCGGCCCGTTTAATTGAAACGTGCAATAAAACTGCCAAATCATTACGACGCAAATAAAATTCACTAAACGTAGATTTAAACAGCGACGTCACATACCTGTGTGTTTTGGAAATAGTGTCTCCATAACGGCCTAATTTTGTCCTGACCGCCGACGTCCCATACTGTGAAGCTGATGTTCTTATATTCTACAGTTTCGACGTTAAATCCTGGAAATTGTTTTGGTTATTTAGGTCAGCTGGTCCTGTTTGTGAGAAAAACAGACACGTGTCTGTCAAAGGAACGGTCTTACTCACCAATTGTGGGAATAGTCGTAACGATTTCTCCTAATTTAAGTTTATATAAAATAGTGGTTTTACCCGCAGCGTCTAGCCCTACCATCAATATCCTCATTTCCTTCTTGCCAAAGAGGCCCTTGAATAAGTTCGCAAACACGTTCCCCATGTTGGCTGCTGGACAATGTAAACCTAAAATCGCAGAAGAAAACATGAATCATCTGCGCCCCAACGCGGTTAAATTTAGAACAAAGACCGCAGCCGTTGGCCGAACGCGGTTATTAATCTTTAAATAAAGCGGCGTATCGATCTAACAACCGCGGGCCTGGGCCCCCTTGCGTCGCAACGCCGGCGGTTGCCGGCCCGCGCCCGCGCCCCCGACCGCCCCACGCGCCCTGCGCCCCTTTCGCACGTACCTCTCGTAAAACAACACTCTGCACACAAAGAAGCGCTATCACATTCACCAATCCTCCCAAAAGTTGTCGTACGTCAATATGGCGGACGTAAAAGAGTTTCGTACTTCATGCCACGTCTTGGCCTAGCGCCGCTCCCATTGGCCGCCCCGCCCCACGTGACCCACAATTGCCAATCAAAACAAGCTAACCTAGTGCAGGTGCAAAGCCGAAATTCCGCCGAACCGGGCGGTTTTCTAAGTGCACCGACTCCTGGTTCACCACACGCGCAATGCCATACCCAGAATCACCCTTCGGGGACGACTTCGATGCGGGAATCCTGGTCCGGAGGGCCGATGACGACGAAACAAACGTCAGTGAGGTGAATGCGGTTGGCGGGTGGTAGCACTGGACTGAGCGCGCGATTGCAGATTCAAATCGGGGAGGTCACGAAATGGCTCTGCCAAGCGCCCAAAATAACTTCTTTTAGGGTAAACACGCTCAAGGCCGACGTGGGAGAGGCACACAGATGGATCCGGGCACATGTGAGTGAGGCAATTTCGATTTTTCGGCGGGCGTTACCGATTAGTCACGTAATTAGATCATCTGGACAGGACCGGCTTAACGCCTATTGCCAGATTGCAGGTGCAGGGCTGGACCTCCGCGTGGAGAGACACCCCAGCTGCGCGGACGCCGTCATTGTCCACCACCCTGTATCACACCAAACTCCCCAAAAACACAACAAAGAAATTGTCGTTGATGCGGTCTGTGGGGCCGCTGTCTTGCGGGGGGCCCACATTTACGCCCCCGGGGTCATAGGAATGATGTCAAGTATTATATTTGTCCCAAGTGGCATTATCAACTTATTAATGTTACTTAATAGACATACAAATTGGTGATAACGTGAGCATTTACGTCGATCTCGACAAGAAATGTAAAAAAGGCTTCCTCAAATTATACAACGGCAAGAAAACGTTCATCGGAAACGGTGAAGTAATCCTGGGACGTAATCACCTATTTTGCGAAACACCTCAAACGTAAATCTTTACGCCAAATAATCGAACACAAAATCATAATTTTTGTAGCGGCCTCGCCATAAAAATGATTGAAACAATATCAAGCTGTCCCCCCGTGTTAGGGGACAATTTTTTACCCCCAGGTGCGGCCCTGCTACAAAATTTGCCCTCCATAATTTGCACACACGTGCTTGCTCCGTGCCCCAATGACACTATTTTGGACATGTGTGCTTCCCCGGGGAACAAAACAACGCATATTGCGGCCCTTTTGAAAAACCAAGTAAGCCAATCGTTTGTTTTGGCCCCAGTTAACAGTTTTCTAGGGCAGATTGGTCGCAATTGACAAAACCCCGACTAAAGTTGCACAGTTGCGACAACGTTGCGAAAATTTCGGGGCTAAAGTTGAAATTTTACAAACCGATTCGACCAAATTACTCGATCGTTTCTGTTATGAATCTTTTGATAAAATTTTATTAGACGCCCCTTGTAGTGCTTTGGGCAAAAGACCGCAATTTGTTAATACAACGTCGCGGAAAATTCTGCGATCGTATGTCCCCCTACAACGGAAATTATTCGAAACGGTGAGTTGGCGACAGTGATAAATTTTCACAATTTTGATTTACAGGCCGTCCAACTTTTGAAAACGGACGGAACTCTGGTTTACAGCACTTGTACGATCACTTTGGCTGAGAACGAGGGGATTGTGGCTTGGGCTTTGAAAAACTTCAAACTCGAATTGGTGGAAGCGGCCCCAATTCTGGGCGGCCCTGGATGGGACGGGACACAGTTGACTAGCGAACAACTGAAAAAAGTGCAGCGTTTCGGGCCACATCAAAGCATAGACTCTGTCGGTTTTTTTATTGCAAAATTTGTGAAAAAATAAATTAATCCATGTTGAATTTCTCGTTATTTGAGCCGTGACCAGTCACGGGTACATCAATAAAATATTGAGGAATGTTGGTAACAATCCGCAAATTTGCGTTGTACGTTTTGCAATGTCTGGGAGTGAAATACACGGCGACGTCCACAAACTGCTTATTAACTCCAGTGTTTGCCTCAAGATGGGCACAACTTGGGTGGACCTCAAAGTCGTCATGTTCGGTTGTTTTGAGAATTTCGAAACTTGTTAAAGCTCCTAGAACGCGAAAATAGCGGTGGTAACACTTACACACCCCCAAACCTGTCATGTTGTAAATCGAAATCATGCTTTTCTTGGTGCGAAATAGGAGACACTCGCCGAATCTGATAAAAGGGGGCTTTACCTCGATGTGGGGGTAGTGGAGGCGGACTTGAAACGGAATCATCTAAAAAATTATAAAACTGACAATACTGGGTTGGCAAACCTGGCGCTTTGCCCCCTTTTGGAAAACGTTCAAGTCTTTGGAGATCACACTCGTGTAGTTCTCGACTGTGCTGTTGTCTTCCGACTTGTAGATAAATTCAGAATAGTCGAACAAGTCTTGGCTTGTGAGGCGACAAGTTACCGCAACCTAATTTTTTAAATAATTTTTTTGGTCATTCTTGATGGTTGTTACCTGTAAACATTCGTGTCTCTCGAGAATCAAGTTTTTTTGATCAGTGATTCCCCCGGGAATAGTTCGCGCTTCAACAATTTTGAACGGTTTCTCAATCTCGATGGAAAAAATGATCGAACTCATATCAATATTTCTCAAAAGAAGATAAACCGTCGGTATTTTATGATTTTTGAGGAGCAAATCATTAACGAAGATATCAATAGTGGTTTCATCACTTGCAATATCGACTTGCATAATCGGCAACTCCATCGTGACTAACACTTCCACTTTAGTTGGAGTGAGGTCCACTCCTGATAATCTTTTAAAGTAGTTCTCCTTAAACCTGTTTGAATTGATTCACCTCTGACAAAACGTAAAACAATCGTACTTATCGCTGTTTCTCAGACCAATAAATCCCAACAATGTGTACTTGAGCTTCGTTTTATCACAGCTTGGATTAAAACCGGACGCACTTATTGTCACACTAACTGTGGCAGTTTCTTGCGCCTCCAAAACTAAATCCCAGGGTTCTATCATAATGCATTTACTACAAGCTTCACACCCGTAGTAATCCCGGGACATTACAAACTGAACCTCATCGTCATTAAACTCGAGAAGAAAATTCACAGGGGCTGACACTGGCTTATGTTCATTGTCGTAGTACGTGTGCCAACTGATTTGAATCGGAACTGCACTGATGTTGGTGACAGTGAAACAAGTTGTGGTGCTTTCAGTCGCATACGCGATGTTTTCAAAACTGAAATTTCGGTTTTATTGGCGGTACCACCACCGGGGGAAGTACCGAAGAGTGGGACACGGCAGCGTTGTGTTGCGGGCAAAGGGATACTCAATCGGCGGTCCCACAACCTCGACCATTAAATTGAAGCAAAACGGCGTCAAGTCGCCAATTTCCACGATTATCTCCTCGAGGTACTTCCCCCAAGTGTTGGCGTAGATCCAGAGGTCGATCTCGACCACCTCGTAGGGGATTATGTCGCCGGAGCGGTAAACAGGCTCGATTACGATGCCGTAACCGTCCAAGCAAGCTCTCTCCCAAAAAAATTCTAAGGAAATTAAACTGCGATAAGCATTTGTCGGGTGTCTCAGCTTTGAAAAGGGGTAAACCGCTGTCGAATTGTGTTGAAATTACGCAGAAATATACCACTGTTTAATTATTGTTTGTAATTTCGTATTGGAAGTACTAATACGAATGTTATTTTGTTACCGTTGATTTTATGCATTGTATGATGTAAAAGACATAAATGGAGGCTTCAAAATCAAAAACCAGTTAAGTAACTTTTTTGGTTTAGAAGTCAGGAGACTTACATTTTTCAGAAGCCAATCAGTGTGTAAATTTTGCTATATTTTACAGAACAAAAATTTTTAAAATGTTTTATTGTTATCTCATTTTATTTATTTTTCCTTTGTATCGGAGGGAACTAAAAGAATTTGTACAATAATTACAGTGACAAATTTCTAAAAAAAGTCTTCGAACGAATTTCTTAGACTTAGCATCAAACGACTTCAAAGATTTATTTCAAGTAAAAACAAAAACGAATAAATACCAAAAAATATGTTACATTTTATGAGGATATTATATAATTATAAAGGTGTTATATTGGGAAAGTAATTGATAAACGAGCGTTTAAAATTACATTTGAAAATATAAAAGGAGCCACAAAGAATTTATAGGTGGGTATGACTTCTGTGGAAGAAAAATATACAATTTGTGGTCCTATTTTGTTGTTTACACCTTTTTTATTTTCTTGAATTATTTTTACTTTTTTGTGATTTATTGTTTATGTTTCATTAAAAACAAATGAATAAAATAGCGATAACTATAAAAAGGTTACAATTTTTAAAACTATTATGACATGAAATAAACTCTTACGGAAAAAAACTTCCGCAAATACCAAGAGATTATTTAATCAAGCACAGGACTTTAAAATAATATCACATCGGTTTACTTTTATTTAAATTTGCAATTAGATGTTTGGGGAATTATTTAAATGAATGTAAAACAATTTGGAAATTTTTTAAAATATTTGTAACAATATTTTGAAGCGGTTTGCCCCTCGCCTGACCTACCCCTGGTCCTAGTTCTGGCTTTAACCAGAACATGACTGAAACACTCGCTCGCAGGCCCGTAATTCGCAGCCTCAACCGCAAAACGCCCCTTAATCGGCGTTAAATTCTCAAAGTAGAAAGACACTCTTGTAGCTTCCCTGACCCCCACATGCCTCCTCTTGATCGTCGGGTAAGTCCCAGCGACTGAATCCCCCCCAATCAAAGACAAAAGACTATCGCCTAAGTCACCCCCTTCGCCATCCGACACACTTTCCCCCTTATCGCCCCGAAACCCGCCCTCCCCTCGACTCTACAACCCCAATTAACCGCAAGCAACTAACGCCAAAAACCATACGCCCATGCTGTGGTCCCACGCCGGCATTTCGCTCTTCGGCGGCCAGATGTACCTCCTGTACCCGCGGTCCCCGTCCGGGAGGTAGAAATGCACGTTGATCGTGGCCACTGAGCAGAGAACTCGTAAGGCAATGAGTCGCTCAGGATCTCCGACGAAGCAGGGGACGTGGACGCGGTCCAGGAGGCCCTCCTTGAGGGCGGTCAGCTCGACTCTGACCTCGACCGCGGCCCCTGGCTGGACCACCCCCGACTGGGGGCGGAATCGGAGCCGCAGCTTGTCTGCGTCGGCCCCCACGGGGTTGAGGAAGTAGAAGCAGCCCACCACCAGGCCCGAATTGTGGACGTAGATTGTGTGTATTGTGGGGATTTCGACGTAGATGAATTCCCGAGGGCACAGCACGGAGAGCTGGGTGTCTGTGCGGAGGGAAATATTGATTTCGGCGACTTGGTACGCGACTATACAGATGTATTCGAGGGTGTACTTCTGGCAAGTGCACGAAGGGCACGCGAAAAGGATTAAAATTGAAACCCAGCGTTTGGCGTCCTGAAAATACCACTGTCACAGGAATAAGAACAGTACAACCAACTTTGGCTTCGATCGTATAGTGAAGTTTCTTTTTTTGTTTCCCCTTCAACGTGCCACTGTAGTGGTCCAAATCGCCGGCTGTGGACGAGACGCAAAGGTACGACTTGTCGGTGCAATGGATTTCCATTATTGTCCACTCGATCTCATCGTCAGTCAAATTTTCAACACTTATGCTTTGAGAAACCGAGACTCCTTTCGGGACTATGCCAAAATTGAGGACTCTTTTTGATAGGCGCAAGGAAACAGGTGGGGACACTCCTTGGGTCGGGATGTCCAAACTGGACAAGCTTTGATTTTGTGGTTGGTAACAGTGTTTGTTTTTACCTGACGTTAACCGTAGCAAGTTTGACGGGTTCTGGTTGTTTAACCGTGCAGTTTATTTCTAGTTCAAAGACGTGGACGTCTCCTAACTAAAAATTGTGTTAAATAATAAATGAATAATAAATGAATTATCATTTACTTGCGAATCGGTGAATAAATTCTCACCATTGTCTTGCTCAATAGTGCAAGAAGAGTCACATTTGTAGTTGTTTATTACATGTGTTTTAGTGTCATAGGCTTCCAGACTTACCAGCGGGATATTTTTTAAATAAAAACTGAACAAAAGGTTGGCAAATTTATAACTACAGCCCTAATAACTAAATGTTTGGGCAAAATCTCGTTTTATATTTAATTATTTATAAATTTGTATGGATTCAAACTTATGTAATTCGCTAAAAACTACTTTTTGTTTTCTTAATTTCTTAATAAGTAAGCCAATAAATCACAAAATTATGTCGAAAATGACAATATTTTTGCAAGTACTGATGATTTAAACATGTTTTTAGACCAAAAACCAAGTTTTATCCTGTACTTATTAAACTAGAACGAAAAAAACACCAAATTTGGTCGAAAATGATCAAAAATTTAAATTTTCAAGGGTTTATTCAGCAAAAACTCAATTATTGCGCCCGATTTTTTAAAATTAAGTCAATAAAAATTACAAAATAATGTCGAAAATGACAATATTTTTGCAAGTTCTGAGGATTTAAACACGTTTTTAGACCAAAAATCAAGTTTTTTTTCTGTACTTATTAAACTAGAACGAAAAAAAACACCAAATTTGATCGAAAATGATCAAAAATTTAAATTTTCAAGCGTTTATTCAGCTAAAACTCAATTATTGCGCCCGATTTTTTTAAATTATGTCAATAAATCACAAAATTATGTCGAAAATGACAATATTTTTGCAAGTTGTGATGATTTAAACAGGTTCTTAGACCAAAAACAAAGTTTTTTTCCTGTTCTCATTAAACAAGAACGAAAAAATCACCAAATTTGATCAAAAATTTAAATTTTCTAAGCATTTGTTCAGCAAAAACCCAATTATTGCGCCCGATTTTTAAAAATTAAGGCAATAAATCACAAAGCTATGTCAAAAATGGTAAGTTGTGAGGATTAAAACAGAAATCAAGTTTTTTTTTCAACCTAGAAAGGAAATGTCATAAAATGAGGTCGAAAATGACTAAAAATTTATCGTTTCCAAGCGTTTATTCAGCAAAAACTCAATTATTTTTTGTTATTTTTGGTCTGATTTTCCATCAGTTATCAGAAAAAAAGTCAAGTTTTTGTATTTAATATTATTAGACCTTCAATCTAATGTAAGACCAAAATATTTATTACAATTATTTACAAAAAACACATTATTCACTGCTGCCTTAAAAAAAGCAGAGAACTCTATGGGTCACAAGTAAGTCTTAATTTAATGTACGTATTGAATCTGAAATTCTCGAAAACGAGTAAATAATAATAATAATAATAATAAATATATTTGTGCAATAAAACAGATTGTTTTTACTCATAAGAATAAGAAACAAACAAGACATTTTTCATAAAAACTGTTTCAAAAGTACAGTAAAATTTGCCAAGGAACAAATGACATTACTTCAGAGGGTCTGGGGCAATTTGAGTTCAATATGGGACAGTAAACAGCATCAAAAATAAATTGCAAACCCTCTGAAAAATTATATCCCGAAGAAATTTTTATTTCTCAAAAAAATTATGCTTATCTTATCACACAGCAAAACTTTTAAAATATTAATTTGGTAATTCTTTCATTAATTAAATGTTTTATTAGAAATCTTCCTTAGTGATCATTAAAAGATTTAAAAAATAAAATAGAACATATTTGGAGCAATAAAACGCCGAAATTCTGTGACAAATTCGTTAAAGAATGCCAGCGTAACATTCAAGACGTCATTAAAGCCAAAAGAGAGGTCACAAATTACCAAACAATTTCTTTCTTTGTCCAAACAGTTAATTGTCTGATATTATTCCTGTTTTTTTGTTTTGTATTAATTTTATGTTTAATATCAGGTCCTTTAAAGACGTTTTTAAATGGGTCGTAAGTTACAAAAGAAACGTATTTTATTAAAATATACTTGTTTTTTTTTAATAAACATTCATTGGCTTGACGCACATTTTCTTTACAAAAATGTATTCGTCCAAACACTCCAAACATTTAGTTGTTAGGGCTCGTAATAAACGGTCACCTTAAAAAAATGTAATAAAAACCCTCTTCTTCCGTGTCCGCTGTTAACTGTACAATAACGTCGGTTGTGCTAAAAGTTGGAAGAAATCGAGTGCCGTACAAAATTCGTATCCATTCAGGGTCCATTTTTTTCCCAGCGTACTTTTCGTCAGTTGAAGTTTTTAACAACCAGTAATAATTAAAATAAACCGGACTGAAACAATCACTTTGAATTTTTTCAAAATATCTTATCGCACCTGTTATTCAGAATCGAAAAAATGACACTTGAAGTCTGCCGAGGCGCTAAATTTATAGAAAGTAGCCGATTACTGTACGAAAAAGTGTGTTCCAGCAAATACATCTGCAAAACAATTATACACGTGTTGCCACCTGTTTAAAAATTACGTTGACTTTGAGAAACTTGTCCGAGTACAAAATACAGTCGCCCAGGATCTCAATTTCCAAATGCGAGTTGTTGTCACAGATGATGACGAATTTTTCGGTGAAAACCCCGACTTTGTCGGGCACGAAAGCGACGGCAATTTGCCCAATCTCGCCGCTGTCGATTTCGAAAAAAGCCGGGAAAATGGTGAAACAACCGTGCGAAATCTCACAAGCACGGACATTGAGTTCGCTGAAAACCCACTCGTTTTCAGTCGTGACCAGAAAGCGCCCTCTGACGCCGTCATTTTTCATTATCAGGGTGACCAACGAGTGGTTCCCCAAGAGACACGTACCGCAGTCGATCGTGAAATTGAGCGCCGTGCGCCTCCGCTCTGAAAAATACTTGCTGCCGGGCCCCGGCTTCCGGACGGCGTACCAGGGCAGGAAAGGGTTGAAAATGTAGCACGCGAGTTTGGGGGAATCCCGCGCGCTTGACACAAGCACGCTGAGATCGGCGCCCTTGATCGTGCGAAATTTGACAAACTCGGTGCAGTTTTGGAAAGTTTGGGGGCGAAATTCGACGAGAAATTCAGCCGACATGCCTGGGGCCACTCGTTGCGAGTCCGTTAACAATTTAAGGCGAAACGGACTGTCTTTCGGGAACAGATAGTAGTTGAAATTTTGCGGCGATCGCGTCGTGTTAATAATTTTGAATTTTTGCTGCAAATTGGTATAATTTTGGCGTGACGCCGGTTAACTCACCCTGTAGACTTGACCGAGCTCGTAGTTCCAGAAAATTATTTGGTGGGGCGCTGCCTGGAAAGGTGGGGTCACGTCGGGTTCGCTTCGCTCACATTTCCGTGGTTTCTTTTTTATGGTGGTTTTTATTTCGTTTGATTTTTCACCAATGCAAGGGTCGCACGTGTGCAAGCCAGGATTGTAGGTGAAATCTAAGTACTGTTCAATTTTGTTCGGGTACAGATCGCTTCGCTGAATTAGCTCGTAAGTCTTGACAGCATTGTCTGATAGTTTTTGGAAGAAGTCGAATCTCTTGAGGCGCAAGTGTTCGATGAGTGGCAAATTTTGTTCTTTTTGCACCAAAGCGAGCGCGTGGTTGCGCATCAGCTCCTCTTCCACGTCGGAAATGTCGCTCAAGCGCGGCTCAAGAGCCTCGAAGACTTTGACTGTGGCCAAAGCCGTGTTTTTCTGGTCGGTAAAATCGCCCCCGACTTTGTATTTTCGGTAGTTTTCGGCAACATTTCGGGGGTATTTACTGGCACAAAGAGTGTGTTGGAAAATTTCATGGATAAGGGGGAGGACTTCGTGATCTTCATTTTGAGGGATCAGAGGCAAACAGTTCATACTGACGTATGGAAAATTTGACAGTTATTTACTAAAATCCTATATTTTCACTGTTACATTCGTGAAAAAATCATAACCGAAATCTTTATATACATACTTCAAGTATTTTACACTCGAAACGAAACGAATTTGAGAAATAATACAATAAATGCTTCAAAACTAAACTCACTGAACATGAAGAATGAAAACTTGCAACCGCAATAGCATGGCTTGAAATATAAAACAGAACTAAGATCTATTACAACTCTAGACTCGCGTATTCTTCTGGGGTGACCTGCGTCACCATCACGTTGCCATCGGGCAACTTCACTAGCACTTTATGCGTTCCACCTGGAACAAAACCCATTATTATATTCTACCTTTTTTTATTATTTTTTTTTATTATATTGTATTATATTTTTTATCATTATAATTCCCCTTCTTGGCTATTTGTGCCTCAAATATTGGTTTACCAACTTTGAATAATTCGAAAGAAAAAGTGCATTAGACCGGTTGTAAGAATCTAATAAATTGTCTTTGATAGTCGAGAAAAAAAATTGGCCAAGTCAGAAAATAAAAAATTCGTAATTCTGAAACTAGCAGATATTTTTTAACGCCTTTTTGGCTATTTGTGCCTCACATATTGGTCTACCAACTGAGAATAATTCAAAACAAAAAGTGCACTAGAACAGTTATAAGAATTTAATGAATTGTCTTTCAACAGTCGAAAAAAAAATTAGCAACATCAGAAAATAAAAAATTCGTAATTCTGAAACTAGAAGATATTTTTTAACGTCTTTTTGGCTATTTGTGCCTCAAATATTGGTCTACCAACTGAGAATAATTCAAAACAAAAAGTGCACTAGAACAGTTATAAGAATTTAATAAGTTGTCTTTCGACAGTCAAGAAAAAAATTAGGAACATTAGAAAATAAAAAATTCGTAATTCTGAAACTAGCAAATATTTTTTAACGCCTTTTTGGCTATTTGAGCCTCAAATATTGGTCTACCAACCGAGAATAATTTGAAACAAAAAGTGCACTAGAACAGTTATAAGAATTTAATGAATTGTCTTTCGACAGTCAAGAAAAAAATTAGGAACATCAGAAAATAAAAAATTCGTAATTCTGAAACTAGCAAATATTTTTTAACGCCTTTTTGGCTATTTGTGCCTCAAATATTGGTCTACCAACTGAGAATAATTCGACATAAAAAGTGCACTAGAACAGTTATAAGAATTTAATGAATTGTCTTTCGACAGTCGAGAAAAAAATTAGCAACATCAGAAAATAAAAAATTCGTAATTCTGAAACTAGCAGATATTTTCTAACGCCTTTTTGGCTATTTGTGCCTCAGATATTGGTCTACCAACTGAGAATAATTCGAAACAAAAAGTGCACTAGAACAGTTATAAGAATTTAACGAATTGTCTTTCGACAGTCGAGAAAAAAATTAGCAACATCAGAAAATAAAAAATTCATAATTCTGAAACTAGCAAATATTTTTTAACGCCTTTTTGGGTATTTGTGCCTCAAATATTGGTCTACCAACTCAGAATAATTCGAAACAAAATGTGCACTAGAACAGTTATAAGAATTTAATGAATTGTCTTTCGACAGTCGAGAAAAAAATTAGCACCATCAGAAAATAAAAAAATCGTAATTCTGAAACTAGCAGATATTTTTTAACGCCTCTTTGGTTATTTGTGCCTCAAATATTGGTCTACCAACTGAGAATAATTCGAAACAAAAAGTGCACTAGAACAGTTATAAGAATTTAACGAATTGTCTTTCGACAGTCGAGAAAAAAATTAGCAACATCAGAAAATAAAAAATTCATAATTCTGAAACTACCAAATATTTTTTAACGCCTTTTTGGGTATTTGTGCCTCAAATATTGGTCTACCAACTCAGAATAATTCGAAACAAAATGTGCACTAGAACAGTTATAAGAATTTAATGAATTGTCTTACGACAGTCGAGAAAAAAATTAGCAACATCAGAAAATAAAAAATTCATAATTCTGAAACTACCAAATATTTTTTAACGCCTTTTTGGGTATTTGTGCCTCAAATATTGGTCTACCAACTCAGAATAATTCGAAACAAAATGTGCACTAGAACAGTTATAAGAATTTAATGAATTGTCTTTCGACAGTCGAGAAAAAAATTGGCACCATCAGAAAATAAAAAAATCGTAATTCTGAAACTAGCAGATATTTTTTAACGCCTCTTTGGTTATTTGTGCCTCAAATATTGGTCTACCAACTGAGAATAATTCGAAACAAAAAGTGCACTAGAACAGTTATAAGAATTTAACGAATTGTCTTTCGACAGTCGAGAAAAAAATTAGCAACATCAGAAAATAAAAAATTCATAATTCTGAAACTACCAAATATTTTTTAACGCCTTTTTGGGTATTTGTGCCTCAAATATTGGTCTACCAACTCAGAATAAT
Organism: Tribolium castaneum; assembly: GCF_031307605.1. NCBI lineage: Eukaryota > Metazoa > Arthropoda > Insecta > Coleoptera > Tenebrionidae > Tribolium > Tribolium castaneum. The sequence continues at coordinate 22,940,895 of NC_087395.1, read as the reverse complement.
TCGAAACAAAATGTGCACTAGAACAGTTATAAGAATTTAATGAATTGTCTTTCGACAGTCGAGAAAAAAATTAGCAACATCAGAAAATAAAAAATTCGTAATTCTGAAACTAGCAGATATTTTCTAACGCCTTTTTGGCTATTTGTGCCTCAGATATTGGTCTACCAACTGAGAATAATTCGAAACAAAAAGTGCACTAGAACAGTTATAAGAATTTAACGAATTGTCTTTCGACAGTCGAGAAAAAAATTAGCAACATCAGAAAATAAAAAATTCATAATTCTGAAACTACCAAATATTTTTTAACGCCTTTTTGGGTATTTGTGCCTCAAATATTGGTCTACCAACTCAGAATAATTCGAAACAAAATGTGCACTAGAACAGTTATAAGAATTTAATGAATTGTCTTTCGACAGTCGAGAAAAAAATTAGCACCATCAGAAAATAAAAAAATCGTAATTCTGAAACTAGCAGATATTTTTTAACGCCTCTTTGGTTATTTGTGCCTCAAATATTGGTCTACCAACTGAGAATAATTCGAAACAAAAAGTGCACTAGAACAGTTATAAGAATTTAACGAATTGTCTTTCGACAGTCGAGAAAAAAATTAGCAACATCAGAAAATAAAAAATTCATAATTCTGAAACTACCAAATATTTTTTAACGCCTTTTTGGGTATTTGTGCCTCAAATATTGGTCTACCAACTCAGAATAATTCGAAACAAAATGTGCACTAGAACAGTTATAAGAATTTAATGAATTGTCTTTCGACAGTCGAGAAAAAAATTAGCAACATCAGAAAATAAAAAATTCGTAATTCTGAAACTAGCAGATATTTTCTAACGCCTTTTTGGCTATTTGTGCCTCAGATATTGGTCTACCAACTGAGAATAATTCGAAACAAAAAGTGCACTAGAACAGTTATAAGAATTTAACGAATTGTCTTTCGACAGTCGAGAAAAAAATTAGCAACATCAGAAAATAAAAAATTCATAATTCTGAAACTACCAAATATTTTTTAACGCCTTTTTGGGTATTTGTGCCTCAAATATTGGTCTACCAACTCAGAATAATTCGAAACAAAATGTGCACTAGAACAGTTATAAGAATTTAATGAATTGTCTTACGACAGTCGAGAAAAAAATTGACCAAGTCAAAAAATAAAAAATTCGTAATTCTGAAACTAGCAGATATTTTTTAACGCCTTTTTGGTTATTTGTGCCTCAAATATTGGTCTACCAACTGAGAATAATTCGAAACAAAAAGTGCACTAGAACAGTTATAAGAATTTAACGAATTGTCTTTCGACAGTCGAGAAAAAAATTAGCAACATCAGAAAATAAAAAATTCATAATTCTGAAACTAGCAGATATTTTTTAACGCCTTTTTGGCTATTTGTACCTCAAACATTGGTCTACCAACTGAGAATAATTCGAAACAAAAAGTGCACTAGAACAGTTATAAGAATTTAATGAATTGTCTTACGACAGTCGAGAAAAAAATTGACCAAGTCAAAAAATAAAAAATTCGTAATTCTGAAACTAGCAGATATTTTTTAACGCCTTTTTGGCTATTTGTGCCTCAAATATTGGTCTACCAACTGAGAATAATTCAATATAAAAAGTGCGCTAGAACAGTTATAAAAAAAAATAAAATTGGTTGGTTTTGGCGTTCAGTGTACACACTGAAGTGTTACTGACCTGGACTTGGAGGCTCAGCCCTCATAAACTGCACCACAAGGGGCTCCTCCGGGTCCTGCTCCATCAACATCTGCGTCGTAGCTTCCTCACTCTGCTGCTCCGCCGCCTCCTGGACCGTCTCCCCCGTCACCAACAAACACTGCTGTTGCCCCTCACTATCTTGCGTCACAAGAATAGTTTGCCCCTCTTCATTTTGCCCCGCCACTTGATAAACCGTCCCATCATCTCCCGTGATGTACATCGGGCGATCAGTCGCCGCAAACGTCATGGTCGGGACTTCACCCTCCACTGTTGCTTCCTGTTGCCCTTCAACCGGTTCCTCGTCCAAAGACGGCATACTGATGGGGGCACTCGCTACCACTTTCGGCGGACTTTTCTTCACCACCGGTTGGGGGGCTGCTGGCGATTTCGTCCTGTAGATGGTCGTGTTGCCGATTTTTTTCGCCACGTTGTTGCTTTTCGGCGAATAGACATTTTTCGTTGGGGACAAGGGGGCGATGTTGAATTTGGGTTTGGGGAGCGGTGTTTTGGGGCGTATGGCTGCCGGCCGGGCGGCTTGCACTGGGGTCATGGCCGGGCGGGGCTTAGTGACGGACTGGTTGATGATCCGTGGCTGGGTTTTGGGTCTGGGGGATTGGAGCGTCTTTTGGAGGATGTTGGTGTTGGGTAGTGCCGGTATCAGGATTGATTGGCCGGTTTTGGCTCCTGTTACAACAGAGTAGACAGTGCTGGTGGTCGTAGCGGGGGTTTCAGCTGTGGTTTCGGGAGTATTTTCAGTTGTGATGATCGGTTCAGTGTCCGGTTTGAGATCGTCTTCTGTGATATCAGCGGCGGCTAATTTGACAATGTTGTCGAGTGTTTGCGAGGGACTTTCCTCATTTGGCTCCTTGGTCTCTGGTTTGGGTTCGGGTTCCGGGTAATCGACTCCGACCACTTTGCCCGTTGTTGGGTCCAAGGTGAACTCTTGAGGGGGGCTTTCGGGCTGGGGCAAGGGCAAGTCAGTGGGAAACTCGAGTTCTGGGAGACCGTCGTCGGAATCTTCCTCAGGGTGGGAAGTTTTTGCCTCTTGTTTCTTTTCCACAGGCTTGGGTTTCGGTGTTTCAACTTTTCTGACGATTTTTTCGGGTTCTTTCCGCACCACTGCTGTTTTTGTGACTACATGTTGGATGATTCTGGGTTTTGAAGCGACTACAGAAGAGTGCTGCTGCTCTGGTCCCTTTACTTGCACTACTCTCTTACTGCCGTCCTCCTTTTTGATTATTCTAATCTGGGTTTGTCCGATTTTCGGGCTCACTTTGACAATGGCTTGCCCACCACTTGTCGCAATTTTCGAAGCGGTTGGATCCAGTTTAATGATTCCGGATGATTTTGACATGATGTAAACGCCGGAACTGAGCGACGGTAATTGTTTCTGGCTGATCCGGACGACTCCTTTGGCGTCAGGTATCAGGACATTGTCGGGGAGCTTCTTCCCGACGCCGTTGTTGTAAGTGTGGATGATTTTGGCAACTTTACGAGCCGGAGTCCTGGGCTCATCTTCTTCCGTGTCTTCGGACTCACCATCAATTCGGATTTTTTTCTCAAAAGAGTCATCACTATCGGCGTCATCGTCATAGGGGCGTTTCCCGCCGCCTTCATCGTCGGAAATATTCCCGCACCAGGCCTTAACCTGGTTTAGAGCCTTCTGTTTGCTCGTACGCTGAGGCCGGCTAAAATAATAAAATAAAAAAAGTTTTAACGAATTGGTAATTGCACTAACCCTCCAGGTGTTAAGGCGATGTCTTCAACCGGAGGAGGGGCAACGGGTTTCTTCGGTACGACTTTTACAGCTCCCGGAGTCTGCGGATTTAAGCGTGGACGTCCTCTACCCCTTCCAGTCCCTGGGGGCTTATCTTTTTCTTTCTCAGCTTTTAATTTAGCTTCAAATTCCTGAACCAAATCTTTACAGTTTTCTAGGTGCAACAGAGGCTCCCATGTCAATCTATCAATTTGACGTATTATTAAAAAAAATATAAAGTAATTACACGTACTCTGAATAATTTTCCCATTTGACTTCGTATTCCCAGTACCTTTTCCTGGGATTAAACCTTTTCCCAACAATTTTTTCAACATTGTATTCTTCTTTGTCTTTCTCTGGTAGCGTCCTAATCCCCGTTTTTTGATTCTGAAATAATCAATTTCGTAATTCGCTTTCAGGAAAATAATTTATGTTTATATTTATACTAAAAATGTGTACACACGCAAAAATTAATATAACTTCTGCCCAAATGTGTTGCTTTCTCTTTCGTTGTTTTGGGCGAAAAACGTGCTTAAAGTCTTGAAAAATGATTTTTGATCTGGCTTTAAAACAATAAAATATCAAAAAAAGGAAAATAAAACGTAGCGTCTTGTTGGCTTATTTGTGCGGAATTTTCGAAAAATAATTGTGTTTCTGGCTTAAAAAACCTGTTAGAACGTTTGAAAAAAGTAATCTAGGAAGACAGTCTGTCCAGTTTGGAAAACACAAACCTTCCTCACCTCGGTTTCCGCCCCTGGAACAGAAATATTACGATTTGTGCTTCAAATCGGGTCCAACTCACCGTCATCCATGGCAAGGGGGTCTTTTTCCACCGTGTTGTCTCTGAGTGGCTTGCCATTGACGACTCTGGTGACCGAAAGGAGCGTTTTTCCCGCGGAAATCCACGTGTCTTTCTCGGGCTGTTCGAGTTTAGTCCACTTTTGGTAGATTTCCCACGACGAGGGCACCGGCTCCTCCTGGCTTTTGATCGTTTTCAAGTGCTTGTTTTTCCACAGAGTGAAGCCCCAGATCTGGGGCTTCTCCTCGTTCTCGCATTTCAGCACCGAGACGTTTGTGCACTCTCCGGCTTTGTGGCTTTGAAACTCCTCAATGAAGTGAAACGTCTCATGACAGCCCCCACAAACCAAAACATCGCTTTTTGACAGCTCTTTTTGTGCGTCTGCAAGCCAAAAATTACCAACTTGACGTGAAAAAATGCGACTTGCCTGTGATTAATTCCTCGTCCTTGGAGATGTCCAGAGGGTCGGTGGCTGTGCTCTCCATTGCGTACCTGCAAGATTACGGCCCCGTGTTCAATTTTTGTATTTAGCGCCATCGAAAAAAATATTTTTGAACGGATTTTCTGACACCGCTTCGGTAGGAAGATGGCCGTTTATCCTTGAGTGCTCTCAGGTTGCACATTTGACGCGAAATTAGAAAGAGTTTTGAAAAATTATTTGCTTACTTGGTTGGGGCTCCCTCACGCACCGATCCCCAATTTTCAACACTTCAAATTATTTCTCTTACCTCAAAAATTCTTTTTCATTTATGTTTGACGACTGCAAGCGTTCTAAACATAACGATGGTGCTGCACTCTGCAGAAATTACCGGCGTTGCTGGCTTGGCGGGAATTATTATTCCGCACAAAAGAGCTGCCCTTGCTCAAACGGCAGTATTTTTATTTCAAAAAACAACAACCAGCTAAAACCAACTACACATTTTCGGACCAGCTATAATTTACAAAAAAGTTTACACCTGACTTGTTTGGTGACGTTTGTATTTGTTTTTCTAGGTTGGTATTGCCAATTTTGGATTTTCCTTTTTTGTTGATCTTTATTTTGAAACCCAATTCAAAAAAAAAATAAGGAGTTTTTGGATCAATAAAGCTTGATGTATAACGAAACTATTGTTACGCTTTTTAACTTTTTCTGTCGATTGTTGCGTGCATTATTCTGTTGGTCACATTGAGTTGCAATTTCCATAAAATAAAATATGATTTTCAGAAAATTAAAATTCATTTAAATCTTCGTGTTAAAAAATGTTTGGTTTAATTCATGCAGTTTTGATTTGCTGGCCTTGGCGTTCTTGTATTTCGGAAAATTTCGCAAATAAAAAACAGGAAAAAATAACGAAATATCTTAATGCTACAGGCCTTCATTATTAAAAAATCGAAAATGTGTGTAAATCTAGAAAAACGAAAAGTCTGGATATTTGACTGGTTTGTCGATTTACATCACATGGTTTATGGTTATTGGCTATAAATGACGTCAATATAAAATTTAAAACCGTTTCTTTGTGAAATAGTCGTCCTTATTGGCTATAATGGACGTCATTATAAAATTTTTAATCCCTTCCTTGTGAAAATTGGCAAAATCCCCTCATCGATTAACTTTGTTCAGTAACTCCTGAAGTATTCGGGGAAAATAATTATTAATTAAAAATAATTAATAATAAAAATAATAATAATAAATAATTAAAAATTACCAGGAGAAAATAATTGGTCTACCTTTCTCTTTTCTATGAAACAAATTACGTAATATAAGAAATTAAGCTTTATTCTTTTTTTGCGTTTGCAGTATGCAACCAGTTAAACATATCTTCTATAGTTCTGAATCCAGGCGGGTGATTTGACTATTTTTTTTATTATTATTTATTGTGTGGAATGCTTGGTAATTAAAAAATAGTCATTTGACAAAGTCTGACAATATTTTTAAAGTGTCAATTAATACAGACAAGGAGCCAAGATGAATAAAATCGTCTTGATGAGTTTCCTGCGCCACGTTATCTTCCTTCTGTTTGTAATAAAAACTGTAAGTTTCCAAAAATGTAAAAATTTCAAAAACTGGATGCAAATTATAGATAAATGGTCTAATTATAATGTTCTCTGCGGAGTACTGTTTCAAGTTATTTCGGCGAAGTGAAATCCTCCCTCTGGACGGTACAAAGCCTCAACATGCAATTTTCGTAACCATAGACTTCGTCACTGTAATTTTTAATGGGTTTGGGTGTCTCACTGTGCTGGCAGGCTTGACCGGATTCGTGGGAGCGATTTGCTTGAATAAATACCCAATGATAAATTTCTCCGTAAGCGGGCAAAAATTGGGAAAGCTTAATTAACAGTTAATTAAGGCCGGTGTGTTGTTTATTCTTCTGGCGGTGGCTGATTTTGGTTCAATGGTAGCCACGCACGTAGTGATCAATTCTTTGAACGCAATCGTTGTTGAAGACATGAAAGATCTCTTCAAATCCAGTAGAGACGTCGTGCGTGGTCCCAAGGAAACTATTTCTGAAATTCAGCGGAAGTATAAAGCTTCAATGATCGACGGTTGGGGCAAAATAGCTACGGGAAACGCCCACAATCACTCGCTCATCGATTACATACAGATGAACGTAACTACGCCACTTTTGGCTGCACCTAAGTCAAAAATTTTAGCAAAAATGTTGCGGTGTCACCGGACGCCACTTCTGGCTTATTATGGTCCCGACGAGTTGTTGTCCGGATGGGTACGACGATAATACTTGTAATTTCGCCACAGCGTATAACTCCAATTGCATGCAATCCTACGATAATTTTGTTGCAACTTTGGTCACTATCGGGATACAGTTCTTCTTCTTCGGGGTTTTCTCAGTGAGGCGGAGAGGTAGAAAGCACTGTCCAACAACTAAACGAGAGAAAAAATGAACATTTGTTGGACAGTGCAGTGGCTTGAAGTTAAATAAAGAAGAGTTTTAGGTGTTGACGTTCTTCTGTTCTCTGTATTTGGCTCGTCTTAAAATTAAGTATCCTGAGGATAAGTACGACTCTGAGGACGATTCATCCTCTGGTAGTGATGATTATCAGTACTAGCTTAATTCATCAACATTTTATGTTACCACGAATGTTTATGTTTTTTTTAATATTGTTGCTTCTTTTAATTATAATAATAAATTAATAATAAATAAAATTAGAAATAAACACCTTTTTGTACCTCTTTGTTTTATTTAAAAACCAATGTAAATAATCTATCTTTATACTAAAATACTTTTGTGATTTCTGTTTTTGTAATTTGTTTCTTCATAAAACTAAACAAAATTACATTGTCTACAAAAACCAGATTAAACGAAACAAACCAAAAGAACTCATTTTATTTTTTATCTTCTTCTTCTTCTTCTTCTTATTATTATTATTATTATTATTATTATTATTATTATTATTTATTTATTTATTTATTATATTATATATTTCGACAAAAGATCTTCGAAATAAGATCATTTTTTTCTAAAAATCGGAATATATTGCGATATTTGGCTCTAATTCAATTGAAAAATTTGCAAATTATTTTTAATAAAGTTTGATTGTTGTGCAGAAAAAAAAACCACAGCAAGGAACTAAAAGTTTCTATAAAGAGTAAATTTCATTGAAAAAATAATACCTATGTTAAATCAATCAAAATAAGTTAAAAGATTAAATTTAAAACAAATATAAGGTGAGCCTGCAAAAAGCATATACCTACCTCCAACAGTAAACAGTAAAATCACACAGAAACAGAATAAACCAACCTAACACAAATTTTTGTGTGTGTAAAATTATAGGGGGCATTTAAAATTTACGTATTTTTCAAAAACTTTTATAAGTTTAAGTACCTGTTTAAGTGTTAGTTTTATTGAAACAATCAAAAAATGTTTGAAGACACTTTTATTCTTCAAAATATAGCCTTTAAATAATCTTTGTATCTTAAATACTGTATCTCTAAAACGAATAAAGATCCTATTTTGCGACTTTTAGTGTAAAATCCATATACTTTGAGCTATTTTTTTTGATAAAAATGATTGAAAAAAAAAATGGCCAACGTTACTAAAATTCGGATTCAAAATTTTCCTTCCTGTTTTTAACACGAAAAAATTTTCAAATTTTGAATCTGATTTCAGAATTTAAAAGAATAGGGAATTTTCTCTATAAAACACTATTTTTATTATTTTATTAAGCATTAAGACAATTTAATGCAATTTATTATGAAAATAATTACAACAATTTGAAAAATGTTGTTTTTGATCTATTTACTGACTTCCTTTTCACAAAATTGTGCTTAAAAGTCTTTTTTCCAAATGCTTTTTTAAGTATTTTTTGCCATGTTTTGAGAAGATAATGTGCAATAACAAAAAGATTTTCAATTTTTCAATCTAATTTGGCAAATTTTTGGTTAAATTATTATTATTAAATTATTTAACCATTCAAATTAGTGCTTTTATTTAACAATTTTGCGATTTCTGGAATGTCTTCAACAAAATAGGAACAATTCTTTCAAAAGAAACAGAGTTTAAGCATATAAACCAAAACAACTCAAGACATTTTTTCACACATATGTATTTTTGCATAAATCTTATTTAGTTAAAGACGATTTTTGTTTAAAAAATCAGTTTATTAAAACTGTATCGTCCAGAGAATAGAAATGTTCTCAAACAAGACAGGTGTTTGTTTAACAATTTGGCCAGTATGTGTAACTAATTAATGAGAAAATGGCAAATTTGTAAAAAATTCAAAGCTATTCCTTTTTACAAAGTTAATACGTGCGTATGATTTCTGCTCTTAATTAATTAAAATAAAGCCAAATTTTTGCATAAATTCTCAATTGCTAGTCTTAACTATATTTTTTATCTATATGTCAAAAGTAAGCCATCCCACATAAACAATTTGCAGGAATAAATAAAAAAAGCAGTTTTTTGGCGCTATTTTGTTAGTTTTAAGCCCCAAACACTCGCACAAATTATTTGCTAACACCTTGATTATTAAAAAAACAGTTCGCAAACATTAAACTTTATTCAAATGGCATTTTAGTCAAGAGTTTGCCTCGCCCCTCTTCGCCTTAGCGCCTTCCGCGTTGCACAAAACGAAAGCACCGCCAAAACACACTAAAAGACACTGTTTTAAACTGTTGGTTGTGGAACAAACCATCTACCGCCACCACAACCACAGCACTAGTCACAGTGCCGCGAAACGCCTTGTACGCTTTATATTTCTCGTCCAGACTTTTACTGCAACTTTTCTGAAACGCCGTGTGTCGGTCACATGGTGTGCCCTCACAACAACTGTTGGGAACTTTACTCCAGCTCTGAGGGCCATCCAGACCGCAACATTTCAACTACAACTTCTGCCATCAAAATTTACAAACTTGGAAAAGTAACTACGTGATGCTGGATCTCGTCCACGTGGTGCTTGTGCTTGTACTCCTGGTCGTAGGAGCTGAATATCTTGGCGAAGGTTTGCTTGGTCTTCTTGTCGTTGAGGTCGGAAGCGATCGCGAAGTTGACTGTTGCCAGCACTGTGTGGATTATTGCGATCAGGGTTGCGCTAAACGTAAGCTAGGAACATTATTAACATCAGCACGTTTTGCTGGAGGCAGTACCGTCTGGAGCTTGCAAATGTTCTGTCTGACGATTCCGCAGAAGCCAACAAGTGCCAGGAAAAAAATTAAGGAACCGTCGACCAGCCCAAAAATGCTGTAACTCTTCACGCGTCCGTCGATTGCATTGTATTTGATCAGAACAACGAAGGAGAAAACGAAAATGATGAGAGCTAACAACTGGGGACAATTCAATTATCGCACGATTTGGCGAAAACTTACAAAAAACGTAAAGTTGAAGACGAGCAGGAGCTTCTTCAAAACGTCACATTTTGACATTTTAAGTGCCTACTCGGGAACAAGAACAGGAATTTTTGGAAGTTTTGTAATTTACTAGATCTGTATAATGTGAGTTGTTCTGGTGGTGTCCAACCGCCGAATCATGTAGAAAACTAGGAGGGCTTCAAAAAACTAAAAATTGCGTGTTTGCGACCGTTGTTGCTAATTTACCGTTAGCACGAAGGCGGTGAAGGCGATGGAAGTCACGGGTGTGAGCATCTCGGTGTCCCTTAAATTAGTGTAGACGGTTGTTTGATTCACGGGACACAAAACCTTGTAGGCTTTTTCGCGTTGGCAGATTTGGCCCGCTGTCAGATTGGGGCAGCAACTCGGGGGCAAGGGAAACTCGCCGGCGAAGTTGTACTCCTTGTTACCGCAACAACGCCCCTGTGACAGTCCCTAATTATTTTCGGCTCGAATTTAAAAAATATTTCACTTTTTTCTGGATTATGTCCACGACTCTTCTCGCGTTATTGCTCGTCTTGTACGACTTGTAAATTGCCAAAACTTGGCGATCCTGGTCACTTCGGAACGAGATAACGATTGAGAAATAAACCAACCAGGCGCACATCAGCACCAGGGCCATTCCGTACTGGAAGTGAGAAGTGAGGGGTTTTAACACATTTGCTAATACGAACGAAAGATAGGCAGTAGCGGTTAAGGCGAGCGAATCCAAACATGCCAAAGGCGCAGACGACGCTCGACAGCAGCAGCATCACCCAGAATAGCAGCTTGAACGCGTCGTAGATGCGGCCCAGGTGGGAGATGGTGGTTTTGTCGGACATGAGAACGCTGTGGATTGTGTCGTCTGTTAGCAGGATCAGGAGCATCATGGCTGTGTACGCCAGCTGCAAAATGCGGTTAAAGGTTGAGGTTTCGGGGAATGCGTACCATTTTTGATATTATTATGAAGAGGGCGATCGAGCGGAGAATTTCCGTGCAAGGGTCCATGCTGCCGCTTTTAAGGTTGCGGCGGTCAAAGGGGTCAAACTGTGTGGGGCGCCTCTGCATTTTGAGCGGTTTTGACCAGCCGAAGGTTTGGCGAAATGGTTGAGCTGGATGGTGTCAAAGTGCAAGTGTCACAAAACAATTGTGACGGTTTATGTTTTATTAAAAATTTCAAAACTTGCTAAAAATTAGTTGGAGGTCCTACGTACAAATAAATTAACTCACTCTTGAAAATTTAAAAATTGGCTACATGATGGATGACTTACTACAAATAAACAAAAAAAATGGAACTTTTTGTGTGTTTTTTTATTAAATTTTATTATTTTGGAATAAATTAATTTCAATATAATGTAATTTTTTTGCTAAATTCCTATAACTTTTGGTATTCTGTTAGGTTGTAGTTTTATTATGTTTCAAGTTGATTAATTTTTTCCTCTGCTTACCTTATCTTTACACAGGGTTAGTCTACTAATAGCATTTTTTACTGTATCTCATAAATTAATAAAAAAAAAACAAATTAGCAATTGCTGTTATAGATAAATTCTTTATTTTCTTTTCCACGCATATGATTTTTTTCAAGATTTTCCTACAATTCTTTATAATTTAAATTAATTATTTTGATATAAATTGTGGAACTTGAGTTATTAAACTGAGAGTAAAAACCATTTCTTTTTCTTGTTTTTGTTTTTTTTTTGTTAGTACTCAAATCGATTTCTTGCTTCGAGTTATGTTATTGTCACTATTTTATCTTTTATCGCTAAATTATCTTGTGCGTTTTTATTTAAGATCTCATTTTGAATTTATTTTGTTCAATTTTTTAACTAAGATCTTTTTATTTTGGCAAAGAAATCAATTTAGACATAAAATTGCAAAAATAAAATTGACTTAAATGCAGGCGAAGACAAATTTAAGCTAAAAAATATTTTTATCACATTTAGAAGCTCTGATATGTTTAATTTATGTAAAAACATGTTTTGAGATTTGTTATTATCTTTATTTTGTTGAATTAAAGCGCTAAATCGCAAAAAATATATTTTATTTTTAATAAAAACTTTCTAATTTTAAGAGGTTTTGTTAATTCCATTAATGTAAAACATCACACTAATAAAATTGAAAATGCACATTTTTGTCAACCTGTTTTTTAGATTTTGCTAGTTTTTGACCAAAATCTTCTTATTTGCAAAAAACGTATATTTTGTGTAAAAATTTGCAAAAAGTAACTGGTTTATAACATCCAATTCATATAATTAAAAAATTGAACATAACAATTTTGGTGGATGCGCCGGGCTAAATTAGTAATATCTCTTAACAAACAATAATTGGCCATATTTTGTTAAACTAATGACATATATCACAAAATTGGTCATAACATTAAAAGGAAAAACAATTAATTTTTTTATTTTTGTTGATTTAAAACATCTATTAAACCTGATCTGTCTCTGGGAAGATCTTACTTGATATATTTAGTTGATGCAAAAACTTGCTTCAGGTTTTGCTATTGTTGTTATTTTGTTAAATTAAGACACAAAATTGCAAAATTATGTTAAATCTAAATTAATTATCCTAATTGATGTTAAATATTAATGTTAATGTTAAATTGAATTCACGAAAACGAAAAGTTTGTATTTTTCTCGTATATTTCACTCGATCATTTTTACCAATTTATCAACAAAATTTTTTTGTTGAAAACATGGTTCACGTTCCGTTCAGTTTGGCTTTCTGAAAGTTATTTAAATCTTGTTGAATAAATGAAAGAAATTGTTGCTTCTATTTTTTTTCTAAAAATCTCGCTTACTTTAAAGACAATTTTTTGAATCTACAATTGAAAAAATCTTTAAATTTTTATATGTAATGCGTGACGTTAGGCAGAATTTATAGATTTTATAAATAAAATAACACTTTATTGGTTTTATTTTTATTATAAATTTAGAACAAGTCGGTAGTACCAGACTCTTCATCCGACGAGGAATAATCGGCGTAATCACCATGAGGATACTTTTTTCTCATGTATGACAAATATAACGAAACCGCACCAGCAGCGGCCTAAAAAATAACATCGTAAACAAAGAATTGTACAACAATTGAAGAAAACAGATTATAAACGCCTATATCGCAAAAATTAAATTTCTAAACCTATGGAGCAATCATAAAAAGCACTGCTTGAAACATAATTAAATTGACTGTTTAAAAATAAACTCATTATTTGGAAAACTTCAGTGGTTTTAGAAAAAAAATCGTACTGAAATTATCGCAAAAATGCAACACTCGTTCCGTAATCCCACCGTGCACTGTCTGAAATTGTCATATGCGTTTTCGCAAGATCTGCTGTACGCATACTGAAGTATGCAGGTCTCATTCGGATACTTATCCGAGCAACAACTCCGTGGAATCGGTATTTCCCAAAAGGGCCTCCCGTTGAACCCACAACATTCCTGCTGTTTTACTTAATTATTTAAAGTTCGGCAAACCAGCGGCGATTTACTGTAATTTGCACAAAGTCCACATATTCGTGAACGACGTGGTTCCCAATGGCCCCAACGTGCCAACCATCCTTATAAGGCCGATACCATGCCTTGTTGTAACCAGGCAGATCGTCCGGGTCAATGGTATAATTAATAAAACCATTGGCGCTGTTAAAAAGCGCCAGCAGGTCTTTCCTGAGCACGAGATCAAACGACATGATCATAAAGTCAAAGACTTTCGACATGGTGGCTTCTATTGCGGTCGTAACTATCAAGCCCAGTCCACTCTTGGAACACAGTCAGTGCTTGTTAAAAAATTTAGCAAACTTACTGCAAAGATGATCAGCGGGCGCGAGTGTAAACAAATAGCCGCCACGAATCCAGTGATGCTCAGAATTATCAAAATGAACCCGATACTGCGGGCTAAAGAGTAGATAAAATCCACGGCGAAATCTATTTTGTAAACTGGAGCTTTCGAGTCGAGGGGAATAAGACTTTTTTGGTCAAACATTTGTTTGCACTCTTCCGACTGGAAGACCAGGACTAAGCTATTGACCTGGAATTTTGCGTCACAAAAGGGTCACCAATCGTCACTTTTACCAATTTCAAAATGACTAGCAAGAAAAGCAAGTGGCGGAGAAAACTCACGAACGCGGCTTTGTTCATCCTAAATTTGCTGACGTTTTTACAGTGACATTTACAACAATTAAATGATTTTTATCTTACAGGTGCAGTTTTTTAGGTACATTTTACCCTTGTTTTCGGTGAGAGAAATCAAATTTCTCTCACAAGGAAGAGAAAACTGTCAGTTCTACTCACAAGTGAGTAAATAGCTACACAGGTCACTACAAGAACTATGCTAATGTACTTTTTTATTGATTTTTTTAACAATACACCTGTAAGATAAAATGTCGTATATCATACGTGATCGAAATGGCTTACAAAGCTCGTGAAAAGTGTCCCACTCGTGAGTAAGCGCACTCGTGGGTCAAAATTCTCGCTCAAACATAATGATGCATTTCTATTACTTATAATATAATAGGTGAAGGTGAGCAATCAAATTTCTCTCACACGAGAGATAAAGCTGTGAGTTCTGCTCACAAGTGAGTAAATAGCTACACAGGTCACTACAAAAACTGACCCATAGAACTATGCTAATGTTTTTTTATTAATTTTTTTAACAATACACCTGTAAGATAAAATGTCGTATATCATACGTGATCGAAATGGCTTACAAAGCTCGTGAAAAGTGTCCCACTCGTGAGTAAGCGCACTCGTGGGTCAAAATTCTCGCTCAAACATAATGATGCATTTCTATTACTTATAATATAATAGGTGAAGGTGAGCAATCAAATTTCTCTCACACGAGAGATAAAGCTGTGAGTTCTGCTCACAAGTGAGTAAATAGCTACACAAGTCACTACGAAAACTGATACATAGAACTATGCTAATGTTAAAAGCGGATATTTACTTGAATTTCTTGGATTTCTTAGAGATTTCATCTGTAAGATAAAACGTCGTGTTACACACGTGATCATAAACCTCGTGAGAAATCTCCCACTCGTGAGCAAGCTCACTCGTGGATAAAAATTCTCACTCGAATATAATGATGCATTTCTATCACTTATACTATAATATAGGTACTATTCAGTCGGATTTATTTTTCAAGTTACAACTACGCTTTCACAGCTGTTTGTTTGGACTTGGAGAACTCGTAGACCAAGTTGAAGATCAGAGCTATTTGCACAACCTGTAAAAAAGCGTAGGACTTGTTCTCCAGTTTTTTTAATCTTACAGATGCTACAATAAGAGGAATGAACAGTAACATAACGTAACTCCTCAAATAGGCCTCTTTGGTTGCGTCGCAAATGGTTAAACGTTTAACACTGCAGAGTTTTTTGTGGGCATTTGTGTGGTAACAGTGAGTCGTATTAACTGGACAGCAACTCTCCGGTAAACTGTAATAATCCCTATAGCGAAAATCGGGAGAACCGCAACAGTTATACTGCAACAAAAGCCATCAGGAGAAGAACGCGACCGTAAAATCACCGACAGTGGCCTGTATTACATGCACCGCCCGTTTCAATTGATTATTAAATTCATAATCGATGAAGAGTTGCTCTTTTGTGTTATCGGTGTTGTTCCTCATGCACGCAACACCTCCCATGTAGACGAAGAAAATCGTTGCATAAATCAAAGACAAGGCGTACTGAAAAATACGCCCCGTTTCAGGAAGCACAGTTTTGGACACGTACCATAAACAAGACGTAACGATTCGAACACGCATAGCCGTACACAACGAAAAGGCAAACCGAAAGGCAACAAACTACAATGATCATAACGAGGATAATGATCGCATTTTCAATGTTCTTCAAGTAGGGCACATCTTTTTGGGATATTAGAAGAACGTTGTAAAACGGCTGGCGAGTGCTCGTCACCAGCATTAAAATTGCGAGCAGTGTGAGCTGAAATTTCAAATTTCAATCACAGTTTCTCACGGAGTCAGGTACCAATTTCGTTATTGTGAAGAATAGAGCTGTCGAACGCTTCAGCTCAAGATATGTTAGCTTCTTTTTTCGCTTTCTCTTCGATTTCTTTCGTGAACGTGCCACGTCCATTGTGACAGCTATCACTTTGACAAAAGTAAATCAAGCTCGCAGTCACTCCAAAACAACGTTAATTTGTGCCCTGATGAGTGATTTGTTGGCGAATTTGGATACAATTTTGAAAACACTGTCGAATAGGCAGCCTATTGACAATTTTCACCAAATGCTATTGTTTGTTTAATTTTAACAAAAAAAAAAGTTTATAAACTCAGATAATATTAGTGAATTCACGGTGAGGATTCAACGCTAAAGTTTGAACTTATAATTCACCTTTACGTTCATCTTTTTTTCTTTCAAAACAAAAGATATTTTCTCTTTATTAGGATGTGCTCTTACGTTTACAATTTGGCGCCTTTACGTACTTTTACCTTTTGCCGCAATATTTTCTTATTTTTGTCAGTTTTATGCTCCGCTTTACGTTTATACGTCTATGTGTTCTCTCAATCTCTTATTTTTGCTTACGTGTTGTTTCACTTGCCTTTTCTACACTTTTTTTTATAGAAAAATTGTTACCCTGATCCGGGTTCGAACCCTCGACCTCCCCCGTCGTAAGTGGCGCTTATACCACTGGGCCACCGGGCCCCAGGTACTGACCGTCTTTTGCAGATATTTTAACACAAACTTTTTAAATAAATCAACATTACAAACTATATAATTGTAATAATTTACCTAAAACGCAAATACATTCAGTTCAAAAGTCGAGAAAACATTTTCTTCCACTTTTTTTTTAATTCTCTAATTTTTCACCAGATTTCATCAAAAGTTACCGGGCGTATAAGTTGATTCTACAATTTTAAAATTGTTTTTATCTTTTTTGTGACTTTCAGCACGTTTTTGACCGAAAATGGACATAATTTTTCTAAAAATCACCAAATTTGTGTATTTTCTAGTCAAAAATAGTGGACGTGCGCAAATCCTACTGGATTCGCAGTGGCCATGATTTTTATTAACAATGATTTTCGGGACTTTACTAAACAAACTTAGTTAATTAAAAATTTTTAGAGATAAATTAAATATTTTCGTTTAATTTTTATTATAATTTAAGAAGTAAGTCATCTAAGGATTTAACTCTAAAGTTTGATGTTATGTTTCACCTTTACGTTCATCTCTTTTTCTCTCAAATCAAAAAGTATTTTTCCTTTATTATGATGTGCTCTGACGTTTACAATTTGGCACCTTTACATACTTTTACTTTTTGCCGCATTATTTTCTTATTTCTGTCAGTTTTATGCTCGCTTTACGTTTATACGTCTATGTGTTCTCTCAATCTCTAATTTTTGCTTACGTGTTGTTTCACTTACCTTTACTACACTTTTTTTCATAGAAAAATTGTTACCCTGATCCGGGTGCGAACACCCGACCTCCCCCGCCGAAAGTGGCGCTTATACCACTGGGCCACCAGGGCCCCAAGTACTGACCGCCTTTTGCAGATATTTTAACACAAACTTTTTAAATAAATCAACATTACAAACTATATAATTGCAATAATTCACCTAAAACGCGAATACATTCAGTTCAAAAGTCGGCGAATTAGCTTGAGAAAATTCCCCCTTCGTTCTAAAAATTAAAACACAGACAACCAGTTTTTTTTTCAACCGTAAAAGTAAAAATTCGCACGTCTTTGCATTGGCTTTGCAGGAGAACAAGAGGAAATTGTTTTACTGAATAAAAATAGACAACAACAAATAATACGATTAAAGTGTATCTGATTCTGTTGAAAATAGAGAAATTTTTCTTGTACTTCAGCTGATCGTTTAATTTTCTGGCATTTTTGTACCTATTCTATTATCATTTTAAAGGATTAAGCTTATGGGATTTTAAAGATTAAAGAGCAACTTTTGAGACATTGTAGTCTGTAGCTCGTTCCCAATTTAAAATATTGCTCAGTTAATCGTTATCAAAGTTACAAAATAATTACTTGACTTAAGTGTTCCGTGTATCTAGAACTTATCTGTTTTTGTGCAAAGGAGTGCCAAATATTTCAACGAAACTAGATAACTCTCCGGAATGTGTTATCACAAAAACAAGGATTAATGTTTTCTAAAAATTTATTGATAATAAATAGTTTTACAAAAAAATTACGATCGATTTTTGACGATGAAGGCGAAAATGGCACACACGAGCTGTAACAATTTTAATTAAAATTTGCTATTGAACGATTTGGTAAACTTACTTCAACTACTGCGAATCCGAGGGCGATTCCGCCAATGACTTTAATATTGTAAGTGATTACTTCTTGGAAGCGTTTCGCGCAACCGTCCTTGAAGATTTTACTTAGTTGTACATCCTCGTCCTCGTAACAACTGGATGGGGGTTGTATCATTCCCTTTAATATCCAATAAGACCAATTGTCAACACCACAACATTTAAACTGAAATTAATTCCGTAATTACTTTTGCGACTAAATTTGGAAATAAACTCACATCTTGTTGGATTGCATCAATTACTTTTTTTTTGTCTTCAGTTGGGTCCTTTACATAGTCATCAAATGTTTTGGTGACAACCTTTTTCACTTCCTTATCCAAGGAACCGTCGTCATTTTTGACGGCGACGAAGGCCATAGCCCCCAAGACAATTTGCAAAATCAGGAGAACAATCAGAATGACCGCATACTGCATCGAAAAGTTAGTTCCCGAGCGAAAATTAAACCTTGCAACTTACGGTAGTCAGCATGCAGCCATTTTCCTTGATGGCTCCGCAACATCCGAAGAAAGCAATAATAAAAATTATGACACCTACAGCTATAGCAAAGCCACCAACCGAGAAATCGGTGAATGAATCGAGACCTTTGCTTTCATTGGCCGTTATAACGGCACCCACTGCTATAAGGGTGATGCCACATATCTACCGAAGGGCGAAAAGTTTAGAAAAGCGGCAAATAGTCGACGGAAATGGACACTTACCACTATCAAGAAATTGAAGATAAATAATAAATATTTTGCGATCCCCGAAAGACAACCCATTTTTCAGCACTTCACTCCCTCGAGACAAACTACAGCAAAATGAGGGAACGTTTTAACTGATCTGTTTATAACAGGGCTCAGTTATCATTTTTTAAACAATATTAAACACACATGATGTGTATTCGTAGGTAATTGCTGATATGAGAGATAGTAAAAGGATGAATCACTATGGATTGTTCTGATCGTATGACACTCTTTCCAATAACAGTACCGGATGTCAAAATCTTTCCTAAATGATCTCATTGCCACTCTATGGTCCACCAAATTTAATTACATTTCTTTGAAATCTGATTTTAAATCTGTAGACAAGTGGTTCAAATTAATCAATTTCTTTAATTTCTATTGAATCTGATGTTACCTAACTTGTTTAGAATAGTAATTAATAACAATTTATCTGAAATAATTGTAGACCAGATTAAAGCGTAATTATGGTGTTTTCGAGAAATTTACAATTGTTTAAATTGCAACTAAAACGTTCTGCAAACGAGCCTTTAAAATTTTTGATTATTGAGGGGAAGAAATCACCTCGAAAAAAATTCGACAAAATAAGGTTTTTGAATATCTCTTAAGTTAAGCATAAGCTGTGACTTAAGTAAAGAAAGGTTGATAAAATTGTCTTAATTGTCTTCCCGTTTAAAATACTTCTACTACTTCAAAAAGATATTTATTTAGGATTTTGCCTATCTCCAAATTTTTAGATAAATATTTTTATTAGAAGTCAAAATAAGTCGTTTAATGTGATGCTTAAAAGCAACCTCCTGTAGGTACAAATTAGTCTGTTAAAATATTAATAGTCACGCAGAAAACAGCGTTTGCTAATAAATACACTTACATGTAAATATTTTCAGTATCTTTCTATTATTTCTTTTATCTAATCAATAATAATTAATTATTAATCAATAAATGTAATAAAATATTGATTTATTAGCATTTAGGATTTTTGCATAAAAAATACAATAAAATGGTTGCGAACTCCAAAAGTAACTTGAATTTTTAATTTTTATTAATATAATTATTGCATGGTACAGCGGGTCAGCTAGTGCCAATGTTTTTACGTAATTTTTGCACAAAAAAATATTTCAGAAATGTTTGTTTAAGAGTGACTAAAGAATTTTTTTGTTGTAAGTTATCTAATGCTGATTAATTAATTAATTATTATTATAAAGAATTGCAGAAAAATTCTGAGAAAATTCACTTGCAAGGTCAATTGCTTATGAACCATTCTGTTAGTATTCTTTATGAATAAAAGTACTCATAAAAACGCTCGACATCCTTTGAAAAGAGGCATTCAGAACAGAAAAAATTACCAAATAATTTGATTTGTTGAAATTACCTGAATTTAAATGGGTGGAGCTAGTCCGGCAGCTAATCTGAGTCATGCCCTTTCAATGTGCTCGACCAATAAAAAGGCAGAGATAATGTATAGACAAAAAATTTCAAAGTGTATTGGCGAATTTATCGCAGACCGATACAAAATGGTTTCGAAAATAAAATTGTTAATATTTCTTGCATCAAAATTTGCGCTTGGCATATTTGTTTTTTGCTTAAAAGCTAGACAGAAAAATTATAAATTTACCACCAGGACATGTTGGCGAATTTTGCCTCTTTCGAGAGCTTGAACACGAATTTTAAATAAGACCCCACTTTTTGTGAAATTTTAAGAAATCAGTAAATTGTATTCTGTTTTCTAACTTATAATTGTAGCTTTCAGAAATCCAAAATTACGGGCTCACAAGTTAAAATATTTCGCGCAAATTAATCGGTGGCTAACCTATGAATATTTTATTTGTAAAAAGCTAACTTTTTTTATAATCTGATGAGGCATGTTGTTTGACGAAACTTTTGTCTACGCCACCTGCTATGAGGTTTCTTTTTATATTTCATATTTTTTTAGTCTGCTTTAATTTATCCCAACACAGCTTCATTTCTTAGTCAGGTATTACCAAACTACAGTTATTTTTAATCAACATTTAAGAAGCCAAAACGAAATAAAACCACGAGAAATGTAGTTAGAAGGAATTTTCGGAAAACCAGTCTCTAACAAGAGGCAGATTTTGCTTACACTTTTGAAAAAAAACAGAGATTTTTTTATAGTGATGCTCTCATTTTTTCAAAATTTTGTGAATGTATTGTGTTTATAGCAGAAAAAATAACTTAATTTTACGCCACAGGACCGGATTAGCAAACTATCGTGAAAAAATAAGTTTTAGCCTAAGCATTTTTGGTAGCAAACTCTGGTTTTCCGTATCATTATTTTTTGGGATACCTACAGGGAAAATATACTTTGAGCAGCCGCAGCCTGTTGTGACGTGATTACGCTAAAATCATTGTCAAGGCTTTTGATAAAAACTCATTGAGGTACAAAGTAAATTTTATTATTAGCACATTGTCAATATTTGCATTTACAAAAGTAATTAAGTATATTGCATCTTTTTAATCTCAAGTCTTATATACCAGGCGAGAACACCCGAGACAAGCTGGAACACACGTGATTTACTCCAGGCCGAAAATTTCGCCCCCTCACCAAAACCGGCGAAAACCCGATAGCTACTCCTCCAATCACACCCACATTTTTCTCAATCGCGGCCGCATACACCCTGGCACACCCTTTCTCGTACGGACTGTCGCACCTCTCCCTCATTTCCGGACAGCAGCTCATCGGCACGGGCTTATTGAACATTTGCTTCCAGTAGTTGGGTCCATTGACTCCACAGCAGCGAAACTGTTTTATTATTACACTCGCTACTCACCCCACACTTACCGTTTTCTGTATGTGGTTGATCCTCTTGACGGCGACGTCGTCCTGTCTGCGGAACAGCCTCTGGACGTCCTTCTCGATCTCGTCGTCCTCGCGCCTGCCGCCGCTCACCGACCCCAAGGCGATGGCCCCCAGCACGATTTGCACGATGAAGAGCACGAGGATGGTGACGGCGTACTGGAAGCGGGGCTTTAGCTCCTGGGGCGGGAGTCGGGCACTTACGTAGGTCAGAATGCTGGGCTTGCGCTTGAACAGGGCCCAGATGCCCCAGGTGGCCAGGCAGAGGCCCAGGACGCCGATTCCGATCCCGAAGCCGCCGATGGATAACTGGGCGAAGCTGCGGACCCCCTTGTGCTCGTCCACCTGCAGGATGGCGCCGAAGGCCAGGAGGATGGCGCCGCAAAACTGGAATTTTTACACTGGGGGTGGGTTTTCCAGAAGGTGGACTTACGGCGACGACGATGTTGAGGGTGAGGAAAACTAGGTATTTGGTGACTTCGGAGACTGCCATTTGGGTTGCTACTGGCAGAATGATGGAGGTGACGGCAGATAATAGAGAAGATTTATTGCGGTTTGTGTTAATAAACTATCGAGGTGGCGCAAGAACGGGGCGCTGACGAAGGTCAATATACGATTTTTACATGTCTACTGTTCCTTTATTGGAGACTTTTTGGTCCCTTTCTTTCTCACAAATAAAGCAAAAGACGTGTTTATTCTGGTTTACTTACTCCAAGCTAAGAAATGTACCTACGTTTTAATACAAAAAAAATCACTTTATCTTTATAAAAATGAGAATAGATGTACTACTCCTAAATATGAATAGGTGTACGTTTTTTAATATTCCATTTCATTTTGTCTCTAGAAGGGACAAATGTCTGGGGTGTATAAAATTTAATGCTTTTTAAGGATTTTAGGTTTTTTTTCGTTTTTTTTTGGCGTTCTTGAGGCGATTTTGCATTGTTTTGAGAAATTTTAACGATTTTTTCGTGTGTCCGATTTTTGGTGGTCCACAGATATTTGGGTACTTTTAAGGTGCATAAAAATTAATGCTTTTTGAGAGGTTTTAGGCCTTTTTCGGTTGTTTGATTTTGGGTAAACAGCTCAGTTTGTAGGATTCTAACATGTTTTTTAAACGCCAAATGTCCTAGTCTAGAAGTACCATTTTATACTCTACTACAATTTATAATTTACAGTTACACTTTCTGTATTTTGAGTAGAAACATCTTCGGCATTTTATCAAAAAATCCCTGATTTTTTAGCTGTTTCGATAGGTCTTTTAATTGGCGAAAGAAACGGAAAAAATATTGACCATTTTCTCTTTTAAGGTATCTTTTTGTATTGCCACGAAAAATATTTTTTTAAATCAGTATTTTAATAATAATAATAATAACCTTTATTGTTCAACGAGATCATCAGTTACAGGACAAAGGTAAATATTGTAATGTTACAAAAAATAAGAAATCATAAATGCAGGTATTCTTAGAAATAAAACGAATTAAACGAATTATAATTTATGATTAATTTTTGAATTTTTTGAAGTTAAGAGTCTTATTATCTTTTATTAAATCTTGTTACAACTAAATCACTGGTTTAACAAGAAAAACATTTTTTTAATACTTTTTATGATTGAGAAAAATTGCTAAAGTCTGTACTCCTGTTTGGAAATCATTTAAAATCAACTTCCTATTAATACTTAAAAAAACAGAAATAATCAAGCGATTTGCAGTTTATAATTTGATTTATAATAGGTGTAATTCAGTGATTAATTATAATTAATAATAAATTATTATAAATAAATTTTCTTCATTTTTTATTTTTTTACTTCACTTTTTTTCAATGCTTGTGTTATATAAATATTTATTACTATCGAATAACTATACTAATAACTCAAATAACCTATTTGATTTTTAATTTTTCTGGTACGAGTATATCAATTTAAAAAAGTTTCCGCAAAAAAACAAGTTTTTATTTTCTTCACCCTTCTTTAGTGTGTAAGACACTATCATAATATTATACCTTCTTTAGTCAATGTATTCAACAAGTTGGAATATTGAATATTAAACTCATTAATCATTATACCAAAAAATCTATTTATAAAAATAATGCTGCTTTGTTCCTCTTGTATTGAAACTTTAAAATTTAAACGAACAAAGGATTTTCTGTTCGGTGGAACAAAAATATTTAATTTACGATTTGTTTAATTGTATTTATTATTTTAAATTTTGTGTATTCTTGGATTGGTGTAAGACAATACCTAGGATTATTTAATAACTAAATAATTAATCAAATCGTAAAAGTCTCCTGTATATTTGGTTGTCTACTCTGAAACATCAATGGTTTGAACAATTTATTTGCGTCCGCAGTACCTGCCATATTGTTGTTATTAATGTATCAGTTTATCATTGTCACTATTACCAAAAACTAGATACGAGCATATATTAATTTTTCCAAAAAAAAACGAATCTTGATGAACTAATAACGCCACAAATAATAAAAGTTTTGTTCTAATAACAGATAACGGCTTTTCAGATTTACCTATTTCCAAAAACATTTTTCATTGTTTACCAATTCGCAAAAATAGAAAGCAATATTTTTTATTAAAATTGTTCTAAATATAATCTTTATTAGATAATTTTTTCAATCAGTGCGTTAGTAATTTAAAGATACAAAAATTTTACATATAATACATAAAAATGTATTAATGTAATATATGTAGAGAATTGTTGACCATCCTTCACTAAAAGTTACTCAAAGTTGCCAAAAATTTGGTACCTATTACCTACTCGTATGTTTGTTCTATTTTATCGTACAGATAGCAGGAGGAGATAAAGAAAATATTGGCTAAAATGTAGAATAATTCAAACTGCGATGTGTTTTTCGGACAATATTAAGTTTGCGGCATCGGCATTTAACACAATTTTTATCGTAAGTCTGATTCTATCATAAAGTGGTTAAAACCCTCGCTGTTCGTAGCTAATCGGAGGAGCTCTCTTATCGATTGGCATTATCTATAAGCTAAGCTTTGATCAGTTATTTCAAGTCATTCCGGAAGCTTACAATTACCTAGAGCTTACGCCGATTTTGACCACAATTGTGGGTGTCGCCCTTTTAAATGCCGCTTTATTCGGCTTCATTATCATTTATTTTGAACGCTACCACCTTAAGACAACTGTGCGTAACAACCAAATGTCTCGCCAGACTTTATAGTTTTTTTCAGTACTGTGTCGTAATTTTGCTCATTTTCACGTCCCAAGTCTGTGTTGGAATTTTCGCCCTCGTGCAAACTAAAGATGGGGACGACCTGTCCAAACGTATTGTTACCACAACAGAGACACTTTTCAATCAAACGGAAAACGGAGAACTCATCAATGCAATCCAAACCAGCTTAAAGTGTTGCGGACCGTTTGGACCAACTTTTTGGAACGAAACCTCAAACAAACCGTTCCCGGAGTCCTGCTGTAGCGACAAAACCTGCACAAACGTGCACCCCAACGGGTGCCGAAGCTCCATCTTCGAATTTCTACTAAACAGTTGCAAAATAACCGGTATTGCACTTCTAGCTTTCGCGCTAATTGAGATGATTGGAACTGTCTTTATGTGTCATGTAAGCAGGAAGATCAAAATAAGTGGCTATCGCCGGGCGTGACTAAGCATTTCGATTTATTAATAGTGACACACCTTATCACATTTTCGAAATAAAGATCAACAAAAAAATATTTCGCAGTACTGTATCTCTCCCCACCTGTCCAATGCTATCTCCAGATAAGCTTATCCGGTGCAGACTTTCTTTCGGTTGAACGAAGCTTCGAAAATGTGTCTTGTGCAAGAATGTGTCAAGTTTGTGGTCCTTGCGTTCAATCTCGTATTTGTGGTAAGAATAGTCACGGTTTTATTTGTCTTCCAAATGAATGCAATAAAACACGCCCAACTTATCTCTTATCATCGGTGTTAGTAGAACGCAATTGTTCCAGCTCGTGGGGGCCGCTCTTATCACCCTAGGCAGCCTCTACTTGGCCAACTTAAACGACATCACTAAGGCCATCCCGGACCCCTACGACCACTTCAATCTCATCCCCATCCTGACAATCGTCATCGGCTCTATCATTTTCCTGATCTCGTTCTTCGGCTGCTGCGGCGCCTGCAGGAACAGCCCGTGTCTCCTCTCCACGGTGGGAACCCCCAAGCGTGAAAGTCACTACAATCTTGCTTTCAGTACGCTGTGATCCTCCTCATCATCTTCATAGCCCAGATAGCGATCGGAGTGTTCGCGTTTTTGGAAATTAAAAACACAGACGACTTGGGGAAAGAAGTTAATAAGACTATAGATGAAGTGTTCCACAAGACGTCCAAAGCCGATGTTGAACTTATCAACTTGATCCAGCAAGATATAAAGTGTTGTGGGACCGATGGGCCAAGTTTTTGGGCCACTACGCCAAATAAAACCATCCCGTCTTCCTGTTACGAGGACCAAAAAAACCTAAAGGGTTTGTTCCAGGAAGGGTGCCAAGGAGCGTTCTATAATTTCCTGATGGATGCTGCCAGGATTATCGGGATTGTTGTTTTGGTCTTGGCGGTCACTGAAGTAAGTGGTTTTTGGTAAGAGCTCCAATAAAAATGGTTCTAGGTTGTGGGGGCCACGTTTGCCTTGTGTTTGGCGAACTCAGCGCGAAACGCCCTCCGAAGGAATGATTACTATTAGACATAGAAGTATTTTTCCAAAATTATTCTTGTGTGTATTCCTGTCTGCCTAAACTAGACTGTTTACAACTTATATTATATAATAAGAATATACGAGTACTTTACATGAACCTTTGCACGGAGCAAAAACTTGTGTGAAATGATTTTCAATAAACGATTTATTCTGTGGACTTGCATGGTTTTGAATTTTCTGTTTTTGGTAATTTTTTCCGATTTTTCCCTCTCTTTATTATTTTTCCAGGGCGTGGCTGGGATATTTATCGCAACTGCGACGATTGACCTCATGGGCCAAACCTCCCCGCTTTGGGTCCCGATTTTGACAAATATTTTGGGAATAATCCTCTTGGCGAACTATTTTTTGGGATTTTTTGGCGCCATGGAGAAGCGCTTGAACCTCCTAAGAGCAGTTAGTGGTTTTTTACATTCGTGGCCACTAACATTTTTCCCAGTATGTTTTCATAGTTTCAGCGGTCTCACTTGTCGAATCAATATTCGGGATATTTCTCCTGTCTTATAAGTTTGAATCGCCCGTTAGGAACATTTTAATCGGTGGCGCTACAAATATTGGGCTTTTTATGGTCGTTGTGTCCGTGCTTAAAGTGGGTCGGTCACAAGTTTGGAAATGTTGGGACTGTAATTTAATTTCAGGGAATAGCGGCGATTTTTTTCCACCACTTTCGGAGGTTTTACGCAACGAGTAAAATCGAGTTTTTGGAATCAAGCACCGATTCGCAAACTTTAATCAAGGAAGATACAGAAAGTGTAAATTAGAGAACGTCAGTCCAGGTATTGTCCGTACCTCCGTCTTTGGTTCCTGATTGCGTTGGCGAGACTTAGCGAGAGTGTAGCCCCAACAACCTGTAAAAAACTGAAATAAAGTTTAATTTTTCTCCCGAAACGTTACTTCAATCGGTGCTAGGGCCAGTATCGTGGTCCCAATCCCCCTAATAGTTAAGATAATGAAATTGTAAACGGCTCTCTTGCACCCGTCTTTAAAAGCGAGTGTGGTGGGGTCATGATTTTTGTGGCAACTTTTTAGAATATATGCGCTAATTGTCATGTTTTTAATGGATGTGATGCCGTCTGGTCCGCAGCAGTTTAATTCGTCTTGAATAAAGTTAATCAGTTCTGTGTTATTGTCACTTTTGTAGAGATTTCCCACGTTGTTGTAAACGTTTTCTCGCAAATTGTCCTGGCTCAGGACCCAGAAGCTCACGCCACTTAGAATTATTTGAAGGATGAAGAAAACGAGAAGAATTATAGTGTGCTAAAAAATGAGTTAAATATTGCGTTTTTTGGAATTTTAAGAAGTACAGTGGTTAGGATAGGAGGGTTTTTTCGGCAAACTCCAATGCTTCCAAAGAGTGAAATGACGACGATTACGCTTCCTAAAATTATTAGTAAAAGAGGTGCGCTCGCATAATACGAGTAGGTGGAAGGAATGACTGCATGTAAATGGCTGTATTTAATTTTCCAATATGTTCCTAAGGCTACTAAAACGAAACCGACGATCTAAAATTTAATTTTCAACTAAAATATGAGTCGAAATAAAGGTGTTACCAAAAATATTAAGTTGAAGATGACAACTGTCCACTTTCGGCAGAATTTGTAGCAGGCCATTTTAATTAACTGATAAAATTACTAACCAGGGGTTATGTAATAACTATTGACACTCAGTGATAACTACCGCTAACCAATATAGTATTTTTATATAAACGATTAGATAAGAAAACGTGAGAAATACATTTTGATTTTCACTGAGAATCATGTTTATGAAAAGTAACTAATACGCGAATAAAAATTGCGACGTATACTTCGCTTGATTTGAGGCTATTTTCACAAAAACATTTATGAAATAAATGTACAAAACCTTAAAATTAGGTTTAAACAGTGTTAATTTGCCTTTTCTCATTGATTTAAAGTGTTTTTCACCAAGACATTTACTAGATTTAAGTTTCACCAAAGTAAGACAAAAAGTCGCAAAATTAGGTCTAAAATGCATACTTTCGCCTGCTTCGTTCTATCTAAAACTTAGAAAAATTGACTAAATTCAACTCAATTCAAACACAACAGGAAATTGCAGTTTTATGTTTGAAATACGATATTTTCGCCGGTTTTACTTGATTTAAAATGTTTTTAACCAAAGATGTAACATATATATTAAATTCGAGAAGTCTGAAAAAAACACAAAATAAAAAAATTGTTTGGATGCAAACTTTGCCCAAATTTTGCTATTTTCAGGAAGTTTCCTCTTAAAGTATTGTAGCCATTCCTTCTATATCCAGTTCCTCCACGCAAACGTGTTCTGGCTTCGAAAAATATTAAAATAACATTTAATCTGTACTGAATTATTAATGATCACGTTTTATAAATAATACTGTACTGTAGTAAGTATTAGCAAGCAATTTTAATCTATTATAAAGTTGTATAAAAAAATCATCAAAAAATAAAGACGTTTTAAGCAGATAAACCATCCTAGAAATTTTATTGAAACTAAAAAACCAAAAAAAAAAAAGCAAAAGTCCGTCTCTACCTACTTTTAGGGCATTTGGGAATTGATTACTGAATTTTTGTGTCCTTGAATAGTTCGACAATATCCTTGAAAATATATTTGTTTGATTTTGTCGAAGGTGTTATGTAGGACAGGGAAAATAAAATAAAACCATTAATTTCGTCGCGACGTTTCGATCATTTTATTTTATCTTCATCAGACGAAGAATTTTCTTTGCATAAACATGGGAGGCATGCTACAGTCAAGGACTGTCCTTACAAAGAAATCAAACAAATTAGTTATAATTTGGATTAGAGTATCATTAAGCGAATTTAATACTTAGTGGTTCTAAGGTTTCTGAACATCTTTATTGACTGTTTTAAAGATTTTCTTGTGGCAAACTACCTCCTGCAACTGAAATTTGGTTTAATTCTGTAACTTCTTTCGTGCTTTTTCCCAGTCAAAAAAAGGTATTGCCCTTTTTTCGAGTCAGGTCAGGTCAGGTTCCGGAAGCGTCGGTAAATCCGGCGCCGCCCTGTCATAAGCCACTCAAATACCGTTCGATCGATCATTCGCTTCACGTCCGCGAACCTTTTGTGTGAAGATTCGTGAAGCATTTCCTCCACTTCCTCGGAGGAAGCACGACTCGGTTTCCTAGCAACTCGCGCGGCATACACAAAACTTTCAGGTCATTTCATTCGGCTGTTGATGTTGTCGGTGACTAGAAGGCGGTGGAGTGTTGGTGTTTTATTTTTGGAAATATGGGCTGTTCAACAACCGTCGTCAAATATCTCGTATTCTTCTTCAATCTAGTGTTCGCCGTAAGTAGCTTTTGTTATTTTTTTGGGGTCAAATCAGAAAAATCACTGTGTAAATATTTGACGGATGTGCCAACGTGTTATTTTCGTCAGGATGATGAAACACGAGTGCAATTAAAAAATCATATGGCTCGGAGGGAAGTTGCATTCACTGAACATGAAGGTGGACAATGGCGTGACGAAACGTCCTGCGTGATGCCCGGCTTCACCTAAGCAATGCTCGTTGCAATTATTTAAAAATGCAAGATGTATTTTGTGTGACTAATTTGCTAAAACAACGGTGGCGCAGTTAATTATTTTTTATCAGATTCACCTTGACAATTACACTAAACTAAACCCCTTATCACCCCAGCAAACTGCGCCTTAGTGTCCCATAACTTTAACGACCCCATTATTGAACACTTCGTAATGAAAAATTCAAAGAGCTGAAGACGTAAATCGTCATGTCCTGTGGCAAAACTACGTTTTAATCAGGCCCATAAACCTCGTTGTCTGATTTGCGTGGACGCAAATAGACATGCAACAGTATTTTTGTTATTATAACAGTTTTTTCCCCAAATCGAATCGATCGGAAAGGTATTTAACACCAAACCGATGAAATAAAAAACTACGTGTTGTAAATAGAAACAAAGGTACAATGCCCATGGGTAAGTAGGTGTAGGGCGGTCGATATTATCTAGTATTGAGCGTCCGGTGAGTACACCAAGGGTTGGAAATAAACTGTTTATTAATAATTTACTCCACACGTATTGATCGTCTTAACAATCGCCACAAATCTCGCCTCGCACCACTTAATGAACAGATTTAAATTCGGCGCCCAAATGGCACATCCGGAAGTCGCCAATTTAGGAGAAAGCGCAATTAACACCGACCCAATTAACTCTACATCGATTTCCAGATCGCTGGCGCCGGTCTTCTCGCCTTGGGCATCCTCCTCAAGTTGAAAAACAATGACATTCAGAACTTCATTCCAGACAAGTACCATCTCAGCCTGCCGCCCGTTTTACTCATCATCATCGGCTCGATTATCTTCGTTACAGCCTTCTTCGGATGCTGCGGCGCCATCAGAGAGAGCACCTGCATGCTCACAACGGTAAGCCAATCGCGAAGCGCCAAATGGCCGACGCTCATTGGTCCACGCCCGTTTGCAGTTCGCCATCATACTACTGACGCTGCTGATCATCCAAATCGCCATCGGCGCCTACGCCTTCCTCCAGGTCGGCGACACCGCCGACATGAAGGCGTCGGTTACGCAAATGGTCGAAAAGTCCTTCAACCAGTACAACACCTCCAAGAGCGCCCAAGCGGAGTTCGACTTTCTCCAGAACTTCGTAAGCAACACTTGAATTCACAGGATTTTCCATTTATTCCATTGGTACCTCAACAAGTGTGAAAACGTTCTGTATAGTAAAAAAATTAAAAAAATTAGGATACGTAAAGAGGGCTGTGACGTAAGACAACATCTAGGGGATAAGAAAATTTCATTATTTTTGCAATAAAATTTTCTTGTAAAACTACGGGTTCTGTAATGAAGTAACAAACTTCAAATTTTAGTATCACACTCACAACACCTTAAATTAGATCCCTTGCTAATTTTCTTTCTAAAAATGAATAATCTCTAAGGGAAAACATCATTTAATATCTAAAAAAAATTCAAGGTTCTGTTCTTTCAAATTTTAAATTGAGGCCTCAAAAACTCGCAAATTGTGGTCGCTGAATGAATAGTTTTGGATTTTTGTGCACTTTTGCAGTTGCACTGTTGCGGCGTTGAGAGCGTGTACGACTGGAAGTGGGAGGGCGGCAAATTGCCCATGTCCTGCTGCAACAACAACAAAAACTGTACCATTGGGTCGACCAACGCGTACAAAGACGGCTGTGGGATCAAGGCGTACCAGTGGTTCAAAAACGGCTTGGATCTGTTGGGGATTTTGGCGGTGGCTATCGCGTCCATCGAGGTAATTAGGGGATTACATGCGGCCAGGCAGTAAATAAAAGGTCAAGGTTGAGGTGGATTAGCTGGGGTGGGTCCGATTGTGTAAAGGCGAGTAACAGGTGGCTGTTTGTTGCAGATTATCGGTGCCATTTTCGCATTGTGCCTTTCGAGTTCCATCAAAAATCAGTTGCGGCGTGAGGCCTACGCTTAAACCTTCTAGTGTATAATTTAGATGTTTGTTCATTCACACGAGCTTTATGCAAAGTATTATTATGTAAATAATTAGGGCAATGTACAAACGTCTCATCTCACGTTGTTTGATCACTCTATTCCACCAACTCATTTTACTACTTTACAGTGTCAAATTAAATGTGATAATAATTTTTATATTTTTTTCGGACTGATGTTAGCAGTTAGACTTCTACCAAAGAATAAGTGCACGTTATCTCACTTTGTTGGTACGTTTTGTATGATTTTTAACCGAATAAAGTTCTGTATATGTGTAAAAGGCTTGTTTTTCCCCTTCCCTCGCCGGACGCCGACGCTTCCATTCAGTGCGTCCCGGTTTTCAGCACGTTTCAGTCTTGGTGGCGCCGCCTCGGCCGAAAACATTCGATTTAAAAATAAAATGCGTCGGGTTGTCTCTGCAACTTTTCGATGATGAGTTGCGGAGAGCTGTTCCTCAAAGGTGCCAGCAGCACTTTCACCGGATATTTCCTCGTAAGTGCCACAAAATAATTAACTTAGCGCTCATTGCCAAACGAAAAGTGCAATTTTCCCTTCACCTTCATCTCCCGAAATTATTTACTCAGAAAAAATAAACGGGGTTAAAAATAGCCACAATTTTCGCACAGTAAACACAATTAATCTTGTGGATGGGAAATTCTACAAGCGCCCGAGAGGATATGACCCTAATTGCGCTATTTTTAACCCGATAATTTATCTAGAAAAAATTTCAGATAGTCAGCATAGCGTTCCTCCTGTACGGCCTCACGACCACGTACTACCTCCTGAAAAGCAACACTGCTGAAACCCTGGAGGAAGAACTAGTCTCACTGCCCTCACTGTGCCTCATCCTCTTTGGCTTCCTCCTCTTCCTCTTCATAATCTTGGGCTGCTGTGGGATTTGTCGGGAAATCCCCTGCTGTCTTGAAACTGTAACACTTTTCACCGTACGGTGCCGATTTATTCCCAGTTTTCTTCCAGTACGCTATTTTCCTCGCCTTATTAGCCGCAGCTCAGCTCGGCGTAGGAATTTTCGCTTTAGTGAATTTTGACCCAAGCAATGAAGATTTTCAAAAACGCATACATGACGATGTGGGAAAAATGTTTGAAATTTACTACAACAACCGCACACAATTGGACAACACCCAGCAATGGGTAACCGTCAAGTTTAACGCACAAATTGTAATTCTCCCATTTCAGATGAAATGTTGCGGAGTTACAGACGATGGACCAAGTGACTGGTTACAAAATCGTACAATTCCGTCATCATGTTGCGAAAATTCGTACCAGAATTGTACCATTTTCTCAGAGAGTATTTATCACGATGGGTGCGGACAGACGCTTTATTTTTACATTGTTGGGACTAATTACATTGTTGGGTTGGCCCTTGTAGTGACGGCCGTTACTGAGGTTGGCCACACTTGCTGATTTTACCCGAATGTTGACGGGTTTTGTTGCAGCTGATTGCCTCTGTGATGGGGATCGGATTGTCTTGTGCCTTTTGGAGGAACAGCAGAGTTATGTGGATTTAAGCGCTGTTAAGGCGGAGATACGGGTTATTTATAAATAAAAAGTGTATTTATTTATTTTTGTTTTTGACTGGTTTGCATTTGAGATTATTAAAAGTATATTATCGGTAAACTGGCCATTGCCATATTTTTTAAATTCTGGCTTGTAGGAAAAAATACAGACGTATTAGGTACAAATATTATTACAAATAATAATAATAATAATAACAATGATAATAATAATAATATAATTAAAAAAATATTATATGCATAAAGAAAAATACAAAGTCTTTAATAAAAACGCGGGTTTCTGAGTGTTTAATAGTTTTACTGTTGGAGATAAGGGTAGGAAAAATATAATATGCTTTTTGCAGGCTGACCTTATTTTTGTATTAAGTTCTTTTCTGCCCAACAATCAGGCTTTATTAATAATAATTTGCAAATATTTTGATTGAATTAGAGTCAAATATCAAATAATAATAATAATAATAATAATAATAACAATAATAATAATAATTAATAATAATAATAATAATAAAATTTTAAAAAAATTATATGCATAAAGAAAAATACAAAGTATTTAATAAAAACGCGGGTTTCTGAGTGTTTAATAGTTTTACTGTTGGAGGTAAGTGTAGGAAAAATATAATATGCTTTTTGCAGGCTGACCTTATTTTTGTATTAAGTTCCTTTCTACACAACAATCAGGCTTTATTAATAATAATTTGCAAATTTTTTGATTGAATTAGAGTCAAATATCAAATAATAATAATAACAATAATAATAATTAATAATAATAATAATAATAAAATTTTAAAAAAATTATATGCATAAAGAAAAATACAAAGTATTTAATAAAAACGCGGGTTTCTGAGTGTTTAATAGTTTTACTGTTGGAGGTAAGTGTAGGAAAAATATAATATGCTTTTTGCAGGCTGACCTTATTTTTGTATTAAGTTCCTTTCTGCACAACAATCAGGCTTTATTAATAATAATTTGCAAATTTTTTGATTGAATTAGAGTCAAATATTAAATAATAATAATAATAATAATAACAATAATAATAATAAATAATAATAATAATAATAATAATAATAATAATAAAATTTTAAAAAAATTATATGCATAAAGAAAAATACAAAGTATTTAATAAAAACGCGGGTTTCTGAGTGTTTAATAGTTTTACTGTTGGAGGTAAGTATAGGAAAAATATAATATGCTTTTTGCAGGTTGACCTTATTTTTGTATTAAGTTCCTTTCTGCACAACAATCAGGCTTTATTAATAATAATTTGCAAATTTTTTGATTGAATTAGAGTCAAATATCAAATAATAATAATAATAATAATAATGAATAATAATAATAATAATAATAATAATAATAATAATAATAATAATAATAATAATAATAAATTAATTTTCAAACTTCTACGGTTACTGATCTGTCAGCTCAAATCAGTGTTATTAGTTGCATTTTAAAAAAAATCCAAAATAACCCACTAATGACTCACCCTGTATTGTTATGCAAATGACTTTCAAGTTTATTAATATACCTATTTCAAAATATTTGCTAAAATTAATAAAACCATTGTACTTTTGTTTGATATTGCAACGTTTATTACTTTATTTTATTTGATAAATCTCACGTGGTGAACGTTTTACAGATTGGGTGTATTGTTGGTTGCATACAGCAACGTCTAACACAGGAGATCCTCCACAAAAACACTTGTATGTGTACAACAGCTGCATATTTCTTTGTAATTCATGTAATTTTTCATATTCTTTCTTGAACAATGGTCTATTCAAGGAAAATAGCGTCGTATTTGTGCTAATTACCATGAGTCATATCGCGGAAACGTTCAGATTGTTTCACATATTTATGATTTCGAGTAGTTCGACGTATACATAAAATTAGTTCACGCCATGAAAATAGCCTGTTGTGGCATAAATTTCCAATTAGCGCATTTAATCAAATGACACACTTGCGGAAAATCCTTAAGGCTCAGCTCCTCCCTGCTGGGAGCACTTAGTCGGTATTTTTTTGGCGCGTGATCCTCCCACCTCCCAATTAACCAGTTAAATTTCAATCGAGTTGTTCTCTGAGAAACTGAGTCAACTCGACCGAGCTAAGTGCATAGAACAAACGCGCCGTGAACCAATGAAAGCAACAACAAAACCAGTTTTCCATGTAACCACTCTTCAGTAGTGAGTTGCGTCGGCCGAGCAGCGAAGCGCCATTCCTTAGCTATTTGGGTTAGAGGCGTTAAAAATACCGAAAAACAGTTGTGTTGTAGTGCCGAAGATGGGCTGTGCCACCGGACTCGTTAAATACTTCGTCTTTCTCGCCAACCTCGTGTTCGCGGTAAGTACTGTGTGGGGTAACATGGGGTAAAAACAGTTGTACCCGAAAACCTGTTGCGACGTCACCAATAGGGGAGGAGCTCATGACATCATGCAGATGCTGAGAAAACACATGAATAAGCAAGAGGTCACTCGCTACGGAACGACGCGCGATAAAGCGCCCAAAATATTATTATTCTAGAGACGAAAATAACCGCGACCGATCTTTGGCCATCTGTGATAACTCGCTTTGTTGTCGCACACTTAATTTAGGAATGTCCAGGCTTTCCATAATTAAAGGCCGTTTCGAAATTCAGGCCTTGAATGCGTTTTTGCGTCCATATCATTATAGCTTTATAACTGTTATTCGTTTTGTTCTTTTATTATACTTGAATTATTGTTTGCTCTTATTTTAGACTTGTGGAGCATATGAGTCATAAACATAAAAAATAAACAAAACGCCAACTACAGCTTATTACGATTTTGTGGTTAATCTTAAGGCCATCGACACGTTTTCCCAAAATACTGGCAAAAAAATTTTTGCGATTCATTACAAATGATTATTCCGCGAAGGTCGGTTGGCTCATCCTGCACGTGTTTCCGAAATGAGTCGCGTTTTGCGAATTCCACCTTCCTGAGCCCCCATTGCAGTCGATTCGTTTTGTTTTCACTATTACGCAATCCCCAAGACGGTCGTTTGCATAATTATCGCATTTATTCATGTCTTCAATCGTGTTGCATCAAGGCTATCGGTGGTTTCCAAACAGGGCTACCAATCCCCAAACCGGTGAATCACCGGATTTTATTGCCCATGTAACGTCACCAGAGGTGACCGTTTTTTTTTGAAATTATAATCCACGTCCGCTTCCTGTGGATAACGATAGTGATTTTAAAATGCATTCGACAGGTAACCGAATGTGGGTTAATGTTAAGTTGTAAAAGAGGCGAATAGGAGTGGCCAACCTCCACACTAACCAATTTCAATCAAGGTCAGAGCGAGAGGTCGTGCCAAAAACCGCGAAATTTTCGATATTGCTGCTTTTCACCAATTATTAGCAACGTGTAAATTTCGAGACAAACAAGCCTTATTTTTATGCCGATACATCAGCTTTATTTATAAATTTGCACCGAGATCACGTTCAGAGTGCAAACCTTTGACATTCTAACATAATCGCAGCGGTGGCCTTGATATCGTCTCTTATAATTATAATTCTATTTGGACATCAATAAAGAGATCAGTAATAAATGCGATTTTCATCAGTGCAATATGATAAATCATCAGTATCCGTATAAACTATTATTATGCTGTACAATTACCTGCAAAAAATTCGATGTGTCATTTTTAGTTTTTGAATTATTGGAAAAAAAACGGAAATTTGAAATTTTGGTTTTTATTTTTTCAAGCAAAAACCAAAAGAACTAGACGTTTGTGAGTAGGACGTTCTTCATGCACTTTTTTACAAAGAATCTAAATCTATTTTCGTATTTGCCAAGGCCTTCTTGATGTCAGAGTTACAACACTCAACTTTGGTTTTTCTTATGGAAGCCACATTCGCTTTTTATATTTTTGAAAAGTGTTTTTATTTCTGATTACAACGATGTATCACATGATATGATCGGATTTTACATGTTGATCAAAATGGAGAAAAATTTCTGCGAAGAGTGCTTTGGAAAAAACGTCAACAGTTTTGTTTTTTGGCATACTAGATTTTGGAGGT
Source organism: Tribolium castaneum (assembly GCF_031307605.1). Classification (NCBI taxonomy): domain Eukaryota; kingdom Metazoa; phylum Arthropoda; class Insecta; order Coleoptera; family Tenebrionidae; genus Tribolium; species Tribolium castaneum. The sequence continues at coordinate 22,903,292 of NC_087395.1, read as the reverse complement.
TTAACTGAATTTAGATCTGAAACTTTCACATTTCCTACAAGCTTACTTATTTAACAACCAAAGGACATGATAAGCAGAAGTTTATTTTTCGGGACAAGACAAAGTTATAAAAATCCTGCTCTCATATTTAAAAGAACTGTCAAATTTAGTTAGTTAAACAAATTCTTGGCATTTTTCTCTAAAGCACACTTTCCAAAAACGCTTTTTTCTTAATTTTAATCAATCATTTAATGTGATATATCGTTGTAATCAGGAACAATAAGACTTTTCAAAAATATAAGTATCAAATATGGCGTACCAAAGCTGAGTGTTGTAACTCTGACATCAAGACCGCCTTGGAAAAGGCGATGACAGAATTAGATTTCTCCTAAAAAAGTGGCTGAAGAACTTAAAAACGTCTAGTTTTTTGGTTTTCGCTTAAAAGATAAATACGAAAATTAAAAATTTTTGGTTTTTCTCAATAATTTCAAAAATGACATCAAATTTTCTTTCTTTGTTTGCCCGAATTTAAACGACCTCGTATATCTTATAATAACTGAAACCCCCATAGTGGAGCTCGAAAAACGGACACGCTATATATTTTGCACAGTAAAAAATTTAGACTCTCCTGTTTTGAAATGCTAGTAACGTTTTTTAAATTAAAATGTTCCAACAAAAAAAATTGAATAACACTCATACAAAAACGCGTAAAGTTCTTGCGTGTCTAAGTAAGCAACTCGCATCCGCTCGTTGCATAATTTTTTTTTTGTCGTTTAAATAAAATACTGTGAATATAATTTGTGCCGATTTAATTGCAGTTGGCGGGCTTGGGTCTTGTGATAATCGGGGTTTTGTACAAATTCAACTACAGCGAAGCCACGGACGCCTTGCCCTCGAACTTCGGCGTCGCCCCGATTCTCTCGATAATCATCGGGGCCATTGTTTTCGTGACTGCCTTTTTGGGCTGTTGCGGCGCCGTCAAGGAAAGTCCCTGCATGCTGACCACTGTGAGTAAGCAAATGCCCCACTTCCAAACTTCATTGTTGCTCCTTCCAGTACGCCATCATCCTCTTGGTCATTTTCATCATCCAAGTGGCGATTGGCGTGTACGCCTTTATTAAAATCAACGAGGACGAGGCGGAGCCGCGCCGCCTCATCCACAACAGTCTCGAGAAGACTTTCGACGGCTACGGCCGTGACGTGAAGAAAACCGAGGCTGTCGACGTGATCCAAAGCTGGGTAAGTGCCGACAGTGCTACCAATCTCTTACTAACTTTCCGCTAACCCAGTCTTGCACTCGTCTTGGTGAGTAAAGTACTCTTCTCTTCCGTATCTCACCTAGATCAAGTGATTTTACTGATGATGTTATAGTTTCATTGCTGCGGTCTTGACCGCTACGACCAAATCATCTTGCAAAACGGCAGCTTGCCGCATAGCTGTTGCCGGGAGGGTGTGAGCGTTTGCAGACCCACCAATTACAATTCGTTTTACGATAAGCCCTGCTCGAAGGCACTTATGGAGTTCTATCAAAAGAGCTCTCCGATTATCGGAGGGGTTGCTATCGGGATTGCCGTCATCGAGGTACTTTCAAAATTTCGCTCTTTCCCCCACTTACTGTTTCTTTTTTAGATTATCGGTGCCGTGTTCGGCTTGTGTCTCTCTAGTTCGATAAGGAACCAATACAGAAGAAGCGCATACTAAGCCTTGCTCTATTTTTGTTTGTCACTTTCAAATTCTAAGCTAGTTGTTTTTATATTGTAGTTTAAGACGCATTTAACCATTCCATTTGTTACAAAACGTTCGAGTACAATAAAAGTTTTAGTACGGAGTTTATTATTGATTTAGGTCAGATATGAGAGGAGCCTTTTTGCATGTGCCGCCTGGGTTGGGGTCTAGCTCTGATCCAGTCACTTTTCAGCTGCATTGCTGCGGTCTTAATGGCCCGGATGAGTACAAATACGCGAACGGTTCGCTCCCCAACTCGTGTTGTTTGGAGGAAGTTCGCCCGTGCATGAAACGGGAGTACGAGTCGTACTACCATAACGGTTGCGTCTCTGCGCTTTACGAGTTCATGGTTGACAAGTCGAAAGTTTTCGGTGCTGTGGTCCTCGGAATCGCACTAGTGGAGGTACGAACACACCTGATGATTTCCCCGAACTTGACCATTTTCTTCCAGCTGTTTGGTGCGTTCTTCGCCTTCTGTCTAGTCAGTTCCGTCAAGAATTCGTACAGGAGGAGCCTCTACGCTTAGTTGGAACACCGATAATACTCTCGCTTTATTTTTGTAACATAACTAGTTAATTGTCGCTTGTAAATGTTGTCTAATAAAATAGTTGTTAAAAAAACGACTGCTGTAATCATTTTTATTGAATCGAAACATCGCATTGTTTACATAAATTCGATGGTAATTCATTTTGTCCTTTGCAACAACAATGTGGAGTTATAGAAGCTTTAAACCACGAGATAAAACGATATGGAGACCTAATACATGGAAGTTAATCGTGCATAATCTGAGTCTGTGCTATAAGTAGTAGAGAAAAGTCACAAGAAGATATTTTTTCTTCCAAACGTTTTTTGTACATATTTTATATAAAAACATCGTCTACAACTAACAAGTTTATAAACCTAAGTGGTGTTAAGGTTCAGACGCCATTCGAATCCTCGCCGACTCTCTCGACCTGTTGTGCACTTCCGCAGTCCGCAGAGTAATCCCAAATATATCCTCGTGATACCGGTTCTCATCCTGTAATACTGGCTAAAACACCCACAATCAAATCACTGGAGCTCACCCTCAGCGACAAGATTTTCTCCTCGGCTTGTTTCTCGCTCATGGCGCCGTACTTCTGAATTATGTTTTTCAAAGTTTGGTACACGTGCTCGGCCATTGTGCAGTCGCCACAAACGTAGAAGTGGCCCTTCTCCAAAACCAGGATCCTGTAGATTTCGTCGGCCTCTTTCAGCGCCAGATTTTGTACATATGTCTGAAATAATATATCATTATACACGTTTTATACGACGTTCTATGTGACACAAATGGTTTTGGAGCACGACGAAGGAGTGGCACAATTAAGTCTGATAAATCGAATGTAACATACTATTTTTTCTACTTTCTATTTTTGTTGTGTGTTTTTTCTCTAAATTTTGATAATTATTCGGGCTTTATTAATAAACGACTTGACGCTGTTGACAGAACACACACTAAATTACAGTGATGACTGATGTCACTCAGTCTAGCACTGCCAATACAACTCCTAAAAATTTACTAACAAATGAACAGTTTGTGAAACCAGAGTAGAAAAAATAAATTGTTTATTCCATTTTGTCGCACGCTGACTCACTTTAGGAACATTTGGTTCTCGCGACAATGCCAGGAAGACCTTATCCAGGACCTTCCTGCGCAGCATTTCGTTCTTCTCTTCTTTGTACAAGTCCAAGTCGTTTGTGCGGCAGCCGAAGAAGAGCCAGATTTTCCCGACCTTCTTCCCCGCCAAGACTTGGGCCAGCCTGTGCTGCCAGAAGGCCCGGAAGGGGGCGATCCCCGTCCCTGGCCCCACTAGAATGATGGGGGTTATGGGATCGCTGGGCAGATGGAAGTTGGGGGCTGTTCTAACAAAGAAACACACTTCCTGTCCCACCGGGACGTCCTGGAGGTAGTTGGAGCAAACCCCGTAATGGACGGGGCCTTCGCCATCTTGCGTCCTATAAACTACCACAGCTACGGTTAAATGCACTTCGTGGGGATGCAGCGCTGGACTGGAGGAGATGGAGTAGAACCGCGGCTGGAGGATGCTTAATTGTGCTATGAGGAGCGGGGCGAGGGGCGAGACTGACGGGAACTCCTCCAGGACCTCGAGGAGGTTGGGGTAGCGCCAGTGGCGCCAGTCCTCGTACGCGGCCGAGTCCGTGGCTAGGAGTTCCAGCTTGCGCTGGTCTTCCTGATCTGTGGCGATGGAAGCGAAGTGTTGGAGCAAGTTGGGGGTTGGGGGCGTTGTTATGTCCAGGAACCGGGACAGGAGGGTGCGCAGGGAGCAGGTCGGGAGGCGCTCATGCGGCGTCCAGGTTTTCATCACGCCGTTTGAAGTGTGAGTTTCTTTGAGGATTTGGAGTTCGATGGGGGTGTCAGGAGCGTCGACTCCTTTCAACCTGGCGATGATCCTGTCCACGAGTTCGGGTCTATTGATGGCGTACACCCCCAGGTGGTCGCCAGGCTTGTACGAAAGGTTGTTTTCGAACTCAAGGAGGAGCGTTGCTCTGGAGGACTTCTCCCCGTGGAGGTTTGTTCGGCGCAGGAGGCGACTGGAGTGGACTTTCTTGTTGTGGCACTTGGAGAGCGCCGTGGTGATGTTCTCGGCTTTGGAGGAGACAAACCGGACGGTTTGCGAGGTCAGGGAGTCACTCTGGAGGGTCATGGTGGCTTCGAGAAGAGTGTCGTCGTCGTCAAGGCAAAAGGTTTCGCAAGCAACCTTAAATTTGAAGTGAAGGGACGTGTCTAAGTTTTTTGTGAACATTACTTTGAATATTTGTGGTGCCCACTTTCGGAAAGCTTGTTCCTGGCCGCACATTTCGTCCCCGGAGGCCATTTTGCACAACCGTTCGCCCCCCAGTTCGCCCAGGAGATTGTCAACGTACTTCCCGAAGGCGCAAAAGTTGGGGTAAGCGCTCGAACCGAGCGCGAAAACTGCAAATCTGGACAAATTTCTGTTATTTGTGCTTTTCCAACTTGGAAGCCGGAGCCAAAAAGCGCGTTACCTGACGTTGCTGAGAGGTCCGAAAGTGTCTTCCAGCAACGGTTCGCTAACAGAGCCTCTCAACGAATCCAAGCGGTCTAGCTTTTTGGCAGTAGCGATCTCGCTTTGGCTATTGGCTTTAATGAAGGACTTTGACGTAGCCATGGTCATGCTGAGCCGCCACCATGAGGAAAGCAAGGATTAGACCGCCACCGTGAAATTAGTAAAGCCGTCAGTTAGTATTAGCAGTTACCTGAGTTTGGTGGCGTCGTCGTTCGAAATTCCGTTCTCGCTCAGCTTCAGCGTGTACAAGTTTTTGGCGAACTCTTCGCCGTTTTCCGGAGGATCGCCGTTACCGAAGGTCGACGTCACCACAAGGAGGAGAGCTTCGTGTTCTATGCTCGAAATGTCGTAGTCGGACATGCAGTAGACCTGGGCGTTGAAGGCGTGACCGAAAATTTCGACCAATTTTTTCGCGTAGCTTTCGGACTTTCCGGTTTCAGTGGCGTACAAAATCGTGGCCTTGATGCGGCGCGAAAGCGCCCTTCCGAACAGCTTGGACGTGAATTTGACCGCCCTAAAATATGCTGTAATTTTTCAAAAAAAAAACCAGGGCCAGTTACCTCGCAATTTGTTTGAAATGAAACTTGCGCCTTGGCTTCTTGCTCTTGCCGGACTCGCGGCCCTTTTTCCACACGTGGCATTTCCACGCGGGTTCCTGAAGTAAAAAAAATATGCTGACCCCTATTATCCAACCAATGTTACGCCACTGCTCCGCAAATTAAAAAAACAACACTCAATAAACGCTGATTTATTGTAATAAATGTTACAAATTGTCGAGGAAATTAATTTATGTAATTCAGGTCACTTGTTTAAATCATTATGAAAATAAAATTGTTCGAAAAAAAGAGAAATGAATGTAGGGAAATATCTGTGGCTGAAGTTAAAGGTTTAGATGCTCTTGACGAACGTCCCTGTGGCGCAGTGGATAGCGCGTTGGACTTCTAATCCAAAGGTCGTGGGTTCGATCCCCACCAGGGATGCCTTGTTCAACCCCTTTTTTTGAATAAAATTTTTAAATAATAATTAATTTTATTCATCCAACGCCCATAACATTTCCAAATCCCTTTTATTTATTCACTGTTCGACTGGAAATCCCCCAAATTTATCTGTCGCCTGCCTCATATTAGATTACTTTACGATTTGTTTGTGTAAAGCCGGCAAAAGCCGACGCAATTTGTACATTTTATATCACAAGAGGGTGGCGGAATCGGGGAAAAAGACAGTCGATTCGGAAAAACTGCACTTAATTATCGTACGGAACGCCCATGCGGCTGTTTTTGTGAAGAAAAATGAGTGCTCATCAAGTGTGCTTTTTAACCCGGAATGTCAATTTGGAATTTCCACGGGGGTGCAATAAAACAGCACGAAAAAGGGCGCTTTCGAGGTGGGGGCGGTAATTCCTAACGTAACGTAAACACGCAAACGGTAATAATGAAGCTTAATGATTGACATCGTCGCTGTGAAAAATTGCTCCAAACTGGACGCGATTTTTCAAGGATTGTAATCGAAGAAATGAGACTCTTCGATTTTTAAATGATTCTGTTTGATCTAATGCAGAACACTTGTATGATTTTAATAAGATTACCACCTCTCTAATGCAATCCCGCTATCGAACTAAATCAAATTATCTCCCCTTTGCGCTCACGCCTTTAGGTAAATGAAGTAGTGCCAATTGTCCTTGGCAGTTTTTTCGATAAGCTCCCATCTCCAAATCACCCCTCATTACGCCCCCGCGAACGTGCCCTGCATTAATTTTTTTAAGCTTTCAAGATAAAACCATTGATTCGGCATTGACGTCGAGACAAATAATACGAAAATCTGGCGTCCATTCCGCCCCCAAATCCCTTAACACCCCGAAAATGTGTGTACAAGAGTGGTAATCGTCGGCTGCAGTGTGTATATCACGCGTTTCATGACAGTTATTACCCGGATTCTATCCCGAATCCAATTCCACTCACTTGATACTCGTAAGACGGCTTCAAGTAATACAGAGCCATCTCCTGGTGGAAAACCGGGGTCGCCGACCCACTCAACGGCGGCACGATCCAGACCCAGTCCGCGGGACACCCGTTCCGCAGGCGCACCTCGTTCTCCAGGTGCTTCATGAAGGACTCGGAGGCCGTGTGGTGGTCGACGATCGTCACGCCCTTCGCCTGGAAGCTGTGCAGCACGGCGACGTTGACCTCCACCATGGCCTTGTCCTTCCAGAGGGTCACCGGCGTGCGCGTGTCCAGGCCCATGGCCAGGGCCACCGGCTCCAGCATGTTGAGCCGGTGGGTGTCGCAGATGTTCCGGCACCCGATCTCGGTGCTCATGTACCAGCCGTTGAAGGGGGCGGCGGTGAACTGCAGCCCCCCCACGTCGAACATCATGTTGGCCACCGCCGGCAGCGCGTACCACTTGAGCCCCAGCTCGCCGAACCACTCCAATCTGTACGAATAAAAAGCGCACACGATAATTTTTTGTTTGTGTGAGTTAGTTTGCCGCAAATTCAGATCTGTCCTCGGAAGTTTATTGGGAAAGTTTCGAGAGTTGTGCTTACGTGGGGTGCGTGAGGGGGACTTCGAAGATGAGTTCGGAGGGGATGTCGAAGTAGTCGGGGTCGTGGCCGTTGGCGGACAGCACCAGGGGCAGGATGTCCCACTTGGTGCCCGGCCCTCGCCACCCCAGCCGCAGACACACCTCGGTGAACTCCACGTTGAGGGGATCGCCGAGGATCGACCCGTCCGGCTGCCGGTAGCCGGCGTAGCTCAACAGCTGGGGATTCCACACTCGGAAGTCGTGACGGCCGTCGGTTCTCTGGGGGAAGATCGTTATGGCCGACCTGGAGGAGAATGCAGAACGTTTTACACCGACTTTGAATACGGTTTACATAAAATCGCAGTTACGAGAGGGGTTTTAGGGCGAATGGTGCGGTTCGCGCGGGAATGACACCAATTTCGATGGAAACTTTCAGAAACGCTTTGAATTTTTGATGGATGGGAGACCCGAGTATGTGGCCCCTGACATGAACCAACCTTATTTCACTTAGACCGCCTTTGCGGAGAAGATTTGAGGCTACTCCAAGCCCAATTGTTTTTTTAAGCGACGAACACTAAACTTCAAAGTATGAAAATCTGAAATAATAGACGTTGTGTGATTTATTTCCTGGGAGAGATTAAGTAAACCGCAAGAAAAACACCTCCGCGCGTCCACAATTATGCGTAAAGCTGGCTCACTTAATTCAGGCGACTTTCCCCGACTCGCTTATTTATTAAGGGATTTTCGCAGATTACAATGTTTTTCCCCGCAACTTATGTGTCTAAATTGGTTTCGGAATGTGCGAGCTGAGGATTTAGTTGTGAAAATGAAGTTGTGCACGTGCTGCAAGATTCCGCATCCGTAATTGCAAATACTGGAACGTTGCGTTCTTCCGGGATCTGCAAAAACCTCCCCCAGGACGGGGATTCGCTCCCGTCGCACTTTCGAGTTTTTAATCAGCGATCAAATCGGGCGTTAATCGTTGACGTAGCGAGCTTGATGGTCAAAAACGACAGCAACACAACCGAAAACGACTCATTTAATTAACTACAAATAATTCGCGATGGCATTTCGCCGAAAACTAATTAAAACTTGAATTAACAAAATAGTAGGAGACGTCTTTAATTAACACAACAAAAATCCTGCGAGATGGTGGAGATGGCGTCCATTTCTGCTTTTAAACAAATGGCGCCTTTGTTGCATTATTAACGACAGCTTTTGAGTTGCTGTGTAGGTAAGTGGCCAGGAAACGGGTTTAGGAAAAAATGAACTAGAGACGCAGGTGCTAAATTAAATACAAACTCGGCTTAATCCACGAACAAATTGGGCTAACGAACGGTTTTTAATTTATATAGATGATCGCGTTTAAGATTTTTTGCTTAAATCGAACGCGAGTTTTGTATGCAAATGGCCTTATTTCACGGACGGAATGCTCTCTGATACGATTCTAATCTGGATTCAAAGGTCTACCGGTGCTGGAGGAACATTGCCCGCTTAGAAGAAACCAGTCTCAATGTCAAGTGCAGGAATAATGAAAAACGAGACGACTTTGTCATCCAATCTTTTCTATAACTGTTGTGGCCAAGACATTAAATTAGCGGTGCATTATCGCACAAAAATGGAAAATGACTGTGACTTCGGGCCTCAATTTAATTTTTTGCTGTGTCCCGCTTGCACCATTTAAGGATTTTTCTAAAGTTTCTAAATAAATATTGATAAAATCTACACTTGGAGGTGCATTAGCTAGGAATGGTGTTTCTTGACGTTCAATTATTTCGGATGCATGGCTTAGAGCCATATTGGGAAAACAAATCAAGAAAGCGGCAGCTTCTAATACAAGTCAATAAATATGTACATAGAACGGCGCCAAGATCAATACGAGCGATCAAATCAGGGAACATTCCGAAAATTTGCAGGTTGTAGAGAGCTAACAAAAGGAGAGTGCGTCTTTCGTCTTGGAGCTGTCGCGTAGTTTCGCTGATTTGTGCCTCGGTGTAATTTCGGCATTAATATGTATAAACAAGCTGTCAGAGTGGTACCGAGCACAAACAAGGGAATACGTTAGTGAAAGCTGAAATTTATCGCCGAAATGGGGAACTTTATCTTTCTTAGCGACCGCAAATATTTATTTTTCATAATTGTCGCGAGCAGGATTTCCATTACTATCAAGCCGGTCGACGTGTGTGTCGTCGAAAAATGTCAATGGCTTCCGTTCCTCGTAATTACAATAAGGCCACCGGTGGATGCGTGACGTTGAGCCGAAGAAAATTATAATTGAATGTCGATGATAAACATGAATGGATAAAGTTGTATTATGTGGCCGTGATATTGTTGATGGGAATGAATAGGTGGAATGGAAATTATGCGCTCAATCTCGGGCCTGCACTCTGGATATTGGCGAAAAAATGAAAAAGATACAAACACTGGATTGAATTCCTCCCGCAGTTAATCAACCGGCCCGTCTGAAAAAATAACATCTCGGGCAAATTTGTTCCGATTTGCCACCGCTTAGTTAGGTTGGCAATTTTCGGGCGTATCTCCTCGACGTCCTATTAATTTTTATAACAAGACGGTAAATCCATTAGTCAGCCGCCGTGACAGTTTGACAATATCAAATGATTAAAACATCTGTGTAACCCCAAATCGGGAAAAACTTCCTTAACGAAATCGCAACTTTTTCCCGGGGGAAATTTTCAAATCTAAATTAGAGCGCTTTTAATGCGTTTTTTCCCGGATCAGCGCGAATGTTTAACCAGGAAAAAACGTCCTGGAGACGTTTCTTACCGAATGTTGCCTTTGTTGGTGCTGTATTTGATGTGGTTACACAGCGCCTCGAACATTCCGCTGGTGGTGGTCACATAGCGGCAGTCGAAAACCTGGAAGCAAATTCATGCAAACAGTCCCAACTGATCGACACACGTCCATTCTTTCGCAAACCAATAACAAACTTTTTTGCGGTGTTAATCTGCAGATTGCGTGCGCGGGGAATGCCAACGATGTTAAGACGGAAAATTACGCCTCTGCAGTAATCCTCGGCGTGTCTGTATCCCTGACAGAGCATCGCTCTGGTAAACGTGCCACTGACATGATCAACCTGACACTACACAAATTTAATCAGGGAAAACACATCGCGCGGATTTTTCACTCGATCGATCCCCTAAGCCCAATCGATGCGACATTATTCTGCGCCTTTGCTGCTATTATTCCTATTTCCGGCTCGAGTATTGCGATAATGCGAGAATTATGATCCAGTGTCACATTTCGCCCCAGCGTCTTGAGGAGCCTCTTGTCGGTGGCAAGACGCCAGCGTTTACTTGAATCTCGTTGCATAATCGCCGTGGACAACTTATCCCCACTTCACGGTCTTGTGTTTATCGCACTGCTCGGAATATGTATGAGACCGCAGCTGTCTCCAGATTTTCACGGGGCTTCTTACAAACGCCCGAAAAAATCCGGTGGTAATCCCATTACGGGCGCAATATGCACCATCGCTTTAATCCGAGGACGTGCCGGTTTTTCCAGAGGCCTTTGTCGGATGCTGATTCAGGCTAATCAAGTCGAATCTGAACGTCAATATGACGAATCTCTTGTTTGCTTTATACAGTAGGAACGCTCGAGTTGACTTGACGATTTTCACGCTTAGTTTATTCGGAGACTCTCTTTTAATCTAACCGAGATCCTGCCGCGTCGCCGCCCTACTCCACCAGATAAACTCGGAATTGCTTCTTTACAGCGGCAAAACGATGCCTAATGGCCGTGTTATTGCAAGAGGCGAGCCTTTCAGCACAGCCACATGGGTAAACACGGCGCACAAGAAGCACATGCCTCAATGCGAGATGCCAGGAATTTTTACGGTCCGGCCACGAGGGGCTGGAGAAATATGTACTGGCTTTACTTCTCTTGTCACATTTGTTGTGGCTTATGACCGTACTGAGTTCAAAATAACTTCAGTCTGGAAAATCAGTTTTTGATCATTTTCAGACCCGAAACCAAAAAATGTTCCCGACTATTTTTTAAAGACAATTATTAATCGTACTTTCTGTTTCGTTGTATTTTTCGGAAAACAATTAAATTTATCAGAAGAGTTAATGCATTGAATAAAAAATTTAGCTCGTTTCCACTCGTAACTTTGATTGTTTGTCCCTATTTTACATTATAGTTACACAAAAAGTTGCTAAGTTGATTTGGTGAATTATGGTGGAGGCGCCGGGAAAATAATTTTTAAATTTATTGAATTTTTTTTTCACAGATATTGATTAGAGTGAATACTGTAAAGATAAAAAACATTAAAATCTTCTTTTCTTGCATAATTCATTGTTGCCAACTTAATTTCAAATCCACAGACAACTTTAATTGAACGCATCGTATATTTGCCAAATAAATTAAAAAATTAAAAAAAGAGTTAAATCAAATTTTTCGAAGATTTTGAATGTTTTATTGTTCGATTTAATTTAATAGCAAAGGTATTATCTATTATTTAACTATTATTTTTCAAAACTTAAGTTACACATTTGGTTTTATTTTATTTTCTTTGACTACAACTTGCAATTCTTCACCAAAAATTGCTTGATCTCGTAACATCGACGAAGTCCTATGTTCAAGTAAATTTTATTTGTTGTTGGCAGATTCAGCTCAGTCCATTTAATAGTTGTTTGTAAAATAGAAATTGCAAGCAACTAGAAATTATTAATTTTCTTAAGAAATGGGTTTAGAAATGTGTGTCATTTGTTTTATAATTATGCAAATTGAAAAGGACTTATCTTATTCTTATTCTTATTCTTATTCTTATTCTTATTCTTATTCTTATTCTTATTCTTATTCTTATTCTTATTCTTATTCTTATTCTTATTCTTATTCTTATTCTTATTCTTCTTATTCTTATTCTTATTCTTATTCTTCTTATTCTTATTCTTATCTTCTTATCTTCGAAATAACTTTACTCTCATTAGGATATATTATTGAGTTCGTAGAATTTTATTAATTAATTTTTGACGTGTTTATATCATGTCTAGGCTAAACACGTATCTTTCTATCGTTTCTTTTTTTCAACTTATAAAGAGAAGCAATTGTCACAATTGGTCAATTTATTTAATTTTGTTTTTTAAAATAGTTTGGAAAACAGATTCCTACAGATAACTTCCAAGTAAAGTTATCAGGAAGTTTTGTATTTTACTTCAGAGAAGTGCATTATGGTGGATGCGCCGGGAACGATATTGTTACTGAAATTTCTTAAAACTGAATAATTTAGAGACAGAATATATGAAAATTTTGCAGCTCTTACATCGTCAGTTTCTGCATAATTCAGTGTTGCCAATTAAATTTCAAAGTCATAAATAATTTAAGTTTTTGTTTTTCCATAGTCTTTCATGGTAAATCATTTTTTGAGATAAATGATGACTTAAATGCCATTTTTACATCATTTTTAAAGACAACAATTCTAATCTTAATGATTATGACAATACAATAATCAGCTTTTTTATTTAATAAACGTTCAAATTTTCAAGAATGCTTACTATTTTGTTGTAGTTTTAGAGGTTTGATAAAAAAGGAAGTAAGTTTTGTTAAACGTTAATGATTTTTTTTGACCTCTCACCAATCCTATTTCAGACAACCTTGTTTTTAAAGGCCAACTATCTATTGATACAGGCGTATTACAATTTAAGAAGTAGTTTTTAAAGATTTTGGTGTTTTGTGTTGTGTTTTAAATCTATTATTTGTAACGTAAACAACGACCTTTTTTTTTCAATATTGTTATTCTGTTACTGAAAATAAACTTAACAACTGTGTGATTGAAACACTAAGAAAATGAGATTCAAAGAAATTTTCTCAGAAACCAAGAAATTCCAAATGGCCGACATTTACAAAATAATCAAGCAACAATTTTTGTCCAGTTATGAACGCCTTATGGTTGGTCTGTTTTACAGTTGGGAGAGCAATATCTCTTCGATATCCAATGACAAAAGCTTCAGTTGTCTTGCAATTTTTTGTGCATAAACAAGTAGGAGATGATTTTTATCGGTCAGTTACTCGTTGCTGGGACAAATGAGACACCAGTGAACCGGCTTAAGGGCCGGTCTTTCTCACAAAGCTGTATTTCGCCTTAGATGTGAATAAAATGTCCGTTTCTGCTTAATTCTTGAATAATTTGATTTCTTTGACCAAATTACACTTTTTTTTAATTTATTACACAGAAAAGTAGGACTTTCATATAACTAATTAAAATCTACACTATCGGTTTATTATTATTAATTGGCAAACAAGCAGCTTTTCAAGAATTTTAACTGTTTTGTTGTAGTTTTATTAGAGATTTATGTTTTTTTTGACCTCTCACCAATCCCTATTTCAACCAATTTTGTTTTTAAAGGCCATCATTATGAATCTGATGATACATAGGCGAATTACAAGAAGTAGTTTTTAAAGATTTTGATATTTTGTCTATATTATTTTACCAACAGATAAAAAATGTGTCGCTTGTTTTTTCTAAATTCATAATTAGGTAGATTTTGTGTCCTCTGGGCTTGAAGGTTTTGGCCGGACGTCCGGCCCCCGTGCCCACGCTTTATTATCCCATCCTGCCAAATAACTCGGAGGCGATCCTTTGTTATTGAAAGCGAACGCAAACACTCCATTCCAACCTGAATAGCAGTGCAAACGCCACCAAACCACTTACTTGCAGTTTCGACCACTGGATCCTGCCGATGCACCTGACGGCGTTCCTCCAGCCCAGCTTGGCTCCGTAGATGAGCTCGGTCTCGGTGAGGTGGTAGGTCCCGGTGGCGGCCACCTCCTTCTGGACCTGCTCCCATCGAGAAGTGTGCGCGGGACTGTTGGCCCTGCGGCAAAAACTCTCCACTACTAACTCGACCAGAATCAATGTGCTATCTAAATTAAGTTGGGAGAGCGCTTTGTGACGCGAACAATGCTGGTCCGGTTATTTGTTCGCCCTCACGCTCGCAACCGCAATCAAAAATTTGATGTCGCCGCCGATTTTTTCGCCGGCTAATTAAGACACCAAGATTTTAAAACGGGCCCGGGGCGAGGATGGGGATATATGGGGAGTTTTTGCCCGGGGTGGAAAAAAGTTGCGCGCAATTTGCTGCTTCTCGAGGGGGAAAATGAACAATTATCTCCCTGCTAATACTTGAAGTTGCTTCACTTTAATTTTAATAATTCTACTAATTTGCGCCGTGGTCAACGTTTCGCTTTCTCTGGTGAAATTTACATCCTCTGCCTTAATCTCGCACTATCACATTCTTAGGGTTAATTTATCTCCCCTGCTCAACCCTTTCGGAATTACTTAATAAATTTCCCGGCGCTTCCGAAAACACAATAAAACATAAAAAACGCCAATAATTCACGCTTCATGTCACCCGAAACTATTGTTTTTATTGCGGCATAATTTTCGTTTAGCATAATTTTAACAACGTGATGTTGCGTTTTATAACTTCCAATTACAATTATCAGAAGCTCTTAAGGCCTTAATGCATTGAATAAAAAATTCGGCTCAATTCAACTCGTAACTTTGATCGTTTGTCCCTACTTTACATTATGGTTACGCAAAAAGTAGAGTTAATTAGTGAAATATGGTGGAGGCGCCGGGAAAATTATTCTTAAATTTATTGAACAAACTTTTCACAGTTGTTGATAAAAGTAAATACTGTAAACGTAAAAAATTTAAAAATCTTCTGTTTTTGCATAATTCATTGTTGCCAACTTAATTTTTCAAATCCACAGACAACTTTAATAGAACGCATCGTACATTTGCCAAATCAATGAAGTTCGGATTTTAGTTTTTTTATTTTTTTACAGTCCTTTAAGGCAAATCATTTTTCAAATTAAATAATGAGTTAAACCGATTTTTTCGAAGTTTTTGATAGTTTTGTTCGATTTTATTTAAAAGCAGAAGTATTATCTATTAATTAACGATTATTTTTCAAAAGCTAAGTTACACATTTGCTTTTTATTTTATTTTCTTTGACCGCAACCTGCAATCCTTTACCAAAAATTGGTTGATCTCGTAACATCACTGAGGGTCCTACGTTTAAATAAATTTATTTGTTGTTGCCGGATTCAGCTCAGTCCATTTAATAGTTGTCTGTTCGGATTTTTTCTTAAGGTCTTAATGCATTGAATAAAAAATTTGGCTCGATTCAACTCGTAATTTTGATTGTTTGTCCCTATTTTCCATTATGGTTACACAAAAAGTTGCTATGTTAATTGGTGAAATATGGTGGAGGCGCCGGGAAAATTATTATTAAATTTATTGAACAAACTTTTCACAGATGTTGACAAAAGTAAAAACTGTAAAGATAAAAATTATAAAAATCTTCTGTTTTTGCATAATTCATTGTTGCCAACTTAATTTCAAATCCACAGACAACTTTAATTGAACGCATCGTACATTTGCCAAATCAATGAAGTTCGGATTTTAGTTTTTTTATTTTTTTACAGTCCTTTAAGGCAAATCATTTTTCAAATTAAATAATGAGTTAAACCGATTTTGTCAAAGATTTTGATAGTTTTGTTCGATTTTATTTAAAATCAGAAGTATTATCTGTTAATTAACGATTATTTTTCAAAACTAAGTTACACATTTGCTTTTTATTTTATTTTCTTTGACCGCAACCTGTAATCCTTTACCAAAAATTGGTTGATCTCGTAACATCACCGGGGGTCCTACGTTTAAATAAATTTATTTGATATTGGCGGATTCAGCTCAGTCCATTTAACAGTTGTCTGTTCGGATTTTTTCTTAAGGTCTTAATGCATTGAATAAAAAATTTGGCTCGATTCAACTCGTAATTTTGATTGTTTGTCCCTATTTTCCATCATAGTTACACAAAAAGTTGCTATGTTAATTGGTGAAATATGGTGGAGGCGCCGGGAAAATTATTATTAAATTTATTGAACAAACTTTTCACAGATGTTGATAAAAGTAAATACTGTAAAGGTAAAAAATTTAAAAATCTTCCGATTTTGCATAATTCATTGTTGCCAACTTAATTTCAAATCCACGGACAACTTTAATTGAACGCATCGTACACTTTCCAAATCAATGAAGTTCGGATTTTAGTTTTTTTATTATTTTACAGTCCTTTAAGGCAAATCATTTTTCAAATTAAATAATGAGTTAAACCGATTTTTTCGAAGATTTTGATAGTTTTGTTCGATTTTATTTAAAAGCAGAAGTATTATCTATTAATTAACGATTATTTTTCAAAAGCTAAGTTACACATTTGCTTTTTATTTTATTTTCTTTGACCGCAACCTGCAATCCTTTACCAAAAATTGGTTGATCTCGTAACATCACTGAGGGTCCTACGTTTAAATAAATTTATTTGTTGTTGCCGGATTCAGCTCAGTCCATTTAATAGTTGTCTGTTCGGATTTTTTCTTAAGGTCTTAATGCATTGAATAAAAAATTTGGCTCGATTCAACTCGTAATTTTTATTGTTTGTCCCTATTTTCCATTATGGTTACACAAAAAGTTGCTATGTTAATTGGTGAAATATGGTGGAGGCGCCGGGAAAATTATTATTAAATTTATTGAACAAACTTTTCACAGATGTTGATAAAAGTAAATACTGTAATGGTAAAAAAATTAAAAATCTTCTGTTTTTGCATAATTCATTGTTGCCAACTTAATTTTAAATCCACAGACAACTTTAATTGAACTCGTCATATATTTGCCAAATCAATGAAGTTCGAATTTTATTTTTTTTTACTTTTTCACAGTCCTTTAAGGCTAATCATTTTTCAAATTAAATAATGAGTTAAATCAATTTTTCCGAACATTTTGATTGTTTTGTTGTTCGATTTTATTTAAAAGAAGAGGTATTATCTATTAATTAACAATTATTTTTCAAAACCAAAGTTACATATTTGCTCTTTATTTTATTTTCCTTGACTACAACCTGCAATCCTTCACCAAAAACTGGTTGACCTCGTATCATCGAGGGGTCCTATATTCAAATAAATTTTATTTGTTGTTGGCGGATTCAGCTCAGTCCATTTAATAGTAAAAGTGAAATTGCAAACAACTAGAAATTATTAATTTTATTAAGAAATGGGTTCGGAGATGTGTGTTATTTGTTTTACAATTACGCAAATTGCAAAGGACTTATCTGTTAAATTAGCAATTGTTGCGGCTATATTTTCGAAATAACTTCGGATATATTATTGAGTTCGTAGAGTTTTTTAAATTAATTTTTGACGTGTGATATCATGCCGTTCTATCGTTTTTTCTTTTCGACTGATAACGAGAAGTAATTGTACTTGGTTAATTTATTTAATTTTGTTTTTTAGAATGTTTTGGAAAACAGATTCCTATAGATAACTTCCAAGTAAAGTTATCAGGAAGTTTTGTATTTTACTTCTGAGAAGTGCATTATGGTGGATGCGCCGGGAACGATATTGTTACTGAAATTTCTTAAAAGTGAATAATTTAGAGACAGACTTAATTTTTCAAATCCACGGACAACTTTAATAGAACGCATCGTACATTTGCCAAATCAATGAAGTTCGGATTTTAGTTTTTTTTATTTTTTTACAGTCCTTTAAGGCAAATCATTTTTCAAATTAAATAATGAGTTAAACCGATTTTTTCGAAGTTTTTGATAGTTTTGTTCGATTTTATTTAAAAGCAAAAGTATTATCTATTAATTAGCGATTATTTTTCAAAAGCTGAGTTACACATTTGCTTTTTATTTTATTTTCTTTGACCGCAACCTGCAATCCTTTACCAAAAATTGGTTGATCTCGTAGCATCACCGGGGGGCTTATGTTCAAATAAATTTATTTGTTATTGGCGGATTCAGCTCAGTCCATTTAATAGTTGTCTGTTCGAATTTTTTCGCCAATAATTTTTATTGCGGCAATAACTTCCGCTTAGCATAATTTTAACACCGTGTTGATGCGTTTTATTGCGCTCAGGTGCGGATTTTTCCGCCCCTTACGTAATGTTTTCCGCCACATATTTCCACCCCCGTGGTACGGGGGCGGCCTGACGCAGATTTCAAATGAATTGGCTTTGATTTGAGTGAATTGGTTTGTCATAGGCATAGGTGGTTTGTTAAGTGTTGAGAATGTTTGTGTTTGAGAGGATTAACCCATCATATCATACGCCTGGAAATTGACGGCTCCCTCGTGGCTGGATATCCTTTAGCGGTTACATTTCTATTCAAAAACGCCGGCATCGATCCTCGCCAAAGCCCTACCGCAATAATTTCTTTCCTAAGACCGCGAAATTGTATTTGCAACTGGAACAATTTCAGCGCCCGATTAAGTTGTGGAAGTGTCCGTTTTTGCGCGTTTGGGCGTAGATTAACCGCCTCTGGTGGGACTAATCCACAAAAAAGTCACGAGCATAACAATCGATTGTCGGCGGTGAAACATTGATGTGAAGCAGGTCGACACGTTTTAAAATAGTCCGTGGTCAATAATTCGGCGATTTAGCCGCAGAAATGATGATGAATGTCCGGAGTGCTTCTAAAAATAAGCGAAAATTCGTGCCACGGCGGCCGATAATCACGTTAGTCGTTACTCGAGAAACGCTGATCAGCAAGTGTTGGCGGACATGCTTTATCGCCGATCGGTTAAGAATATCCGAAAAATCTGGCGAGCTTTTGATTGAAATTCTTGTCTGAACTCCGAGACATATATCCTTTTTTTGAACAAATCAGACGGGAATTTAAATTCGATTCATTCTCGCAAGGGATGCTCCAAATAATCGGAATTCCACTGCGGCCTGTTAGATGGGTGGTGTCGATGTGTCAACGTACGATTTTTATAAGGCTTAGGGGAGTCGAGCGAAGTAACCGACCGGGAATGCGGGGAAGCCCCGACGTGACACCGCCAGTCGGCCGTGAAACGGGTCCCTCGACACGGATTATTACCCCTTTAGTTCGACAACAAACTGGTTTAGGACGACAGCTTGTTGAAAAAGTTTGATTTTGACCGGGGCGAGGAACTGTCTAGACCACTTACCGCCTGATCGACGTGAAATACTGGTCCAGAAAGTCCTTGGCGTGCTTCAGGACCTCCTGGGGGGTCCGGATTTCGTTACGCAAAGGGAGCGCCATCATGCTGCCCAGGCACACGTTGTTGTTGCATACGGTGTTCTGGAAAAAAATTCGTAAATTACAAATCAATAATATCGAACGTTTCGTACTTATTCGCATTTCTCTTTCACTTTACGTAAGAAAAACTAAATTTTATTAAATTTTTCCACGAACCTCTTCGGTAAATAAAGAGTATTTCTCCGGCAGTCGAATTTAATAAATTGCCGAAGGCTTGGAAATTATCGGAAAAACGCACTTCTCTGCCAGTTTATTAAGCTTCACGGGTCATTTTGCGTGTGGATAATTTTGAATTTTTAAAATTAACTTATAGTTTTTACGTTCAAATTTATTTCACATGAAAAATATTAATAGAATAGAACTTAAACTAGAGAAAAAGTCGCTCTTTCGTTGATATGGACAATGTAATCGAAACCAAAAGCTCAGTTTAGAGCATTTTTAGAATATTTTATCTATCATTATTATTATTATTTTTTTACTTTATGTTCTATGCCAAATTTTATTCGTCGTTTTAGACTTACAATCATTTCTAATTTTTCTCGTAGACAACGAAAAGAAGAACGAACACTCAACAAAATTGGAAGAAATATAAATGAAAAACACGGTGTTTCGCATTTCAACCGAAATATTTGATGGATTTTTATTAGTTTTTTAAAAAAATAAAAATAAAGCAATTAAAAATAAAGTTGTAAAATTTTTTTTAAAGATAGATTAGGCCGTTACGTACTGTTTTGTTTTAAAAAGTTTTAAAATTAAAAAAAGTGAAGTTATCATCATCATCATCATCATCATCATCATTATTATTATTATTATTATTATTATTATTATTATTATTATTATTATTATTATTATTATTATTATTATTATTATTGTTATTATTATTATTATTTTATTTATTTATTTGCAGAGCATAAAATACATTTTTGGATGATTATTCCATTAATTTGGTGGTAAAATGTAATAAACATTGGAAATTTGCACTTAGAAACATTTACGTTTCTATAATATTTATTGTTAAAGAATATTTTTGGGTATTGATTTAACTCGCAGATAATAACATAGGCCAACATATGAAAATTTTGTGGGTGGTGTTTTAATTTTGAGACAAAATGTCACAAACAAAAACGTTTATTATAAATTCTTGAATATTTTTCTAAACATTTTCGAAAAAAATATTAGATGACATCTATTCCTTTTGCGTTTTTCCAAAAAAATACGTCTGGGAGTAATTTTCTATGGATTGCGTAATCTATATACTGTTATAACTTAAAACTAACATGTCTCTGACGAGAGGTAAAATTCATAGAAAACGCGCAAAACCGAATATTTATTTTTTTTGAAATAAATAAAAATAGTTGTTATGTAGATTCTTTCGAAAACCTGATGAGTTCAGTACGAGTTCAGTAAAACCTCTCAACAGCGGACACTGATGGGGAATCTTTAATTGTCCGTTGTGGAGAGGTGTCCGCTAATGGGAGGTGGATATTTTAATATAGGCTTTGTTACGTTCCTACAAAAATGTCCGTTGTGAAGAGGTGTCCGTTATTAAGAGAGGTTTCACTGTTGTGTATTTGACAACAATATTATTGTAAACACTAAAAATCATGTCGATGTAGAAATTTTATTATATTGAAAAGTATTTTATTTTGGTGCTAGCTTATAATTTCCATTCAAAATTCGTTGTGAAACTCATAATGGGCCTTTCTGGTTAACGTCTTGAATAAAAGAATGACCAAAAGAGACATTAGAAGTAAAAAAAATTATTTTAATTTATTCCAGCTTAAATGTGGGACACAAATAAATATATTGTATTTCGTCGTTAATTCTGAAAACCTACAAAAATTGTAATTTGTCAGGAAAACAAAAAAGATGTTTTTTATATTTTTGTGTGACGATTGATGACCCTTGCTCTTATACAGATGGAAAAATTAGTTTTCAGGAATCGCGAAGTATCAGAAGTTTGTTTCAGAACCGAAAAACACTTATTTGATTAAAGAGAAATGTTTATTTTAGTATTTCATAAACTTTTTACGGTTTTTAGAACCATAAGTCCTCAGATGGAGTATTTCTCGTCTTTTTTTCAACACCATTCAATATTTTATTCAGCTATTTTAATAAAAATGTGACTATATTTTCCCGAAAATGCGTGTCCTGTTGTCCGAGTGTGCTTTGGCGTTGTCAGACCCTTCAAGCCCGTCATAATGGCGCACATAACCGCGACTTCAACGCCCCAAATCGAGGCCGACCGCCGCTTGCTCCAGTTTGAAACTTACGAGGACTATCTGGACTCGTTAATAACCGAACAAGATCGTTGTTATCTCCAGGACACAGTCGCGGCACGAACCATCGCCGAACTTGGCTACAGGTAGACTTCCCTCGCTTGTAAATCCAGAAATTGCTCGTTTCCCGTAGGAGTTCCGGAGAGACGTTGAGTCGACAGCAGTTCGAGAAGCGATTAGCCGCAGTCATCGCTTATCTCTACCCGGGCTACAAGCCCTACGAGCTGGCCAGTGAAGGGATCGCCGGAGGCGATCCCATCCAGAAGGAGCTAGCGATCAGAGAGCGGCCGAACCGAGTCGGCATACTTTCGGTGAGGCCGAACAAAGGCCAGAAAGGGTGATTTTGTGTTTGCAGACGATTATTTTTCTTAGATACCAAACGAAAAAAGGGTTCGAGGTTTCGGGGTATATTGACTATGCACACAGGCTTTCGAATCAGGACTGGAAGCCGTTTTTTAGAGGTAAAGTCGCTGATGACGCTGAAACTAAAGATAACACATCTAATGTTACGCGGACGCGTTTCCTTAATGAAGTTTAATGTATGCAAACAAAAGAATTATTTGCAAACGTTGCAAATTTCCGAGCTAATCCCGTTTTAATGCATTAAGGATGCATTTTATTACACACGTGAATTGATGAAGAAACAGTAGGGAAAAATTCAAACTTTAAATGCCAAATTTGATATATACCTTACGTGGGCATTCATATTCGAATTTAAAATATAGGTCACTTAGTGCAGACAAGAAATCAAGCGCCGGCGTTTCAATTTTAAGCTGAAAAAACAGCAACTGCCCTTGAAAGCTTAGTTTTCCGACATTTTTTCAGTAAAATGATTGTTAGCCCAATTCATTTGCTCTCATTGAAAAATAAAAATAGATTTTTTTTATTAAGGTGGTATTGTAGGACAACTGTGAAATACAAAGTGAAGGTGTTGAAAAGATATTTTACTGTATCTTAAAAACTAAAGGCAAAATTACGATTTAATTCAAAATTAAACTAATTCGAGTTAAGTTGCCATTTAAAATGCATTGACAAATGTCAAGTTTATCGCGATTAAAATTTAATTGCAATTTAAATGTTCTGTAAACCGGATATTAGGTTCGGTCATTAAGTTAATCCGCAATTAAATGCGTGATTAACTGATCACGTGACCAAACTGAACCAGTTTGATTGGTTCATTCGAGTTATTAACTTTTAACAACGAACTAAATTTTAACAAAGCTTTCGATAAACAGAGCTTAACATCACAATGAATTTAAGTGAAAAATGCTACGATATCTTAAAATTATTATAAAGACTTTGTCAAAAAAATATTATTTCTCGTGTCGTTCCACAACACACAATGTTTGAATATTATTTTGTGCAACAATACGTTAAATAATGTTGCTAGTCCCGAAAAATATTTAATTAAATAAAAATACAAAAATTAAATAGACGTAATTTTGCGGCTGGATTTTTTTATGTATGTATACACAGGACTATGTTCCAATAAAAAGTCCCTGTATAATCAAACAACGCGTTTAGTTTTCTATTTTTTTTTTAATGGTGAAGTCAGTAAAAAGGTCTGAATGCGTATGATTACAGCTTGGAAGCTAATACATCTTCTACATGACATTTCAAACTCCCCAAGAGCAAACGTCTTAATATCTGTTTTAAACATCTGGTTGTATTAATTCTTAGCAATTTGTATTTAAAAGTTTTTTAGTTAATTAAGGATCTCAGGCTTGAGGAATTGCTATGTTATTTCATCGATTCTTATAATTTTAATTTTGCTTCTTTTTCATAAATCTCATTCTTTAGAGCACAATACCGTATCATTAATAACAAAGAAAATTTTCAAACTCTTATTTTTTCTATTTAAACTGACCGAAAAATTTAAGTATATTATTGAATTTTTACGAAAATCTGAATAAATATGGAAAACAATATCATATGAGTTTTATGTGAAGCTTGTTACTTAATTTTTAAGAGTTGTACTGTTTTTGTATATTGCAGTAAAGAATATCACCTTTAGAAACAAATAATCTCAAAATCATGGCCTTCTGGATGTATGGAGACAACGAAGTTCTTCCCATAAATCAAGAAGGCCAAGTTCAAAATGCTGATAATCCTTGGAATATATTTAATACCAATATCTTAAATTCTTTGCAAATTGTTTATTTATTGACGAATTAAAGATGTTTAATTTGATTTTTTCATCATATCGGTAGAACATATTTTTTCAGTTTCAGCAATGTTTCATGAATGAGATATCACTATAAAAATTTAAAAAGACAATCCCCGCAGGCTCTGTTATTTGAACGATAACCGCGTGTTTTCTGAACTGCTTCATCGATATATTGTTGATTGAGCGATGCGAGCTGGCATATGAGTATTTATTATGAACTAGACAGCAGCAAGAGTTGTTATTGCTATAGTTAATTATCTCTCCTATGGGATAATAATTATTATAATAATATTATTATTATAAGTGGCTCAGGAAGGATCATCTTTTAAGCAATTTTTCTTAAATATATAAAATTTCTGTTCAAGAAAAACGATTTTTTTGGGATTACCAATGTAATTCGAAGCTGAGAAATAATTAAATTCTGGCATATACAGAGGGAGCTTTCGAAGTTGGCTCTTGGCGTCACATGGTACACAAGCCTCTCATTCCTGAATCGCCAATTCGGCCATTTTTCATCCAATAAACGTCGAATAACAGATGAAATATTTGTTTTAATAAAGTGCAACGCGATTAGCTCCGCACCCAATCTAAATTCAAAGAAAGCCAGCCCTTTATTAATTCCTGCTGACGCCTCATCTCTTTAATTTTCGCAGAGGGCCAACAAGTACTTCCGCAGCCGACCGACTTGGGATATTATCATTGGAAATTAGGAAAAACTATGTCGAACAACTCGATTAATTACAAGGTAAGTCGCTTCCATAACTCATCGCCGGATGCCGCCAACTATGTAATTTCCCCACACACTGGAGGAGCGCAGTTTTTCCCCCAATGGAGAATTTATCGCGCCCCGAGATAATTATCGAATTATCGGGAAGCGATTAAATATTTCAGACAGGGGCGAGATAAAGCACGGTTGCTGTATTTCGCGCTCCGGCATGAATATTCATAAAAATGCGGTATTTGTTTACTTGAATCGTGCCAATCGATGGCTTTATAAATCGCAACGTTTTCTCTCATAATAAATCACACAAACGATGAGGTTCGGGCGCAAGTAACGGCCATCGTTCCCGACATGCGATAACGGGAAAAATTGTTGCTTAATCTCGGAGATAAAAATGCGGTGCGAAAGTCGCAGCTGCGACCTTACATGTATATTATATGAATTGAAATGAGAAGCTAAAATGTAATCCCATCAACTAATCGAAAAAATTATCCGCGAGTTAAGCTCGCAATTAATCGGGATGTTCGCAGGTGTGCGTGGATCCGGTCAAAGGACTCGTCTTCCAGAACAGGTACGACAGGAGGATCATCTGCGTGGATCCCTCGCAGGAGCCCGGAGCCAACACCACCCGGAAACGCGTCGAGTCGGATATCTACGACCACGTCATCCTCTACGACCACGTCGTGCGACAGAGGATTTAAATAATAAAGGTTTTGGCGCGCAAAAGTGGTTTCAATCAATTTGGTGCTTGATTGGGTTATTAATTTTTATTTGTTGGTTCCGACAGATTGAATTTGCTTTGGGGGCATTAAGAGGCGACGTCGCTGCTAAATGAGGGAGTAAAAAGTTAATGATAGATAATCAAAGAAAATAAATGACGGGAAAAAATCATAAAGGAGTGAAACAAAGGGTAGGTGAAAGTTAAAAATTAGACGCATTGCGATACGAATGAGACGTTGACATTAAAAATGAGTCGTAAAGAGGTGATAAAAGAATGTTTTTTGTACGACTTGAGGGTCCTTTTGTTGGATGTTCTCTGTTGTTATTACGCTTCTAATGTTCGCTGTTTACTTTATGCATTTTTTATACTAACGGGAGAAATTCGATTAAGACAAATATTTAATTTAGCCATTTCAAGATGTTAGACGGCTTTAATTAAGTGCTTATTTGAATTTGTCTGTCGTTTGGAAAAAATCAATTGCGGCCTCTACCACATTTCAGGAATATTTTTTACATAATTTTATTTCGTATTCGTAAAAACGAGAAGAGAATTAATTTCAATAATTAATTTTGTAAATTTTCAATGCTCTAACATCCACCTACAGGGAGAATTATTTTCCATTTATTATGTAGGTAGGTTTGTATAACGCTGAATTATAATTTGTCACAAACTTTTTAATTAAACGGTAAACCTCATTCCAAACCTTTAAAAAAAGGCGCAATTGTTTCTCTAAAATGAACCGAAAAAATCAAAACAAACAATTATTTCGCCAAATTTCTCAAAAACCACCCAAAAATCATTAAGTGCGATCGGAAAGTACATTTTTTTGACTTTTTGGCTGTTTTAGCACATTTTCAGTCAGAAGTTCAAATGTTCAGTGAAAATGAACTGAAAATGAAAAAATTTTTCACTGTTTCGGCGATATTTTTGCGAAGTTTCTTGTTTCTTGTTCTATTTTGTTATTAGTTTTGCATTTCACGAGAGATTATGCACATTTTTCGGTCAGACAACGGATATTGTTATAGGAAATTTTCTCAAAAAATACGAAAAAAATAATTAAACAGAACTGAAAATGTTTTTTTTCTCATTTTTTCTCATATATTTTATTTATCGTCTATGTTTCTTCTTTGACCTGTGTAAAATATTTGTATTGTTAACACCAATAAACATTATTATTATTTATATTATTTATTTTTTTTATTACCTTTTCTATCTTATGGATCGATTTCACCGTCTATGAAGCATTAATTATTATTTTATTTTTTTACATTTTTTCCTGATTTGCTCCGGGTAAATTTTTGTAGAAAATTGAAGTAATAGGCCATTTGGGGCCGACTCCATTTTTTTGAAAATTATTACTCCATTTAATTAAAATTCAGCTCTACTTTTTATTGGTGCATTTGTATTGTTTTTAATGGAGTTCTGATAATATTTAAAACTTCCTGCTCATTTACTGATTCATTTCCACCTCATTTCCATGTTCCATTTATTATCAATTTAAATTCAAATTTTTCGTCAGTGCGCTAACATAAAAATAAAAGAATAGCGCCGCTGATCCAGGAACATAAATGTAGGAAACAATTTTAAACAAAGTTATTTACGTCTGCTGTCCGAGAGGTTTTCTCGAAGCCATTAAAGCCCGCCGTTGTGGTCAAAAAGCCAACATTTTTTAATAACGGTGTCTCGAGATGCTTCCGTATTTTATTAAAAAATCCATACAGTGGCATTCAGCCGTAAAAATTGGTTACAGTGTAGCGTAAGTGCAACAAATATTTCAACAAGTTAGGCGCAGGGAGCAATCCCAAGTGCAATTAATCTAAATTTCTCAAAGCTAGGAAAATAAAAACTTTACCCCGTTTGCCGTTTTATGTAACGTGTCGTAGATGTCCCAGTTCCCGTTGGCGTAATTCCTCGTCCGGACCGCGACATTTCTGCTGTTTTCTTTCGCAACGTTCATCGTTTATTTTTCTTCCGGTTTTTCTCACGACGGTCGCGATAACAAATCGTGGGAAATCGCGCCTTGATCTCAATTACGCGAAGCACAGATCAAAACTGAACGCTTGCTGGCTTTTGGCAAATTTATACACATGGGAGAGGACTCAAGAAAAATTTCCTGGTCGTATGGTAAACCACAGTGACGCGGTCCGCGAGCGGAGGCGGTCACGTAAAGCGGCCGAAAAAGCGGAAATTGGGAAAGTTGCGGCTTGGGATCGACTCCTGGAAGACGCCGCGGGGAGCCATTGTGTCATTAAAACCCAAAGAAATTTTGCGCTGAGTCCGGATCTTGATCCCGACTTGCCAATTGTTACAATCTACAAACAAACAGCAAACACGTGTCACGTGCTGTGGCTATCTGTTTGCAGATTTAATACAGAAATGCAAAACATGTGAAGATTTTCGTGTACTGTTATTCCGATCAAAATGCAATCGCAAACAGCTGACTATTTTTTTCCTGCTGAATCCAGCAGCCACCAGATCGGTGTTTGCAGGAGTGCGCACGTGAGTCTTGCGATTATTTGTTTAATAAAATCACAAGACTTACTGTCGATTTTTTTTAATAAAATATTCATGATCCGGCGAGCTTGAGAAATTTCGTTTTTTCGTGCCTGTCTGTACCGTTTGTATTCATGAACATGACGAATGATACGAGATATTACTTCATTTGGCGTCTGCAAAACGTAACTTCTTGCAATTTCTCGCGAAATATTGATATTGCAGACACTATTTCACTTAATTCTGAGCTGTGTAGTTCTATCAGCAGAAGGGTAATTTTGTTCTTAAACAAAATTAAGCTAAAAAGCAAACAAACAAACGAGATTAAATTTTTTTAAAGAATTTTATTCATAAATAGATCACGTTAAAAGATATTCGTTGTAACCGTTGTGCCACAATTGAGAACAAAATGCTAAGAACCTACTACTCTTTCAGAGAACTTCAAATTTTTAGCAGTTAACTTAACTCAATTTACATCCAAAATATGATTAATGGTAACGTGTACTTCGTAACCTTGACTTACTTTGTATAAATACAAGGTGAGTTTTCTAACAATTTATACCTAAGCATATTTTTATTAAACAAAAATATATCTCATGTCAAAAAAAATTAAAATGAACGTAATTTTTGTGCTAGCAACAATTTTAATAAGAATTTTTTGCTCATCATTATTTTGGAATGAGAAAGAATAATAAAATTTAGATTAATTAATATTTTATTATTTTCTATTAATAACTAAGGGCAGAAAAATTCTGAAGAAATGCCCTTGTATAAAGAAAAAAATTAAGGGCTGGTTTACAGAAAGCTTCATTAAAATTTAATCTATTGCTAAAAGTTCACAACGCAAATGGACCAATCAGATTTGTTTAATTTGATCACGTGACGAGTTAATCACGCATTTAATTGAAGATTAAATTAATGACGCTTCTATAAGAAATAATAAGAAATACTTTCAGCAGATTCACCCTGTATAACATTTATATGAAGCAAATAATTTATTCAGAAGTATTTTTGTAGCAATGAGGTTTTTGCAGAAATTATTACGATCATTGCTCCGAAACTTCTTGTTGGTTCTGCATAATTGACATCATTTTTTAATACAATATTTGTTGGAAAATGATGTGTGTATGTGACATTAACGTTGGTTAGTGCCACTGAGAGTCTAACAAAGATCCGAATTTGTGTGGCAATTAAAGTGTTAAAAACAATTTTTGCAACATTTTAATTATTACTGCAAA
The DNA here is from genome assembly GCF_031307605.1 of Tribolium castaneum. Lineage (NCBI taxonomy): Eukaryota > Metazoa > Arthropoda > Insecta > Coleoptera > Tenebrionidae > Tribolium > Tribolium castaneum. Next base: position 22,874,307 of record NC_087395.1, on the reverse strand, counting down.
TAATTGTTGTTAGAATAACACAGATATCATTTTAACAGTGTTTAAGTGACGCTCCTATGAACTAAGGGTGTCAGATATGTTGGAAATAATTGTATCTGGATGTGAATAAAATTACTTCTGAAAAATTGACAGTAACATGATTGTAGTCCATCGTTAAATTTTTTGACGTAACTTTATTTACATCCAAGTACAATAATTCTTGACCGGAAGGAAACTGGAAACTTTTTTCCACTCAAATAAATCTCGTCAATGTTTTTACGAATCATCAATTTCCTACAGTAACTGACAATGATAAAAAAATAATTTATGAATAAATTAAAAGTGACAAAAAGTGGTAAAAACGAAAAAAAATTATATAGAAAACGAAGAATTGAATGATGTATTTAGCATATTTTTTGCCTTTGCTTTATTTATTGATAAAACAATAAATGCAAGTGGTAACACGATTTTATTACTGGAAAAGACCGATTGCTGTAATTTTCCTTAAAACTAGCCATTATTCACCCAACCTTGCGTTTTTCTCGAAACGCTTAGAATAAAAAATGAATTTTAGCGAGAAAATGAAATTTCCGCGTCTTTTGACTTGAATATTGCTTAGTTGCGAGTGCTGCCAGTGTTGTGGACCATCAAGTACAAAAATAACAACACTGTGGAACAATTACTGCTAAAGTTAATCCGTTGTAGAAGCTCCAAATTGTTGCAACGTCCAGCTGTTTCAGTCGAAAATGCCATGTTTTTGTTTTTATTATTTAAAGAGCAATCAAAAACTGAAACACAAACAAAAACCAACCATTTATATGCTAAAAAATAATTGTAGCAGATAGGAAACAATAGAGCAACAAAGCGCCAATCAATATCACGCAAAGTTTTTAATTCTCCGAAGCAAAACAGCAATAAATTAGTTCCCCGTCATGAGATCATAGTTTTTGTAACGGCATAAATATGGCCCGTAATAAATTGGGTTTATCGACAGTTGTAGCACGTTTAAAAATGTATCAACTTTTTCCAAACAAGCGCGCTTTGTTTGCCTAGTTTTGCCACATCATTAAAGCTCGATGTAAATTACAATCGCCGGTTTAATGCACGCGAAATAATTGCAGAATCCGCATTTAATCCCGCGATAAATATCAATTCGAACACACGTGAAAAATTGCTTTGGGAACAAATTCTTTCGTGATTTCTACGCTGCATCCGGAAACTAAGCCATGTAATCATGCCGCCACCTAAAACCACACGATCCCTCTTTAAAGGTCGCAGGATCATGTGATTTTACGGCGAAAATGCAATTTTATGACTCAGCTCGTGTTTGCATAAAAATTGTAAACTAATGGTTAATAAATATTTGTTATGTAAGGTTTTGTTTTAGTGTTTTTATCAAAATGCAAATCCGGATGCTTCTTAGAGAAGTCAATAGAACGGTGGAGTGATTTACTATTTTTAGGTTCTGAAAAGTAGTGGACTTGTGCAAGCGCTTGATTGTCCCCATCGAGGCAACAGGTTCTTTGGCGAAAATAAAACATTGTATGGCTGATCAAATATTATTGAAATAAAACACAAATAGGTGTATGTATAATAACAAATATTTATTTTGTTTAACACAAAATATTTTTCCGATTAATAATTTCATAGTCGAAGCTTTCAAATTTTGATTGTAAGCAAGTTTATTTATTTGCCCCAACTAATTGAAAATTAATTGATTAATTAATCTAAAACTAATTAATTCCCAGTTTTGAATTTATTGCTTAGATTATTTTTATTTTTGCTTAATTTAATTTGATATTGTTGTTTTTTTGACAAATAAAATATGAATTTAAGGCCGTTCTCCGCAAAAAATTAAAAACAACTAGTTTTCTTTTTAAAAGACACGACATTTTTCTGGCCATTGTTTCCAAGGGTCATTTCATTTTGTGCCAGGCACTAAAAGTCACATTTTATTTTATTACAAAAGCAATCAATATTTCAAACTAACATACGGTGTGTGGCAGGAGATAAGTAAAATAGAGATACAGGGTGTAATTTTGGTAATTAAAATATTGCTATGCTGTTTTTATTATCCAATAGATCGACTTAAAATCCACAAACTAAAAATATTTTTATTATGGAAGCAAAGTTACATTTTTTAAATTGAACACCTTATATATTTTTGCACAATTGGAATCCACGCAAAAAAATAATGTAATTTTATGTAAACTATTATGGGTCTATCCTTTTTTGTTTTGGAATTATTCAACTTTTCGTTATAAAAAAAGACAATTTTAGAAAATTCACTGCAAATGATTATTTTTCAACAAACTTGCAACAAAAATATGCAGAATACCTTGTAGTTTTAGCAAATAGACGACTTGAAGTTAAATTACGCAGATAATATACAGAGTGTGCAAAAATGCAAAAAGTTGAATAACTCATTTTTTTAATGGAACATCCTGTATTTTTTGTCATGTATCGATAGCATTTTTGAGAAGCTTTCTAACGGCATGGGGCTTGCATACCAAATTTAAAATATTTTTCGAGATTTTTCAAAAAAAATATTTTATTACAAGAAAATTTCTTTTCCTAGAATCTGATAAGTCAAATGGTAATTTATTTTTTGATATGTACTAATGTGACTAATTAAATTAGTAATCTAATTATTACTTGATACATTAATGAATTTTGCTCGTCAAGAAATAAAAATAAAATAAATAAAAAAAAATATTTGAACACTAAGAAATATTTCAATTTGCTTTCATTTGTTCCATTTGAAAAAAAAATATTATTCAACCTTTTGGTACACCCTGAACATTATCTGCATATTTCAAGTAACAGGCGACTACTGCTAAAACAAATTTTTCGGAAAATATTCATAGGCGACTTTGCAGTAATTTTTCAAAAACTGTTTTTTTTATAACGAAAAGTGGAATAATTCCGAAACGAAAAGAGATAGACCTGTAATAGTTTATATAGAGTTATACAATTTTTTTGCGTAAAATCCAATTATGCAAAAAACATAGGGTGTTCTATTTAAAAAAAAGTAACTTTGGTATACCACCCTGTATACAACACCCTGTGTATAATAAAAATATTTTAAGTTTGTTTGTTGACAGTTAAAACGGCATAACAATATATCAAATAATAAAAAAGTTATAGGCCGATAACGCACTCTAGGCCAGCCTGTATGTGTGTGCTAAAAATAATTTTGATGAAACGAATTTTTTGATAAAAAGCATCAAGGGCTAATCGTTACGTGTCCACAAAATTAAAAATGCATGCAATTTTTGCCAAACGGTTGGTTTAACTATTCAAATCTCCGATATGAATGTAAATCACGTTTTTTTGAAATGTCAGGGCGTGATTTGATGCGGTTTGTTGGTTTTGAGATCATCATTAATTTATGCAATCGGGAAACACCGAAATTTCTGGCTACTTTCATCTGCCATAACACAAAGTCGCCGTAATGGGCGGATAACAAGATTTCTGCAGCAATAAAGATAAGTTGTTATCGTCTCCGGCAAAAGCACGAAAAAGCCCACGAGTGCCTCAGCCCGCAAGCTCCGTGACGGGCTGGTGCCTTCCCGAAATTAACAGATAATTAGGCGGAGGCCCGGCCGGGATGCACTCGGTTTGGGCGGACGATTAATCACGTTGACAAATATTTGCGCGCAAATTAAACGCCGCCTTAAGCTCAGACATTAATCAAAACAATGGCCGAGAATGCGGCGGATTGTGTTGTAAAAATTTTAATAAACTGTATCAGATTTCACGAATGGCCAACTTCCATTTCCTCAATCTCGAAGTCGGGCTCCAAATACCCATTTTAAATACTGACAGGGCGGATTCGGTTCCACGTCTGCACGGCTTATCCAATTTTTCCGCGGACACGGACAAGATAAAGGCTCATTGAATTATCGCGCACAAAAACCGACTTATTTTAATGAGACTGGCAGCCTAGCTATGCACTGCGGACAGTTTTGGAATTCGATGTACGATCCAGGAATTTGCAACGTACATTGGCTATTTTAGGCGATTGAAAAACGGACGGTATTCAACGTTTCAAATCCAACTTCCGGCCCACATTTCGCAAATACGGCATAAACTCATCTGGGGCTTTGGATTCTTCGATAAATTGCATTTTGCAAATCCCGGCGGTTCCAGCTGGTTGTTATCACATTCTTTGTTTAATAAGAAGAAATTTAAAAATTAAAAATTATTTAAAAGATGCACTAAAAAGTAAAAAATAATGTTTTTCTATCAGAGGAGAAGATTTTTGCCACAAATTAGGATTTTTAATTTAAGAAAGTAATTCTGCTGTATTGTTATGACTTATGACCGTTTCCAAAGCTTTTATAAATTTTAAAATCCTAATTTGTAAGCAAAAATATTCTCCTATTTTTTACTTATTAGCGCATCTTTTAAATAAAAGCATTTTTAAAAAACATTTTTTTATTTATCTATTTATTGCTTTTTAGTCTTTACTTATTATTAAACATCTTTTTCTCCGAGAATTATTTAACCAATTATTTAACATAGGATTGCATTGGCTTGCAGATTACGTAAGTATGCAAAATTTCAATTCATTAGGACAACTGGAACTCTTTCAAATTTGGCTCCGAAAATATGAAACAGACAGACAGACAACAAAGCAAGTTTAATACGATTGGTCTCGGATTAGATTTTATAGTTCTCCTCGTAATAACCTGTTTCGCAGCGAGAAACTGCAAATTAGACCAGTTTATAAAATTGTAATATGTGGACTTATATTTTTCCATTTGAGACTGGAAGTAAAGAATAACGAAAATTACAGGCTTAAAGCTTATTCAGCTGCAGAAAAATTTTAACGAACAAAGAATAATGAAAGTTTTGGAAATAATAACGAGGTATTTAAAGAAACTAACGTCAACATTTCAGTTTGTTATGTATTTTTAAATTGTATAAAAATTTTGGTAATTAAAAAACTAGTAAACGAGTAAAGTGTGGTAGGTCCTTGGAGCGTTTTGCGCGCTTGGGAGTGCTGCCAGCGTCCCAGCGTCTTTTAATAATTTTTTAATAAGAAAATCGATAAATAAGTGTCTTTTGTGTCAGCACTCTCCCACACAACCTAATTCGCGTAACAACTTCCATCCCTTGAGACGAATTGCGAAAGTTTTAAGAATTTAGCAAATAAATCCGCGACATGATTGATATCGAATTGAAGTATTATATTTGACTCAAGTGAATGATAAATTACTGCAACTATTACTGGCATGGCCACGGGCATATGATTAGCATATAAACCCCACAGGAAATTCTTGATATCGGCACAGCATGTTGTCAACCGTGAAATACAACCATAATGGAATGGAATCAGGTGTCCGATTCGCTGGCAGTGTGATCACTTGGTTACTAGAGTGCTTTTTATTGATCACTGCACATCGAAAATTATTTACGAGTAAAAAAACCAGTTAATGCAACGGACGTATGCACATCTGCATCTTTGGAAACTGTCTCCAAAGGCGTGCATATGACGTCCGCTCTAAATAAAACTCGATTCGGTTTGTTTGCTGCAGGAACTGCACCGATTAGCGTCGTTACACGCAATACATGTAAATTCTCCTGTCATGTTCGACATGAAACTAATTAGTCGATCAGCTTCGAGCTAAATACGATAACTTGACGAAAATATGGGGGTGACTTTAATTAATTTTTACCGCGGCTTTGCTGTTGCATGAAACAATGCGGGGAAATGTGGCGGAAATTGAAAAAATTCGTGCGCTAGGAGTTTCAGGTGATTTGGGGCAGAAATATCGATGCTTGATTGGACAGGAGGTTTTGGTTTTTGAAACATGGCTTCCAAACAACATTCCAATTTTTTGTTATCGCAAATAAATATTTGCAAAATACTATATTGTTTTGCTTATCATACAGACGCCAGAAACTGATTTGTTTAAATGAATTTGAGACATTTGTGAAATGTTTAATATTTTTATTTTTTGCTTAAAATTAGGGTAACCATTTCATAGAGGAAAACTTTATTCATTAAAAAAATTCATAACTCAAAAACTAAAAGTCGTAGAGCAATGCGATTTGTTCCATTGAATTCAGCGATTCATTTTCTGTATTATACCAACTCTTCACGAGATATAAAATTTTCAATTTTTTTGCTCAAATTTCCTGAGTAAATAACACTTAGCATCAAAGAGGTGAAAAAAAAAATTTTTTTTAAACTAACTCCAGCAAATTTTTATGGACTTCTACTTGTCTTAACAACCCACCAAAGTTGTTAACAGTCCACAAAAAGTCCAAATGTTCGATTTTTTGATGTTTGATTTTTCAATTTTCGTCGCAGTTTTTGTCGATTTTGTGTACCCGGAACATTTCTCGAGTAATAGCTCCGGAACTATTAGAGATAACCCCATGAAGTGTATTATCGTTGGAAAGCTTTTTGAATTATCTATTTTTTTCAAAAAAGATTATTGTTCTCCGACTAATAGTTTTCGAGCAAATTGCTGCTAAATGCAAAAATTGGTAAAATTTTAAAAAATTCAAAACTAAACAGTTCCACTTTTTAGAATAGTTTAGCCGTAAATGAGAAAATAAAAATTTTTTTAAAAAAGTTAACACCCCCCCCCTTAAAATCGGCCAATTTTTAAAATGTCTCAAAATCAAATGAAGCCTATTCTATCTTATAGATTTTGATCTGCTCTTTACGATGGAACAAACCGTTTTCTTCTAGTTCTTTTAGTTTGGCCGTAATCGGCGTTTGAAAATTGAAAATTTTTTTGCGAGATATCGCCTTGAGTCCTATGCCATTTTGTAGAGTTTTTTATTCCGGTTGTCCTCGATTTTTCCGTTTCTCGATAACTCTAATAGTTTCGCCGTAATTAGCGGTTGAAAATTAAAAAAAAGTGAAAATGGAAACTTTTTTTGCGTTTTTCTCGGAAACTGTAAGACTTAGAGCAACAAACAAAAAACCATCTGATAGCGCTTAATTTTCTCTATTTTTTCGATTAAACCCGGAGCCGCTCCAGGCAACGGTTCCGGCTACAGAGGCGATCAAAGTTTTGCACTAAAAAAATTCATAAAAAAAAAACTAAAAGTCGTAGAGCATTGCGGTTTGTTCCATTGAATTCTACGGCTCATTTTACATTTTATATCGATTTTTCACAAGAATTAAAAATTTAAAATTTTTTGCCTAAATTTAGGGTAGCCATTTGTCATAGTGAAAAATTTTATTCATTAAAAAAATTCATAACTCAAAAACTAAAAGTCGTAGAGCATTGCGGTTTGTTCCATTGAATTCTACGGCTCATTTTACATTTTTTATCAATTTTTCACAAGAATTAAAAATTTAAAATTTTTTGCCTAAATTTAGGGTAGCCATTTGTCATAGTGAAAAATTTTATTCATTAAAAAAATTCATAACTCAAAAACTAAAAGTCGTAGAACATTGCGGTTTGTTCCATTGAATTCTACGGCTCATTTTACATATTATATCGATTTTTCACAAGAATTAAAAATTTGAAATTTTTTGCCTAAATTTAGGGTAGCCATTTGTCATAGTGAAAAATTTTATTCATTAAAAAAATTCATAATTCTAAAACTAAAAGTCGTAGAGCAATGCGGTTTGTTCCATTGAATTCAGCCGTTCATTTTCTGTATTATACCAACTCTTCACGAGATATAAAATTTTCAATTTTTTTGCTCAAATTTTCCTGAGCTTCAAAGAGGTGAAAAAAAAATTTTTTTAAACTAACTCCAGCAAATTTTTATGGACTTCTACTTGTCTTAACAACCCACCAAAGTTGTTAAAAGTCCACAAAAAGTCCAAATGTTCGATTTTTTGATGTTTGATTTTTCAATTTTCGTCGCAGTTTTTGTCGATTTTGTGTACCCGGAACATTTCTCGAGTAATAGCTCCGGAACTATTAGAGATAACCCCATGAAGTGTATTATCGTTGGAAAGCTTTTTGAATTATCTATTTTTTTCAAAAAAGATTATTGTTCTCCGACTAATAGTTTTCGAGCAAATTGCTGCTAAATGCAAAAATTGGTAAAATTTTAAAAAATTCATAACTAAAAAACTATTGGGAATTTGGCATTTTTCTCGATGCCAATCGATTCCCCGGATCATTTTGCATAGGTATGGATCAAAACAGTTCCACTTTTTAGAATAGTTTAGCCGTAAATGAGAAAATAAAAAAAATTTAAAAAAAGTTAACACCCCCCCCCTTAAAATCGGCCAATTTTTAAAATGTCTCAAAATCAAATGAAGCCTATCCTATCTTATAGATTTTGATCTGCTCTTTACGATGGAACAAACCGTTTTCTTCTAGTTCTTTTAGTTTGGCCGTAATCGGCGTTTGAAAATTGAAAAATTTTTTGCGAGATATCGCCTTGAGTCCTATGCCATTTTGTAGAGTTTTTTATTCCGGTTGTCCTCGATTTTTCCGTTTCTCGATAACTCTAATAGTTTCGCCATAATTAGCGGTTAAAAATTGAAAAAAAGTGAAAATGGAAAGTTTTTTGCGTTTTTCTCGGAAACTGTAAGACTTAGAGCAACAAACAAAAAACCATCTGATAGCGCTTAATTTTCTCTATTTTTTCGATTAAACCCGGAGCCGCTTCAGGCAACGGTTCCGGCTACAGAGGCGATCAAAGTTTTGCACTAAAAAAATTCATAAAAAAAAAACTAAAAGTCGTAGAGCATTGCGGTTTGTTCCATTGAATTCTACGGCTCATTTTACATTTTATATCGATTTTTCACAAGAATTAAAAATTTAAAATTTTTTGCCTAAATTTAGGGTAGCCATTTGTCATAGTGAAAAATTTTATTCATTAAAAAAATTCATAACTCAAAAACTAAAAGTCGTAGAGCATTGCGGTTTGTTCCATTGAATTCTACGGCTCATTTTACATTTTATATCAATTTTTCACAAGAATTAAAAATTTAAAATTTTTTGCCTAAATTTAGGGTAGCCATTTGTCATAGTGAAAAATTTTATTCATTAAAAAAATTCATAATTCTAAAACTAAAAGTCGTAGAGCAATGCGGTTTGTTCCATTGAATTCAGCGGTTCATTTTCTGTATTATACCAACTCTTCACGAGATATAAAATTTTCAATTTTTTTGCTCAAATTTCTTGAGTAAAATAACACTTAGCTTCAAAGAGGTGAAAAAAAAATTTTTTTTAAACTAACTCCAGCAAATTTTTATGGACTTCTACTTGTCTTAACAACCCACCAAAGTTGTTAAAAGTCCACAAAAAGTCCAAATGTTCGATTTTTTGATGTTTGATTTTTCAATTTTCGTCGCAGTTTTTGTCGATTTTGTGTACCCGGAACATTTCTCGAGTAATAACTCCGGAACTATTAAAGATAACCCCATGAAGTGTATTATCGTTGGAAAGCTTTTTGAATTATCTATTTTTTTCAAAAAAGATTATTGTTCTCCGACTAATAGTTTTCGAGCAAATTGCTGCTAAATGCAAAAATTGGTAAAATTTTAAAAAATTCATAACTAAAAAACTATTGGGAATTTGGCATTTTTCTCGATGCCAATCGATTCCCCGGATCATTTTGCATAGGTATGGATCAAAACAGTTCCACTTTTTAGAATAGTTTAGCCGTAAATGAGAAAATAAAAAAAATTTAAAAAAAGTTAACACCCCCCCCTTAAAATCGGCCAATTTTTAAAGTGTCTCAAAATCAAATGAAGCCTATTCTATCTTATAGATTTTGATCTGCTCTTTACGATGGAACAAACCGTTTTCTTCTAGTTCTTTTAGTTTGGCCGTAATCGGCGTTTGAAAATTGAAAATTTTTTTGCGAGATATCGCCTTGAGTCCTATGCCATTTTGTAGAGTTTTTTATTCCGGTTGTCCTCGATTTTTCCGTTTCTCGATAACTCTAATAGTTTCGCCGTAATTAGCGGTTGAAAATTGAAAAAAAGTGTAAATGGAAATTTTTTTTGCGTTTTTCTCGGAAACTGTAAGACTTAGAGCAACAAACAAAAAACCATCTGATAGCGCTTAATTTTCTCTATTTTTTCGATTAAACCCGGAGCCGCTCCAGGCAACGGTTCCGGCTACAGAGGCGATCAAAGTTTTGCACTAAAAAAATTCATAAAAAAAAAACTAAAAGTCGTAGAGCATTGCGGTTTGTTCCATTGAATTCTACGGCTCATTTTACATTTTATATCGATTTTTCACAAGAATTAAAAATTTGAAATTTTTTGCCTAAATTTAGGGTAGCCATTTGTCATAGTGAAAAATTTTATTCATTAAAAAAATTCATAATTCTAAAACTAAAAGTCGTAGAGCAATGCGGTTTGTTCCATTGAATTCAGCGGTTCATTTTCTGTATTATACCAACTCTTCACGAGATATAAAATTTTCAATTTTTTTGCTCAAATTTCTTGAGTAAAATAACACTTAGCTTCAAAGAGGTGAAAAAAAAATTTTTTTTAAACTAACTCCAGCAAATTTTTATGGACTTCTACTTGTCTTAACAACCCACCAAAGTTGTTAAAAGTCCACAAAAAGTCCAAATGTTCGATTTTTTGATGTTTGATTTTTCAATTTTCGTCGCAGTTTTTGTCGATTTTGTGTACCCGGAACATTTCTCGAGTAATAACTCCGGAACTATTAAAGATAACCCCATGAAGTGTATTATCGTTGGAAAGCTTTTTGAATTATCTATTTTTTTCAAAAAAGATTATTGTTCTCCGACTAATAGTTTTCGAGCAAATTGCTGCTAAATGCAAAAATTGGTAAAATTTTAAAAAATTCATAACTAAAAAACTATTGGGAATTTGGCATTTTTCTCGATGCCAATCGATTCCCCGGATCATTTTGCATAGGTATGGATCAAAACAGTTCCACTTTTTAGAATAGTTTAGCCGTAAATGAGAAAATAAAAAAAATTTAAAAAAAGTTAACACCCCCCCCTTAAAATCGGCCAATTTTTAAAATGTCTCAAAATCAAATGAAGCCTATTCTATCTTATAGATTTTGATCTGCTCTTTACGATGGAACAAACCGTTTTCTTCTAGTTCTTTTAGTTTGGCCGTAATCGGCGTTTGAAAATTGAAAATTTTTTTGCGAGATATCGCCTTGAGTCCTATGCCATTTTGTAGAGTTTTTTATTCCGGTTGTCCTCGATTTTTCCGTTTCTCGATAACTCTAATAGTTTCGCCGTAATTAGCGGTTGAAAATTGAAAAAAAGTGAAAATGGAAAATTTTTTTGCGTTTTTCTCGGAAACTGTAAGACTTAGAGCAACAAACAAAAAACCATCAGATAGCGCTTAATTTTCTCTATTTTTTCGATTAAACCCGGAGCCGCTCCAGGCAACGGTTCCGGCTACAGAGGCGATCAAAGTTTTGCACTAAAAAAATTCATAAAAAAAAAACTAAAAGTCGTAGAGCATTGCGGTTTGTTCCATTGAATTCTACGGCTCATTTTACATTTTATATCGATTTTTCACAAGAATTAAAAATTTAAAATTTTTTGCCTAAATTTAGGGTAGCCATTTGACATAGTGAAAAATTTTATTCATTAAAAAAATTCATAACTCAAAAACTAAAAGTCGTAGAGCATTGCGGTTTGTTCCATTGAATTCTACGGCTCATTTTACATTTTATATCAATTTTTCACAAGAATTAAAAATTTAAATTTTTTTGCCTAAATTTAGGGTAGCCATTTGTCATAGTGAAAAATTTTATTCATTAAAAAAATTCATAACTCAAAAACTAAAAGTCGTAGAACATTGCGGTTTGTTCCATTGAATTCTACGGCTCATTTTACATTTTATATCAATTTTTCACAAGAATTAAAAATTTGAAATTTTTTGCCTAAATTTAGGGTAGCCATTTGTCATAGTGAAAAATTTTATTCATTAAAAAAATTCATAACTCAAAAACTAAAAGTCGTAGAACATTGCGGTTTGTTCCATTGAATTCTACGGCTCATTTTACATTTTATATCGATTTTTCACAAGAATTAAAAATTTGAAATTTTTTGCCTAAATTTAGGGTAGCCATTTGTCATAGTGAAAAATTTTATTCATTAAAAAAATTCATAATTCTAAAACTAAAAGTCGTAGAGCAATGCGGTTTGTTCCATTGAATTCAGCGGTTCATTTTCTGTATTATACCAACTCTTCACGAGATATAAAATTTTCAATTTTTTTGCTCAAATTTCTTGAGTAAAATAACACTTAGCTTCAAAGAGGTGAAAAAAAAATTTTTTTTAAACTAACTCCAGCAAATTTTTATGGACTTCTACTTGTCTTAACAACCCACCAAAGTTGTTAAAAGTCCACAAAAAGTCCAAATGTTCGATTTTTTGATGTTTGATTTTTCAATTTTCGTCGCAGTTTTTGTCGATTTTGTGTACCCGGAACATTTCTCGAGTAATAACTCCGGAACTATTAAAGATAACCCCATGAAGTGTATTATCGTTGGAAAGCTTTTTGAATTATCTATTTTTTTCAAAAAAGATTATTGTTCTCCGACTAATAGTTTTCGAGCAAATTGCTGCTAAATGCAAAAATTGGTAAAATTTTAAAAAATTCATAACTAAAAAACTATTGGGAATTTGGCATTTTTCTCGATGCCAATCGATTCCCCGGATCATTTTGCATAGGTATGGATCAAAACAGTTCCACTTTTTAGAATAGTTTAGCCGTAAATGAGAAAATAAAAAAAATTTAAAAAAAGTTAACACCCCCCCCTTAAAATCGGCCAATTTTTAAAATGTCTCAAAATCAAATGAAGCCTATTCTATCTTATAGATTTTGATCTGCTCTTTACGATGGAACAAACCGTTTTCTTCTAGTTCTTTTAGTTTGGCCGTAATCGGCGTTTGAAAATTGAAAATTTTTTTGCGAGATATCGCCTTGAGTCCTATGCCATTTTGTAGAGTTTTTTATTCCGGTTGTCCTCGATTTTTCCGTTTCTCGATAACTCTAATAGTTTCGCCGTAATTAGCGGTTGAAAATTGAAAAAAAGTGAAAATGGAAAATTTTTTTGCGTTTTTCTCGGAAACTGTAAGACTTAGAGCAACAAACAAAAAACCATCAGATAGCGCTTAATTTTCTCTATTTTTTCGATTAAACCCGGAGCCGCTCCAGGCAACGGTTCCGGCTACAGAGGCGATCAAAGTTTTGCACTAAAAAAATTCATAAAAAAAAAACTAAAAGTCGTAGAGCATTGCGGTTTGTTCCATTGAATTCTACGGCTCATTTTACATTTTATATCGATTTTTCACAAGAATTAAAAATTTAAAATTTTTTGCCTAAATTTAGGGTAGCCATTTGACATAGTGAAAAATTTTATTCATTAAAAAAATTCATAACTCAAAAACTAAAAGTCGTAGAGCATTGCGGTTTGTTCCATTGAATTCTACGGCTCATTTTACATTTTATATCAATTTTTCACAAGAATTAAAAATTTAAATTTTTTTGCCTAAATTTAGGGTAGCCATTTGTCATAGTGAAAAATTTTATTCATTAAAAAAATTCATAACTCAAAAACTAAAAGTCGTAGAACATTGCGGTTTGTTCCATTGAATTCTACGGCTCATTTTACATTTTATATCAATTTTTCACAAGAATTAAAAATTTGAAATTTTTTGCCTAAATTTAGGGTAGCCATTTGTCATAGTGAAAAATTTTATTCATTAAAAAAATTCATAACTCAAAAACTAAAAGTCGTAGAACATTGCGGTTTGTTCCATTGAATTCTACGGCTCATTTTACATATTATATCGATTTTTCACAAGAATAAAAAATTTGAAATTTTTTGCCTAAATTTAGGGTAGCCATTTGTCATAGTGAAAAATTTTATTCATTAAAAAAATTCATAATTCTAAAACTAAAAGTCGTAGAGCCATGCGGTTTGTTCCATTGAATTCAGCCGTTCATTTTCTGTATTATACCAACTCTTCACGAGATATAAAATTTTCAATTTTTTTGCTCAAATTTTCTGAGTAAATAGCACTTAGCTTCAAAGAGGTGAAAAAAAAATTTTTTTTAAAACTAACTCCAGCAAATATTTATGGACTTCTACTTGTCTTAACAACCCACCAAAGTTGTTAAAAGTCCACAAAAAGTCCAAATGTTCGATTTTTTAATGTTTGATTTTTCAATTTTCGTCGCAGTTTTTGTCGATTTTGTGTACCCGGAACATTTCTCGAGTAATAGCTCCGGAACTATTGGAGATAACCCCATGAAATGTATTATCGTTGGAAAGCTTTTTGAATTATCTATTTTTTTCAAAAAAGATTATTGTTTTCCGGCTAATAGTTTTCGAGCAAATTGCTGCTAAATGCAAAAATTGGTAAAATTTTAAAAAATTCATAAGTAAAAAACTATTAGTAATTTGGTAATTTTCTCGATGCCAATCGATTCCCCGGATCATTTTGCATAGGTATGGATCAAAACAGTTCCACTTTTTAAAATAGTTTAGCCGTAAATGAGAAAATAAAAAAAATTTAAAAAAAGTTAACACCCCCCCCTTAAAATCGGCCAATTTTTAAAGTGTCTCAAAATCAAATAAAGCCTATTCTATCTTATAGATTTTGATCTGCTCTTTACGATGGAACAAACCGTTTTCTTCTAGTTCTTTTAGTTTGGCCGTAATCGGCGTTTGAAAATTGAAATTTTTTTTGCGAGATATCGCCTTGAGTCCTATGCCATTTTGTAGAGTTTTTTATTCCGGTTGTCCTCGATTTTTCCGTTTCTCGATAACTCTAATAGTTTCGCCGTAATTAGCGGTTGAAAATTGAAAAAAAGTGAAAATGGAAACTTTTTTTGCGTTTTTCTCGGAAACTGTAAGACTTAGAGCAACAAACAAAAAACCATCTGATAGCGCTTAATTTTCTCTATTTTTTCGATTAAACCCGGAGCCGCTCCAGGCAACGGTTCCGGCTACAGAGGCGATCAAAGTTTTGCACTAAAAATATTCATAAAAAAAAAACTAAAAGTCGTAGAGCATTGCGGTTTGTTCCATTGAATTCTACGGCTCATTTTACATTTTATATCGATTTTTCACAAGAATTAAAAATTTAAAATTTTTTGCCTAAATTTAGGGTAGCCATTTGTCATAGTGAAAAATTTTATTCATTAAAAAAATTCATAACTCAAAAACTAAAAGTCGTAGAACATTGCGGTTTGTTCCATTGAATTCTACGGCTCATTTTACATATTATATCGATTTTTCACAAGAATTAAATATTTAAAATTTTTTGCCTAAATTTAGGGTAGCCATTTGTCATAGTGAAAAATTTTATTCATTAAAAAAATTCATAATTCTAAAACTAAAAGTCGTAGAGCAATGCGGTTTGTTCCATTGAATTCAGCCGTTCATTTTCTGTATTATACCAACTCTTCACGAGATATAAAATTTTCAATTTTTTTGCTCAAATTTTCTGAGTAAATAGCACTTAGCTTCAAAGAGGTGAAAAAAAAATTTTTTTTTTAAACTAACTCCAGCAAATTTTTATGGACTTCTACTTGTCTTAGCAACCCACCAAAGTTGTTAAAAGTCCACAAAAAGTCCAAATGTTCGATTTTTTGATGTTTGATTTTTCAATTTTCGTCGCAGTTTTTGTCGATTTGGTGTACCCGGGACATTTCTCGAGTAATAGCTCCGGAACTATTAGAGATAACCCCATGAAGTGTATTATCGTTGGAAAGCTTTTTGGTTTATCTATTTTTTTCAAAAAAGATTATTGTTTTCCGACTAATAGTTTTCGAGCAAATTGCTGCTAAATGCAAAAATTGGTAAAATTTTAAAAAATTCATAAGTAAGAAACTATTGGTAATTTGGCAATTTTCTCGATGCCAATCGATTCCCCGGATCATTTTGCATAGGCACATATTATACAAGAATTAAAAATTTAAAATTTTTTGCTTAAAATTAGGTTAGTCTTTTATATTGAAAAATTGTATTCAACAAAAAAATTCATAACTCAAAAACTAAGAGTCGTAGAGCAAAACGGTTTGTTCCAGTAAATTCAGCAGTTCATTTACTGTATTATACCAGATTTCCAGAAAATACACTTACCTTCAAAAAAGTAAAAAGAAATATATTTTATATGGCTTTACTACCTTCTCGAGTTATTAAAAGTCCAAAAAAAGTCCATATGTTCGATTTTTGTTGTTTGATTTTTCCAATTTGTGTCGCGATTTTGGATCAGTACCAGGAACATTTATCGAGCAATAACTCCGGAACTATTAGAGTTAGCCCTATGAGGTTTAATAATTTTACGGTATTAATTTTTTTTTAAACATTTTCTTGCACACATTTCTACCACAAGCAGAATACCTTTAATAACTTTCAACGATGTTTTCGTGTGTCTACTCGTAGGTGTGTAGTTCGATTGTAATTTTTCAGGAATTTCTTGTACGTGTATTAAAATTGTAAATCATAATCACAATTCGAAATGTTATGTACACGTACGACTGCAGAATGCAAATGAAAATAAAATGAAAGAAAAACTTGGATAAATCATTACCAGTTCGACTTTTGTTTGTCAATATTTGCATTCCAAATAAATTTTATTATAACTGTGCGTTTGAGTGAAAAATGCTAAAGGTATTTCGCATGCACTTTGCAAATTTAATTATCGCGAACTGCAAATATATGCCCATGTGTTTATATTAGACGAGCGATGGTATCAAATGTTGCAAACAACGCCCAAAGAGGCCAAAAAGCCGATCGCAAACCGCTTAATTGCTCCGTTTTAATCCCATTTACCACCCGATCAAGCACATCAAGTCAAGCAAAAAACGCAATAAAGACATAAAAAATATGAAACTTACTTCGCATGGCCTCAGATGCAGCGAATCGAAGGCCTCGGCTTTGCTAATGATATTTTTCAATCGTATGGGTTTTCTGTGAGCTCCGGGCGAGTTGTGCGTAATCGGACAGTGATTTTCGACGTGATTGCTGTTTATGATCGACATCGCAGCAACTTTCAGCACATTTTCACTGACAATGTCGCTTTCACTGCAAGTATAGAGAAGCGGCCGCCACTTTAAGCTAATTGATTCCTATAAATTGGCCGCTTTTATGATCCCATAAAATCGGAAAGCGCTCAAAATTAATTAAATAATTCGAGACAACGCCGACCGCGCCACTAAACTCTGATTGGGAAGTTCAATGAGCGATTTTTTCCCAGCCGCGAGTTAATCGCTGATTCAGTTTCGTAATAAGGGGGCTTTTCTCCAATTGCATGGCGATGTTTGTGGCGCGGAGGGACAGTGTTGACTGTATGCAATCCAGTGTGCGTTCCGGTTACCGGAGTCGGACACGGATTTCTGCGCTACGCTCCGGAGTGCGAAACCGTGCCGAGACGCTCCTCCCCACCATTCATCCGGAGCCCCACCACGGACTTCGTCACCTGTTGACAGTATTGCATTCAACTCCGGGGCGTCTCTGCGAGCGGAAGCCGAGGGTGGCATGAATTATTCAGCGACGAGGGACGCTGCCGATTCCTGCTGGACAAAGTTGTACAAACGAGGGGAATTACGCGCCGCCGGAAGCTGGAATTTTTCGCGCCGACAAACGGCCGAAAACTATTCTAAACAAGTAATTAAAAGTCCAGATATTTGGACGCCGATTGAAATTATTCACAAGTGGCTGTGTTTCAAGCCACTGCAGGCGGAAAAGATGCTTTAATTAAAAGTTGGGACATGAAAAAGTTCGCTTTGAACGACTTTGCAAACTTTTAAGTCGCAAAAATTCATAATCGAGACTAAACAAGCCAAATATTTGAGAAGATTCCCGTTATTAAGCGGCTGTAAAAACAATAAAGAACACATCTACTTCATTACGCCATTAACTGCGAGCAATTTAATGAAATGTATTATCAATGTTACCACCCTTATGTGTATCTTCATTTGTATACCTATATTGAAAAAAATAACTTAAAAAAAGCAAGTATATATTTACTGCATGTGGTCCATAAATAAAATACCGAAAGTGATCAAGTTTTGTTAATAAATAAAGCAAATAACTACAACTTTTTCGGATCTTGAATTATCAACATAATGAAATTAATTTGTAAACAGTTCAAAACACTTGTTCTAGTAATAGTGTTTTTTTCTTTTCTTTTCTTTTCTTTTCTTTTCTTTTCTTTTCTTTTCTTTACTTTTCTTCTCTTTTCTTTTCTTTTCTTTCCTTTTCTTTTCTTTTCTGTTCTTTTTTTTCTTTTCTTTTCTTTTCCCTTTCTTTCGGCTCCTTCGTCGCCTCGTTCTTAATCCAATTCTTTATAAAATTAAAACAAAAATTTAGTGGAAATGTGGTCTAGCTAACGGTAGCTCTTTACCACTTGAACTTTAGCTGAATAAGAATCGTAAAAATGACATTTTTAATAAAAAAAACGCACTTCAACAAAAAACTATTCAGCTGTATCCACGGTTGTTACTAGGTGTTTATAAAAAAAAGGGTATTACAATCTGCAACTTTGTAGCACAGTTGGTGGTAATTTTTATGAGGCTCTGTTAGAAGCTCTGCGTGCATTCTGACTTGAGTGACCTGGGGAGCTTTATTGGCAATATCACTCATCAGTTCTTATCAGTTTTAGAGTAATTTTTTGCAAAATAGAAAACAGAAAATAATAAAATTGCATGATTTAACAAAAGTTACTAGACAGTTTAAATATTTTTGAATAAAAAATTGCGATTTAACAGACGTTTGATTAAAAAATTACGTGTTACAACCTCACTTTTGTATACTCATGCTTTGTACTTGTTATGAGGGTGTTTATGGTGTTTTTAACCATTCACTGTATGGAAATAATTATAGAATTTAAACAATATGTACATAAATTTTACGCGTTATTATTAAATAATAATAATAAGAAGAAAAAGATTCGAGTTTGAAATGCACTTGATTAAAAAAAAACTAGTTGATATTTTTTTGTCCTTTTAAAAGTTCTAGAGACATGGAAAAGAGCTTAAAACGTTCATAAATTCAGTTTGAAACGAGCTTTTTTGTGTTTCCAAAAGTAATAATCGTTATTATTAAATAATTACTACCACAGATTTTGCATCTATTTATGGGGAGGACAGAAGTTAGAAAATATAAAAGTATTATGTAAAAACTGCTTTTATTTTGACCTCGTTACAGTTAATACATCAGTCAGATGTTCAACACTGTGATACATGCGGCACATTGTAAAGGGACAAAGTATTGAATACTAGTTCATGGGCACAGTAAATAAATAATAAATTTAAAGTTCGTTTCTACCAAAAACTATAAAAATTCTCCATCAAGTTTTGATCGCTGAATATGGTGGAATAGTTTTCGAGAAAAAGTCGCTTAAAGTAAAAATTAAGGCTAGTTAGACTTATTTCTTCATAAAACAACTAACGAATATACACATACAAAAAATATTACAATAATAATAAATTTTAATTACAAAATGCCATAGTCATATTTTCTCAGTCACTTAACTGAGGAAAACTTCCTTTAATAAAATTTTGTTCAGCTGTGTTAGATTAATATGAACTGGACAATATTTTTTCCACAGTGTTTTGAGAATCTCTATATTGTGCTAGTTACACTTTATGAATACGTTTTCAGTGATTTACCACTTGAGGGAACGTAACACATTGTGGGACATACGTTCATAAAATTTTCACGACTCACTTGACTCCCTTCATATTTATTATTTTAACAACATACTTGAAGAAGCAAATTTTTCGCAGGAGTTTTAGGAAACATAACGTGTGAAATATGAAACTAGGCAGTTACGTAACGTGAATAGCGTATTAGTTAGCAAAGGTGTCGGGATTGTTGTTGGCAAAATTTGGACAATGAAGGTCTCGGATTCAACAAGTTCGTATTAATAATAATTGTAACTGAACAAAAAGTGTTTCTAAAGTCTAGTCACAAAAATTATTTACAAAATACCGAGTCGCGATGGCTAAATCCCAGCAACATTTTTATAATTTTTCATCCGCTGTGTCAGAAACCAATTTACTTCGCATTATGTTCTTCAATCTAGCAAACAAATCCCCATCCCATCTCTATCCACACTCACTTCTGCCGATTCACCTCTCTCGGTCCTAAACCTCAGCCTCATTCACCTCTCGGTCATAAATCCCTACCTATAATAAAATGATTCGATTATTCCCCTCGCCAGTGCGTAACAATATCCTTATTGTTCCAATTCCGAACAAACCCCACTCTAAAAACCGCAATATTAATACACAAAAGCTTCATCATCCCGCTCCGGAAAAAATCCACCGCCCGAATTGTTGAGATTGATATCCGTCTTGTCGGGCTAATTTTCCTAAACTGACTATTTCTATTACTGAAACTTGCTGAAAGTAGTTGCGGTGACTGGAGCATTCCCACCAACCTAATAAATCTCGGCTTATAATTGAGTTATTGATAAAGTTACACGCACGCGACGGATTAATTTTAGCGCGGAGGAGCGTCTTATCAACCTGATCTGATTAGATAATTAAACTACCGCTGAAAATTGCTAGACAAGACCAACCGGTGGACAAAAACTTGAGCAACGGATTACGCCAAAAGTAGCTTAATGACTTAGCAAACTTTATTGAATTATGAATCGGTATCCCTGGACTCTTTTTGGGCGGCACATCCATCTGGATTTGCGCCCGGAGAATGGAGTTTCTTGCCGTTCCTCCGGGAACCAGTTCAGGAGCGGCAAATGCAAAATATCGTAACGAAGTTTTATTCCATGATCGGGAAAAATCCCATTTCGGCAAACAAATGCAGACCACCTGTTAATGTCACGCAACAATGGAGCGCCACCTACAATTATTAAATCAAGTCAATTTATCGTTAAAGCACTACGCTTAATTGGCGTTCATTAAACATAACACCCTCTCTCTACAGAAGGAAAATTCACGCTCGCGTCTAGGGCGGGAAATGAATGAAACGAAACAGCACAACGCTTGATTAATACACCAATTTGCGTCCATCAAGGGATCGGCAAAGAAAAATGCGAGCGGAGCGAAAATGCAAGAGGATAAAATTTGGTCATTTTTAATTTTTTCTCAAAGTGTTCTGTACCAAATAATTTAGCAATTTAGAGAAAAACCAGTTAATGGAAATTTAGTGATCCCTTAGGCCTACAACCTAAAAATATTTTACTTTCCGTTTCATTGGATGTGCATCCAGTAAAATTAAAATGCAAAAATAATATTTTGCCCCAAATTAAATCTCTGATGACTGTTGAATGCGCTGAAATCGTTGGACGTGGATTATCCGCCTTTTCCGGCTCCTCACGCGATTAGGAAGTTTTCAATTTAAGTTTAAGCATGTCAGAGCGCCCCGGCGTCCGCTATCGATTGTTTGAAATAAAGACACATATCCCTAGTTTCGCACTTGCCAAGTTTTCGGTCCACTTTTCGTTTTATTTCCCGATGCATAATGTATCCGGTAATCTCTCCATAAGTTGAACGGAAACGTAATCCTATCAGGACGGGAAGACGTTTTGTCGCTCCGACAAATCGTTTAATCCCGAATTTAGCGCCTCCTCCAGAAAAACATCGGTTTCCTGATCGCGATGCAAACGATCGTACACGAATTAAATCGGGGAATCGCTGATTGGGACCGGTTTTCTGGTCGTTAAAATGTACCAATTTGCTCTATTGGATTAAAGCAATTTTCGCAAGGACCCTACAGATTTATTGGGCAATTTTCTGGCACGTTTACCGGCCCCCGACCACCGCATTATGCAACCGCTAATCGAAAATTTATTGCCGCGCAAATCGAAAAGTCACAATTTCGCATCTCGATTTGCGACACAATCATACAAGTCACACATATCCTACCAAATACCAGCTCAAGGTGGCCTTAACTTAATATCAACTTATTTTTAGTTTCTTCATAATGCACAGTTAACAATAAAAAGTGTGAGAGAAAGCCTTCCACACTTCGTCACAGTGAATTATGGTGGAGGCGCCGGGAACAAAATTTTAACACAAACTTTTTCAGATAAGTGTAATGTAAAAAATGTTTAAAATTATATTTGATTGGTATTATTATTTGGAGTTATTATTAAATTAAATTAATAATAAAAAATGTAACAGAGAAGCTACTGAATTTGAAATATTCAGCACTTTGTCACAGTGAATTATGGTGGAGGCGCCGGCAACAAAATTTTAAAACGAACTTTTTTCAGATAATTGTAATGTAAAAAATGCTTTTAATAACATTCGATAAGTATTATTACTTGTTATTATTATTAAAGAAAATTAATAACAAAAAATGTAACAGAGAAGCTACTGATTGAAATATTCAGCACTTTGTCACAGTGAATTATGGTGGAGGCGCCGGGAACAAAACTTTAACACGAACTTTTTTCAGATAATTGTAATGTACAAAATGTTTATAATAACATGCAATAAGTATTATAACTTGTTATTATTATTAAAGTAAATTAATAACAAAAAATGTAACAGGGAAGCTACAGCAGTTGAAAGAATTTAACACTTTGGCACAGTGAATTGAATTATGGTGGAGGCGCCAGGTCAAAAAAAAATCAAAACAAGCTCTTTCAGATAATTGTATTGTAAAAAAATATTTATAATAACATTTAATAAGTATTATTACTTGTAGTTATATTTCAAGTAAATTAATAATAAAAATGTAACAAAGAAGCTACTGATTTGAAATATTCAGCACTTTGTCACAGTGATTTATGGTGGAGGCGCCGGGAACAAAGTTTTAAAACGAAATTTTTTCAGATAATTGTAATGTACAAAATGTTTATAATAACATGCAATAAGTATTATAACTTGTTATTATTATTAAAGTAAATTAATAACAAAAAATGTAACAGAGAAGCTATTGCAGTTGAAAGTATTTAACACTTTGCCACAGTGAATTATGGTGAAGCCGCCGGAAACAAAAATTTTGAACGAATTCTTTTCAGATAATTGTAATGTAAAAAATGTTTATAACAAGATTTGATAAGTATTATTATTTGTAGTTATTATTACAGTAACTTAATAATAAAAAATGTAACAGAGAAACTACTGAAGTTGAAATATTCAACACTTTGTCACAGTGATTTATGGTGGAGGCGCCGGGGATTTTTTTTATAAACGAACTCTTTTCAGATAATTGTAACGTAAAAAATGTTTATAATAAAATTTGATAAGTATTATTAAATGTAGTAATTATTAAAGTAAATTAATAATAAAAAAAGTAGCAGAGAAGCTACCGAAGTTTTTTAACACATTGTCACAGTGAATTATGGTGGAGGCGCCAGAAACAAAAACTTTAAAATTTTTTTTAAATAATTGTATTTGTAAAAAATGTTTACGATAACATTTGATAAGTATTATTATTTGTAGTTTTTATTAAGGTGAATTAATAATAAAAAATCTAACGGAGAAGCTACTAAAGCTGAAATATTCAAGACTTTGTCACAGTGATTTATGGTGGAGACGGCGGATTTTTTTTTAAACGAACTCTTTTCAGATAATTGTATTGTAAAAAATTTTTATAATTACATTTGATAACTATTATTATTTGTAGTAATTATTAATGTGAATTATCAATAAAAAAATGTAGCAGAAAAGCTACTGAAGTTGAAATATTGAACACTTTGTCACAGTGAATTATGGTGGAGGCGCCGAGACCAAAAATTCAAAACAAGTTCTTTCCAGATAATTGTAATGTAAAAAACGTTTATAATACAATTTGATAAGTATTATTATTTGTAGTTATTATTAAAGTAACTTATTAATAAAAAATGTAACAGAGAAACTACTGAAGTTGAAATATTCAACACTTTGTCATAGTGATTTATGGTGGAGGCGCCGGGGATTTTTTTTTATAAACGAACTCTTTTCAGATAATTGTAACGTAAAAAATGTTTATAATAAAAGTATTATTAATTGTAGTATTTATTAAAGTAAACTAATAATAAAAAATGTAGCAGATGAGCTACTGAAGTTGAAATATTCAACACATTGTCACAGTGAATTATGGTGGAGGCGCCAGGAACAAAAATTTTAAACAATTGTACAAATAA
Organism: Tribolium castaneum; assembly: GCF_031307605.1. NCBI lineage: Eukaryota > Metazoa > Arthropoda > Insecta > Coleoptera > Tenebrionidae > Tribolium > Tribolium castaneum. Next base: position 22,850,325 of record NC_087395.1, on the reverse strand, counting down.
TTGTAATGTAAAAAATGTTTATAATAACATTTGATAAGTATTATTATTTGTAGTTATTATTAAGGTGAATTAATAATAATTAATGTAACAGAGAAGCTACTGAAGTTGAAATATTCAACACTTCGTCACAGGTGAATTATGGTGGAGGCGCCAGGAACAAAAATTTAAAACAAATTCTTTTCAGATAATTGTAATGTAAAAAATGTTTATAATAACATTTGATAAGTAAAGTTTTTGTAGTCTCGTGACTTATGCTTGTATGCAAAATTTCAGCATGGAACCTTCGGACGTTAATAACCTTGTTTCTAGCGTAGATAGAAAGTTGTAGGATTTTTTTTAAAAAGCAAAAGCTCTATCGGATGACGTATTTCAGCTAAGTGCTGAAATAATGGTAAAAGTTTATAAATTATTACTCCAACAAAATATTATTTTATTCTCATAAAACGTACGTGAGTATGCAAAATTTCAGTTCGTTCGGATAACAGGAGCCCTCTCAAATTTAAATGTGAAACACTAGCAAGACTAGTAAGTTAAATAAGGGCTTTAAAAAGTAGCTAGTAACCACTTTTTAGGCCAGTGCGTGCAAAATTTTAAAAAACCGGCGAGGAAGTTAGCATCTGTCGAGCGTCGAAAAAGCCAACTCGAACGTCTGCGCTTCACCGAATTGAAATTATTAAACCCGGTCGGGCGAGCAACTGAAAACTGAATTAACCAACATTTCTAACTGTGCGAACTTCAGACAACTATGCCATCAATTAAATTCAACGAGAATAATGCAAAAGTAACAGATTATACGTATTGGCGTCCCATTTCGGTCCAATTGTCGACATTCTACACCTAGTTTTCTCTGGAATTTAATCATAGCACTCTTTAAACATTGGCTTTTCGTTTGACCGCTCCAAAACTAAACGCAATTTAATGGCGAAAAATTACAGGGGTCATTATTTGGCCGTAATTGGCAGTGCGGCGTTCGCTTTAATTGTTTGCAGAATCCCATCATGGATTTCCATTCCGGGCAATATTTGTAGTACGTCTATTATGCATTTGATTATGATCGTGCGCTATTCTAAAACCACGACGTATTGCTAGCCGTGACTGTTTCGAAATTCCCTGCGTGCCGATAAACCGAACAAAGCTTCTGGATAAATACACTCATAAACGATTTATATTTTTCGGGGGTTTCGAGAGATGGTCGACAATTTAATGGAAACGTCATGCAAACGCCATCCCTCATGGATGAGTTATAAGCTTGCACTTTTTTATTTGCTGCGGCAAGGCCTAGGCTCGGGCAATATTTTCACAGATAGGAAGCCTTTTGTCACTGGATAAACACTCTTTATGTATGACGAATGCGGCTCCATATGTATTACCACAGCGGAAAAATGGCCTGATACCGTTTAACGAGCGCCAGAAATAAAAATCAAGAAAAACGTGTGCAATAAAAACGGCTAATTCACCGAGAATTTCATAAAACATATACACATCTGCGTCGCTACTGACGCAATAAACTTCAAATTTATTCGCAGAAGAAAGGAAATGTAAAGTAATTAAAGGTAAAGTGAGTTTATTTCGCTTCCTGCTAACTTTGTTGGGAAACATTTTTATTAGATACAGTAAAAGTGGCAACTGAATTAATGCACAAAAAGACGAAATAATTAGTGTTTAAACTGTTAACAAAGTGTATGTTTTATTGTACCTTTGACTATGCAAGCTGTTTTCATTAATCAGATGAGGAATTCAGTTCCAGTGTAAAACGCTACAAAATAATTAAAAAATAGGACCGTTTCATATTCTTCTTTATTCGGAAACGCAATAAGCGCAGAAAACTTTCAGTAAAGACTGCAGACAAACGCCAAGAATTGACCAAAATTAAATTTTAATCGACCAATTAAAAAACAATAAGTGAACTTTTGAAATTAATTTTGAATTTTATGAGTGTAAAGAAGTTGTAATTTTTTCATTCTCTAATTTTCGTTGTAACTTTGTCTATCAGCTTGTTTTTTTATTAATCAGATCAAAAGATCAAGAAACTAATTAAAAAAAATGCATCATCTTCTTCCTTACTTAAATAAATAAGAACTGAAGTGAAGTTTTGAAAAAAAAATGTAATGTCGTAAAAAGGAACGAAAAAAATAAAGAGCAACAGCTGAATTTTTGTAGTTTGTTTTAATTTTTAAATAGAAAATATAATAAGACAATAGAACAGAGTGGTAAAATTTGAACGAAAAAAAAATGCTACTAGGTGTACAGTCATGTTCAAAAAGAATGAGACCCCTATCAACCGGGCCGTATACCAAAAGTCCAACTAAAATCTTTTAGCTAGTAAATGGCAACAAATAAGTTAGTTTACAAACTGTCCAGCTAATTTACACAATATCCGGCTGGTTTATAAATTAATCAAACATACACACTAACCCTACCATATTGAAAAGATTTGTGGCTGCGGTTTTAAGGGTCATTCTTTTTTACCGTGACTGTACCTACTTATAGACTATGAATACAAATAAATGTAAATAAACCAGTTAACCATGTGCGTTTCCTATTAAACATTTTACTACTGTGTTAATGTATAATAATGTTATTACTGAGTATTTTGACGTAATAAGCGTTTCATTTCCATATTACCTTGTACGGAATCCAAATGGTCAAACGTGCGGACGTATTCGGTAGTTTTATAACAAGGAAATTAAAAAAAATAAACAATTATAATATTTGAAAGTTTGTGGCTGTATAAGTTCTGCTGGGTTACTAAATATTTTTTTTTACAAGAAATAGACAATTTTCCGAACAGGTGTACAAAAATACAACCGTCTGTGAGCCTCCGTCAGCTTAAAAGTGTCGAAAAGGATACTTTTACCATCAAAAGTCTTTTATAGATAAAATTGCCTTCTGACACAGGTGAATTGTTTCGGTGGCTTTTAAGGAGGTTTATATTTCTTGAAGTGTCAAAACTAAGGGGATAACCGAAAACAAGCGTGCAGTAATAGCCTCTCTATATGCTTTAAAGTGTCGTTTGTTCCTTGCCGTTGACATATTGGGGCAAAAACTCCGAAAGGCTCGTATAACAGCGAAGTTGTGTTAAAAAGTCCGATCCGACGATCGGCCGTAATGGGGTGCATTGTGCGGTCATTCAGGCGGGCTGAAAGAAACAGAGCTATTCGTCGACTTTCATGAATACATCAACAGAAGCTTTTCACCGTCATCGTTATACCTAAACGTAAAGTTTAGATCAAAGCGATTTTTCTCGGCGCGCCAGAAACGCGAGCTTTATCAAATTCATCTATGATAATAGAGCCATGAATACACTCCTGACTTTATAGTTTCACCTTTATCGTTAAACACTCGGCTGCACTATTGCATTTTCGCGCCGGCTTATGCCGGAACAAGATTTAGCGTGAAATTCACGCAAAAAGCAAGATTTTTGACGCAGCTCGGGCGATAAATTAACGCGCTACAATGGTAAAGCCACTTTAAGACTTCCACCGGGCGTTGTCATGAACATTTGGTGAAGTTCTGATCCTCTCGTTGAGGCAGTCATTAACAGGTGGCTGCGGCGAGCTTCAAACGATTAAAATAAGTTGAAAGGAGAGGCAAAAAGTCGGGCTTTGTGAGCGAACAGACGAAAAACCCCATTCTTTTATAATTCCGGATAATTCGGCTCCGACACCACAGAATATATGCTAATAAAATCGGAGGCAATATAACACTTTGATTACTTTGAACTTTCCGATGATATTGGAAAAGCTAGTCGTTATTGGCAGTTTGAAATTTCGAATAAACACAAAGCCGATGGTTTTTAACGACAAATAATATATTGTGAGGCAAATTCAAATGTGGTGTACGAGATAGGACGGTCCTCTTAACTTCCATTCTGTTTCCGCTCGGCTATCTATAGTTTAGTGTTTGGCGTCCCACTTCATGCTATTCTCGCAGCACTCTCCTGTTGAGCTATTCTGTAAACGCTGCGGAAATTGAGACAGCGAAGGGGGCATAATTAAACATTCAAAATCCCCAACTCTGAAAAAACATACTTAAATTAATTGCTAATTAATTTTCACTCATTTACAATTCTCATTCCAAAAGGAAAAGGGAAGACGATTGGCTCTCGTTCCTTCTTTACAATTCGATCGTTTTATTTTCAAAAATTTTGTTCACTAAATAAGTAAACGAAAAAATTTTAAAAAGGTGGCACTTAAATTTTTTATTTGCATTCTCATTGCAAACTTTTATTTAGCTTGATTTCGTCGTGTAATTAAAATACCTAGTCTGTTATACTAAAATTTCCACTTCCCATTAGCGGACACCTCTCCACAACGGACAATTTAAAACTCCTAATCGGTGTCAGTTGTTGAGAGGTTTTACTCTATTTGAATTATTTATTTTAAAAGGATCCTATCACATGCCAGAGTTAAATTTCTCGTCAAAATATGAATTTTTCTCTTTTTCTAAATGTTTAGTCTATACGTTGGATAAAGAAATGTCAGAAAAAGGATATAATTTATTTTTATTTTTTATGATATTTCACTTATTGAAAATATACCTACACTAAGTAAAACAACAAAAGTTTCATGTAAAATTGATAAAGAATATTAAAAAAAATTATCTTACCCTAAAATAGTATAAACGTTTAACAAAACCTAGATTATAATTTAAAATGTTCTACTGCAACTATAACCAATATTACACGGTAGTAAAAATGGTGGATGCGCCGGAATGTATTAATTCTGCGTAGAACTTAAATACTAATAACAGGAATTATTGTCTTTAAACAAGTAGTTAAGCCCTTTATTGACCTTAAATATAATGTCGCACAATATTATTTGCTCAGAAGTTCTAAATTATACCATATGATCATTTAAATTTCTAATAAGAGTAAGCTTTAATATTTTTTTAACTTGTATGAAACCGAACAACGGACACCTCTTCACAACGGACATTTATGTAGAAACGTAACAAATCCTAAATTAAAATTTACACCTCCTATTAGTGGACACCTCTCCACAACGGACAATTAAAGGTTCCCCAGCGGTGTCCGTTGTTGAAAATTTTTACTGTATTTGAATTATTTATTTTGAAGGAATCCTAAATGTTGGTAAACACATTCCAGGCCTAAATTTCTCTCCGAAATATGATTTTTTTCTATTTCTAAATGTTTAGTCATTATGTCAGAAAAAAGATATAACATTTTTTTTATTTTTTATGATATTTCCGTTATTGAAATATTAATTTTTTTACTAGTATCAGTAAAAAGAAGCAATATTAAAATGCCTTATCACTTGCAACCAATCAATATTTATTTATTTTTAGTTGTGGTGTAATTCTGCAAAAGCAGCTTTGAATTTTGTTCGTATAATGTAATATGCAGTAATAAGGTAGTCTTATTAAAAATGAATCAGTGGACTCCTTAATTACGTCCTGGAGGTAGTTTTTAATATGAAATCTATAGTTTAACCCAAAAATAGTTACGTTCTTTGGAATCTGCTTAAAACAACGTACACACAATATAAGCTCATTAAGCTCATTAAACTTTGCTCAAGCAAGGCTGGCGAAACACGTGTGGGCAATAATTGGAAGGTTTGGTAGGGTAATCAATTATTTTATAATTTATGTAATAGGAGTAATTACTTCTATTATGTAATTAGTAATTACTATGTTGTTATAATAGCACAGCAATAAAAATACGGTTTAATTTTATTAAAACTGTAATAAATGGTTGGATCGCAATCCGAACCGGAACCATCGCCGCTGATCCGATTTTATCAATGGCGCCCATCAAACGCGCCTACTTCCGGCCATTCTTCCGGGACAATGTGACGATTCCGGGCCCGGAAAGCGCCGCGGTTCGAGTTCAGAAGGATTAACTCACTCTCAAGATTACGAATCGAACATCTCCCGATATCGCGAATGCGCTCGAAAATTTCGATAATAACAAGCAGCCAAGGTAAGTAAGCACCGGATGAACACACAAAAGCCTCCGTCCTAATTCGTTAAGTGGATGAGAAAAATAAAAACGGATTTTCCAGTGCTCCTCCTCATTACAGTCTTTCGTTTCTCGAGTCACGGCTTTGTTAGACTGTTTGTCTTATGACGTACTTAAGTTAGTCTGCCTCGCGGAAATATTGACTTTAGATTGACTAAATTACATTAACCGATTTCCTCCGCCGACAGCTGTTTTCCTTGTAGATTGATACCTCGCAGTAAAAGAGCCGATGACGCGGTGATGACAAACCGATGAGGTCATTTGTTGCTGGCGTCGCCTGTTTGAATTTGTTAACGCTCGTAAACGGACGCTTTAATAAAATCTCCAGCGCAAAATGAAGTGGAAGAACGAAATTCCCAATAAAGCGGAATTCATGAAAATCAACAGTTTTCATTTCATCGAATGCGAAAAGTTTCATAGTGAACTAGTGCACGAGGAAAACGCCGGCCAATTTTCCGGGGGTAAGTCAGGCGGCTGCGGCCAATACTAACAAAGCACTCGCTAAACCCACGCTGATTTAAATTCGAACAACCTTGAGATTTTAATGTTGCGTGTCCAATTTGAATCGCGAAATGATAAGATAAGGGAACTGTTGATCGACACCGAAACCCAGCATTGTTTAACAATTTCGTTTGATTGTTGTTATATTGTTTAAGGTCACGGAAAGCAGGTCAAAGAAACAAGAAGTTGTGATAAACAAGCGCAATCCGACTGTGAAAACAAAGAACGGTAATTTATATTTATTTTGTCGTGAAACTTCCGGCTCTATTTCACTCGCATTCTTGGTTGCCTACATTGTAACCAATTTCCACGAACCGGAAAACCCACACCCACATCTTTGGCATTTTTATTCCTCCACAATTGACCATTTCACATTTTTTTCAACCAAAAATAAAATTTGTCATTGGGGCCAATCCGTATCTAATCACAAAATTTGCAAAAAACGTCGCAATGGCGACCACGATCGAAAATCGCTCCAAATACGTGCCTGCAAAAATTAAACGCGCCCCAAACAATGAGCTATTTGTGGAAAAAATCAACAAAAATGTCAAAGTGTGAGTGTGGAAATTTTTCCTCCTTCAATTCTAATTTAATTTTAGTCGGACCATGAGCGAGACTATAACCTTGACCAAGTCCCAGACCGACTTCACAGGCTCATCCCCGAAGAGATACACCACCAAGTGCTACATTAAGCCCGTTACGACCCCCGTCTGGTACACGGAGTCGTTGTTTTTGAATATCAACTCAAGCAAACGCAAATACGACGAGAAAATTTACTTCAGGGTGATTTCGGCGATTGTGTTGCCAAAAAGTTGATTTTGGAACGTTTCAGGAGAAATTGGTGCCGTTCAAGTGGTCCGAAAGTATGATTACGGAGGTGAAGACCGGCCCCAAGTGTGTTTATTCCGATGTGGTCATTCCGGTTGATGATTGCAGGGACGAAGTTCATTATATTTCGCTAGAGCCTCAGCAACGTTCCGTCAAGTCGACTGATTTGTAATATAACTCTGTGATTTAATAAAGTTGTTAAAAACAAGCGTGGTTTTATTTAAAGCGGCAAAATTTCAAATTGAGGTTTTATGAACGAAACGGTGCGCCGATGAGTTATGCAGCACAATATCCAAAACTATTCGTAAAAGCGTCAATCAGTTTTACTTTTCGAACAATTTTTGAAACAAATTTCTAGAGGTCTAATAGTTATTATTCAATTAGTACAATTATGCAAAACCAATAAACAATTTCTAGAAACCTTTGATAAAATTTAATTCGCTGTTAAAAGTTAACAACGCGAATGGACCAATCAAACAATCACGCATTTAAATGCAGATTAAATTAATGACGCTTCTATAAACCGGTTTTTACAGTGCTTTACACTTTTTACAAAAAAATATTCCGCAATGCTCTTTTAAGTCTTTTTTATTTACGAAGTCATCCTTGGTTTACTATATTTGCTTATTAGGATTTATTTTTCCGAAGTGCAATACTCAACACATTTCCAAGATAAGAAACAAGATAAAGTTCCAGCACATTGCAAATAAATGTGCAGAAGATGTAGGAATTTTTAAAATTTCTAACAGATGAATCAGGAGCGAAATAATAGAATAGAATGAAACTTTATTCAAAAAATACTCCACAATGGCACAGAACAAGTCAAAAATATAAAATAATACAGGGAAATAATAAAAAATAATTAAAATAAAACAATACATTTAAAAAATTAAATCCTATTTCTAAATTATAAAACTGAGGATATAAAACCTAACATTACATAAACTATTTGAAAAACACACTTAAAAAATATTTAAAACTCATAGTACAGGTTGACTTATAACAGCATAACGATGGTTCCATTATAAAATTCAGTTAAAAAGTAAAAACATTTGCTTAATAAATAAATCTTGAGACGTTTTTTGAGATATTTTCGGAAGATGGTTAAATTTTCTTATTATTTCATTTTTAGCGCTTTTATGTACTATTTTAAATCGTAACTTTAACCGACAATAATGCACACAAAAATAAGTATGATCTGTTCTGGATTTATTTCAATGGGGTAAACGGGTCTGTAGTAAAACAAAAATTAAATCATAATATAAACTTACAACAAAAAGGGAAAATGTACACAAATAATTTAAATAAAACTAAAAAAATCGATAATTACAAAGGAATAAAAGATCTACTAGGTATCCTAAAGGATACGTGGTTGTGAAATTTCTGAAACATGATAAAACATTTCATTTTAAGTACTTATATTAAATAAAAAACTAAACCAGATTTAAAAGTTATAAAATATTTCTTTAGAAATGCAACAATTTGCCATTTAAAAAACATAGAAGGCTTTCTGAAAATTCATTTCGTCGTTAAAAGTTAACAACGCGAATGGACCAATCACATCTGTTCAATTTGGTCATGTGATCAGTTAATCACGCATTTATTTGCGAATTAATCTAATGACGCTTCTAAGTTTATTCCTCTTTTGGTTATTTATAAATCAAGCAGATACAACATTAAAAAAAAAACAAAAATTAAAAAAAAAGAATCCAGAAGAAAAGATGTCATTGTGTGACTATTTTTACTCACATCATAGGTGAAACTTTGTTCAACCCTTATCTAATCTCATCGACCTTTAAATAATTCTTTTAAGTAAATACAGTATCTATATCTATAACTATTGTGTTCTAATAAAAACTGTAAAATTTGCAACGGTATTTATGTTTGATTATAATCTCGATTATAATAATACATAAGGTACGTGTGACTTCAGTAAAAACAATTTTATATGTGTTGTAATACAACAATTTAATTTTCTTTTATTGCACTCTAGAACTACATTAAGACATATAAAACTTTTGTTGTAGCAATAAAATCAATAATATCGTTTAGTAAATTCTCAATTTTCTTGAAAACAACCCTCATCCTTCTAAATCTCTTTTCAAACATGACAAAAATAAATAAACACTTTCTGTATGAGAAAGTCCTAATAACAAAACTATAAATAAAACGAAAATAACATGAAACATGAAATGACATAATTATATACACAGTTGATTTTCCTAAAAATTTATTATTTCTTTAACTAAGATAACTTTTCGTAGGTACGCGCGGACATATTTGTTTATTAAATTATGTAAACCACCCACTGTTTAGGGTTCTCAGGACCAGAAAAATGCCATATGGTCGTTATTGGGTCTATCGCTACAGTATTTAGTACTAACTCTAGTAATTAAAACTAATTTATTTAGGATTATAGTAATTAAGAAGTTAAAACAACAAAGAATTTTAATGTGACGTGAATTAAACATGTGCAGGTACTGCGTAAGCACTCTGAATAATCAAGACAGTACATTGTTGTTATGTTTTATCGGTGCTACATTCTCGTATAATTAGGTGTTTTTAGTTCATTCTGGCATATTTTAAGAATTAATAATAACGAAGCTCCCACAACAAACTCTAGACTTTTTATCATGTGGAGGAAAGATATACGAAGTCGTGGGTGTGGGAGAGGGTTCAGTGAGACATTGCTGGGAAAACCCAACGGTACAATGATTTTTTCATATCATAAAATCGCAAAATTGCAGTGAAAATCTATCGCATTTTTCTCCTCCAAATCCAATGTCAGCGGTCTCAATTAAAGCCAAGTGGTTCAAATAAGTCATCAACGATCAATGTTCGCTTTCTGTATCAAGGAGATAAAGTACAAGTAGAACCAACAGCGATAAAAGTGAAACGGCTCCGAGTTGTTTTAGTCGTTCCATGTCGTTCGCGTTGCTCGTTCGTTTGAGGTCATAGCGAGTCACCTGTGTAAACCCAAATAAAAATGCACCGACTGCTGTACATAGCTGGGGCCCTGGTCCTAATAGGTGAGTGATTTCCCTCGTTCAATTAAACTCTGACCCGCCCTCAAGACGCCACTTCCAATTAATTAATTAACAAGTAAAACATCAACCGTGAAATTGAACCTTTGTCCTCATAATTAAATCTGAGAAAATTTATAATTTGCCAAGGCCACGTGTTTTGCGAAATCGACCACCAAATCGACGTCAACAACATCACCAACCAGCTGCAGGAGAACATCCCCGGCCTGGAGAATTTCAACGCGAGCAAACTGCCCTCCGAGGAGGACGTCGAGCGCATGCTGAAGGAAAAGTGCGAGAAGAACGGCGGCGGCGAGGAGGCTTTCCAGGCCCTCAAAGTGAGTGACTTTGACTCATCGGCACGGGAAAGTTTTTATCTTTTATCTTCAAAACTTATCATTTTCTTTGTATGCTGATTTTGAGATAAGAATTGAACCAATCTTTGGCGTCGGAAAAAACGAGTGAAATTTTTTAGAACCAGCAACAAGAACTCCGGACGTGCCTGGAGGCCCAGATGAACGCCACTCAGATCCAGCTGGAGGTGGAGGAGGCCAAAAAAACCGGTTCCATGGACGAAATCTTCGGCAAATACTGTCGCAAGTACCCGGAAATCTACCAATGCGTGGAGGTGGTGATCGGGAAAGTGAAGCCCTGTCTGGACGAGAAAGAGAAAGACACGATGAACCAAACGTTGAAAATCCTGGACGAGCTCAAGGAATTCGTCTGTTTCAAGGACGGCGACCGTATTGCCAGTAATGCACACAACCTCGCACATCGTTCAATTTTCTAACATTCTTTCGCAGTGTTTGTCGCTGAGGGCGGTGTCGAGTGTCTGGAGTCCCGGAAAGACGAGCTCCAGCAGTGTGCCAACCAGACGCTGGGCTCCCGGATCCCCACCGACATGTCCGCCACCAGCCTTCCGGTCTTTCTCTTCACCGATCGGGAGTGCAAGTGAGTCGCTTTCGCCGGAAACGGGCCCGACTTACGCTTTTTTGCAGCGACTTTGATAAAATCCGCGCGTGTTTCAACGACGAGCTGGAGAAGTGCAAGGACAGCACCCCGGCAAACATCGTGGATGCGTTCTTCAAGTTCTTGAAGAAGCACATGCCGTGCAATGGCGTCGCCGGGGCCAAGGAGGCGCCCAGTGCGGTCAAGGAAAGTGGCGGAAATTCAGCCGGAGGTCTGGTGGTCTCCACACTCATCGTCGGGGTCTCTGTCCTGATCTCGAAATTCTTGTGATTCGCCAAAACTTTGTTATTTATTGTTGTTACACGTCTTTTAGTAGTGGGTGCGTGACTGTTGCCGGAATGATATATTTTTATAAACAATACGTAATGTTTTTAAATAAATAATCTTTTTTTAATTTCCCTTGTTGTCCTTGACCGAGTCAAAGTACGAATGTACTGAAGCTCGTGATAAAAATGACCTGGCACGTAACTCGTGCTTGGGAGAAACTGGAATCTAAACCTCAGAGATATTGTTTTATCTACCAAAAGCGCGAAATCAGGATTTGCGTTATTGAGGTTTGTATCTTTCCGTTTAGTTCATTTTATGCAAGCAATCACAAAATCAGGGCCAATTATTGCGTTCTACCTGTTTCATTCGTTTGTATCAGCTTTTATGAGTTTTTTCTTTGAAAATATAATTTAAAATAGACCCTTTTCTTAAAGTACCTTTTTTTGAAAGTTAAAATTGTAATAAATTTACAATAACATGGCACGGAGCAATAAGCTTCATTCTAGTATGAGAATTTTGAGAATAATAAATAATAAACGCTAAGTGAAAATAATAAACTCTATTATTAGGATGTGCTCTTACGTTTATAATTTGGTGCCTTTACGTATTTTTACCTTTTGCCGCATTATTTTATTATTTCTGTCAGTTTTATGCTCCGCTTTACGTTTATACGTCCATGTGTTCTCTCAATCTCTTATTTTTGCTTACGTGTTGTTTCACTTACCTTTTCTACACTTTTTTTCATAGAAAAATTGTTACCCGGATCCGGGTTCGAACCCGCGACCTCCCCCGTTGTAAGTGGCGCTTATACCACCGGGCCCCAGGTACTGACCGTCTTTTGCAGATATTTTAACACAAACTTTTTAAATAAATCAACATTACAAACTATATAATTGCAATAATTCACCTAAAACGCAAATACTTTCAGTTCAAAAGTCGGCGATTTAGCTCGAAAAAACATTTTCTTACACTTTTTTTCAATTTAATTCTCTAATTTTTTACCAGATTTCATCAAAAGATACCGGGCGTATAAGTTGATTCTACAATTTTAAAATTGTTTTTATCTTTTTTGTGACTCTCAGCACGTTTTTGACCGAAAATGGACATACTTTCTACAAAAATCACCAAATGTGTGTATTTTCTAGTCAAAAATAGTGGACGCGCGCAAATTCTATCAGATTCACAGTGGCCATGATTTTTATTAACAATGTTTTTCGGGACTCTACTAAACAAACTCAGTTAACTAAAAATTTTTAGAGATAAATTAATTATTTTCGTTTATTTTTTTTATCTAAGGATTCAACGCTAAAGTTTGAAGTTATGTTTCACCTTTACGTTCATCTCTTTTTCTCTCAAATCAAAAAGTATTTTTCCTTTATTATGATGTGCTCTTACGTTTACAATTTGGCGCCTTTACATACTTTTACCTTTTGCCGCATTATTTTTTTATTTCTGTCAGTTTTATGCTCCGCTTTACGTTTATACGCCTATGTGTTCTCTCAATCTCTTATTTTTGCTTACGTGTTGTTTCACTTACCTTTTCTACACTTTTTTTCATAGAAAAATTGTTACTACCCTGATCCGGGTTCGAACCCGCGACCTCCCCCGTCGTAAGTGGCGCTTATACCACTGGGCCACCGGGCCCCAGGTACTGACCGTCTTTTGCAGATATTTTAACACAAACTTTTTAAATAAATCAACATTACAAACTATATAATTGCAATAATTCACCTAAAACGCAAATACTTTCAGTTCAAAAGTCGGCGATTTAGCTCGAAAAAACATTTTCTTACACTTTTTTTCAATTTAATTCTCTAATTTTTCACCAGTTTTCATCAAAAGATACCGGGCGTATAAGTTGATTCTACAATTTTAAAATTGTTTTTATCTTTTTTGTGACTCTCAGCACGTTTTTGACCGAAAATGGACATACTTTCTACAAAAATCACCAAATGTGTGTATTTTCTAGTCAAAAATAGTGGACGCGCGCAAATTCTATCAGATTCACAGTGGCCATGATTTTTATTAACAATGTTTTTCGGGACTCTACTAAACAAACTCAGTTAACTAAAAATTTTTAGAGATAAATTAATTATTTTCGTTTATTTTTTTTATCTAAGGATTCAACGCTAAAGTTTGAAGTTATGTTTCACCTTTACGTTCATCTCTTTTTCTCTCAAATCAAAAAGTATTTTTCCTTTATTATGATGTGCTCTTACGTTTACAATTTGGCGCCTTTACATACTTTTACCTTTTGCCGCATTATTTTTTTATTTCTGTCAGTTTTATGCTCCGTTTTACGTTTATACGTCTATGTGTTCTCTCAGTCTCTTATTTTTGCTTATGTGTTGTTTCACTTACCTTTTCTACACTTTTTTTATAGAAAAATTGTTACCCTGATCCGGGTGCGAACACCCGACGTCCCCCGTCGAAAGTGGCGGCTTATACCACTAGGCCACCAAGGCCCCAAGTACTGACCGTCTTTTGCGTATATTTTAACACAAACTTTTTGAATAAATCAACATTACAAACTATATAATTGCAATAATTCACCTAAAACGCAAATACATTCCGTTCAAAAATCGGCGAATTAGCTCGAGAAAACATTTTAAATAAAAAATAGTGTGTTAGGGTCGTATAATTTTGTAAGGAAGCCTTGTCGGTGCGCCACTGTGCGGCACTGCGCGTCCGTCAACTCCGATCGATTGCCTGCGTCAGCTGCGTCCACGTCAGTGCCGTTCCATCATGAACCACGTAAGTATGGAAGACATCCTCATCGAGGAGGTCCGCCAGCGGCCCTCAATCTACGACAAAACGACCTTAGTGTACAAAAACAACCGCATCCGCGACCAGGAATGGAAAGAAGTGGCGAAAGCCGTCAACATGAGCGGTAAGTCCGTTGAACTGCAGTCACGCAACGCAGCAACCCACAAAACACCGATTACAGACGTGGAAGCGGTCAAAAAACGGTGGCGTTCGCTGCGCGACTCCTTCATCAAAATCCAGCGCTCGCTCAAACTCAACCCCAAACAAACAATCAAATGGATCTATTACAACAGACTCATGTTCCTCATACCGCACATTGAGTCTAAAGAGTGAGTCGCACTCGCGTCTTTGCTAAATTCTCCCCCAGACTTGTTATAGACGGCAGCAAACACGAAGAAGAAGACGAAGCGGTTCAAGAGGTCGAAAACGGGAGCGATTACCGGTACGTGCCGGAAGATGCCGGATTTTTCGACGCGTCAACGAGCTCAAAACAGGAAGTTTCGGCAAAACGGAAACGAAATATCGCCGACGAAGATCCGTTAATGACCGCCGATCAGTTTTTTGAAAGTTGTGCCAAAAAACTGGGCGATGCTGACGAACAATTCTTACTAAGTTGTTTGCCGGCTTTAAAACGACTGCCACCCAAGGAAAATGCCCTTGCCAGGATGAGGATACAGCAAGTGTTGTTCGAGATTGAGTTCGGGACTTGCGACCAGAGCAGTATTGTAATTACCAAAGAAGAAGTTATTGACTGAATGTACAAAACGATGCAATAAACTATTTTACTAATTTAAGAGCAATACAGTGGTTTTTGTTGTCTGACTAAGAACTAGCGTTAAGCAGGTTGATGTAAGAGTAACTTGTTTGGAAAACCTGAAATAAAAAGTAAAAAAACAAACTGGGGTGTTTCTTATCTTACCGTCAAAATTAGCAAATGGGACACGTAACTAAACGGCCCAGCGTAAATTCGAACCGGCTTCTGTGCCCTTATCGTAATCAAAATTACCCCTTTTTGGAAATCAACGTCGGTGTCGCACCACTCACTATTGTAAACCGTTGTACCAACAGAATGGAACTGAAATTTTTGCTGATTATTGTGTCACAACTCATCTAAAGTGTACAGCGTCCATGAGCCGTTGCCCACACACACAAATCACAAACACCGATTCCATCCACCCGAAGAAAATAAACGACGAATTAAAGTTAGTTGAAGCGTTCTAAAAGCTAATCAAAGTGACAAAACCCAAAAAAGCGACTTACTTTCATGACCGTGTACCCAATACAACCGAACAAAGTCCCAGCACACAAAACAATAACCGAGAACGAGTACCTGTACGTATCGTTCATAAGCTTCCCGATGGAAAGGAGCCACAAGTGGTAATCGACCCACTTGGCCAACATCTTCCTCCTGACTTCGGGCGACCGCTCCGCCACTATTTTGGGGAACAGAATCTTCAAATCCTCAACCCTTAGAATCAAATGCTCGATGGTCTCCGACATGGCAAAAGAGATGGTCCCAGCACCGCCATTCGAGTACAAACAGCAGAAACTCTGCCAGAAGTACACAAACTGCTTCATCGGTTTGTAATCAAACCTGAACGGCAGCCAGACCGGCGACACGACCCCGCAAACCTCGGTTTTGTTCAACGCCACGTTCAGGTCCTCACAACTCTGCGTGAAAATCCCAGGCCAGGCGAACACGCTGATCACGAAAAAGTACAAAACCACCGAAAACCAGCGCGACCACTGGTTCAGCTGCTTGTTGCGTTTGTCGAAATTGTACGGTTTGCCGAATTTGGTGAAGTTGGACAGGTCGGCGTAGATTTCGAGAATGCCTTTGCGGTAGATCGTGAACAGGGTTAGATAATACAAGACGCCGAACTGGCCAGCGGTGGTTTCAATCACGTGCACTTCCTCCATGCCTGTGGAACATTTTGGGAAAAGCCTGGCAAATTACCTACTCACTGATGTCGTTGACAATCAGGTGCATCACGCTCCCGTAGAGAAGGAAGCATGAGAATGTGATGAGGAAAAAGGCGGGTTTTCTTGAGGTGACTGAGGCCGTTGGCCACAGGTACATTCGCTTCAAGCGGGTGACGGTTGATTCCATCATTTTGGACGGGATTTCTCGCAGGAAATTGGATGCGGAGGCTTTTATAGCCGAGCATTATGCAAAGTGGGGGTTAATTTCAAGCACGCTTGGATGGTACATCTGGAGCGCTTTCGCAGCGGCGTTTAATATTTTATTGTTTAATTTAATATTCAAACACTAATTAATAATATTCGTGGCCTCCACTTATCGATTCCGGTTTGAACCATAAGTGTGAGTTGACGGTTTTTGGGAAAGGGTTCTGTGCGTTATAAGTCGTCAGAAAACTAAAAAAATTAACCGAAGAGATTTTTGACTAAAACGTATTAATTTATTAAAGATTTACTTGATGGATCCACTGCATGAAATATTTAAAAAAATTAGGAATATAGCTGATAATTTTGGGTAAGGAGTAACAATTTTTTTACCATACTGACGAATGATTTTGTTAATTTTAAGCAGTGGTAAAAAAGTAATAGCTGCGATTAGTGTCATTTTGGGAAAAAATATTCAAGATCGATCTGTTTGTTGTTTTCTGGAATTTTCCCCAAGTTAAATTTTTAATCCGTTTTAAAATATTAAGATATAGGTCGTGCAAAACAGGTGCTAAAGCGAGCAAAGATATCATTAATGTCCATTTAGTTGCATGCAATGTTTAATTCTTTATTTCATTTCTTCTTATGGTTTTATTGATAAATATTAAAACTGAAATTGGTATGCAAAGAAACAAGACGTGAGAACTTTGCACCTGGTTGGCTTTCCTGCCTCACGGTTTCAATTATCAGGGACATTATTAACATTTTGGTACCTTTCAGGTCGACACTATCTAGATTCGGGCGATCAAACAATAAATCGAAATTGTTATTTACAAAAGTAAAGGTCTTGGAAAGACGCTTAAAATATGATTTGTTTGACCTGTCCTTTAATTTGTTTTTGATTTTACATTCGACTGATCTAAAAATGACCCAACATTGGTTTACTGATGGTCATGTGACGATAAAACGCATCATTAGCGACCAGAACAGCATTTATCATAATTATTATATTTAATTTCTTTAATATTCAATAAAATATTAATGGTGTTAGAATTGCGATTAAATATAAAGGAAAGGGTTGACGGTGGGAGATGAGTCTGCAGTTGTGGCCACGCTTGAATAGTTTTTGTAAGGTGTTGTTAATTAAAATTTGCTCCCAATTTTAATTTTTTATACATAACTAAATTATTTGTCAATGGATTATTATGAAATTTAGAATGCACCTATTTTAGGAGGTGGTCTTTCAATTAGGAGCAAAAATTGACCGTTTCTTATTTAAAATCAAGCCAAATTACCACTGGATCATTAAACCTTGAAAAATAAATGGCCACACAAAAATTAACCAAATCGCTCGCCTGATCCATGGAAAAAATTAAATTTTGTTGTTAAAAACTTGATCCAAATTTTGAAAGTATTTGAGCAGTCACCTTTTGAAACAATTGATGAAGCAGCATTTTGTGCACCATTGAAAAAACTGTCACAAGTGTTGGAAAAGTGAAATTGTATTAATTTGGTGAAATTACTTTAAAAACGAACAATAGCAGAAATTTTTGTGTTGTTGAAAAAGAAAAAATATTCGTCTATGGAAAGTGTCGTTGGACTTCAGGTGAAATGTTATTCAAATGAAGCCTTCATGAAATTTAAAGTTCAAAAAATCGGCAATAGCTTGAAGACACAGAAAGCGTACGTGAACTAAATCGAGTGAAAACAAAACACATCACTAAAAATAGTTGGGGCTGTAATTAAAGATTTTGAAGACCATGAGCGTACAAAATATCTCCAAACTCTTGAACTTTCAAGTGTTTAGAATTTTTCAGTTTTTCAGTTTTTTAGTCCTTTTTGAAAGAATTAAAGCATCTAGGTAAAAGTGAGTCAAAAATATTGTTTTTTAACTCTGGTATGGGTGAGAAATGCCACTTTTATCACGTTTAAAACACACTTTTTTTTCTTTTTTCAATGAAAATAAACGTTTTTTCAAGGTTGAGTTTTTTCCTACAGCATTTTTTATTGCGGATGAATTTTTTAATAAAAGTCTTAAGTGATTTAACATTTTAAAAAGGCATGAAACAATTACGTTTTTACGACTTGAGTTGTTGCATTAATTGGATTTTAATCCTTGCCTTCTATAATATCTACATTTTAAATTTCATAAAAATCTGTTAATAAATATCTGAGATATCAGGCTCGAAATCTCGCACCCCAGAAAAGAAGGAGAGAAATCGTCATAAAAAGACGAATAAATAATACTAATGCCAAAATTTTCCATCTTGAACGGTATTCAAGAAAAGATCGTTTTAAAATTCCAATTACTAACTTTTATCGTAATTTTAATGTTTATCAAATAAAATAAAAAATCAAAATTGGGAGCAAACTTTATTTTATCAACATAATTTTGTACTTCAGACAATTACAATGAAGTACATTTTAATGAAAAAAACCATTGCCTTTTTGTCCGTCACGGGCTTTTGGCCGAAAACGAAAGAATCCACCAAAACTCGCGCATTCTGCATCCTCTTCTCCAGCTCGTTCCTCTTATTCGGAAGCCTCGGTTACTTAATAGTTTACCGTAAATTCGGTGAGTTCCGCGTGCGTGAATCCCAACTCTGACATTTTCCTCAGGGAGCGACGACATAGATTCCATCGAAACCGCCACAAGCCATTTCGGAGTGCTATATTTCATGTTCTTCTGGATTTTGAAGCGAGACGGTCTAGTCCACATTGTAAACCTACTGTCGGATTTTTCCAAATTCGGGGAACCGCGCTTTTTCAACGACCGCAACCGGCAGCTGGACTACCTCCTGCAGTACTGCATTTTCGTCCTGAGCGTGGCCACAGGCGGCGTGTTCCTGTGCCCGATTATCTTCGTGAAAAACTGCGAAATGGTGAAGCAGGAAAAGAACCTGACGAAGGTTTGTGGCCTGGTGTCTAATGTTTGGGCGCCGTTCGATTACAGCGAATACCCGATGAAGCGCGTGGTCTCGCTTTGGGAGAGCTATTGCTGTTTTATTAATTTTGGGTGCGGGGGAATCATGTCGTTCACCATGATCAAAACGATGGAGCATTTGCACATAAGGGTTGAGCAGTTAAAAGACATGTTTCCCGACGTCGTGAATGAGAAAAACCTGGCTGTGAGGAAGCAAAAGCTGGAAAAGTGGGTGAAATACCACTTGCACCTTTACGATATTGGGGAGTTGATGAACAACACGTATCGCTACTGTTTGTCGGTTATTGTTTTGTGTGTTGGTATTCTGTTTGGATGTATTGGGATCTCCACCATGCAGGTGAGTTCTGACAATTTTTAATTGTTATATTTTTGCAATATTTATTTAACTCCAGCCTGGGTCTAGTCACAATTCGCTTTTTCTCTTCATGGGATGGTTTCAGTCAATTTGTATCCTGTGTATGGTTGGCCAACGTTTGCTGGATGTGGTAGTGACGTTATTTCACTATAAATTGAGAAATAAAATGTTGGTTCCAGTTTTTATCCGTGGGAGTGATGGCTTATGACAGCGCCTGGTACGAAAAGGACGTTGATTTCCAAAAAGCTGTCCTTATGATTATGATTCGGGCTCGTAGACCGGTTCTTATTTATGCAGGACCGTTTACTAATTTGTCTCATTTATTAATACTAGGGGTAGGCAAAAAAGTCTCATTCTTATTTATTCTTTATTATTATTTTGTTATGATTGTTATTTATTTATTATTCTTGTACTGCTTGTTCTAGGTACTCCAGACTTCGTACTCTTACATCAACTTGCTCAATGCAAAATAAACACGTTTATTTACATCACTTGTGAGTTTGGAATTGTAATTATCACACATCACTTCACCAGTAGCAAAAATAAAGCCACGGCGTAAAGGTTTTTGTCTTATTTATTTCCCACTCCTTTTTTTCAAAATGTTCCATGAAATTCACCTAAATTTATTGGCAGTCTTGCTAATTTGCCACAGACGCCAAAATCAAAGATGTTTTCTACGAATTAAATTAATTACAAACTTATTATTAATTTTTCTTCTAAAATGTAGCAATTACTTATTGAACAAAAGTTGAATTAAATAAAAAATCACATTATTTATTCGTTTATGATTGTCATATTTATCCCAGTCTAACATTTGGGTGCAAGTTTATTCATAGTACAACAGGGAAACTAAAAAAGTGTGGCAGAAATAATTTTTGCGCAGTGTTTTCATTACCCGCTTAAATAAACCTTTCTTTGCAGGATAGAAAATGTTATATCGTATAGAATTAATAAACACTAAAATCATATATTCAATAAAAACTTTATTAAAGAAAATAACAAATTGCTCATAATTAATATTATTAATAAGTGAACACTATAAAGCTATAAAATGTGATTAGATTTTTCACTTCTTTATAAACAAATGTGTAGTTTCATTGACTGCTGGATGTGATCCTCTCTCAATTTTTAATGCCAGTGTCAGTGTAGAAAACTAGGGCAACAAATGTGTTATAAAGCTATATTAGTTCAAGTACTACCGAATTTCTAAAACAAATAATTAACACGCCAAAACCATTGATATACAAAAAAATATTAGTCATAATTTAAGATGGTATACCTTTACACCGTTTTAGCATAGCTGGCGTAATATTTTTACGCATTTTTAAAGCATTTTGAAATAAAAAAATGTCTAACACACGTATTACTTAGTTAAGAGTTTCTGTTCTGTTCTGTTCTGATGTTAGATTTATTTTTTAAAAGACAGTCGAAACCTCGGTCAAAAAGTTTTTCTTATTTTCAGCTGAAAATCAAACACTTATTTTTTTTCTGTAAATTATTTATGAATTTTCAATACTCGCCGCTTAAAAATTAAAAAAAAATCACAAAAATTCCAGATAACTTCCAACAATCCTGAAATAATTCCTGCAATTCCAATTCTTAAATTACTGCCGATAGAAAAAATCAACGTAACATTTGTTCCAAGTAATTCTAAATTATTTAAGAAAGGTTTTTGGTACCTCTCAAGAAATTCCAGTAATTCACAATTAATTCTAGTAATTTCCAAATAATTCCAAAGTAATTCCGTAAATTCTAAAACTAATTTTGATAGCTGTTCAAAAAAAAATTAATTTCATAGTACTCGTAAATATGGAAATTAAATAAAGATTTCGATAGAAAAATCACTAGTTTTAGGGCAGTATTTAATTAAAATATGAAAAAAGTATTTTATTAAATTTAGTTACGTTACGAGTACTTGCCGTCTCACATGACCATCTTGTTTAGTTAAAATTTTTGGTAGATTAAATCTAGACTAGTGCAATTAGCAATAGAACAGTAACTTATTAAGAGTGTGTTAAGCTTCTGACTAAGTATCTGACACTAATCTGTGCCAAATTTACGATGTAGCGTTTAGGAGATTAATGTAAGAATAAGCGGATTGAAACACCTAAAACAGACGTGAAAAAAATATGTTATTTTTAAATTTTCAACCTACGCCCAAGAGTAATAACATGGACAAATGAGTGAAAGGCCCCACAGAAATACGAATTGGTTTTTGTGAGCGAATCAAAATCATAAGAACAGATTTCTGAAACGCAACATCCATGTCATACCATCTACTACTGTAAACTGCAGTTCCCACTGACAAGCTCTGAAAAAAAAGTTAACACGGTTCAAGACCAAAATCCTGCTTGAAAGGAAAGAGTTACAATCTGTACAAGTAAAATAAACAAGTTTCAAATAAAAGTTGTGCATCAAACAATGAACAGTAAAAGTCCTCAAACAGCCAAAGTTTCAAAACGGGTTTCGTTTCCAAAAATGTGCTAGACAGGAAAATTAGGTACCGAGTCGAGTAGCCGTTGACCCCACATACACAAAAACGCAATAGACGGGAACCAACCGAAAAACAGGCAAATTGAGTTGATTTGACTTGCCGTCGACTAAAAAACTTGCCTTAAAATTTTGCATCCAAAAATTAGACTTACCTGCAGCATGGAGATTCCAATGCAGGCAAAAAGCGCTCCCACACACAAGACAATCACTGACAAACTCCACTTATAGGCATCATTCATCAGTCTTCCAATCTCAAAAAGAGCCAAGTGGTACCTAACCCAGTTTTTCAGCATCTGTTCCCGAATGCGTGGATTTGGTTGGTCCAAAATTTTCGGGAAAATATATTTCAACTGTTCTATCCTTATAATTACATGCTCCATTGTTCCAACCATCGTGAGAGCACCGATTCCACTGCCAACGTAATTCATGACACAACAGTACACCTCCCAGGCAAACACCAAATGTTTCCGGGGATACTCATTGTAATCAAAAGGCAACCAAACTGGTGCTATTAACCCGCACGTTTTCGTCAAATTTAGCTGCTCGTTGGCCTTATGACACGAATCTATGTAAATCACAGGCAAGGCGGCCACAACAATGTTGGCAACGATCAGAATTAACACGATACAGCTTAGACGATAATTGAGTCTTGTGGAGCGTTGGTCAAAAAATGGTGGTTTTCCAAATTTCGAAAAATCGGACAACAGCTCGACAATCTCCACGATGTCGTTGCGTTTCCACGTGAAGAGGATCAAATAATACAACACTCCAAATTGACTAGTGATAGTTTCGATAGAATCTATTTCACTGCTCCCTGCCGAAATTTTTGTGATTTTATGACTGGTAAAGGTGGACTTACCAAACTGGCGATTTACAATCAAATAGAAAAGAATTCCAAAAAAAAGAAACGAAGTTGATAGGATGATCAAAAAGGCGCTTGCCTTTGACGATTTTGGTGACCTTGGCCAAAACCCCATGAGTGTCAAGTAGGTCAAGATTTCAGTCATGATGGCGTGGCCCATCTTGGATTATGCCGTTTCTAACTAAATTAACTACAAACAAGCTGAGCTTTTATATGGGAGTACATATGACGTGGACTGTACCCATCTGGGGGTAATAATAGTTTCTACCTCCATTGACACCTGCATCGCTTTATGAAAAATTTAATTTTCTGATGAGGTGTCCTCTTCTAGTGCCGTCTACTATTCATATTTTATTAGCAAAAAACTCTCATTTTTAGTCTCATTGTTTGTGAAGTTATAAAAGTGACCACAACAAAGCGTCATAATAAAATTGGTAAGTTTCACGCAAAAGTCAAAATTGTCGTCACAGATGCACAGTTCTCACCGTGTCCCTTGTTTATTTCAGTATTTGTGAATAAATGCATAGCGAAACAATGAGAACAAAAATTAAGACCAAATAATGTTGCATGTTCAAGTTAACTGTCTAATAATAATGTGGTTGTTAGCTTTCGCACCTGCTATTTACCACTTGTCTTAATATTTTACAATGTACTCCAAAGAAACAAAAGTACGTTCTGTAATTCGATAGCTTTTATTAAAGAAATACACATTTTTTATTTAAAAAAATCTTTATTTGCAATGGGTTCACAACCTCTTAAAGAAAAAACCTACGTAAAACATAAAAAACTGCTATAAATATTTAATGATGGAAGTATAAAATAATATATAAATGTATAAAAGAAACCTCATAATACCTTTTAAAAAATAAACATACTTAGAAAACAAGGTCTTTGAAAACCGTTTAACTGCAACTATAACCAATATTACACTGTAGTAAAAATGGTGGATGCGCCGGAATATTAATTCTGCGTTGGACTTAAATACTATTGTCTTTAATACAAACATTGCATATTTTTATAGTGTTTCAACGAGTTGGTAAAGCCCTTTGTGACCTTTAAATGTAATGTCGCACAGTATTATTTGTTCAGAAGTTCTAAACTATACCATGTGATCATTTAAATTTGTAATAAGAGTAAGCTTTAATATTTTTTTAACTTGTGAGAAAACGCTAATTATCATAATTAATCAAGCCGAAGAGTCAAATATTAACATTTCGAAGAATAATATCTTATTATAATATATTTTTTTACTCTTTTTCCGCTAGTATATCAATCATAAAGAAAAAAAACCTCCTACTCTAATTATAAAATTTCAATAATCGTATGATGCCTATTTTCAAAAGCCTTAGTTTCTATTTTTTATTTATATTTCAACTTTTTCAACCGTATTTCAAAAATAGTTAAATGTAATTCGGTGAAATAAAGAATTAAAAAAACATCACTGAACAGAGTAATATAAAAATACATAGTTAGTTGTTGAATATCTTTCATTTTAAGAAAAAGCCAAACAAAAGAAACGTCATGGCAATCAAAAATATAAAGTTCTGTTTGATTTGTTATTTTAACCAGACTTGAGTAATTAAAAAAAATTAAATGGCTCTTACGACAATTTACTTCACTTTATAACAATTATTAGCGTCTTCTGAAAAACAACTTATGATTCTGAATTAACAAAATGTAATTACTACTCATTTGAGTTATTTTTTTAATATATTTTACCATTTCTGAAATACAATACAGTGAAACCTCCCTTAATAGACACCTCCGAACAACGGACACCTCTTCACAACGGACATTTTTGTAGAAACGTAATAAATATAATAATAATAATAATAATAATAATAATAATAATAATAATAACAGTACTTACTTACTAATTTTGGAGAAAGCAAAACAATAACGTAATTAATGATTGATGAATAGTAAGTAACATAAATTACATAAAAAAGATATAAAATTACGAATAGAAAGACAGCTAGATCGCGAGAAAACTAGATAAAAATCATTTATTCTCTAATAACATGGATGTATAAAGTAACAAATTCTATATTAAAATTTACATCTCCCATTAGTAGACACCTCTCCACAACGGACAATTTAAGATTCCCCATCGGTGTCCGTTGTTGAAAGATATTACTGAAAATGGTGTTATGCTTCTATTTGTTCAAATTTGTCTAATTTATTAAAAATTATACTTACCTCAATATTAATTACTTTTTTTACAATCCTTTGGACTAAATTATACAATTACCTTTAAACAGTTGACTTTGTATAGCCATTAATAATTTTTTTTAATAACAAAATGATTACTAAGGCACATATTTACTGAAAAAGAGACTCAGTTCCAGCGAGTACATTTATTTTAAAAGAATTTAACAAAATTCCGTTTTTTCTTTGCAAGAAGAATTGGTATTTAAAATTTTTACATTAAAATGTCAAGATTTACGATACCTGTTGTATCCGACGTTTCATTTACGTGTGTAAAATTTATTTAATTATTCGGTGAACACTTTTATGTATTTTATTTAAGAGGAAGTAAATAAAAAAATAAATTAAGAGAAATTTTATTTAATATCTTAATATATTACAGCAATTTAAGGTAGATAATCAGTCTTTTTTTCTCAGTGTGCAAGAAACGTGAGCTGAAACCTGTAAAGATTTAAAAGTGATGTAGTGGGTATTAGTTGCTTTTTAACTTAAACAAGTATCAAAACTATTTAACCTCTTGCACTGAGAAGATTAATATACGAGTAAGCCGTCTGAAGGACCTGAAACAAACAGTAAGAGCATGAACCCAAATAAGAGAGTTGGAGTTACGCTTAAAATCAGTAAATGAGACAAGTAAGAAAACGGTCCAGTGTAAATCAGAATTGGTTTTTGTGACCGAATTAAAATCATATGAACAGACTTTTGAAACGAAACATCCATGTCGTACCATCTGCTATTATAAACTGCAATTCCAACTGATAAACACTAGAACAAATTTAAAATTTGAAACATTAGCACTGAAATTTACTACCGTGTCAATCAGACGCTGTCCGCAAACGCTCAAAACAATAAGCGACTGAAACCACCCTAAAAAAAGAAATACAGAATTGTTACTAGACGCGCTCTGCAACAAAAAAGAATTACATTAATTAAATTTTACATTGGTCAAGACTCACTTGCATCGTGGAAACTCCAATGCAGCCGAAAAGAATCCCAACACATAAGACAATAACTGACAAACAGTATGTGTAAGTGGCGGTCATTAGTTTCCCAATACCGAAAAGTGCCAAATGATATTGGACCCAGTTTTTCAGTTTTTGCTCTCTAATGTGTCGGTTAGCTTCGTTCAAAATTTCCGGAAACATGAGTTTCAACTGCTCGATTCTTATAATCAGGTGTTCCATTGTTCCGACTAAAACCAGAGAACTGATCCCACTGCATGCGTACGTTATGATACAACAGTATCCTTCCCAGGCAAAAACCAAAAATTTTAGGGGATACCCATTATAATCAAAAGGTAACCAAACTGGTGCCACTAAACCGCACGTTTTCGTCAGGTTTAGTTGCTCGTTGGCCTTATGGCAGGAGCCTGTGTAAATCGCCGGCAAGGCCACCACGCCTACGATGGCCACAAAAAGACAAATCACAAAGTAACTCAAGAGATAATTAAGCCTTTTGTTGTGCTGGTCAAATAAAGGTGGTTTCCCGAATTTTGAAAAATCAGACATCTGGTCGATAATCCTCACAGTGCCTTCACGTTTCAGCGTAAAAAACGTCATGTAATACAATACTGCAAACTGACTGGTGACGGTCTCGATTGAATCGATTTCATTGCTCCCTGACAACATTTTAAGGAACTGGATTTACACCAAGAATTTGGACTCACCAAACTTGCGGTGGACTACCAAGTATAACAAACTTCCAAAGAAAAGAAACGAACTTGACAAAATGATCAAATAGGAGATTGTTTTTGTTGATTTTCGCGATCGGGGCCATAAACCCAAAAGGGTGACGTAGGTCAGAATTTCGTTCATTATCACATGCCCCATTTTGTGGGATCTGACTAAACTGAATTTGAGCTTGTTGCACTTTTATACGGCGGTGTGACGTGGAGTCGTCTGGCTGGGGGTAATGATAGTCTCAGGCGCGATTAACATCAGCATTTCTTTATGAAAAATTAAGTTTTCTAATTGTTGTAATTTGTAATAATTCTTGAGTGTTAGTCAAAATAAGTACCCCGAACGTATTTTTTAACAAGATAACAGCATGACAATTTCACAGGTTTACACGCAAGTTTGAGAATACGTAACAGGAGCACAGATGTCGATTTTTACTACATTTATGATTAAGGTAAAAACTAAAAAGTGGATGTGCATGTCGTGCAACGCGTTCTCTAATAACATGTTTCCTCCGTCTAACGCGTAGCATTTATTACCATAATATTTTAATTCTTCTAATAAATAATTTATTGAAATGAGAGTATAATTGAAGAATCATTTTTTACATTTCCATAAAAACTATTTTTTGTACGAAAAATTATTCTCGAAGGAAAAATGCTTCGAATAAATTCAAATAGTTCGATGTGCAAAATTGGTGGATGCGCCGGGGAAAACCGTGTTATCAAAAATTAGTAATAAAAACGCGATAAAATGTATTGTAATATAATATGTTCGTAGTGTTTGCTAATCAGTACTATAATTAACAACATTTAGCAACATAGAATTAATTAGTGCAAACACTGGAAACTGGGATTTTCGTCTTCCCGAGTACAAAATTTATCGACTAAGGGGGTCATTCACGAAACTTATCTGCAAATCGTTACTATAACTGCAACTTGCAATTCCGTTACCGAGGCTTATCGAGATATTTGCAACCTAATTCACAAAAAAATTGCAAGCTATCGGTACCTTACCGGATAGTTAACGAGTTGTTTATAGCAACGCAAGCTGAATTGCAAATCCATTGCAAATCTAAATGTCACTTAGCAAATTGTCAAAACGAAAATTAAATTTATTATCAAAAGATGTTAAAAGTAATGGTGAAAACCTTAAAAGGCCAAAGATAATCCAATTATTTCAGCTATTGGGACCGAGGTATTGACTGGAAAAATAGAAAGAAGCTGTTTGTAACTATTTTTTTATCTAGTTTAAGGAACGGAACGTACACACGTCATGAAAGGCCGTTCGAATTTCACAGGTCTTGAAACGTATAACGTATGATCCTGTGGTGTCTCCTTTTAGAAGTTTCACAAAAGGGTTACATCGACAGAAAAAAATTATATTATTATATTGGTGGTTGTGACTGCGATGAAAATAAAATGAACGAGACAGTTACTTTTTTTAGAGATAATCTAAACTACCACCGTATACAATGTATTTAAATTTTGAATAAAATATGTATACTCGTAATAAAATTTTGATTATACGTTATTCTTCAGTTAACGATTTTTTTTTTTTGACTACTGACCGAGTCCGTGAAACACTTGTAGCATTTTTTATCAAACATTGAAGAAACCACCCATCTACCCGATCAGTCCAAATTTAAAATAAAAGCTATTATAAAAAAATTGCACCCTAATATTTCAGCTACAAATTTAGCAAAAACCATTATTTCACTAAAGATTAAAGTAGTAGATTTATTTTCAAGTTCCTTTTACTTGCAATCAAGTAAAAAGTTGATAAAAAATTCAACTTGCAATTACTTTGCGGCAAGGAACGAGGTACCGCAAAATACAAATGCTTATCTGACATTTGCAAGTGTTTGCAAGTTTTGATGAATTACTTTAACGAGTGCTAACGGTTGCTATGGATAGTAATTTGCAACTTTTTCGTGAATTACTTTAACGACGATTGCAAGTTATCTGACACTACCGAGCGTTATCGAGTTTCGTGAATGACCCCCTAATAAATTAAAATCTAAACGTATCAAACATACAAAGTGATTCGTTTTGAAGATACTAGTTTAAGTAAATGTGAACTTGTTGAAATATTAAATAAAGGTAGATATAATAATAAATACAGTAAAACCTCTCAACAGCGGACACCAATGGAGAACTTTTAATTGTCCGTTGTAGAAAGGTGTCCACTAATAGAAGCTGGACATTTTAATACAGGTTTTCCTAAGTGTCCGTTGTAAAGAGGTGTCCGTTATTAAGAGAGGTTTCAATGTAATTACATATTGCACAATTTTATCAATAGAAAACAGTAAGCAAGTGTAACAGAATTTGTCAATTAAATTGTATTTCTAGCGCTTATTTAAACGTACAGGTTCAGAAACGCTAACGAATTCCAAATTCTTTTTCGGTTCTTTTTGGGCAAACAAAAAAACTGTTGTTTTTTTAGTGGGACTGGACACAAAACAAAGGATCTAAATAAAAATGCGACACATTTTTAATGCCCTTTATTGCAAAGAAATTGATCAGCCAGTGGAGAAATAATACTTTGTTACAGTGCAGCCAAGATTACATCACATGTACAGACTAAAATTAAAATGCGTGACAGGTATAACTTATCAAATATCTTTCAATTTAAAATAAAACTTAGACACCTTATACAAAATTAATAATTTTTTATTTGAAAAAAATTAAGTAGCTTTTCAACAACAAAATAATTACTAAAAGACCTAAACAGTATTTTGATTTGAGCTAATAATCAAAGAATTTTTGATATTAAAAAAAATAAAGCTTCTTAGTGTCCTTACGAATTTATAATTTTTAGGTCAGGATATATTGCAATACTTTTGTGCAATATTGTAGAAGAAACGTGACAGCTAAAATCTGAAAAGATCTAAAGGTGATCTGGTGGGTTTTAGTTAAAGTTTGAGTGGTTTTTAACTTAAAAATGTGTCCAAAACTATTTAACCTTTAGCACCGAGAAGGTTAATATATGAGTAAGCTGTCTGAAAGACCTGAAACGAACAGTAAAGCGATTTCAATAAGAGTAAGTCTTACGCTTAAAATTAGCAAATGAGACAAGTAGGAAAACGGCCCTGCATAGATCAGAATTGGTTTTTGTGACCGAATTAAAATCATAAGAACAGACTTTTGGAACGAAACATCCATATCGTACCATCTGCTACTGTAAACCGCAATTCCGACTGATAAACACTAAAATTAAAATTTGTAAAGTCAGCACTAAATAAAACTTGCTACCGTGTCAAGCAACCGCTGCCCCCAAATGCACAAAACGCCAATCGACTGAAACCAGCCAAAAAACAGAAACACAGAATTGTGACTCGACGCACTCTGAAACCAAAGCGAGTCACTTTTAATTTTTTATCAGTCGAGGCTAACTTGCATCGTGGAAACTCCAATGCACCCGAAGAGAATTCCAACACATAAGACAATAACTGACAGACAGTACGTGTAATTGGAAGTCATTAACTTCCCAATGTCGAAAAGTGTTAAATGGTATTCGATCCAGTTCTTAAGTTTTTGCTGTCTGGTGTGCCGATCGGGTTCGTCCAAAATTTCCGGGAACATAAGTTTCAACTGCTCGAACCTTATAATCAGGTGTTCCATTGTTCCGACCAAAACCAGAGCGGCGATTCCACAGCACGCGTACGTCATGATACAGCAGTAAACTTCCCAGGCAAAAACAAAATTTTTTCGGGGATACTCGTTGTAGTCAAACGGCAGCCAAACTGGTGCTATTAACCCGCACGTTTTCGTCAAATTTAGTCGCTCGTTGGCCTTATGGCAAGAATCTATGTAGACCACGGGCAAGGCAACCACACCCCCGATGGCCACCATGAGGACTAGCACAAAGTAGCTCAAGAGGTAATTAAGCCGTCTGTTGCGCTGATCGAAAAACCGTGGCTTTCCAAATTTTGAAAAATCGGACAACCGCTCAACAATCTCCACAGTACCTTCACGTTTCAGCGTAAAAAGCACCCAATAATACAGTATTCCAAACTGACTGGTGACGGTTTCGATTGAATCGATTTCATTACTCCCTGCCGAAATTTTTAAGGAACCGACTTTTACGCTAAAAGTTGGACTCACCAAACTTGCGGTGGGCAATCAAGTAAAACAAACTTCCAAAGAAAAGAAACGAAGTTGAGGAAATGATCAAATAAGCGACTGTTTTTGTTGATTTTCGCGATCGGGGCCATAAGCCCAAAAAGGTTAAATAAGTCAGAATTTCGTTCATTATAACATGCCCCATTTTCCCGGATGTGACTAAATTGAATTTGAGCTTGATGCACTTTTATATGGCGGTGTGACGTGGAGGCGTCTGGCTGGGGGTAATGATAGAGTCTCTGGCGCGATTAACACCTGCATTTCTTTATGAAAAATTAAGTCTTGTGGTTAGTTGTGACACTTCCGAGTGGCGAACGCAATCCATATTTGTCAGGTGAGGTTTCAAGACTTTCAAAATCGTTCCTCAAGACACCAGAAGTAAAAATCTGATGATTTTTAAGAAGATAACAAGCTCACATGTTTATACAGCCAAGCAAGTTTGATTAAAAAATACGTCACAGATGCAAGGACGTCGTTTTTTTACCACGTTTATGATCAAAGTACAAATAAAAATGTGTATGTTGCCCATCGTCCAACGTAGTCTTTAATAATACGTCTCCTCCGTTTAACACCTAGCATTAATAAGAAAATAACGCGGCAAATGGTAAAAGTACGTGAAAGCGCCAAATTGTAAACGTAAGAACACATCCTAGTAAAGAGAAATTACCTTTTGTTTCGAGAGAAAAAGAGATGAACGTAAAGGTGAAACATAACTTCAAACTTTAGCGTTGAATCCTTAGATGACTTACTTCTAAATTATAAAAAAAATTAAACGAAAATTTCTAATTTATATCTAAAAATTTTTAGTTAACTGAGTATGTTTAGTAAAGTCCCGAAAAACATTGTTAATAAAAATCATGGCCACTGCGAATCCAGTAGGATTTGCGCACGTCCACTACTTTTGACTAGAAAATACACAAATTTGGTGATTTTTGGAGAAATTATGTCCATTTTCGGTCAAAAACATGTTGAAAGTCACGAAAAAAGTAAAAACAATTTAAAAATTGTAGTATCAACTTATACGCCCGGTATTTTTTGATGAAATCTGGTGAAAAATTAGAGAATTAAATTGAAAAAAAGTGAAAGAAAATGTTCTCTCGAGCTAATTCACCGACTTTCGAACTGAATATATTTGCGTTTTAAGTGAATTATTGCAATTATATAGTTTGTAATGTTGATTTATTTAAAAAGTTTGTGTTAAAATATCTGCAAAAGACGGTCAGTACTTGGGGCCCTGGTGGCACAGTGGTATAAGCGCCACTTACAACGGGGGAGGTCGGGGGTTCGAACCCGGATCAGGTGTAACAATTTTTCTATGAAAAAAAGTGTAGAAAAGGTAAGTGAAACAACACGTAAGCAAAAATAAAAGAATGAGAGAACACATAGACGTATAAACGTAAAGCGGAGCATAAAACTGAAAGAAATAAGAAAATAATGAGGCAAAAGGTAAAAGTACGTAAAGGCGCCAATTTGTAAACGTAAGAGCACATTATAATTATGGGAAAATACCTTTTGTTTTGAGAGAAAAAGAGATGAACGTAAAGGTAAAACAAAACTTCAAACTTTTGCGTTGAATCCTTAGATTACTTACTTCTTAAATTATAAAAAAAATTGAACGAAAATATTTATATCTAAAAATTTTTAGTTAACTGAGTATGTTTAGTAAAGTCCCGAAAAACATTGTTAATAAAAATCATGGCCACTGCGAATCCAGTAGAATATGTGCACGTCCACGATTTTTGAATAAAAAACACACAAATTTGGTAATTTTTAAAGAAATTATGTCCATTTTCGGTCAAAAACGTGCTCAAAGTCACAAAAAAGGTAAAAACAATTTTAAAATTGTAGAATCAACTTATACGCCCGGTATCTTTTGATGAAATCTGGTGAAAAATTAGAGAATTAAATTGAAAAAAAGTGGAAGAAAATGTTTACTCGAGCTAATTCGCCGACTTTTGAATTAAATATATGAGCGTTTTAGGTGAATTATTGCAGTTATATAGTTTGTAAATTTTTTTTTCGGTTTATTTATTTCACTCGTGAAATAAAGCGTCCGATTTGCACTCAAACTTGTTAAATAAATAACTATAAATGGTTGTGATAAATTCGGTCAGTATAATTGCAATACAAAATTGGTGGATGCGCCGGGAAAATTGCGTTTTAACAAAAATTTATCAGCGAATGTATTGTAATCTTTTTATATTTTGTATATTATATTTGAATAGTATTTGCTTATCACTAATTGAATTAATAACTTTTATCAAATTTGGATGTTTTGTCTTCCTGAGCACAAAGAAAGATTGCGTAATAAATTAAATTAAAAAAAAATAAACGCATATATATCCCAAAGTAAATCAAATTTTCACACCTAACTTTCTCGTTTGTGTACTAACAGAAAAAATGTTGTTATATTAGCAGAACTAAATATAAAACACAGAAAATAATAAAAAGCCATACATTTTTTAATGCTCTTTATTGTGCAGAGATCTCGAACAGCCAGTGAAAACAATATTTTGTTACAAAAACACAAATAAATATTCATCCTTAATTATTTGAAGCTTTCAGAAGTGTGAGATAAGAATACGCCGTTTTGAAAATCTGCAATTTTCACTATAACAATTAGACTCCTCACACTTAACCCACCGTTAAAATAAAAACATTAGATATTTCGGCAAAAGGTCCAGCATGTATAGTGATCGGTTTCTGCGTCCTCTTCATGATAGTAATCAAGTCCCTTTGAAACTTGTAGTCTCTATCATACCATTTACTGTTGTACACCTCCTCACCAATTGCAATAGACTACGAAAAAAATATTTTTTCTTTCTATCAATCACACGTTAATTTCCTACCCCATCATAAAGCCTTTGCGCCGACAAGCTGGAAAAAATCGCAGCACAAACCCAAACCACAAACAAACTCAACGTCTTAACCGAAATCCCCACAGTCAAAATACTGAACCCCATAATACCGAAAAGAACGCCTGAAAAAAGGACATGCACAAAAAGCGACCTCTGGTAAATTCGGTCAACATCAGCTGCGAGACTAAAACTCCAAATTACACAAAACATAACCACTTAACAAAAAATAGTACAGAAAAACGTGATTGTGATATTCCAAGCACTTGTCCAGCCGGCTTTTGCGCACCTGGGCGTCTTCCGTGTTTATAGCCTCCTGGATCATGCCTTGCAGATGCCAAATTCTCATCAAAACGTGCTCCATTGTCGCCACAATCAGGTAGGAAATGGCCGCGGAGCCTTCGTAAGTCCAGTAAACTGAATAGGTCTGCCAGAGGTAGAAAAGTTGCTTGTTTGGAAATTTTTTTATATCAAACGGCATCCACGAGTTGGTGACTAGACCGCAAATATCGTCAAAGTGTCTGGCGGCGTTTTGGCGCTCGCAGATGTGTTTGGTGATAATGGGCTCAAAAAATAGGCAATTACTACGATATTAAGACCACTCTTGTAAATTATAGCCAGGTATTTGAGCTTGACGGAGTGATCGTCAAAAGCAGGCGGTTTTCCAAAGAGCTCAAATGAGGATAACTGGAGGTAAAGTCGTGCTGCCACTCTTTGCAAGGGTACATAGACTATGATATAGTAATAGACACCGATTTGTGCCGTGATTGTTATCAGATCTTCCGCAACATGATAAAATGACCTGTCTGCGCAAAAATAAAAAAAGTTTTGTTCAAAATCTCACTCACTAGGTATTGAAACTTTGGACAAGTGTAGGACGCTTCCGATCAAATTTATAACTGTGCTAAGTAACACCACAACAAATTGGATGTAATACCAACGACTCGGGTCAAGTTCTTCATTTCTTTTGGGCCAAATGCGGCAAAAGCTCATAAAATCAAGGGTTGGACGCATCACAGTGATACTTATCGTGGGACAGTGCCTCAGCCAAACTTGGTGCTTTTATATACAGTGGGACCAATAAATGTTTAATAACTAAATCATATCCTAACAAGTAACGCCCCACGTTTGTTGAAATTTTAATCTATCAGTGTAAGGACGGAGTAAGACAGCTTGATCACCTTCAAAAACCGTGTAAAAATCATATCGACGTTTGGCTAAATACACACAGAGACGAACAGAGAAAAACACAAGACGTTGAACGGCCCTGCCCTCAACTCGACGCACTTCTGGCTCCGTCTCATCATGAATGATAAATCTCGCCGTAGTCGGGGACACGCTCTGAGCCAGTTTGATCCAAAACAGGCATCAGCTACCGTAACGCTCTGGAAAATAATTTAAATTTTCTGGCCTCGTTGGGGAAAATCTACCGAGTCTGTGAGAATCTGACCGGCCCAGCAAACCACAAAAATGGACATAATCCAGCCTATGTAATGCAAAACAGCTAACACATCTTGCTGCAAAAACTACAGTTTTCAGTGGAACCAACAACTGGACTTACGTTGACGGCCTGATGTGCCACGCAGGCACACGCCAAAACGGAGCAGACAATGTGACTGAACGCGGTCCAGTAATAGGCCTCGTTGAATTGTTCACACAGCCTACAATTATCTCGTTTAACCGAAATTAAAGAAATATGAAATGGAATTTTTGAAACATTTTACGGAGGAAATTGTTGGTTATTTAGGGCAGTTTCCAAATCATGCATCAATTTTTTTAAGAATGATCCTCTCGCACTAGCAAGTGTTCTAGACACACTCCAACAGTTCGGTTTTCTAAATGTTTCCGATCAACAAAAGGTGCACTATAAAACCTTTTCTTTCCTTCCTAGCCATCTATTTTT
This sequence comes from Tribolium castaneum, assembly GCF_031307605.1. Classification (NCBI taxonomy): domain Eukaryota; kingdom Metazoa; phylum Arthropoda; class Insecta; order Coleoptera; family Tenebrionidae; genus Tribolium; species Tribolium castaneum. The sequence goes on along the minus strand of NC_087395.1, from coordinate 22,814,447 downwards.
ATCAATAACTGCAACAACTGTAGCTTCATTTTCAGCTAATGTTGCTACTCTTCTTTTAATGCTTTTAATTGGAGGCCTTTTTTCCCGCAGTTTATTTTGAACGTTTGAAAACTGTATCACACGGAGCCCGTTTATTTGGATATTATACGTGTATAAATGTGCAGCCTACGAAGCATTTTTCAAATATTCTCCACAAAGAGAACTGTTGCTAAACTTTTTAGTATAAAAGTTTCACTAAATTCAACTACAAACTCAGCACATGAAATGTAATGTTGGTTTCTTCAAAAAAAAACATTCAGGCTCATTATTACTCGTGGACTACCCTGTATAGTTTGTAATGTTGATTTATTTAAAAAGTTTGTGTTAAAATATCTGCAAAAGACGGTCAGTAGCTAGGGCCTTGATGGCCCAGTGGTATAAGCGCCACTTACGACGGGGGAGGTCGCGGGTTCGTACCCGGATCAGGGTAACAATTTTTCTAAGAAAAAAAGTGTAGAAAAGGTAAGTGAAACAACACGTAAGCAAAAATAAGAGACTGAGAGAACACATAGACGATAAACGTAAAGCTGAGCATAAAACTGACAGAAATAAGAAAATAATGCGGCAAAAGGTAAAAATACGTAAAGGCACCAAATTGTAAACGTAAGAGCACATTATAATAAAGGAAAAATACTTTTTGTTTTGAGAGAAAAAGAGATGAACGTAAGGATGAAACATAACTTCAAACTTTAGCGTCGAATCCTTAGATTACTTACTTCTTAAATTATAAAAAAATTAAATGAAATATTTAATTTATCTCTAAAATTGTTTAGTCAACTGAGTTTTCTTTAGTAAAGTCCCGAAAAACATTGTTAATAAAAATCGTAGCCACTGCGAATATAGTAGGATTTGCCCACGTCCACTATTTTTGACTGAAAAATACACAAATTTGCTGATTTTTAGAGAAATCATGTCCATTTTTGGTCAAAAACGTACTGAAAATCACAAAAAAGGTAAAAACAATTTTGAAATTGTAGAATCAACTTATACGCCCGGTATCTTTTGATGAAATCTGGTGAAAAATTAGAGAATTAAATTGAAAAAAGTGGAAGAAAATGTTTTCTCGAGCTAATTCGCCGACTTTTGAACTGAATGTATTTACGTTTTTGGTGAATTATTGCAATTATATAGTTTGTAATGTTGATTTATTTAAAAAGTTTGTGTTAAAATATTTGCAAAAGACGGTCAGTACCTGGGGCCCGGTGGCTCAGTGGTATAAGCGCCACTTACGACGGGGGAGGTCGGGTGTTCGCACCCGGATCACGGCAACAATTTTTCTATGAAAAAAAGTGTAGAAAAGGTAAGTGAAACAACACGTAAGCAAAAATAGGAGATTGAGAGAACAGATAGACGTATAAACGTAAAGCGGAGCATAAAACTGAGAGAAATAAGAAATAATGCGGCAAAAGGTAAAAGTACGTAAAGACGCCAAATTGTAAACGTAGTACATTGTAATAAAAGGAAAAATACCTTTTGTTTTGAAAGAAAAGGAGATGAATGTAGAGGTGAAACATAACTTGAAACTTTAACGTTGAATCCTTAGATAAAAAAAATAAACGAAAATAATTAATTTATCTCTAAAAATTTTTAATTAACTGAGTTTGTTTACTAGAGTCCCGAAAAAGATTGTTAATAAAAATCATGACCACTGCGAATCCAGTAATATTTGCGCATTTTTGACTAGAAAATACACAAATTTGGTGATTTTTAGAGAAATTTTCCATTTTCGGTCAAAAACGTGCTTAAAGTCACAAAAAAGTAGTTAACTATTTTTTTACTATCCACGTTATCTAAGAAACGTAATATTAGTTGCTTCAAAAAATCTTTCATGCTCATTATTACTCGTGGACCAGCCTGAATTTTAGCGACGTTTCGATTTTAATTAAATCATTATCACCTCCTTCTAGCCTGCCCTAAATAACCAAAAACAATTTCCTCCTTAAAGAAACAGAGAATTACTTTAAAATTTTTTCGTGGTAGCGTATGCATCTCACAAGTCGGCCCCGATTTAATTTAAGATCGTCGAAAGTTTGTACAATACACAGTTTAAGATGGTGAATCCGTAACTCAAGATTTAGTGCAATTTCTAGAACTTGAACCGAGTAAAACAAAGTAGCTCGAGTGAAAACCATCGAGTAAAAAAGCGTCACTATAAGGTGTGCAATGTAGGACCAAAAAGTATCGACAGTCCAGGGCGTCCACAGTGGTACCGTCAGTCCACAGACTTGAATCGCCCCTCTTTCCGCCTTACAGTCCGGTATTTTATAAATTTTCATGCCGATGTACACAGCCATGCCTATAATCGTGTACCCAGACGCCAGTTTTGAGTAAAAATCCAGCCTCTGGTTCAACTCGTCGAACTGCGGCGGTTTGCCGAACTCCTCAAAACTACAAAGATTGTAGATAAGGCCGCAGATTTTCTTGTGGTTTTTCGAGTAAAATATCATGGTTGAGAGAAACCCATAGTATGAGAACATGAGCGCGAAGTCTTCACTCGCGTCTAAATCACCTTGAAAAAAATTACGAAGTGTCCGAATTTAAATGCAAAATTAAATTACGTTCGAAGAGCTTGTGGATGTGAATGCAAACTGGCACATACAGTATTATGACAGACACGGTCAACAACACGGCTAGTTTAATGTAGAACCAGCGAGATGGGGTCATTTCTTCGTTTTTCGGCGGCCATATGAACGAGGTTTTGAGCTGGAGGCAGGTCACCGAGCTTATGAGCAATTTTCGGGGCGAAATCATCGCAAGGATTGAGGAAAAACGCACGGAATTTGCAATATATATTGTGCATAAAGTATTAATACAGCGTAAAAGCAGTGATTGGGTGAACGGAAAAATGAAAGAGCTGAACGTGATTGCTTCCCCAATTTCTGACCCAATTTCTAACTGAGGACGGTGAAGATCGAATATGATAGCTTCATAATCTGTGATTAAATTTTAGTAAAAAATTAACTGAACTGAAGTAAACGTACCGATACGAATAGTGCAAACGAGAGAACATTGAAAGGTCCAGTTGATACAAATAAGGCTTTTTGGGCCCGAAGGATAATAAGGATCAGATCCTTTCTCATTTTAACGTCCGCTTCGTACCATGGACAATTATAGAACTCATCGGCAATTGACGTGCTCTAAAATTGTGTTCGAAAAATTGCAAAAATAACAACACCTACCGCATCCATTAAAAGTTGACCGCCGTAGCAGGCAATGAAAGTGGCCGTGCTCCAGCCACCCATGTGCAGCATAGCTTCAGGCTGGTGCTCCTGAAAGTTTTTTTTGTGGAGCTAAAATAACCAAATCGGCACAAACCTGAACAATTTGATTCTCCAAACAACCGATGATAATTCCGGTGATCGCAAGGTGTATGAACATGACGTAGCTGAAACACCGACTGAAACGCTCGCTGAAACTGCGAAAAATAACTACTGGCTTAAAAGTTCGCACATTCGTACTCAATAATGACATTGTGGTATCTGATGCAAAAATCGAGCCGTTCCCGACTGGCCTTAAAATCGCGATCGAAACAACCGGCAATGAAGATTTTTAGCTGCTCAATTCGCAAGTTAATATGACTGGATATTTCCAAAACCTGGACGGAGACCGTCATCGCGACTTTAACCACGACGAAGATGTTTATAAGCACGTAGGTGATGACAAGAGTGAGAGTGAACAAATCTTCGGTCTCGAACGGCGTCCAAAAGGGGATCGCGGACCCGCAGACTTCGTTGATCCTTCTGGCTTCCTTGCACTTGTCAATTAGGATGATCTTGTCCATGTTGTAGACAAAACTGCCGAACATGGAGTAGAAAAAAATCAAATGCGCGTACAAATCCATCCGTTTCCGGACTTTGTCGAAATTTGGCGGTTTGCCGTAGGTTTTGAAGTCGCTCAAGTCGAGCAAAAGCAGTTCTAGGTCCTTCTGCCTACTTACGTACATCGTCATCATGAGGACGTAACCGATATTTGAGGCCAAAATCGCCAAATCTTCGCTGACGTCGTAACTACCGACTGCACCAAAGAATAATTTACAAAGTTCTCTTATTGTTACCTTTTAGAGACTTGTACAGATGCATGAAAATCATGGCAGTGAATGTGGACCCCGAAATTATTACAAAAACGAGCAGTCGCAAGTAGAGTCCCTTTGACGATTTGAATTCTTCCCGTTTTAAGGGCCACATCAGCGATAATTTTAAATAGTAGCAACTCCAAAGACAAAGACGCAACTCTTTCTCTTCGGTCATGCTGGACTTGACTTACACAGAAAGAAGGGAAGGCACTTATATAGTGTATTAGGAAAATTACAGTTAAAGGGAGGGGGTATGTGATTAGTGGCAGTAGGCACTTCTTGATCAATAGCCAGAAGGAAAATCTCTAATCGGCTATAATTTTTCGTACTGAGAAAATTAATCAACCAAATCTGATTTTTGACACGTTGGAGAGAAAAACTAAATGCAAATGAGTTGAAAATGGTTGGCACGTCACAAACGATGTGGTAAACCACCTTCATGTTTTATTAATGCTTGGAGTGTTAAACCCCTAATTATTTTTTTCTTGGGAAGGAAAAATTTGACAATAAGGGAATTGTGTCACAAATCGATCTGTTTAATAAATGATGGCAAAATTGAAGTAATTATAAATAATACTAAAACCCACCCACAATACATGCTAGAGGAACGGCCGTAAACTACCAATTACAAAAGAAAAACAGAACATCCCCCTTTAGCTATTTATACCCATGACGGGGAGCAAATATTATCTCTGCAATGATACTAATAATAATCTGAAAAAAAAATCCAACGTGTATTTTTTATACAGCCCTCGTATAGTAATTTCGACTGAATTATATTTTGATCCAAAACTTTTTATTTATAGAAAGTATGCTTTTAAGTGATTTGCTCTAAATGTCTATATATTTAAAAAAAAAAGTGCGTCTAAGAACGTGCCATGTTTTCCGTCTTATTGCAATAAAGTTAAAATGGAGTAGGACATTTTCATGACCTGAAACAAATCCGGTGAAGTGAATTAAGCGAAAGCCTCTAGTCATACGGTAACAAACAGAGCAAAGCTCATAATGTTGAAAGCTCCCGTGGCGAGAAAAAGCGGTTTTTGGCTTCTTTGAATCATAAGAATGAGGTTTTTCCTCAATTTAACATCAGCAGTGTACCATTGTGAATTATACAAAGCGTCTGCCACAGACGTACTCTAGAATTTTGCTCATTTGAGGAAACACTAAAGACTTGGAGGTGAAAATACCGAATCCAGTAAAATCTGACCGGCCAAACACGACGTGAAAAGAGAGATAATCCACCCGAAAAGGTGCAAAACACCCCCGGGTGTCGCGCCTTCAACATTTTGATTTTCCAAACAACCGATGATAATTCCGGTGGTCGCGAGGTGGATGAACATTCCGTTCGTAAAACAGTTGTTAAATCTCTCGCTATAACTGAAAATTTACCTCAAGTATTGGGACCAAATATTTCGTAAAAATACCTAATAATATCAATGTGGTATTGAACGCAGTCGTTTAGACGTTTCCGGCTGGACTGCAAGTCGCCATTAAAACAGTTCAAAATCATTGCGTTCAGTTGTTCAATCCGCAGTCTAATATGACACGAAATTTCCAAAACTTGCAAAGACACAAGTAGGGTCACTTTGTCGATGAGTATAACCACGATGAAAACAACCGACGCCACCAGCACCAAGACTGGTGGATAATCAGCGTCGAAAGGGGTCCACAGCGGCACGAAAACGCCACAAACCTCCCGTATCTTCCGGTTTCTTTTGCAATGCGGGATCTCGATAATTCGCATCAGGTTGTAGACAACGGCGCCGAAAATAGCGTACGAGAACACGAACTTTACCAAGAAATCTAACCGCTTGTTGACTTTGTCGAAGTTTGGCGGCTTGCCGAATTTTTCAAAGTTGCTCAAGTCTTGCAAAAGCGACGATAGGTCCTTTTGTTTGACCACATAGAGCACCATCATGGTCACGAGACCGATGATGGCCGCGAAAATCCCCAGATCCTCGCTGATGTCCATGCCCTCTGCAAGGCCAGGTTTTGGAAACTACCGCGCTTTTGCACTTACCTTCCATAGCTTCTAGAGGTGCATCAAAACCGGCGCTGCGAATGTGAGGATGGTGGCGAAAACGCCCAAAATCAGTCGGAAGTAGAACCATTTCGAGTCGGGTTTTTCGCCCTTGAGAGGCCACATTAGGGATAGTTTTAGATAGTAGCAACTCGAAAGGCAAAGTTGCAGCTCTGTGTCTTCGGTCATGTTGGACTTGACTTGCGAAGGGAGAAGGGAATGGCACTTATATAGAGTATTAAGAAAATTGCAGTTAAAGGGAGGGGGTATGTGATTAGTGGCAGTAGGCACTTCTTGATCAATAGCAAGGAAGAAGGACTTTAATCAATTGCTATTTTTTTACGGGAAAATTCATCAACAAAAACTGATTTTTGACATGCTGGAGGGAAAAACTGAATGCAAATGAAGTGAAAATGGTTGGCATTTCATAAATGATGTGGTGAAACCACCTTCATGTTTTATTAATACTTGGAGTGTTAAACCCCTAATTATATTTTTCCCGAGACGGAAAAATTTGACAATACAGGAAATGTGTCACAAATCGATCTGTTTAATAAATGATGGCAAAATTGAAGTAATTATAAATAATACTAAAACCCACCTACAATACATGCTAGAGGAACGGCCGTAACAATTACAAAAGAAAAACAGAACATCCCACTTTTATCTACTTATATCCATGACGGGGACGAAATATTGTCTTTGGAATTAAGCACTCTAATAATCTGAAAAAAAATCAAAAGTTTGTGTTTGTTTTTTACACAGCCCTCGTATAATAATTTCAAAAATAAAAACTTTTAGAAAATAGATAAAAAAATTTATAATCTTAAAAACACTGAACAAAAATATTAACTCAAATTTAAATTTAAATTGTTATTTTTCGTAACTTGTTTCAAACAGTAGATATCAAAAATAATTATAAGAAATTGTGGCAAGTTATTTACTGTAAATTGTTTATGCTTATAAGGATTTCTGTTTCATTGCAAAAGTTACAAGGTGTAGGATAATTTTCACGACATTATAACACAAATACTTAAGGTGAAGAAAATTAAACATTAAGCGGTTTTGAATATAGTTTTTTTTTCTGTCATGTTGGCTTTGACTACCAAGAGCTAGTTGACAGTAGGTTGACTTCTTTATCAATTAAAAATCGTTAACTTTAACTTTTGGTTAAAAATGAGCAAAAATTTAGATCGTCGTGCAAACGCAAATAAATTCAAAATAATGGCAAAGATTTTATTTCGTTTATGAACCAAGTATTAAGACAATCTACAGTACTTACTTACTAATTTTTGTAAGTAACATAAAAACCCACAAAAATAATGATAATAATAATAATAATAATAATAATAATAATAATAATAATAATAATAATAATAAACAATAATAATAATTATTTGAATTAAAAAATAGAACACTCGATTTACTCGAAAACGATTTACTTGTTTACTACACCACTAGTTTTGGTTTAACAGCATAAAAACAGAATACGAAAACTTCATTATCTGTAAAACAAGTTTAAAAATTGGAGCAATTTGAAGATCTACCTACGGCCACAAACAGTTCAAAACACAAGATATTGAAAGGCCCAGCTGAAAGAACCAAAGCCTTGTGGCTTCTCATTAGCACTAGAATTAAATATTTTCGAAAGTTGGCGTCGGTTTGGTACCATTTTGAATGGTAACCAGCATCGCCAATCGATAGACTCTGAAAGAAAACTACTGGAAGTGATTCATGTTAAATCTTACCGCATTCATTAAGATCTGTCCTGCCATGCAAGCTATGAAAAGTATAAAAATCCAAGCAGAAATAGGCGGAAGGGCCCATAAATCAAACTGGGAAAGACTTTTACTTCACTTCAATTTGTTCTACTGATTACCTTAACAACTTGGCTCTCTAGACAACCACAAGAAAGCGCCATCGTCACAATTAGGGAAAACATCGCGTGGGTGAAACATTTTTTAAATAATTTGCTGCAACTGTTACCGAAAGTTAGACTGTTAAGTTAAGAGTGGATAAAATACTTGATGATATAAGTGTGGTAACGGATACAATTCACCAACTGTTTCCGGTTTGTTTGCGAATCACTGTCAAAGCATTTCACTAGCATTTCTTTCAAATGATCAATTCGTAGTTTTAAGTGTGTAGTAATTTCCAAAATTTGTATAATAATAAGAAACAGAGCACAGTTGACAACAAGTGTCATCTTGAGGACGTACAAGTCCAGCAAAATAAAGAAAAGCCAGGAGTCAACCTTCCAAGGAAGCCAATAAGGTATGACTATCCCACACACTTGGAAATCCCTTTCTTTCCTGCATTCTGCCATTCCGACCCATCGACCCAAATTTAGGCCCGAAGACGCGATTAAAACGTAATAATAAACTCCAGATGAAATTAACCGGAATTTTTTATCCCAATAATCAAACCCGCGAGGTTTCCCGAATTTTTCAAAATCAGACAACTGCACAATCAGATACGAGGTTTTTTTCACGTGAATGACGTAAATTATCATAATAAGGGCAAAGCCCGTGTAGGAAATTATCACGAACAAGTCCTCACTCGGATCCAGCCCCCCTTAAAATTATTATTAACTTATAACCACGAAAAGTATTTCTACTTTCCACAAGTATCAAAAAATGAATGAACAGGGGCAGAAATGCGGTCAAGAATGATAAAATCAGGACTAGGATAAATTTCGCGTAAAATGACCGGGTTGGGGCTTCCTCAGGCCACAAGAAACTGTAACGGAGGTAGAAACAACTTTTCGAGCAAATTGCATCTTCTTGGTTCAAAGCCATTGCTGCAACTGGGTTTTCACCAACAATGCAATCAAAGTAATTGCAAAGAAGGGAAGCCTAACCACTAATTTGCCACTCAACTGGTTATAAAGTGAAAATACAACAAAGCACATTTTATGTTTCACAGTTAATAACACGATAAAGCGCAACTCAAAAGCAGAAATTCGTTGCTGCATCTTTAAAATAAAATTAAACCGAAATTGAATGACCAATAAAGTTCCCTTTAATTAAGATTATGTTCCGGATTTCTTTCTTATTTGAATATTGATGAAATACGTGTCACATTAGACAACTACACTGTTTTGAATTATTTAATACCACTGAAGCAACCAGCAATTTTCTCGCAAGTCGCCCCTGCGACAATTACAAAAATTATATATTTGGAAGTTCAAAATAAAAAATTAATTCAACTTGCACTTGCCGGAGTAAGCAAGAGTCCTTCTGGCTTCCCTTCAAGGATATTTAAGTATTGTTTACAGTTCCAAGGATCGATTACATTGCTTAATAAATGATAAGAGAACACCCATGTGTTGCAAGAAAAGCAATGGGATCTATTATTGAAGCAAAATTATATGATGCTTAATAGAATTGGCCCAGTTTTGTCCGTCTCTCTCAGGTGCACTTGTGCACTTCTCCCAAGGTTAAACGAGCGAGGGCATAAGACGTATTTGCAATGGAGAGATTTAAGTTTGATGAAAACTCTATTTTGGATTTAAAATCAAGAGAAGAAATTTTTTTCTGGATTTTTCGGACTTTTGTCACATTGAATCTCAAAAAATTCAATAAACTGGTTGTTTCTTGGGATAAAAAAACAAGGAGGACAAAAGAAATAAAACGCAGATTTATATTATACTATTGTATTACTCTTCAAAAACATAGACAATTGGCGATTTTTTTATTCTATTGGTGAAAAAATTTCTTTGGCTCCTTATGAAACTTTCTGAATGAGCAATATTTCTTTACTTGTCTAATAAACTACTATTGTATCGAAACTATTTCTATCCATAACTAGCTCTAAATAGCAAAAATGTTAGTGCAAGCTAAACTAAACAAAAGCTGCCAAAGCTGCAGTCGCTTAAGATCTAGCGTTAAGGAGGTTAATATACGAATAAGCAGTTTGCAAAACCTGGAACGAAAATAAACCGCAATCATTCCTTTTATACCTTTTACAACTTACACCAAGAACTAATAAGTTAGACAAGTACGAAAAAGGTCCTGCGTGTATTAGAACTGGTCTTTCTGAACGAATTAAAATCATGAGAACTGACTTTTGGAACGAAACATCCATTTCGTGCCACTTGCTATTGTAAACCGCCTTCCTTATTGACAAGCACTGGAACGAAAATTTTCGTAAACTAATCAAATTACACGCACCCGTACCGAATCTAGTAGGCGTTGTCCCCAAAAACACAACACAAAAATTGACTGGAACCAGCCAAAAAACAGAAAAACCGACGAGTTTTGAAAAGAAACAGACTGCAAGTAATTCAATAATGATTTAAGCTACACTTTACTAAAACTCACTTGCATGGTGGAGACTCCAATGCAACCAAAAAGAATCCCGACACATAAGACGATGACAGATAGGGGCCACTTGTACGTTTCGTTCATGAGTTCCCCAATCTCGAAAATAGACAAATGGTATTCTATCCATTTTTTCAAGCGTTTTTCCCGAATTTGCTTATCGGGTTCGTTCAAAATCTCCGGGAACATGTTTTTCAAGTGCTCGATTCTTATAACTAAGTGTTCCATCGTGCCAATTACAAGGAAAGCCCCCGACCCACTGCCCGCATAGTTCATAGTGGCACAATAAATTTCCATGGCAGAAACGAAATATTTCCGAGGGTTCTGGGTGTAGTCAAAAGGCAGCCACACCGGCGCCGCTAAGCCACAAATCTTCGTGGCGTTCAGTTGCAAATTTTGCTTATTACAAGAATTAATAAACACCACCGGGACAGAGACTATAGCAACGGTAGCAGCGAGAAGCACTGTCACAAAGAGGCGCAGCAGTAAATTGAGTCTCCTGCTGCGTTGATCAAAAAGCGGGGGTTTCCCGAATTTCGAAAAATCTGACAGCAAGTTTACGATTTTCGTAATACCGTCCCGTTTCACCACAAGAAGTGTTAGATAATACAAGACCCCGAACTGGCTCGTGATTATTTCAATGGTGTCAATTTCATCGCTTCCTAAAGATTCAGGGTTTCAGGAAAAGTCAGGTACTTGCGTGCACTCACCAAATTTGCGATGCAGAATCAGGTAGATTGAACTTCCGAAGAAAAGAAAAGAAGTTGAGTAGATCATTAAGTAAGAAATTATTTTTGGAGATGTTGGCGTTCTTGGCCACAGACCCAAGAACGTCAAGAAGATTAGCAATTCGTCCATTATCACATGCTTCATTTTGCCTGGTCTAAGTGCACTTAAGCTAATTTCACACGTGCTGAGATTTTATAGAAATGTGTGGCGTGGTTGTGGGGGTAATGATAGTCTCAGCACCTACATTTGCAGTGCTTTATGAAAATTTTATGATTGTGTTTTCCTTCAGTGACACCTCTCGCTTCAGTGGCGTCAATATTTCATTGCAAAATCTTTTACATGTTTCTGGCGTTATCGTTCCTTCCGCAGCATTTACTCATAAATAATTACTAGCATCTTTATTTTTTCCTCTTTAATCCCGCAAAAAAAGCTACGCTTTCTTAGGATAGTGACGAAATCTGATCTTAACAAGACTTTACACTTCAAATTGCTTCTTTTACTGAAATCAGACACTCGAGGTGACCTCAACGAGGTTTTCATTACATTACCTGAATCAAGAAGAACAACATTTTCCTCTTTCAGACAGTTATCAATAATTTGGAAAAATATAGTTAGAAAATTATCAATGAATATCAATTGGAGACTTAGCAGTTTTCGGATTTTGATCAAACAGAGAAATCTAGAGTAAAATCACTTATTAGTTCTAAGACAATGAGAGCATACACTTCATACTTTACACTTGGGACAGCAGATAATAATAAATGGTATTAATAAGTTAATATTAATCAATATTTTAGGCGACGATAACATGTTATGTGTAATTAATACACAAGTCTAAAATACACGTTATTTTTTGTTAATTATTTTTTCAACGGAAGTACAAGAAATATGTTTACCTCCTTTACTCAAGTTCTAGCTGAAATATTCTTCGAGTTATGCTTAGAAAAAAATAGTAGTGTCATTTTCTGTTTGTTTGTTCGATCTTCTAGCAATTGGTGTTCTCTGAACCAAAAGTGAGATCCAACAATCATTTGGTTTTGAAAATTATGAGTAATTTTAACGTGGAGTCTAATTTAAAACCAGCTCTTATCGAAGAACATGTTATTTCCGTTCACAATCTTGCGAAGAAAACAGAACTATGAAGTAAAGGAAAATCAAAATTTGTACAATTTATTTAAAAATAAATAAAGGAAAAAAAGTTACAATTCTAGCACAGAATTAAACTTTAGAAATTGCTGACAAAATGTTCGCTAATGTCTACAACACCTTTGCTTTACTGAATTCAGAAGATACTAAATATTTCTAAAACTGTAGCAACAAGTGCCTTCACGAGTTTATATATTCAGCAGAAAAATCCATACTTTTTAAAGCAACTAGAAGGATAAAAGTGTACCTACTTCCAGGATGTGTTGAAAAATTCTAATAAATTAGTAAATAATAATTCACTAGGAAAATTAGGGATTTCTGTGGTGTTGAACGTTTCAGTGATCGATTCGATCAATAAGTAATAGCGAACCGCCCATGTTTTGCAAGAAAACCAAGCGAATCTATTATTGAAACAAAACTAAGTGGCGTTTGAAAATGGCTGTTCAATCGAATTATCGTTGTGAACTTCACAGGTGCACTTGGTACATTTTTTAAAAGGTTGCAATGACGTGGATGATACTTATCATCGATTGATTCAAACAAATGATAAAAAATTGCAATATGGTGAAATTGATCCGAAGAAACAACCGGTTGCATATCATATTCTCCGACTCAGAACCTATAGTAATTATCAACAATTACTCGTAGACATTTTTGTAAAGAGGCTAAAAATAGAACAAATTGCGTTGGTGATAATTTGGTTTTAAAGACTATAGTCTAGAATTATTGTTATTATAGCTTATGATTACGAGATTTTATAATTATTACAATTAATTAAAAAATAGTAAATATATGAAACGTACTTGGAAGTTACTAAATAAAACAAGATTATGAGCAGTGCGAGTGTTTATTTAAATCAAATAAAACATCTACATAAATGTGTGGCTTGTATCCTTGACTGTTTTTCCAGAGACGTATTTATTGCAGGATTGTGAGAATGGAATACGACATTTTCATGATCTAAAAATTACTATTAAAAAGTACCCAAACACTAATCAATCGCACAGAAACAAACAATGCGAACGATAGAACGTTGAAAGGCCCTGTAGACACAAACAGAGCTTTCTGTGCCCGTAATATAACAAGAATCAAATCTTTCCTCAAGCTCACATCTGCCTCGTACCAAGCGGAACTGTAGGCTGCTTCCGCAACAGACAAACTCTAAAACACAAAACTAACGAATCAAAAATTACAAATTTAAATACCGAATCGATCAGAATCTGTCCTCCGAAAGACGAAACAAAAATTGCAGTAATCCATCCACCAATGTGTAGAATGGCTTCAGGGCGGTGCTCCTGAATTAAAAATTAACACTTTCTCAAGCACATTAAAGGCACGAACTTGAACGACTTGATTTTCCAAACATCCACAAATAATTCCAGTGGTTGTGAGATGAGTGAACATCTCAATAGAGAAACATTTGCTAAATATCTCACTGTAACTAGAATTTTCGCTATAATTTTCGTAACACCAAGGGAAAAAATACCTAATGATCTCCTTGTGATATTTAATGCATTCGTTCAGTCTCCGCCGACTTGCCTCAACATCACCGTCAAAACAACTCACAAGCATGCAGTTTAACTGATCTAAACGCAACTTGATGTTGCAGGCGATTTCAAGAACTTGCAGAGACACCAACAGAGTGACTTTATCGACGATAATAATAACAAGGAATGTGTGCAAGATGAGGGGTAATTTAATTGACCAATTTTCAGTATCGAACCAAACCCAGTAAGGTATCGCGACTCCGCAGACTTCGTTGATTCTCCTCGATTTTTTGCACGAGGGTATTGCTAGGATTTTAACCAAGTTGTAAAACACTGAACCGAAAACACAATACCCGAAGACCATCCTGGTACACCACTCTAGTTTTCTATTGACTTCGTCAAATTTCGGCGGCTTTTGGTATTTTTTAAAACTGCTCAGGTCAACAAGCAGAGACTCCAGATCCTTCTGGCGGATGATGTACAGCAACATCATAAGGATGTATCCAGTATTGGTGGCCAAAATTGCTATGTCTTCGCTTATGTCGTAATCACCAGCTGCAAGCTACGTTCAGGAAAACTTCACTTGATTATTGCGATAAAACCTTCCACAGATTTCAAAAGATGCATCACAATCATCGCAGTGAAAGTCAAACCTGAGATTATCACAAATGCGAGTAATCTAAAGTAGAGCCCTTTGGATGTTCGAAACTCTTCGCTTTTCGTCGGCCACATGAAAGACCATTTCAGGAAAAAACAGCTTGAGAGGCAAATTCGTAACTGTTTCTCTTCAGTCATCTTGAAATGGGGCTTCCGAGCTTATGATTTCTCCTTATATGTTTGGCAATTACGCTAAATTGCTCGGGGGGAAAGATGTGATTAGTTCGCCCCACTTGATCAATACGTTAATTAAAAATGTATGACTTAAATTGGTTCTTAACCATTCAAGTAATTGCACACTTTGAGGAACTTTGAGAAGGATAAGAAATTACAAATTGAAAAATTTTAAGCAATATCTCCGAACTACGTCACGATTATTACTTTATCTAATTACTGAATTGTTAATAATAATAATAATAATAATAATAATAATAATAATAATTCGTACAGCCATTGATCTCTTCCGAGATATCGGCACCGTCGCATCGAGCATGTTAACTTTGTTAGTTAACAAAATCATCAAGTTTATAATAACAATGCTCTAATAAATATGATTTTAACTTAGATTTAAATTGTGTCAGCGAATTTAGCAAACGAATGTCCTGCGGCAAATTTCTGAAAATCTGAACAGACTTATAATAAACACCATTTTTAAAAAAAGAGGAGTTATGTTCTGGAATTCGGATGTCTTTACAGAACCTTGTAACTTTATTGAAACTTACATCATATTTGTCTTTATTTTTTTCAAAGAGATGCTCATTCTCTTTCACAAATACTGCGAGACTGTAGATATACATTGATGTTAGAGGTAGAATTCCAAGTGATTTAAAAAAGGACTTACAACTCTCATGTGGTTTTTTGAAAAGCATGCATCGTATGATTCTTTTTTGCAACACAAAGGCTTCTTTTGAACTTGTAGAAGAGCCCCAAAATATTAATCCATACGAGAGAGTAGAGTGTACATACGCAAAATAAAACATTTTTAAAGTATCTATACATACACTAGTGCGCAAGTTACGAATAATGTATGAATATTTGGCTAGTTTGCGACATACATAATTACTATGTGCGTTAAATTTTAAAGCTTTATCGATGTATAAGCCTAAAAACTTTACTTCATCGGCCAACGGAACAGATTTTGTACCAAGCTTAATATAGATACTGGATGACATTGGGCCATTTCTATATTGTACCACAAGGGTATTGTTCATATTTAATTCTAAAAACTGAGCCTCACAATATTTATACATTTTAGAAGTTGCGTCCGAAGCTTCCGCAGAAGTAGTGTGTAGGTCTTTACCTATTGCTATACAAGATGTATCATCAGCAAATTGACAGGGTGAGTATTTATTTAAAGATTCTTTAAGATTGTTTACATAAAGAACGAATAGCAGCGGCCCCAATATGGATCCTTGAGGAACACCTTTTGAAATGGTTATAGGCTCGGACAACACATTCAAGATAGCGCCATTACTGTTATAAGTGAATTGTTATTTTTTTAGTATTACTATAAACATTTGATAAACGTATAACTGGTATAACCGGTTAATAAATTGAAATAATACTTAAAATAATGATGTAAAAGACATTTTTCCAAAAAAAAAAAATGGTTTATTCCCCGAATTTGGATTCTTCTGCGTCAAACATCCAGCATCTCGCATCTAGAATTCAGTTTCTGTGAAAATGAGACACCCATACTTAGTAAAACCATGCGTTTGCATAAATAAAGTCAAAACGTGTTTTTCCAGTTTAAGTTGACGTCAGGTACCAATAAAATTTCTGGTTGCATAATGTGGCTTAAGCTTGAACTTAAGTCGACTTACGCCACACTGAGTAAAAATTACGCAAAGTGCAATAAACCGCCAGACAGAATCTGACTCACGTCCCGGTTTGATGAGCAAAAAGTCAAGAAAACCTTCCTGTACTTGAGCAAAGACCTTGACGATCTGAATTACTTTTCCGATAGATCCAAGTCTATTATCAAACACAGACGTAAGAAAATTCAATTTTCTTAGCGTGTTCTGTAATTATTCAAATGATAGTCAAGCAAATACTATAAAAAGGACGACAGTAGCATCATAAATGGCAAAATGAAAGAGGCAGTTTTGCAGCAAAGCAAGAAAGAAATGCATCTGCTCAATCTGTGGCCCAAGGGCCACGTAAAGCACTTCCGCTTCCGTTACGTTATCACCCTAATAATAGTTTCACCGTTCACGCTCGGCACCCTGACCCACTTTATCAACGTCCTCAAAGGTGTTAGTTTTTCCGAAAAATCAAAAATCAAAAACTCTTGCAGAAAACTTGGACGTGGATTTGAGTGGCGACATTTCGGTGATCGCAGTGGTGACCGGCTTGCATTTCATGCTCATTACTTTTGTGTGGGGCCACAAGAAAATCGCCTACCTTTGGGAGAATCTGGGCCCGCACGAGTACTTCGGCAAGCCCGACAATTTTGAAAAACGCTGCAAACAGCTCAATTTTTACTCGCGCCTCTATGCCTACTATTGCTACCTAGGTTTGACGGTCTACATCATCATGAAAAACCGTGGCGGGATCGAATGCCGCAGGCTAAACGTTGAGAGAAACTTGACGGAAATTTGCGGCCTGGTTACCACGTTTTGGGCACCTTTTGATATTGACTTTTTCCCGTTTCGCCAGATTTTGTTCGTTGATCAGGTTTTTGCCACCTATTTCATCGTCAAAGGAGGGGCTGCCATTTCGTTCACTACGCTGGAAGTGGGCGAGTATATTATCCTCAAAATCAAGCACCTTAAAAGACTGGTGAAGGAGGTGTTCGATGATCCACGAGAGGAGGTGCAGAGGAAGAAACTTGTGTTTTGCATCAAATATCACCAATATATTATTAGGTGATTGTGACGGGTAAAAGGACAATTATAGTTATTAATAATGCGAGGGCTGTCTAAGAACTTTAAGCGTTTTCGCATAATTGTTATTCTAAAATTTTGTTCTTGGAACATTTTAATTTAAATCACGTTGTTATGGGAAGCGTGTTTTAAAATAGCAAAAACAGTAACTTAAAACACGTTGCCATGGGAACGGATAGTGAAAACACGTTGCTATTGGAAACGTGTTTTAAAATCTTAATCTAGGATTCAGATATTAAAAAAAAGGCTTAAAACCAACAAAAAAATCATATTTTTTTAGTATTCAGGAATTATACGATGGGCGCTATAAGCACTGCAACGGGTGCTATATTCTAATGGTTGGGATAATCATAGCAAGCCTTTCAAACGAAATAATGAAGGTAGGAATAATTAATCAAGGAAAATTTCTTCAAAACCGTTTTGTTCAGAATCACAATATTGAGGCACTACTGCATCTAGTGGGTTGGGTTTTCAGTTTTTACATTTGCTGCTTTTCTGGCCAGTCGCTGCTTTCAGAAGTAAATCACTGGAATACTTGACTACGTCTGACTCCAGTTTTTCAGAGTTTGACAATTCCAGACGCAGCTTTTGAATCTAAATGGTACGAAGCACCGGTTTATATGCAAAAAGATCTGCTCTTGATGATGCTAAGGTCACAAAAACCGTTAATGCTTCACGCTACTCCAATCGGAGTCATGTCGCTTAGCCTTTTTATCACAGTAAGCCACGGTTAAAGGGTTGGTAGTACCTTAAAAATTTCTCTTCAGTTGGTCAAAACCTCGTACTCATACTTCACCCTTCTCAACCAATCCACTTAGCTGTTTTTGCACTATTTATTACTAATCGATTATTACAACGACCCAATTAGATAAATTACAAAGCGGGCAAATATAAATAAACCTGAATATTAGTGTAGCTCACACTTTATGATTATCCCAAAGCTTATTTGAATCAACAAGCTATATAAAAGCTCCAACACCAATACAATGCACATTTGACGGGCAAAATGGCAAAAGACACGTCCCCAGTTTTACGAGAAAGTATCGAAGTCATGAAATATTTGCAACTGTGGCCCCAAAACGAACGAACGAATTTACGCCGACGCTACTTCATTGTTATTTTTCTCTGCTCTCCTCTACATCTAGGACTAGCAACACATCTAGTCGTGTGTTTAAAAGGTAGAAAAAAATTCGAGACTTGGTAAAAACAATAAAAAATTCTTCAGACAATTTGGACGTGGATTTAAGTGCAAACATCGCTGTCCTATCTGCGGTCACTGGCTTGACGTACATGCTCATCGTCTTCGTCTGGAGCCAGGACAAGCTTGTGCACCTTTTGGCAAAGCTGGACACTCACGAAATCTTTGGCACGCCCGATAATCTCACAAAACGCAGTCGGAGACTCAATTTCTACGCAAAACTGTACTCATATTACTGTTACTTTGGGATTGTGATTTATTCACTGGTGCAAATTATTGAAATGCCGCAGTGTCGCAAAATGAATGAAGAGAAGGGTTTGAGTGAAATCTGCGGCATGATTGTGCCCTTTTGGGCACCTTTTGACATTGACTGGTTTCCGCTAAAACAAATTTTCTGGTTGAACCAACTCTTGGGGATTTATATTATTATTAAGGGAGGGGCGGCTGTCTCGATCACCACGTTTGAAGTGGCTCAGTATATCTGTCTCAAAATTAAGCATCTTAACCGGCTTTTGAGGGAAGCTTTCGACGATCCGTGTGACGTGGTCGTCGAACAAAAACTCCTGCACTGCATCCGCTACCAGCAACACATCATTAGGTAACTCTGGCTTGTTGCTTTAGTAAACTGGCCGAAATTTCAGGACTAATGAGCTGTTTAACGTCTGTTTTAAACACTGTAATGGGTGCTATGTGGTCATGGTCGGGATAATAATTGCCAGTCTGTTGAACCAAATTCTTAAAGTACGAGTAGCTGCGCCAATTTGTTGTTAATTTGGAAAGTTTCAGGAAAAAAGCGTTGGGGCCTTGGTCCATTTTGCAGGCTGGATTTGCAGCTTTTTCATCTGTTGTCACGCCGGTCAGGCTGTCATTTCAGAAGTAACTCACACCGTAAATAAAATTTTCACTATTTTGTAACTTCCAGAGTTTGACGATCCCAGAAGCGGCTTTAGATTCGCATTGGTACGAAGCTCCGGTTAAGTACAAAAAAGTTTTGCTTTTGCTTTTGGTGCGTTCGCAGAAAGCTTTCAACCTCCAAGCGACCCCGATCGGGATCATGTCTTTTGATCTTTTTATAGCAGTAAGTTGAAAATATTCGGAAAATCAAACAAACTATGTTTCCAGTTGCTGAAAACTTCATACTCGTATTTCACGCTTTTGCACAAATCCACATAGGACGACACATCTGGACGATTAGTTGGGAGAAATAAATTGCTATTTGTCTATATTTAGCTTATCAGCTTTGTCGTTGTATAACATTTAAATAAAAGCTATTGTAGTCAAAAATTACTTTGATTCAAACTTTCCACACACTACAACAAATCCGTGCTTCTGTTTGTCCGATAAGTGATCAATTATCAATTTAATAGTTAAAAATCTTAAGACTAGCCTTGAGAAATATAAAATATGCAAAAATGATGTAAAGGAAATTATTTTTAGAATCGCTTATCAGAATGAAAGGAAGTTATCAATAAAAATAGAATACAATAGGATTACAAATCTTGACTCTTAATAGTCCAATATTACGGCATATTCTTGAATTGAACAGTTTGTTTGCTTGGTACGAGTATTTATAATTATATTTATATTTATAATATAAGCACAAAAAAATATAGTTTAAAATTTTATAAATGATTCGATCACACTGAACGAACTGCGTTCTCACTCAAATCAATCGAACTTTATATCTCAAATCAAGCGAATCACGCGTGATCTAAGATCACTGATTCTGCACTTTCTAAAATTTTGGAAAAGTTACATGAATACGCATGTCGTCGAGACGCATCTCCCACACGCAATCGAAACAAGCGTTCGATTTTTCATTCGAATGCAGTGTAACAATCGCTCCACACGCACTTAAAAAATCTTCTCCGAACAAATAATTGTCCGGCGAAAATGGCAAAGGACTCGTCCCCGGTCCTGCAAGAAAGCATCGAAATCATGAAATACTTGCAACTGTGGCCCCAAAACGAACACACAAATTTACGCCGACGCTTTTGCTTTGTTATTCTCCTCTGTTCCCCTTTAACCCTCGGACTAGCTGCACATCTGATCGTGTGCATTAAAGGTAGAAGAAAAAAATTTCCGCCCCAAAATTTAAACCTCTCTTTAGACAATTTGGACGTGGAGTTGAGTGCAAACATCGCAGTCCTGTCTGCAGTCACCGGCTTGACTTACATGCTCATCGTGTTCGTCTGGAGCCAGGACAAAGTTGTGCATCTTTTAGCAAAACTGGGCACTCACGAGATATTTGGCACCCCAGATAATTTCAAAAAACGCAGCCGAAGGCTCGATTTTTACGCAAAATTGTACTCGTATTACTGTTACTTTGGGATTGTGATTTACTCGCTGCTGCAAATTATTGAAATGCCTGAGTGTCGGAAAATTAATGAAGAGAAGGGTCTGAGTGAGATTTGCGGCATGATTGTGCCGTTTTGGGCGCCTTTTGACATTGACTGGTTTCCGTTAAAACAAATTTTTTGGTTCGACCAACTTTTGGGGATTTATATTATTATTAAAGGAGGGGCGGCTGTTTCGATCACTACGTTTGAAGTCGCTCAGTATATTTGTCTTAAAATTAAGCATCTTAATAGTCTTTTGAGACAAGCTTTCGACGACCCGCACGAGGAAGTCATAGAAAAGAGGCTCCTGCACTGTATTCGCTACCAACAACATATCATCAGGTAGTTTTCACCTCATTTGGTTTTCGTAATTTCGAATTTTCAGAACGAATGAATTGTTTAATGTCTGTTATAAGCACTGCAATGGATGCTATGTGGTCATGGTGGGGATCATAATTGCCAGTCTTTTAAACCAAATTATTAAAGTAACAGCCCCCGGATTGTATTTTACAGTTTTAATTCCTGAAAAATTTCAGGAAAAAAGCGTCGGAGCTTTTATCCATTTTGCAGGCTGGATTTGCAGCTTTTTCATCTGCTGTCACGCGGGTCATTTCAGAAGTATTACACAAAATAAATGAGGCTTTAATTATTTTGTAACTTCCAGAGCTTGACAATCCCGGACGCGGCGTTGGACTCAAAATGGTACGAAGCTCCGATCAAGTCGCAAAAAATGCTGCTTTTGCTCTTGGTACGCTCGCAGAAAGCGTTCAATCTTCACGCCACGCCAGTTGGTATCATGTCGTTTGCCCTTTTTGTTGCAGTAAGTTGCAAAAAATCAAAACTCAAATAAAATTTATTTTGCAGTTGCTTAAAACTTCGTACTCGTATTTCACTCTTTTGCACCAGTCCACTTAGACAAGCTTATCTGGATGATTAATTACGAGAAATAAAGTAGTGTTTGTCTGCACTTGACTTATCATTTCACCCAGAACGTTCGAAAGTTTCAATTAAAAAAATTATATTTGTTAATTCCTTAGGCATTTTGTGATAATTTGGAAAAATTAAAAAAAAATTGTTTATTGTATTATTTGGTCATATTAATTTATATTTAATAATGTTGTTCCGATGACTCGGATGAAAACATATACATAAATCATTACAAAAATTACCTAAAAATACTAACTAATTAATGTATTCATTAAAAATGAATGGTGGAAAATTCAATATTTTCGGTTTTCAATTAAGTTTTTGGTGCGCTTTAGCTGGTCGGCGCCAGTTCATGCGCAAAATAAAAGCCACTGTTCAAAAATCTAAATTGAATGATAAAAATTTCCACAAGTTGCAACAAATCGCAGCTCTTGGGCCTTGATTAGTGATCAAAATACCAGCCCAATAAACCCTCCACATTTTCTAAATATGCATAAAGAATGATGTGAGGGAGGAAATTATTTATAAACTCATTATCAGAAGGAGGGAAGTTATCACTAAAAATAGAACACAATGGGATTTCAGACCCAATCCAATGCCAGAACCAGTTCTTGATTTGAACAGTTTGTTTGCTCAAACGACCATGTCATTCCTAATATTACTGCGCCAAATGAAAAACTTAAATACTGAAACCGTACTAAATGGTTGTGACGAATTTCTACATTTCGCAAGTTTTATGGGTGATTGAAGATGGCACAGGACGAAAAAACTCAATGTCATGGTGCGGTAGTGGGTATTTCATTGTTCGTTCCGAAAATTTGTGTATTAATGCTTTACGGACGTCACTGTCGATAGTAAAGCAAATATCCAAAGCAATTAATGTAAAAAAGATGGAGATAAGCTTGACGTCACATTGCGATATTATAATTGGCCGCAGGCGAGTTCTGCCCAGTACAAAGGTGAGGTAATTCCGTGATTCATTTTTGTGACGTCCTCTAACAAAAATTGCAGATCAGATCGCCAATCCACCAATCTTTGGCGATTTTTGTAAGCACTTGCATTTGACCCAGTTTGCGCAATTCGGTTAATATGTCGCTGGGGCACATGTATTTGGAAAATGACTCGACACTTCAAATATTTACGATCAAAAAATTCCTCAGCGCTGGACTTCCACCCCACACTTTGAAATACCCAAATTATTGCTAATAAAATGTTTCAGAGATAAATGCCATCGTGTTAATTGAGATAAAAATATTAATAACCCTAGATATCTATTTTTAGTCTCCCATAGCCCATAGAAACCATCAAGGCTATCTATCGACGCCAGAAAACTATAGGAAATTCATTTCCATTTGATGAAAACAACAACACTTTAAAAAACTGTTTGTCCAATTAATTACAAGTGTTATTTTCGTGCTGCTTGCAGTTTGTTTGAACAATTTGCGTGAAGCTCGTCCCATAAAGATAAACAAATGATTGCGATACAACGCAGGTCAAGAAACCTTGCCTAATGTTAATTCTTTTACGTACATATTAATGGAGCACACCACAAAGGAAATCAAAGTGTGTGCACTAATTGAGATAAAAAACACTCAGATTTTTCTGTCTGGGTGACAAAAATCTAAATATGAATAAACAACCGACAAACAACTTCAATCTTGTTTACTCCATTGAACCTCTTGATTTTTTGCCCCTTCTGTCCAAAATCGAAAAAAGCAAGAATTTTAAAATGTTGTTAGAGCACGTTTTCAAAAGATGGAAAGGACGTTCTCGGGCCTAAAATGTTCCCCAAATCAGTTTGAGATTTGGTGACCTAATTGTTGCCGCAGATCAAATCTTACAATGAGTACCCTTCTCCAACAATTAAAGTCGTAGTATTCCGGTCCATTATCTCGAGCATTTAAATAAGTAGAACAGTGAACTTGCGTAAGCCCTGATTATAGAACTGAGATAAAGATTTGAAACGATATAAATGGAGATTCTAGAGTTTTCTTACTAGGATAAAATCGTGATAGTCATTTGGAAGAAACAGAATGATTGCTTGCTTTTCACCACTCGGTTTATTATACGAGATAATGCTTTTACTGGGTTGGATTATGCGATTATAAATTTATCAGCATTTTTACGAAATTTTGGTAACAATGAGTGGTAATCCTTTATTTTTCGTAACCACTTTCCACAACTGACTAAAGCGATAATTGGATTCTACGGCAGGAAGTGCAAACAAATACGCAAAAATCCATAACAAATCAGCTTCAAGGTCTAGACAAAAAAATAGGATTTTTTATGCGACTCAGCTGTTTGCTAGCAGTCGAAGCAAATCCCCGTCAAAAAAGACGTCTCTAGTAATAAATCTTATTTTATTGTTATTCTTGGTTTACACGGTTTCCTTATCTGAAGGTTATTTTGGATTCTGTGACAAGTGAAGCACAGGAATAAGAATCTTTTATTTACTAGGGCAAAAATTACAATACTTTTGCCACTATGTAAAAATATTTGCATAAATCTTTCTAAATCCCACGCTCCAGAATCTTTTTCTCTCATCATAATCACTGTAAAATTAGAGGCAAAAAATCGTTAATTCGTGTTAAGAGACCAACAAAGCATTTCTCTATTAAAAAAAGTCACAAGCAAATGGTGGCGTTGATTATTGCTGATTATTTATTGTTTTTTTATAATAAATTTTCTATAATTATTTTTTATATCGTTTCTAATATAAATTTAATTTTTTGTTAAGAATTATGGGATTTATATTTCAATGTTTACCTACTTTTTTGTAATTTTATTGTAGTGTACAAATTTTAATAAAAACTAAAACAATCAAAGCTCTAGAAGTTTGAAAAAAGTTTCTAGTTCGACAATAATTCAGACTTGAAAAAACGTGATTATATAAATGATAGAACAAACAGGTTTCAAATTCTGATTTTGTTCGGAATTTTGCATAAAACTATAGATTTTTTCTTGGACAAGAAAGTGAAAAAAAACAGTAAATTAATGGCTAAAATCAATATTCGGATGTAATTTCCAAAGAGCATACACCATTTTTCGTCTGAAGAAAAAAATAGAATTTTTTTTTTATTAGAGACTCCTAAAATTGAAAGTTTAAGGATACAGAAAGTCCTCCGTAATCAGGTTTGGTTGCAATTCTTCATTCCAGAGATTCAAAGTACAGCTTTTGGCCTTTTGGTGGCATTTTTCAGCGCGTCATTAAAAAAAGAAAATAATTTTTGCGCCTTGAACATGAATTTATAGATGAATTCTCTCGCGTTAATTTTTCATGGACGTCGATAAGGCAAGGCCAGTGATGTTTTCGCCTTTATGTCGATGAACTTATCCATAAACAAGGAAGAAGGACCAGTTTAATGTGTAAATAAGGACGTGGTAGTGGTACCACCTAAAGAAAACGACGGAAGCGGCTCCAAAATTTTATTACAAGAAACTCGTTCCCAGCGATTCGAACAATTTACTGCCCAACAAAAATCGGCGTCCTTCCCGCTGCCCACTATCTAATAACTTGGCAACATGAACACCTTCTAATTTATTTGCAGGCAGCATTATGCATTGACCTTGTACTGCCAAAAGCGAAATAATCAATTTTCGCGCAAATTTCCCTCAAAACCGAAGAAAACCACGCCGCGTCCTATTAATAACCGGGAAAAATGCGCCGCGCTCATTCGCTCCTGCACCAGATGGACAGATCGGCACTTTTCCGGAGAAAAACAGCGGGTCCACCGGTCGAAAAGGGCACTCGACCGATAAGCCGGTCCAGCGAAGAAGTTCGATGACGAAACGCCTCGCATGGAAACCGTCAAGATCATTATCACCTGCTGATAAGCCACGACAGGTACAAAACCGACCGGATCGCGACGTAAACTCCATTCCTGAAATCACACACGGACGGTGGACCTCGCGCTTTGCGGTAATTAATAAAAAGTGTGCGGTGTTGTGTCGATGTATAGTGGCGGACGAGCGTCCAGCGAAATGGGTCTTCCCGGCTGCAAATGGTTCGTTATAAGTGTGTGCTGTATGACGGGGATTTATGGCTACAGCATACGGCCGATAGGTGAGTCCTTGCTATTTTTGACGTCCCGTTTGCACCAAATCTAGGACAGTTTTGCCGTGGGACCGCCAGGACAATGCGGCGGTCACGGTTAACGCCACAATTAACTTAATTGCTCCGTAATCGACTACTTAAACTGTTTTTGTTTTAAAACGTCAATTAACTCGGTCGTTATCATCCTTGGTACGAAAACCGAAAACTGTGTGTTTAGTTATTCCCGGGCGCGTATTAAAATAACAAACCGTTTCTTATTTTAATTTTGTTT
Organism: Tribolium castaneum; assembly: GCF_031307605.1. NCBI lineage: Eukaryota > Metazoa > Arthropoda > Insecta > Coleoptera > Tenebrionidae > Tribolium > Tribolium castaneum. Next base: position 22,788,301 of record NC_087395.1, on the reverse strand, counting down.
GGAGCTTGTTGGCGTTCTTTTGCCAACTTATTTTTGCGGTCGGCGTTCCTTGACACTGGACAAATATTTGAAAAACTGGATCAGATCTGTTGACCCGTGGCTTTAACCAAATCCCTTTGTTGCCCAATATGTCACAGGTAGATTTATATTTGTTATTTTCCCCACAATGAATCACTTTGCCACAAATTTATGCTCGGCAATATTGATAAGACAATCCGACGTTTTAAAAAACAGTCCAAGCGACAATATTTGCAATTTTGGTGCTAATTCGGCTACCACGTGCTACTTAGCACGTAAAAAATAGTCCCACGATTACCAGGCGTCTCAATTATCATAATTTACTCAGAAGGTTTTAATTCTATCGTCTGATGTTTTTCCCACTACCATTACACCATCCAGCTTCGAGGAGATAACTCATGAAAATTCATATTAGTCATTCACAGGAAACAACGTTATTGTTGTGTCCAATGTTTGCGGTTTGTTGACATTTCGCAATTCTATTTTTATTTTTGGGAATATCACGCCAATCCAAATTCGAGTTATGTAAGGTTAGGCTAACGGCAACAATTGTGACCCCAATTATTTCACTGCCAAATCTTAAATGGTTCGGGTCATGGTAATTGATCCTTCAAATTAATAAGTTAATTGATACAGCAAGACAACTCGTGCCAATAAAACGGCACGGATTGTTCGCAGAGCCCAAGAACTGACGCAACTGTTAATTTGATACAATACGGTAAAAATCTGCCGTTAACGTATGATTTGCTAACGAATTAACGTCTGCTAATTAAGTGCTAACTCTTGTAACTTCCTCCATTTTGGTTCAAGTTTCCCTTGGCATTGTATGGTCACTGGTCCAATTTCCGCTCGCCGGTTACTCAACTTCCTGTAACTGCTTCTTCCACTTATCTAAAAACCAGCTCCAAAGTCCACGGGCTTATTTTCGCACGTTTTATCATCGCAGTCTTAAGAACCGTACCGGGAATTTTTTTGCCGTCACAATTGCACACCGTCAAGGTTGCCATTGTTACAAAAAATGTGCAAACTGTTTTGCATTAGCCAAAATAATCGAGGAAATCTCCGTAATATTAAACAAATAGCGGGTCATTGTTTCAACGGAATGCCTCTATAAACCGAAATTTACGTCAATCAACACCTGCTCAAGTACATCTTTCTGTTCCAGAAGACGAGAATGGACAACCCATCAATCTAGACAGGGATTTTTTGTTCACCTATGACACCAGACAATTCCTAGACAGTTTCGAAGACAGAGAAAAGGAAATGGTCGACGGTTCCAAATTCGAAGCCACCAAACCTCCAGGTCAGTAGGCAAATAAACCGAAACACGTCTAACGATTTTTTTGCGTTGTTAGGTGCTGATGACGCTGAAAATCGAATGTTTTTGTTTTTCGTAAACAACGATAAATACACTGGAGGTAAATAACGCTCTAGTGGTTCTAGTACCTAGTTTAGTATTCTAGCACTTTCAATAAGATGCGATAATAAAATCGAAAAATTTATTCGGATCAACCTTTAACACCATCACTGGTTATATCTAGTGCATTTTAATAGCCCGACTTATCTTGCACGTGTTTTAATTATTTCTTTTACTATATCACAAAAACTAATAATCAGTACATAATGAAGTACCTATTTTGCATGTGAATTTAATAAACTTATTTGAGAGTTTTTGAGATGCAGTAAAAACTTGTCAGGACAAAAATAGAGTTTTTTGGCCAGAACCTAATTTTCCCTCCCTTTGCAGGCGACAGCACGTCCACGCCTCTGGACTCGTGGTCGGTGGTGTGGTACATCGCCTCCTTCGGGGGCCTGATCGTGTTCTTCCTCATCGTGTCGTGTTCGGAGTGGTGTTGCCGGCGGGCGCTCCGCAACAGCCAGAGCTGCGGCAGGAGCGCGCCCGCCGCCGCCGCCCCCAGCGTGCCCGACACGCCGCCCCCGTCCTACGACCAGTTCGCTCCGCCCTCGTACGAGAGTATCTGTCTGGGGCGGAACGGCAGGGGCGGCGAGAAGAGCGAGTACGACATCTACGTGGTTCCTGTCCACGCTTTTGGTACTATCATGGAAAGCAGACAGGAAGATGCGCCCCCGTCTTACTTCAGCGCCTCCGGTCGCAGCTTTGTTCCAGCTGTGACGGAAAGTAATCAAGTGTCGCGAGTGACGTGAAAAACGAGCGAGTTTATTGCTTGATAAGGAATCTGAAGGCAATAATGAATGATTGTTCCGGTTGAGAAACGTACCAAATATGAGATTATTGTAGTGTTGGGGCGCCGATCACGTTGTGATATTCTAGTGATAGGAGGAAGTATTACGGACTTGATGAGCCATGAGATTCTCAGGGTGTAGAGTTGACTCGAAACAGTATTACTTTATTACCCAAAACTTGTGCCTTATTTATTTAAGTCTACTTAAGCATAAGACTGTCGGAGTAGATTAAGTTTTGTACCTGCCTGTAGATAATTTATTTATACGTCTCTTGTATTCCTCTTGTGATATTGTTTGTGTAAAGTGACGCCAGTTGAAGCACTGACCACTGTATTGTTCTAGACTAGGTGATAAATAAAACGAAAACAATCTAAGCAAACATTTTAATTATTACGGTTATGACGAAAAATCTTCCATGCCCAACTGTTAATGCAATTTAAATTTATTGTGCATTCCAATCGCACATTAGACTCAAGGTAAGGCTGGAGTACGAGTCGTTTGTGCAAATTTGTACAAGTTCTATATTTGTGTTCAGACAAAGATAAGTTCGGTCCTGTGAGAAAAATAAAACTGTTAATTAAATTAGCGACTTATCTCGTAATGACGTCCCCATTCCAACTAATAAATCAAATCTTGTTCCGGATTTACTGATTTATTGCCGATCAAAAGCTGAGGAAAATACCGATGTGGACAATTTTACACACTCTTGACATTGAATTACGGAACGTTGAGTAATCAAGCGAGAAAACAAAATTACATAAAATTCGACACAATCTACCTACTCATTGATACCCCACAATGATGCAAGATATGATTTCACGTCGAGTGTTTGTCACGTTTACAACATTTTATTACTCCGTAAACGTCCACAACAAATAACACAGTCATTATTCCGACTGGCTATTGGTCTATAAAGATAACACGGAATAAAAAGATTACAACCAACAAAGAAAAAATAAAACAAACTAGGTCGCAAAATAAAAGAATGCGCCAAACATTTCCAAACAAAGTAGCGATAAAAATTAAAATGATTAGCCCTGAGCTGGGGGTCAATTTTGTGATTGGACAATAAAATTAATAGGTATGTACGTGACAACTAAAATGGGAACTTAATGTTTGCGTTTTTAATTGAAAAATAACTGAACATTTTGACTTATCGCAGTTGATGGCCTCGGAACAAGCACCAAAGAATTTTTATTTTATAAGTGTTTTCGAAGTAAAAAAAGAGTAATAATTATTACACAAAAATATTTTGGGCGCCAGGCTATCAACTGTGATAAAAAGTGTAAAAAACTGATTTGTTAGTTGCTATCTCTAAAGAAAAATATAAACAATTTTTCACGTCAGGTGCTAAGTGCAATACTTAAAACAATAACGCGAAGCCTTGGACCTGTAGTCGTAAAAATATTGTCGGTATTGTAAAATAAAATTTACATTTATTAGTACTACTATAGTTTAGTTTTAACAAGTTTTAGTATTTTCGAAAAAGTTTCAAAAATTATAATTCTAAACAACTTCCTAGCCAAAAACATATTGAAATTTAAATTATTTTTTGTGTTTTTGATTTATGATATAATGTAATGAATGCAGTTTTCAAATGAATAAATATTTTGGTCATTTCATTGTTTGTTTGATTTATACCCAGCCTTATAAGTTTTAAACTTTTTCAGATAAAAAAGTTATAGTTTATCAAAAAATAATTCCCACCTAAATTTTTACGCTAGAGTTTCTTAAAATTTCTTCTGGTTTTCCTTAATTTTTTTTTCATAAATTTACCAATTTGTTAAGAGAAATTTCATTTATCTACCTAGACCTTCGTAGAATTCTTTAATAAAGAATTACGACAAATACGAATAATAAAATTTTCCAACTTTCTAATTCTGAATAAATACCTGTTTGGGACGGTAAACTACTACCTGGCAGTGAGAATCTTAGTTTCGGAATTATTCTGCTCTTATAAGTGAAAACAATTTCTGGCACAAATATTCTAAGAATAAATATATAAATAAAATAAAAAAGCGTTTCAACTGCTACAAAGTTCCAAAAAAAAATAATCTTTTTTCATTAGTCCACGTAAACCCAACATTAATTAGAATTCAAATGTGCTGTCGGTTCGTAGAATTAAAAATCGCTTCGTCTATTATGTTATTATTATTATTATTAGAGACGAACGAGGTGTCGGACAACCAGTTATACAGACGCGCATTCATGGTCTACATCGTAGCGCTAATTTGAATTACAACTCTGTAAAAAATGTGGTCAACCTTGCATTTTCTGTTTACAAGTCAGCTTTAGCGATTTTACGAGCCAATAAATAAAAGACAGTGTCTTGTAACTGAGCGATTCGAGTTATTTTTAACCGAAATCTGCATAATTATAAAATTTTCGCCGTATCCTGGCCTTGCGCGTAATGATTATTTTTCTTTTAACAATTTACCAACCAATCGTAGAAACTCACACAAACTAGCCGGCTTATTAGGCCAACAATAATCTAATGATATGTAATTAATCCATCGCTCTTTGAAAAACCTCACCATTAGCCTCGTCGCCGACCAGAAAATTATCGAGGCCTTTGCCGTATACGTGACTGTTTTAACGTTGCTGCTGCCTCCGGCTGGGAGCGAATTTTTCCCGGAGTTGGGCCGAAGCCCACATATTGCATAATTGTCGAGCAATTGCCATGAGAGAGACAATATCCCGTCGGTGTTGCTGTAGACGAAAGAGTAGTAGTAGAATGGGTATCATGTGACTCCCCACGAACCGGCAATCTAGAATTTCAAAGAACCAATCCTTAAGCGCTAGTACACCGTTCGGATGTGCGGCCGAGAGTCGTGCCGGTTTTTCCGTGAAAAATGCCCAGCGCATCAGTGAAAGTGTGCATTTGATGCGACGAAGAAGGAAAAAATTTTTTGTGTACCTGAGGTGTTCCTAAAAACCGAAAATGTGCAGAGTGGCTATTTTTGCCTGCGTGCTTTTACTAGTCAGTTCAGAAGACGTCCTCATACGGACCACCGATTCTTCGTGTAAGTTTTCGGAGAAATTTCAATGGGCGGTGTGTAAGCAAAAAGCTTGCCAGAAGGTAACGCAAGTCCCGATTTTGATGTTCCTCACACTCATGCACCGGAACAGGAAATCATAAACCAAAAATTTCAGTTCGTTTTGAATTTCTATACGCTCTACCGGTTTCGATTATATCACCGGCGGGCCTTATCTAACGTAAATTAGCGCAAAGCCCAACGTTTTATTGATAACACCTTTCTTTTCCGTCATCGATAATGGCTTTATAATGAAGCGTTTTGGCCCATTATTGGGGGAATCCCCCAAACCGCACACTCTTGACTTGACCTGACCGGTTCTTGCCAAATGTTAACAAAGTGAAGCAACGCTTCCTACTTAAAAATGAATTAGTTATGAATGTGAATTGGCCAATTTTACAAAACTGCGAAAAAGTAAAAACCGGAGCTGCACTTCTCATCAATTTCGTTCGAGTAAACAAACACATTAGCACTTTCTCCCCATAATGAGGCCGTAGCACGTTCTAAAGACACAAATTTTTCAAAAAAAGCACAAGTGGGATTGTTTAAAGTTTGTAAATTCGAAATAAACAAAAGTGCATTTTAATTGCTCGCACAACTATCAATGCATCAGGGACAGTTGAGTAAGTTGGCTCGAATTACCATTTGTTTTACATAACAAGACATACTAGTGCTTTTGGCCATTTAAGTAAGAAACTTCCAAGAATTAGCCTTACTTTAAGTGCTACAACACATTTTATGGTTTGTGTTTATTACAGAATTACCATTTTAATTTTGAAATTACTCGCGCAGATAAACAAAGATATAACGTGTTCCGTTTAAGAAAAAAAAAATTCGCGGTGCCTTTGAGTTGTGCAAAGTCCTGGATCCAGCTCTGCTTTGACTTTGAGAAGTCCCAAGATAACACAGTTAAAAAAAAGAGCAGATTAAGCATTGTATGCGGAAATTTTCAAATCGAGTCCAAGAGATAACCAGTCGTCCAATTGAAGTTTCTTCACAGCAAGTAAATAAGTGTTATCAGCAATATTGACATGGTGCGTTCGTAGAGGTTATCATTATTGATTCCTATAACAGTTTTCTTGACTAACAGTGACAGTTTAATGGTTCTGATGACTCGAAAAACTAAATTCTTTCGTAAATTTCAAGGAAAGAGCGCATTCAATAACGGAGGCAAAAAGTGCGAAATAAGGGTCACATTCGTGAAAGGTGAACTTGTGTTAATTCCCCCAATTATTTTTGTATGCTGTTAGAATAATTGACCTATTTAATCATTGTGTTTTTTACAAGGCTTGGCCAATTGATCGAAATTTTTATTTTCGAGTAAATATAATTCGATACGAAACAAAGGTCAAAGGCTAGCCAGATATTGCAGGAATAAAAACAGAAAACAAGTTTACCGTTCCGCTCTCTGCGCTTTTTATCATTTTTAATGGCGTTGTTCAAACGCAAGTCAGCCCTTGTGGCGTTGCGTCATAAGTTGGCCCAATTTTAGGGCGGCAAAGTCGGTTTGCTAACGCTATTACATAAAAACGGAACTCTGCCGAATTAATTGCATTTCCTTGTATACAATAGCGCTCCTAATTACGAAAATTATCAACTCGGAGGTCCTTGACAGGCGTGTGTGCCTCGACAATATGTGGCTCGAATGGAGGTCATTCTTCGCACCTGCTGTAATTTAACAGTAACTCAGAATTAACTCGAATTTGTGTATTTGAGTTAATGGTCCTTTCACACGATTATTTTTATAACGTTGCTTTATTATTGTTAACGGAACAAACTTCAAATTTAGCACAGATTGTTGATTCAAGTAATATTCCTACAATCATTTAATAAAAAGCGGATTTGTCATAATTTAATTGCAAATCATGTTCTGCACCAATGGGTTTTTCCTGATATACGCAAATTTCTGCGGTTTACACACGTTTTTCTTTTTGGAGTTAATTCAATTAACTTTCTCCCAATTTTTCTAATTGGTGGCGTAGTTAACAGTTTCGCATAATTTTTTTTTTTTTTTTGGAAAATGTTTGTTTTCACATCACCTGATATTACGTATTTAACTAGAAAAACAAGAAAACACGACGCATAAATTTTACTTTCTATACGCCATTGGTGGTTTTTGCACGGCCTTGAAAATTTTAATTGATATTTGATCAGACAATGGGATGTAGGAATAATAAAATATTTTTTCTATAAATTGACTATAAATAATTTTTTCACATAAATGAGTCATCCCATGTGAAAACAAACCCATAACTAAGTGGAAAACAAAAACAATGACGAAGGCGCGACCAGTCCTTCAAGCACAAAAATTGATAAGTATAGCCTAAGGAGCTGCATCCAAGGTTGTTGGTGAATAACCGAAATCAGATTGGGTCAATAACAAGAACACAGCTAAGGTCTGGGCGTAGTCACAGCCTTTCAGAAGCCCATTTTCAAATTTTCCGCTCGTTTGAAATATTCCAGCAGGCGCCACGAAAGCCGCGGTCATTAATTAAGACCTCAACACGACTGCACTACCAACAAGCACCGTGTAGGTCTAAAATTAGCTCGTTGTCATCAAACTATCCATCACTTTTATCGTAATCGGTCACACTTAGCCAAAGTTTATCGCATCTCCGCCTGCGATAACCTCCACCATCGACGAACTTCTCCCAAAAAGCATTGGTCCATAGAAGGACCCCTGCGGGGCCCGCCTTATGAATATTGCATGGAGTGACATATCTCACTGGCATTTCTTTGTTCCAGTAATCAGCGCCAGTACAGAGCTATGCGGCTCTGATGCAGAAATAGAATTGACCAAATCAGGGGAGACATCAACAATGACAGTCACGTTGTCGCCCCTCGAACACAACAGCGTATGCAAAATGCGCGTCAAGGCCCCCGCGACCCACGTGGTCTACGTCCAGTTCGTGGAGCCCACCCCCGAGGTGAAACGCGCCCTCAAACTCAACGCCACCACCAACCACCCCCCGTGCGTGATGAGCTTCGTAAGTCGCCTCCACCTCCCCAGCGACCCTCTAACGAAAATTTGCAGTTTCTGCCCGAAAACCCGCGCGTGCCAGTCTGGAAGGGCGATCCGTGCTCGGAAAACGCCCTCACAGAAGTGGATCTGCTCACCCCCGACTTCAAAATCATCTGGAACCCTCCCGCAAACCCCGCCTTCACCAAGGGAAGGAAGTTCGTCCTGACGGCGGTCGGCCAAGGCGCCGTGTGCAAGGAGGAGGGCCAGCACACCTGCATGCGGATAGGCTGGGACCCCATGATGTGCGTCGCGGACAACCTCCTCTGCAACGGCTTCCCCAACTGCCCCAAGAGCTCCACAACGAGCGACGAGGACGAGAAACTCTGCAAGAAGAGTTTCTTCGCCCCGACGTCGCTCGAGCAACTGGCCGTGGAGTTGTTCAAAAAGTGGAAGCCGCCAGAGTTGAGCAACAAATGGCTGCATGAGAAGCTAGACACCGCCTCGCCGACCCCGCCCCAGCGCAAGCCCTTCATCAGCTGGAGGGAGTGGCAAGACGTGCGGAAACACGAAAGTGAGTAGTGTGGGGGTGTGGCGATTTTGTCTAACTCTGATTGGTTGCAGGCACGACCGCGGCCCCGGAACAGACCACGCCCAAGAAGCCGCCCAAAGCCACAGACTCCATCTCGCAGGTCTTGTCCAAGTACGGACCGTGGGGGTATTTGATGCTGGGGATGCTGATTTGTGGGACGGTTTTGATGTTTTGTGGTTTGTGGGAGTGTTGTTTCAAGAAACCAAAGACTGAGATTGAACCGCCGGTGACTCAGACTCAGCCCACTACAGTGCTGATCATCAACCAGGAGGAGGCGAGTCCGAGTCCGCCCAACTACGACGAGCTGGACCAGCCGCCTTCCTACACCACTCTCTTTCCGAATTTTAAAGTGATTCAGAACCCGGACGATAGTGGGCATAGCACGAACAATTGCCAAGTGCAGGAGGACAGTACGAACTCTTGTAACGTGCAAGACAATACGAACTGTAACGATGAAAGTAATATGCAAAGTGTTGACGAAACCTAACGCCCCGCAAAGACTTTAGGAATCTATGTATTGTGATAATTAATTCTCGACTGACTGAGTTATTTTTAATGTTAACGCAACTGAACCCTTTTTTAATAAACCTTGTAAAAAGTTTCTATTTATTTAAAACCGGATTTTATTTATCCAAGCAACCTAGTCTGAACGTCAGAAAATTCATGTCTTCGAAAGCCAAGAAAGGAAAGAAAAAACCCAAATCGGTTAACGATGTGAGCAAAAGCAAAGACACTCTGACCAATAAAAAAATCCACGCCTATTTCACCAATGAGGAGATCGCCGAAATCAAGTCCATCATGAAGACGAAGGACGTGGTAGGTAACCCCAAACCCCCCCTGAACTGACCCCCTCCCAGACAGGAGTCCCCTTCGCCATCGCCGCAACCCTCCTCTACAAACCCGACCTACTGAAAAAACTCCTCAAAGACGGCTTCAACGTCAACCAAACCGGCCAGGTACCACCTACCCCACTTTTCCCCAATTACCACCCCGTTGTAGAACAACATGACGGCCCTGATGTGGGCCGTCAAGCACAAATATTTGGACATCGTCGACTATCTCCTAACGAACGGAGCCGACCCAACTATCAAAACCGACAGCGGCGATAACGTGCTAATCCTAGCTCTGGAACACAAACTTTGGGACGAGCAGTCCATGATCAATCTCTGGAAGGCCGTCAAAAAGGTCAGTTTCATCGACGTTAACTTCACCAGCAAGAACGGCCACAACATGCTCCACATGTGCGTGCGAAGGGAGTGGGAGCAGCTCCTGAAACTCCTCCTGAACGAAAAGGTAGCTAGTTTTCACAAGCACAAAGCTAAACCGAATAAAGCCTGACGTAGATGCGGGGAACTCGAACGGGGTTACGCCCCTGATGCTGGCGTGTTTCCGCAACAATATCAGTATCATTACAACGTTGATCAATGCGGGCGCCGATATACTGAAGGAGGACAACCACGGGAGGATGACTCTGTGTTACGCCATCTCCTCGTGCATGAAAGTGAGCAAGCCGCCGTTTCCGGCCACCGAAAAAATCATAACCGAGTTGAAAAACAAATCGTCGTTGGAGAATTACCTGAAACGGCGATTGGAACTGATAATTGCAACGGCAAAGAAATCGGAGATCTCGTGCGCAACAGCCGAGATGCTAATCAAGATTGTTCAATTCGCGGTCCAGTATATGGAAGAGGGTATTCCAACGTTTTTGGAGTGTGACGTATTTGCACAATTGTTAGAAGTGAGTTGAGGAATTTTAATCGGGTTTGTGGGCAATGTTTGTTTTGAGATTATCACGTCGAGGTTGGACAATAGTGCCATCGTCAAATTTCTCCTCGAGGTGTGCGAGGAGATCCTTTTTTACAACGAACAATGTGTCGGGTACAAAGTCGAGTTGGGTAATAAACTGGTTGAAGGTTTCTACGCAAGCGGTCTAGTGGATAATGTCTTGGAAGTTCTGCGAAAGCAGAGTGAAGAAGCCAAAATTGCGTTCAAGGTGCTACTTTTGGGGTTTAACAATGACGAACGGTGGGAAAAAACCATGAGGGACAACAGTGACGTCCTTTCGCCGCTGCTAAACGACCCTCAAAACTTGGATGAAGACGAAAGTCGGGCAAAAATCGTAGCTTTGCCCAGTTTTGAAAGTATTAGACTTAACCCTTGTATGTTTAGTTGAAGAACAAGAAACGAAAATTGAAGAAAGTCTTTGAGAATTTGGACGTGGTGGCGCAACCGTTCGTCGATTCATCGGACAAGAATTCGGAAGAAAAGAAGAAGAGTGAGAATGGTGTTAACTTCTCGAAGAAGTCAAGAAGACGTTCCAAGACAATCAAAGCTAAGCTCACAAAAATGAAAAGTGCAGAACTTACGAAAAGACTGAACTTGAACGGGAAAAAACTCAACCAAAGACCCTCAAAACAAAATTTGAATAACAAAGTCGGGCCCAATGGAGAAATTGAATTTTTACTCAAACCGACTGATACGTTCGAAGGTCGCAATCCGATAGTTACCTCGCTTCGGCACTTGTTAAAAATTGACGTGGACACATTTGAGAAGAAAAAGATAGAACAAGACGTTCACCCACACTGGAAGAAGGAAATCTTAACAATGTCACAGGTTGATATTTCCAAATATTTTCCTTTAGATCAGGACAAACTTGCCAAGGCTGTTAACTACCTCAAGGAATCAACTTGCCAAAAATACAATCTAAATATTAACCGTTCCCTGAACATTATTATAGACTATCTGAAACAACTCGTCCAACTGATAGTGAGAAAGTACCGAGAGCATTGGGAAAATGATAGAATATCGGGCACTTGCTCCTGTTTAGATATAAATGGTAAGTAAACTAAAGTCTACTTACAACGAAATAATTTTTTGATGATAGAACACGTCCCTTGGTTATTCAACCAACACTTGAGGAACCTAGAATCGCGCGAGAAGCACATGCTTCAAGAGTTGCAAAAAACCTTCGACCAACTGATCAAATCCGTGAAAGAACTGGCCCACAAGGACGTGTCTCATTGCCTCAAAGCCCTCAACCAGATTGAGACCTCAATCCTCAATTACGAAATCCGCGGAATCAAAGTTCTCTCCTACGTTACCGGCATGGAAACCTTTACTCTCAAATACAAAACAATGAACCCGAAAGTGGACACCACTTTCGTCCTGAACCACGTGCAGAACGTGGTCAATAATCTCGAAGAGGCGCGAAACGACATCGAAATTGAAGTAACCGACGAAGTCGATGACGTCTCGTTCGTCGAATCGTACAAATCAGAAACCCCGATTGAGCTTTTTTTCCGCGAACTGTCCCAAGTCGGGGAACCCGACCCAAAAAACAAGCGCAAAGAAATCGAGGCGAAACTGAACACAATCGCTAACGGGTTTCACTTGATTAACTCGATAATGGCGCTGTGTGACGACGACTCAAGTGAGCAAAAATTCTACCGAATTGCCGACCTGATGTATCCGCTGCGGGGCACGTACCAGAAACCGCAGTCCTATCCGGAGATTTCCGAATATATGCCGAAACGGCTCAAATCGCAAATCTCCAGCTTGCAGAACTGTAACTCCTTCCAGAAGCTGCTAGGAGGGGAAATTCGCATCGCCACCAAGGAGCGGAGAGTTAATTACATTATTTCGGCCGGCGTTAACTTCACGGCCGTGGAGTTGGGGTTGGACATCAACAGCCAGCCGCTGGCTGTGAAGAGAATCCCGCGGGAGAGCTGGGTGGGGAAAATGGTCAAGACGCTGGCGGAGCCTTTGCTAGGCTTGATGGACAATCACGTTTTGCACTATTTCGCGTGTGAATACGAGGGGAATGAGTTGATTCTTGCCACTCCATTGTGTAAATGGACCCTGGGGCAGTACATTCAATTGTTGAGACATAGCACTGCGTCCACTGTTCCCAACTTGACGGGGCTCCAGCTTGTTAAGCAGTTTCTGGCCGGTCTGATGGTCCTGCACAAGTGCGAAATGCCCATAGTGCATGGCAATCTCAAACCGTCAAACATTTTCATAGATTTTAACGGCTTGGTGAAAATTGCCGAGTTCGGCATTCACAAAGCTCTGTACAAGATTATCGAAGCACCGAAAAGCTCGCTGATTTGGTTCGCCAAAGAAACTTTGGATATTTACAAAAATAGCTCAATTGTTGACTGTACGCTCAAGTCGGACATACAAGTGGCCGGAATGCTCATTTTTTACATTCTATCGTTCGGGAAGCACCCGTTTGGTTGCGATACCGACGAGATTTTGAAAAATATACAAGGGGGAGCCCCCAGACTTAACATAAAACACCTCGAGATGAAGGACCTGCTTTCGTGGATGATGGCGAGTGACATCAACGAGCGGCCCAACATTGAGCAGGTGTTAGCGTACGTATTTAATAATTGTTTTTCTGTGGTGATTTCACCTCTTTAGGCACCCTTTTTTCTGGTCCCACGACCACAAATGGAGTTTCATTCTTTGTTGCTCCGGAATTAACGACACTGGCTACATTTTACCGCTCAACATCGACAAACTTCACAGGAGCATCGATGCTTACGCCAGTTTTTACATTAAATTAGAATGGCATGAAGAAATCGCAAAGGCGTTCCCCAGTGTGGGAATCACCGAATATAACAATGTTGTCGGATTGTTGAATTTTATCAAAAACTGTCACGACCACCAGGCAGAGCGCGAATTGACGGTTTCAGATTTAAGTTGCGTCATTTTATCCCTGTTTCCGGCGCTTCCGGTGGCTCTGTACAGGGCGCTGCAGAACACAAACTGGTTCAGGCATCCAGTTTTTATCCCCTTTTGTCAGTTATTTTGACCGATTTTATTTATACTTTTCATTGTGATATTTTTCGAATAAAAACCTCGTTTGTGTTATTATATTATTAACAACACTTTCATGAGATTAGTAGGTATCAAATATTAATTAAATAATTAATATAGAACGGGTCGCCAGGAGCCACAGTAATTGTACCTCAACCAACCGATTAGAGCGAAATTTATGTAAGCTTGAAAGAGGTACGTATGTAGCGAATTATAAAGCGAATCATTCACAAAAAATACGCAAGGGAATTTGTAGGAATTAGGATTGAATTCATATTTTTCATTGGAATTTTTGGAATAAGATACGAGTTTGTATTAATCGCTTTATTTTTCTTGTAGAGATTGGTCAACGGCAATGCATAATCATGACATAAATCGAAAGCAAAGCGGTAGCTCTATTAATAAAAACTTGATGAGATTCTGTCTTAAATATTCAGTTTTCCGCCAAAACACTCCAACCACTAGGTTCGAACTTTTTGGCGCGAAACTCCTACCACATAACATAATGCTTCATATATTCTAAAATTACATAAATAAACCGTGAGAGCCACATAAATGCATATTTGGTTATAGTTCCTTTGGTCTACGTTCCTACAAACAAAAATAAAAATCTTTGGTAAATAAAACAGACAATAAATAAATATATGATTAAAACTACTTCGTTAGTTGTATCACCCGTCATTACAGCAAAAACTGAGATCATATGACTACAGCCCCGGCCTCGGCCCTAGTCTCCGACAGGGGCGGACACTCCGCCCACGAATTTGTAATAGGATCAAAACATTCCACTGACGATATAGTACACTGGGCCCTGTAGAAGGGCGTGGCGTGGGTCTGAGCCCCGCCTATTACGTACAGAAGGCCGTCCATTGCCGCCACCGCCGGGCCACTCCTCTCGACGGACATGGGTGGCACCATACTCCACTTATTCTACAACCAACGACCTCACCTTTTGTCCCAAACCCCGCCCACTCACCGTCTTAAACGAATAACGTTCGACGGAATTCAAGACCTGCTGCCGATTCGTACCCCCCACCACGTAAAGATAATCGTCTAGAACGGCCACGCCCATCTGGAAACGCGCCACGGACATTGACGGCAGTTTCTTCCACTCGCCGGAAAACGGGTTGTAACTCATCAAATCCTGGAGATTGCGTTGGTTGAGCGAGCAGCCGCCCACCATGTAAATCAGACCTGTGTATCACACTGTTTTAGTGGGAGGGGCGAAGGGAACGGGGCGGTACCTTCGTATGAGACTAGCCCCATGCTGAACCTAGGCTCGGGTAAACTACCCACGAGCCTCCATTCGTCGATTTTCGGGTCGTAGCGCTCGATCGAGCCGCTTATGTCAGTGTCGACCCATCCGCCCATGGCGTACAAGTACCCATCGAGGGCGCACAAGCCAAATTCGCAACGGGAGACCACCATACTGGCCACTTGCGTCCATTGGTTGCTTTGGGGCTCGAACCTTTCGCAACTGGACAGTATGGAGGAGCCCTCCTCGCCCCCCACCACGTAGATGTGGCCGTTGAGGGAGGCCACCCCTGGCACAAGTCGATTGACTGTCATGTCGGGTACTTTATGCCACTCCCTAATCCAAAACTCACAAATAATTGTGAAGAACACAAATGGGGAGACTGACCTACTGAACGTATTGAATTTTTCCACGGATACGTAGTTCATTTCGAGCCCCCGGTCCCAGACGCTGTGCAGCTCGCGTTTGGAGCCGCCGATCACGTAGATGTCTTTTTTGGCACATTTCCTTGGAGTTACGTTTAACGGAACAAGACAACCTTTTCTGTTAAGCAAGTCGGCGTGGATCGACTTGAGGGCGACTCGCAAACTACTGTCGTTACACTGAGTTATGGCCCTTTCTAGCAAACCGAGTGGAAGTAAAGGAAGTCGTACGTTTTTCAAAATGTCGAAGACGTACTGACGCCGACCTAAGATATCGTGGTTGATCCATCGCAACGCCGCTTGGAACACTTGGAACTCTGAGTCGATTTTTAAATTCTCAGACGAGAGAAATTTGATTATGGTGTCTTTGTGTAAGTCGTACACTTCGTCCTCTTTGCATACTTTGGGGAAATTGTTTTCTATGTATTGGACGGCGGCGGTTTTCAACTCCGTCCAATTGTGGTCGTCGGCGAACCTATTACAGTTTTTGAACTTTGAACTATTTGCCAAAAGTGGCAAATTAAATAATAATTATCGTGTTGAATAATTTATTTTTACGTACACTGATTATGTGTTTGTTTTTGTGCGGCATTCAAAAACATTGCTAAAATGTTATATTGCAGTTTCAAGGCCCGGGACTTTGTCATTTGCATATTTTTTGCAATTTAAACGAATAAACGAAATAAACATTTCAGTCGTTTCCAGCTGATTAGGTAAATCCACTTAAACACACGTCCTAGATTTACTCATTACATAAATCATACTATTTACCTGTAAAAATGCCGCAAAAATGAATCTTTCGATTTGTAGTCACAGAGCAAAGTTCAAGATATTTAAAATTGCAAACACAATCAATTCAAGTTTTATCTTTTTCATTTGTCAATAACTAGTTTTATCCAATGCGAGTTTTTTAAAAAATGCAAAGCACCTAAAAAACCCGACCCAAACCACTCAAGATGTTTCTAGAAATGGGTTGAGATATAAACCCTGTGACGAAAATTTTATTTCTCTTTTTCATTTATTTATTATTATTTTTATTATAATTTTTTTTATCTTTTCAAGTATTTAAGCCATTTATTAAACCAAAAAATAAATTTATAACTACTTTCGTCCTTGACGAGCAATTAAGCAATTTTTGAGCTAAGGATTTAGTTTTTTCGTGAGATTTCGGTAAATATGACGAAAAATATTGTTCAGTTAGGACAAAACAGACACTCGTCTCTTTGCTTTTTCAGAAGTCTAAGTATGATATTGTTTAAAAAATTCAATTTTGGGCGATATTTCGGTAAACTTACCCATATAACGCTTAATTAGTTCAGAAATTACAGTCAAAAACACAAATACTTCGAAGAATTTTTAACTAAACTATTTTGAAACTAAAAACATTTTGTAAGATTCGCTAAACCTAGTCAAAATTAAACCGAAAATATTTTTACAAAACTTAAAAACATCAAAGAGTATAGAAATTTCGTAACTTATCTCATTTGCTAAACTGATAAATCAATTTTAAGTTCACTTATTTTTTTAGCATAAGTTTTAATATTTTTTAAATCTAATTTACTCATATAATATACAGAGTAATACCACAAATATCGTGAGTAAATAATAAGTTTTCAGGCTTCAATAAATTTGCTGACCACAATGGTTTACCACTTTGAAACTGTCACACGATCAGAATTTTACATATTTTTCGAAAAATGTAACTCAAAACAACGTTTACCGATCGTTACCAAAATAAAATTTTGGTATTGGCCAACGAAAAAAAAAGTATTTAGAAGAGTAAAAAGTACCGAGAATTAGAGATGTTTCTGATCACGGGCCTAGTTTTACCTGTAAATCCCGATGGCATTGAGGGGGTGCAGCTCCTTGATTAAGAACTCAGTGCACCCCAGCACAATTTCGCTCAGGCCCACCATATCGGCCGCCACCATCAATTCCTGTACATTATTCTGCGTGATATTAACCTCCCCTGAGTAAATAAAATTTAACAAAATTTCAAAAACGTAAGACGTTATGCCATGCAGCTCCACCGACTGCTGGTCCTTTTCGCATAAGCCGCCCGTGAACATGGCTTGGAAATAGGGGCTGCTGGCGGCCAAAACAGCCCTGTGGGCCTGGAAGCACAGTTATACGAAAATCTCCTCGTGCGTCCAACCGACCTGGAATATTTTGTCTTCGGCAATGATCTCCACATCGCAGAACCTGTTGTGCCTGCGAAGCTCGTTCAAATTGTTGAGAACCTTCGATACATAGCTGCGGCAGGTGTGCTGGGTGTTGTGGCTCGTCTCGCTTGGCAATTTCGTCAAGAACAAATTGTCGATGCGGGCCTGGGCCACGTCCGACATGCACTTGCTTATTTTTAGGGGTGGCATTATGAAATCCATTAGGAATTTCATGTAGAAGTATTTTTAGCATGAAAGTACGCACAAAACAGACACGCCTTAAAGCTGGCACATGACGACTGCACTCCGGGGGCACTCCAACTGGCCGGGGGCCTTCAGTGCGGTGTTTTAACAGCCGACGTGCCCTTAATTAACTTTTCATTGCTTATTTATTAGAGCTGTTCAATAATAAAGCAAACGGGGCGATAGACGTCATTAAAGTCAGTGTCACTTGTCAGCGCGCTGCCAACGCAACAAAACCAAACTTCCAAAAACACACTTTATTTCGAAAAATTATCAAAAGATGCAACAAACATTAAATAAAATTATTGTAAACCGATGGATTGGATCAGGGATTCGACTTTGGCAATGTACTCCTCTTTCGCTTTGTCTTGGGACATGCCTTTTTTCCCGTTCCAGGCGTCCCACTTGGCCTTGCCTTTCAAGTCCAACATACCGGGCCGGTCTAAAAAATTTTAAATTTTCCACCGCATCTAGCGATTAGCAAATCAACCTGTATTGCAGTCCCCGACTGAGCCTTGCTTAAATAAAGCGTAAATTTCCAACAAGTCATCGTTGGAAGGCTTTGATTTTAGTTTTTGCACGTCGTCCGCTGCTTTTTTGAATCTCTAAAAAAATTACACACAGTGAACTAATATTAGCTTTGCATGTTGACTATTACCTCATCCAGAGACATGGTTCTGGAAAAAAAAAACAAAATGTATTAAGGCGCTTTATTAACAATTAACACACAAAAACACTTGTAATTGTTGGGATTGGTGGCAATGTTGCTAGTAACACAAAAAACCACTTGAAAACTGTTATCTCAATGTAAATATATTAAAAATACTTATCAAGTTAATATAGCTATGATGATAACTCAAAGTCGGTTCAACCTCGCCAATGTTTCTAAATACAACGGTACAAGACGTATCGGTAGCATTTTTCTAACAGAGAACAGTTTGAGGTCAAAATACTGGAAAACATAGTAATTTACTTCAAATTACGTGAACTAAATGTCTCTCAAACGTGGTTTGAATTGAGGCATAATTATCATGATTGTGATTAAGAACAATCATCGTTTTCTGTTATAACGACCTTCATTCCAGGCATTCCCTTCAAATATTAAAATTCAAGCGTTGCGCGCCATTCGAAACCGGTTCTGCATCGATTTAAACGACAAAAAACCTAAGCCCGGGTACAAAAATACCTCTTGAGGAGGCAAAGCCTCCGAATAGCTCTCCTTATCTCTGTCTGACTCATGCAATAGCCAGTATCTTGTCCCAATTAATTTTTGATTAATCGCACCAACGCGGTGAGCAATGGCTTGCCGGAAATGACTCCGGACTTTTTCCACCACCGAAATATTTAACAAAAATAAAACATAGTGGTTTTTTGTACGTTCGCCAAGTCCCAGTTTTTAAAATTCCATTGATAATTCCCTACTTACATGAATTTTATTGACGAAAAGGGAACGAAGACGTGCTTGCTGCGCCACTGAAACACTTCTGACGAGTTGCGTGGAAAGGACACGTATTTACGCGGATGAGCAGGTGGAAAGGGAAAATACGTAAAACTGAAAAATTGGTGGTTTTTCAAAATTTAATGAGGAAAGTCGGCTTATCGATTCATTTGCGAAGTCAGTGTGTTTTTTTTTTGTAAAAATGTATTATCGTATTTTGCCAAGGTCTTCAAGGCCAAAATAATCCATTCAAATGTTAAAACAAGTAAACAAAATTACAATTTATTGTTGCGATCATTTGCATCAGGCAACACACCATACAACCGGTTTTAAGGGGCTAGACAACACTCAATCCAGCTGTGAAATTTTATTAATGCTCAGGCGTGTATTGTACAAACACTAAACTATTTGGTAAAGCACAATCGGTGTTGCCCATTTCGAAAAAATCAGTTTATGCGTAAGTCGGCGCCAAAGCTTTGATTTTTGCCACGTACTGCTCTTTGGCCACGTTGGCGTTAAGGCCCTTTTTGCCGCTCCAAGCCTCCCATTTGGCCTTAGCCTTGGCTTCGCTCGGCTTGGCTAAACAAAAGTTACAGAAGCAAGAACACGACACTACTTACGAGTGTTGATGTCCCCCACAGTGGCTTGTTTGTACAAGGAGTAAACTTCCAACATATCGGAATCCGAAGGCCGTTTTGTGAATTGTCTAATCTGATCGCATGCAGATTTGAATTTCTGTGGAAAAAATAGTTACGTGGGAACGGAGCGCTTGTACTGACCTCGTCGAGAGACATCCTGTGACTTATTGTCAAACTCTCGCGTTTTGTTATATAGGGTCAAAGGGGGTAATTACGGTCAGAACATGAAACTAAACGTTTTATTCAAAAGTTAGAGTAACAAGCCGGTCATGTCAGTCGGTGGCATGTTAATACTAGCGGCAAGGACAGGGTTGGCTTGCTCCTTTCGCATGACAAAGACTCGGATGGCTTGTGGTGGTTGGGGAACCCCCTCATTTGTCAAAACTTCGGTCACCTTGGTCTCCATTTTGTACGACAGGCTGGGCGGAATTAGGGGCACCTGAGACAGCACTTAATCACCTATTCCAAACAAGTTAAATACGCACGAAAACCACATAAGTCGATAGTTTGTAAACGGAGGGCTTGGCATGGAACACTACCAAAAAATTGTAAATCGGTTTTTCCGCATTCATGTTTTCTAGGGTCAGAATTAGGGTAAACTTGGGCCCCAAACCTAGGACTTGCGCCGACAGTTTAATCTCCTCCTGGGCATTCCCAGCCCCCGACTGGTCAGTCAGACTGTGCACCAGAGCCCTGGCTGCAGTCAGTCGCAACCTGACCAAGTCCTCCTGAAAACTCTGATGCATCTCGATCGGATTCTGCCGCTCCCTCATGCTTTGCTCTATAAATAATTTACTTCTTTTCGGAAGGGGCAACGGCTTGGTTTGCAAAGTCGGCGCCGCGAGCTTATCCTGATTCGACAGATTGAAGTCAGCAGTGCGCTTCAATATTTTAAAATTAATCGTCCCTGCTACAATTTGCGTTAATCGCTTGTGGTAGTTACTGGTGCTTTACCCATGGTAATTACGACCATAACGTGTTCTTCTTGACCCAATTGGCCGAAAACCAGCGCCGAGGGGGAGTCAGGTGAGTTGGTGTAATCAACAGGCTGGCGGCCGTGGTACAAATGGACTGAGCCCCCCTTCAAGCCCACTGCGATCAAGTGCGTGCTCAGGTGCTTCAAAGGCACGAGGCAGAGGCAAGTCACTGGGCTGAACACAGGCGCCGACCAAACCCTCTGGCCCTAAGGAAAAACTAAAATAAGAGAATCGCGATTTGGAAATTAACCCTCTTGGTGTAGCAGTGCAGGAATTTGCTCGCCGTGGCGACAACTATGAAGTTATCACCCGGAACCAAAACCATGTCCACGATGTCTTCGGTCATTTGTATCAACGACTTGCCCTCCAACCAACCTCGGCGAAGAACACAAATGCTGTTTTCGCGGCAAGCTATAACAATACGGTACTCAACATCGAACATTCCTGCTGTTTTAATAATAGCAGGAGTTGTTCGCACGTTGCAGACGTCGGCCTTAAACCGACCAAATCAAAAGTTTGATCCTGCGACTGACAGCACCTACTTGGTGCAAAATCGTGAACGTTTGGGAGTCCAGGATGTAGATTATCCCGCTTTCGGTGCCTAGGACAGGGCACGCGATTGCGCTTTTGTCCTCACTGAAGCGATTCAGCGTGGTCATGCTAACAATAGGTGAGGTCTTCAAAGGAGTCAGTCCTGTGAACCGAGTGATGTACTCCGGGACTTGTTCCGGAGGGAGAGTCAACAGTTCCTGGCTGCGGGCACTCAGCTGGTTGAACCTGACCGATTTTAGGTCAGTCATGACTTGGGCAAAGTCGCAGTTAGGTTCCCCGAAACGTTTCCACGTTTCCTCCTCCAGTGGGGTGATGGGGCTTGGGGGGACGCAAAATTTGTAAAACGGTTTGTTGTTCTTGTAAATGAGGAGGTCCGAACCGCAAGCTACGGCTATTGACGGCACCCTCGGCTCCAACTCATCGGAGTAGAAGCTGATGAGGGAGCTGGGGATGTCTGGGAGGACCTGATCCGACGTCAGGAGAGTCCCTTTGTAGACTTTAAGCCGACTGCGCTTATCGGCCTCGAGCCGGACATCGGTGAGGACTAGTCGGAAGTCACCGTCGCCGCAGACGTCGGCCAGGATGGCGTTCCTGGCGAAGGTGTTAAGCCCGGCGCTGCGGTCCGAGTGGGCCTCCAGCCAGCGCGAGATGTTCAATTCGCTGCGATTGCCGAATTGTTTAAAAGGAGTTGGGAGTTTTTCTTACCCTCTGCTCATTGGGAACCGCAACACGTGTTTGTGTTGGGAATTGCTAGGCTACCGAGCGATCGATTTCGGCGCAAAAGGACTGTTTCCCGTCGTAAAGCCCCTGTCCTTGACTTAAGCAGGTGCGAGCATTTGAGACAAACAAAGCCGATTCCGTTACAGTCCGAGATTGATGATCGGCGCCACGTGACCAATTTTCGAAAAAATCGCCACCTACGTGCCTCCTATCCCCTCACTTGGTACACCTGAGGAATGTTAAGCTAAGTCGGCCGGTGGCTGAGTACGCCGTCGTTCGCCGAAGAGAAACGAGTAAATGTCAGACAACAGTATAACATTTCAGTCGTTGAGTGGCCGACGCGCGAAATATGCTATTAACTGTTTTATTGAAGTGTATCCGGTTTAATGAGGCACACATCAATTGATATTGATGCGAGCGTAATTTTTGCAAGTGCTTGGCTCGTGCTGTGTTACCACGTCGCCCAAAAATGTGATAACGTGCAAGGTGAGGCGATATCGAGCTACCTACTCTGCATTTTTTCCTTGTTGATCTTCCGCTATTTCGGGGAAAAGTTTGATTTTTGATAAAAAGCTATCGCAAAGACCTTGGGGACTACCAATCAGCTGGTGGTCTCTGGCCCCGAAGAAGTGTGACGCAATGTCCACTTAACAGTATTTTGTGTTCGTTTCACAAGCTTCATGCTCGACAATCCAGCATTGCGAAGCAAAAATGCTAAACATTAATATTTATTTATAATAAAAACCGTAAACCGCCGACGCTTGCAAACCAAACAGTTTGTTGACATTGCTCAAAATCGCTAATTAAAATGCTGTTGCAATTGCGTGTCTTTTGGAGGCTAAACCCCTGTCCATTTAGTGACGTTCTCATAATTGTTTTTCTTGCGTCACTGCAAATTCTATGGATCATGTAACTTTCATCAGATGCAATGAAAGTGATTCCGCAAGAATCGAATCAATTTACCACAAGATATTGCATACGGGCCCGTACACACGCCAATTATGTAATTTTACACTTCCTGAACTGCGGAATGTGAGACACTTTGCATCAAGTGGGCCAGGAAGTGCAATGCCACCAAGCCGACCGACCTGGCACCCATTGAAAACGCCCGGTTTTGGGATTTTGACAAGAATTTTTTTCGTGTTCCACTTAGCGGTGTCGCAATGGAAATTTCGATTAGGTGTTCACCGCAAACGCTTTGGTATTCAATAAACGGTGCAGCCTCAGCAGGCACTCCCCACACTGCCGAAGAATGGCAATGTTCCAGAGCAAAGAATCTTATTTAAAAGAATTGCGGCACTTTTTATGAATCATTAGAGTTTACTTGCGTGAAAGTGGGTCCTTGGGTGATAATAACGATTCAATAACCGCCAGATAAGCCGTGGTGTTTCCAGACTTGTGCGAAAGCACTGTTTTAATTAATTGTAATTTAAAAGTCTGGACTGTTATGATGAGAAAGTAGCATAAGCACAACGAGCATAATAAAGTCTCTGTGATAAAAACAGTTATGGTTTGAGTGTAAATTAGCTTGAGGTTACTGGCCATCGGAATACACAAAGATGCTCAAAAAACGACAAAATCTAGCGAAAGTCGAGATTTATCAAGCGGTTAAATGAAATATAATTACAGTGTAGTTTCATGACTCTTTGGAATCTAATTTGCGGGAAAACAGAATTTCTGCGCCATGTAAATGGTTTTTTGATTGCGAAATTGTGGGAATTTTATCGGCCAGAAAAAATGAAAAGTGATGAGACAACTTTTACTCGTAATGGATCGCTTCAATACATTAAAATAAGAGTTGAAGACATTAATCATGTGTGAAATCGAGAGTTTTTGGTCTTATTTGCAAAAGAGAGTCAACACACCCTCAAAAGTTTCCACAATTTAGCTGTGATTGCAGATTTTCCTCGTGACTTTGTTACAAAATATCTTCGTTGTGGTTTGCATTTTTTTAATTATCAAGCTCATATTTAACGTCAATTATTTCACATTTTTTCCTTTATTGTTATCTGTTTAAGTTTATGACGGCTTTTAAGCGTGGTATTTATGATACAGGGATTTCGATAATTCCCGATCTCCGTCACAACGCCACTCATCGACCACACAGATAATTAACAATATTTATAAATAGTGTTGTATACAAACAAGCATCTCTTATAAATAATTCATAATTATTGTTGTAACGGGTGGACAAAGCCTCATTCCTGGGCCAATCTCCACACCCAGCAATTAAGACCCGTCTTGGAGTCCTCCACTTAGTCCAAGAAGCATGAATCATACGCCCATGAGGGCAAAAATGCATTCCTCTGCAACAGGTGACCGCTGAGTCACTGGAAGCCATCCACATCTTCGGCCAGTTCAACGTTTTGACAAATTGTCGCGAAAGTCGTCAAGGCTGGCGAGAGGATGTACGTTTGTTGAATATTTCAGCAGTTCGATTGTTGCCACCATCATCAATCATCTGCTCTAGACTTGTATTTGTTTGGGAAAAATTTCTGTTAAGTGAAGCGCAACAAGCACGAACTGAATGCGGTGAAAGGACCCAAGGAAATGGGTTAGCGAAGAATTTTTCAGATGCTGCGGCACGACGAGAAATTTTATGTAAATTTATCGATTTGATGTGTAGCCTTGATCAAGAATCGAAGCGAGAGAAATTCAAGATAGTATTTATTGCCCTTCAAGAGTAAAAGTGCAAGACAAAAATGACAATCTCCGCATGCGGGAATCAGGTTACCATCCGAATGTCTTATCTCGCTAGACATTAAGCACGTGTGTAAACTGGGTTTCTGTGATAATCCAATACCAGCTACAATAGCTTGTCATCGATCTACATGCTGTCATTTTGTTCCAGAATTTTGCCAACCATGAGACCGCACATGTCGCATTTGAATAAAAAAGTGTAGTGGCCTCGGGTAAGTGAATTCACTCCATGAGCGGAATTTCAACTCTGGATTTTTATCAGAGTTGGTTAACCACTGAGGTCGCCGTATTATGCTAAACGACTTTAATTAATGCCTTTGTCTAGCAATTTCTCTAATTCAATTCAATTACAACTGTCACTTTTCATTGATCCGTTTTACGAGATCAAAATTCGAATGCCCATTTCGGGTGAAAAGATAGAAAGTGAAGACCTGACGTGAATGCGGATCCATAGAAATTGCCTTAACGAGACGATTTCCTGCATACGGTCACATCTGCTCTCATTGTTGCGACAAAATGTGAATTTATAATCGAGACGAGTAACGATTTTAATTGGTTCCGTAGTCTGTATTTTTCCCTGTAAAAAGTGACCACAGTGGTCACATTTCAGCGATTATAGTCAGTCATTTGAAGGTGACGCTTATTGTTACCCAGTTTCTGATAAGAAACTAAAGTAGGTGTTTGGCCGGAATAAGATTAAAACTCTGTCAATTAACAGTAACCACAGCTTGCCGATAACCAGTCATTAGCCAACAATGATGTATATAACGTTGCAAACAACCCAACGTAATCATGCAGCAGTTTTGTTGTCATAACATATTTTTAAACGAGAATTAAGTACATTCCTTTCTTTACCATTATTATTGCCACATTTACGCAACTTTGGAACGTTGTAAATCGCTAAGCATCTGCTATAAACAAGATAAGATATGATTTGATAATTTCCAGGACGATGGCAACCTTAAATCCAGTTCAGTGGGAGAAGCCTTTGTCGTTGGACCGACAAAGTCCATCTCTCCACGTCCTGGAAGTCCCGCTTCCAAGCCTCCAAAACCCGTCGTTCCTCCACTCACAAAAGCTGCGAGAGAACCTCATCGAATCCCGCAAGGCGTTCCTTCGCAACCTCAATGAAGACGAAAAGCTAGAACCCAACAATGAACCCCGGAAAACCCCCACGAAAAAAATCAGCTTCAAAATCAAAAAAACCGCCTCGATCTACCGCCACAACCAGAAAATGTCCACGATCAGTGCAAGCAAAGTCGCCGAACTCACAATGAAGTTCAACATGATCAACGAGAAGAACTCCCTCCTGGAACAGCCCAAGTTCCGCAAGCTCGTCAAGCGCGTCAACAGCCAAAGAAGCTTAGACAGTGATAAAGTGACCAAGCACAGTGTTAAGAACGTAGTGACGCGCAAACCCAGCGTTAAAACGAAACCCTACGAGGACAAAGAGATTGTCATAGTGAGGCGCAAACCGACGATCAAACGCAAACCCAGCCGTGCCAATTTAGAAAAACCGGTGCTAGTGACCGAACAAAACCGCCCCACAACCCTCCCCCTCGACGAACCCCAACCGCCGTCCACGGGAACCGTCCGTGCGGCGATCGAAATTTTCGAACGCAGAAACTCAAGCCCAGTGCCAAAACCCAAAGTGCCTGAAAAACCAACGAAACTAAAACCCGACAAGACTGACGAAGATTTAGTACAAATCGTTAACATTCCGGCGGTGCTGCCGCAACGAAGATGTGATTCCATGTACGAAACGCTCAATGTTACGAAAACACCACTCCTAAAACCGACCAAGTCGGAGGAAACCATCGTTAGGCCAAAACCCAACACTTCCTTCCTCTGGAGCATCAACCAGGACAAGTCGCCCTCGGCCAAAGACGACTGGAAGGACCTCTACGACTTCGTCGACCCCTCCCCACAAGTCCCCCCGAGGGCCGCCCCGGCGAAACCCCCAACTCCCCCGAAAAAAACCTTCATGAAGCCTCCTCCCGAGGAGAAGATTTACGAGGAGTTGAATGTGAGTCGGGACGAGGACACGATCAGCCACAGCTACGAGTACTGCGAAGGGGATGATGGGTACGAGATCTGTGCCAAGGAGAATATCTACGAAACGCTCCCGCCGCCGCTTCTACCCAGGAGGCAGCAGCAGGAACCGCTTCCGCCAAGACCACCCTCCCGGAGCAGCTATTGCACGATTCAAAACCCGGAAAACGTGTCAAATTGCTACGAATCGATCTACAATCCCGAATCCAAGTCGAATGAGAGTACTTATGAGAGTATCTACGGGTGCCAAATCCGCGAGGGTGGCTCGAATCGCGATTCTCTTGTGTCCTCGGACCAGCAGAGTAATAGTTTGTACGGGAGGGCTAGTCTAGTGGGGTGGGGTGAGGATGGGACGAATCCCTACAGCGGCAAGGCCACAAGTGACTTAAGCACGAGTGACCGGAGCGATGATTGGGTCGATATGACCGATAATGAGGATAATGACAACAACAATGAAATCATCATGTGAGTATTTTCACGTCCTATCTAAAACAAACATTTAAATTTAGCTTCCTTTGCTCAACCTTAAACGGAAAATAATTGACACGATCAGAATCTTCACACGACCGGTTTTATGACGTCAATAATGATTTCTTGATTGGCAATGATTTTATGGAAGCTTCTGTTAAACGGCTATCACTAGTCTATTTTATTACATTTGTGGCAGGAAGTGGTCTTAAATAATCGCTATTTTTAATTTCAAGGAAGCTTTATCAAATATTTTGTGTCAACATTCAATATGTACGAAAGATATGTTTTTCTTATAAGTATAACGATGCAACTACCCACACACGCACGTTTACTTGGTTGTCCACTCATACAATTAAAACAGGCCTTTCGGCTTGTTCATAGGTATAATCTTTAAAATTTTACTAATTATGCAGATTACAACCATTTTCGCTTCCATCAAAGTAAAAGCGATTGGTTTTTTGCTACAAGTACCATTTCAAAAGGCGTTGAAATTTTTACATTCTTCTTTGCTAATTAAAATATTAGCAGTGAAAGTGTTAATAATTAATAAGCGGGGATAACTGATCCGTTCAAATATTTTATGTAACTGATTTTTCAGAATCCGCGAGCGTCAAAAGGCGAAGAAGACTACCGGTTGGTCCCAGCAATTTCGGGAGCAATGGTCTAAATCGCCGCGAAAACTCCCAACTGATCAGCGTGAGTATCAGCGACCCATTGAGGTCAATGCTTGTCGTATATCCTTATTTGTTTCTCTCACTGTTTTGTATTTATTGCTCAACTTTGGGAAACATTGCTCTACATATTATCCATGTAATGAGCTTTCTATTATACTTGGATATTCCTAACAAATCACGGACGATCAATTGCTACTTTCTGTTGCATCGACGGTAGCCAACAATCGATCACAGCTTCTAGAATTTCTTTTTTCCCCTTTTGGAGCCCCGCCATTCAAATTACATCACATTTTTATTTTTTCCCGCCTTGAGAATGTTAATTGTACGCGCGGAGTTTTCCCTTAGAAATCTTGAGAACAATCTTTGTCTTGTACAGATGTTGTCTAAACACACGGAAACGTTGGGTTAAGGTCAAACCGTTCTGAATTAGCTGTTAATCGGCTACAAGTAGGTAACGCAACCATGATAATGCATTTCCTGTTGCACTAATGTACACCTTAACTTTCCCTCATAAAATTTAAGCAGATGCACGATCCACTACGTGAGCAAACTTGTAAAAAGGCGCATTCGTTTCCGACAAATTGCCCACCGTGACATAACCAGCCGGCGCAGGCATTTGTGTAACGAAAAAATGGCGCAATTTTCGCGCAACACTTGCCCAATCCAAGCCAGTTTTTGTTGTTGTTCAAGGTGCGGATCAGGTTGATTCAATGACAAACATCGGAATTGCGGCTCGTAAGTGGTCGTGTCTTTTCGTGGCCGGAATTTTTAATCGCTCCGAAAGAAGGTGAAACCACTCTTTGTTGTCCACAAGTGCCAAAACTTTGGTATTTCCAACAAAAACCAATAGTACTATGCGATCGCCGACATGACTTCGTAATTAAGTGCTGCATCTAGTGAAAGTTTTGCGTTCAGTACGCGCCAGTACCACGGCAAGTGCGCTCCCAGTCGCTCTTCGGTCCCATTTGCGGTCCATGGAATTTTACGTGTGGGATGCAAAGTGATGTCATTGAAGGTTGTTACACAAGAAGTAGATCGGGATGTTGCCAATCAAACTTCTAGTCGTTCTGTGATTATTCAATATGAGTGTCGGGGAAAATCCGCGTCATAGACGCTCGGTGTCCTCCACTTCGGGGCGGAGGAACGAGAAAAGTACCGTTCCGGTACCACCCCCCAGGTCAGCACCCACCACCTGGCGAAGGCCGCGGCGAAATGTCGGCGATAGAGTTTTCGTCACTTCGCCTACTAAAGTATACATGGACTATATGGACGAAAACCTGAAGACAGTCCTGAGGGAAGTCCCGAAGGAGGAGGAGGAGGAAATGGACAAATGTGATACAATTAGCTTAGGACAAGAAATACGCAACTCTACGGACTTCCCCAAGATCAGGAGCAGGATTTTCGAGGAGAGCTTGGAGAGCCAAGAAATTAGCTTCTACATAGGTGCAGTTTTAAAAGAGAAAACGAAATTTTAAAGTAGTTTACTTACTATGTGAACAAGTTAATTGGATAAGTTAATCACGTTGCGATAAATAAGTGTTCGTAATAGTACCACCTAATTGAGGTTTAATTACTAAGATTAGCATAAGTAGAGGCGTTTCGCACAATCAGGGAAATTCCCTACTCACTGCTCCGACCCAATTTCACACGAATCTAGTATCAAAAGTATGAAATTGAATATGTATTTGGGTTGATCTTGATGCAAGGCCTCCCTACTCAATCAACACGCACCTCAAGGCAATACCTAACAGTGAGTGTTTCAGGTACTGACAGTGACCCGGACCACCTCTACGAGAGACTTTGCACCAATGAGAACACCCAAGACGACGATTACGACTCCTTCGACAGTGATAGTGATTCGGAAGGTTCCTTCACTAAAGTCAATTCAGTAAGTACCTCCTCCCCAAAATCGTCATTTAACTCTTGCGTTAGCATGACAGCGGCCTGGACATCGGCAACAGCCAACTCCCCGAACCCCCAAACAACCAAACCTACGTCCTGACCCGTCTCGCGGCCACCGCCGGCAAACACATGCGCAAGCTGCGCCGCAACTGGTCACTGACCAAAAACGACATCAGCAAATCACTGAGTCGGATGACCAAACGCAAGTCGCGCACAGACCTCGCCAAACACAGGAAATCTAGTCCCGAAATTCTCCAACCGGAGGAGCCGCCCCCTCCTTGTGATAACCCCCCGGAGGCGGAAGCCAAGACCCTGCCCAGGAAGAGCTTCCTGACGAAGTTCCGGAGGAGCATGTCTCTGAGTGCCGAGTCGGCGAGCGAGCTCACCTCGAATTTGGATAAGCCGAAGAGTACGTTCTACTTGACGGAAATTGACATCGATAAGAACGAGTCTGAGAGGGACAGCGGGGCGTCGTTATCGCCGGTGCAGAGGAACTCCAAGGTCATAACGCGGCCGCAGAGCCCGCCCCCGCCCGCACCGGTCAGGGAGAAAAAGCGGTCGACTTCGTGGTACGCAGAAGTGGGGCTGTTTAAAAATTCGGAAAGCAACGCGCAGAGGAGGAGCAATACGTTCTGGTACGCCGAAGTCGGGCTCTACCAGACTGGGATGAGCACCCCGAGCACGAGTTCGGCGGAAAATAGCGGAAATACAACCAATGTTTCGATTAAACCGGACGATTTTATCAACCAGGATAACAGCGAGGAGTACTACAATCTCAAGAACGGCTCGGATTATTACAATGACAGTATTAACAGCTTTAGCAGCACGGAGACCAAGAAAGATCAGTCTTTGACGACTCTGGCTACTGACGCTCACTTGAGGCTGGAAGATGAGCCTTTGTATCAGTTTTACGACGCTGCGGTTTTAGAGGTTTGTTGGACAATTTCCGGGAAGTATTACTAAAGTTTGGTTTTTCAGTCGGTTTGTCACGATGGTGTCTCCGATTTTGATTCCGACGGCTATGAAGAAGTCGGTGATAACAACTCCGAATCCACTCTTTCCTCAAGACCATCAGCTATGGAACTAGTCACACCCAACAAAAATTTACTGACGGTTTCAAGAACCCTTTGGTGTGAAATACCAGAAGTGATACAGTCGTCGGTGTTAAGTACGTTATCTAAATTTTGTAAATTGATTGTTACAACTTTCCTGATTTAGGCACTTTGAGTACGCATCAGAAGAAGTTGCAAGAAGCTAAGTTCGAAATGATCACGTCTGAAGCCTCCTACTTGAACTCCCTCAACGTTCTGTGCAACCACTTTGTCAAAAGTTTCGAAAGTTTGGATATTTTGTCAAAGGATGAGCTCGAAATGTTGTTCGGAAAAGTCGCAGATGTGAAAAACTGTTCGGAGAAGCTTATATCCGACTTGGAGAAGTGTTGGCAGGAAAATATTCTGCTTCATGGAGTGTGTGATATTGTTCAGAAGCACGCTGAGGAGAATTTCCACGTGTATGTCCCCTACTGTGAGAATCAAATTTTGTTAGACGACACGTTAAGGCGTATCAAGTAAGTCACATTCACTTAGCTTCTTTGTTTTTTAACTTGTTTGATCCAGGGAACGTCCAAATTTTCTCGAACAATTAAAACAGCTTGAATCAAGCTCAACGTGTCAGTCACTCACACTTTACTCATTTTTAATGCTCCCAATGCAGAGGATAACGAGGTGGCCACTGCTTGTGGACGCCGTCTTGAAGAGGCTCTCGCCACAAGACTCCGAATATTTAACGTGTCAATACGCGCTTGCAACGCTCAATAAAGTGAGAGCCCCCTTTTTACGTTAAATAAAGTCTAATTTTGTTATTTCTAGATCGTCAGTCAGTGCAACGAAGGGGCAAGACGTAAAGAACGCGAAAATGAAATGAAAAAAATCGTAACACAGTTAGAGTTCGCCAAGGGGGTTCCCCCGATTGAAATAGTGTCGGACAATCGGTGGCTCATCCGCTCCGGTACTGTAACCCACATGCAGCAAAGGAACGATGAGATTAAGCTGACTTTTGGAAAACGGTTCACGAAAGTGACGCTACACTTGTTTTTATTCAACGATTATTTGTTTGTTACAAAACCGAAAAGGTAAGGTTATGGCAACAGAACTTAAAAATTAATTGTACTTACCCTGATTCCCTCCGAAGCACGTACGTGAAAAGTTTCTACTTCAACAAGCACACAAATGCAACTATTTGAACGTTTTAACACGCATTTGCACGATTACACGAAATTTAGGTCACAATAACCCGCCAAATCCCCGAAGTTGGCGCCAACTTCTCGCACTCAAAGTAACCAAACCACTACTAAACCGACTTATTTTAATTCATTTGAACTTGCCGTATGCTTGAAATATCCTTAGATAACTTTAACACAATCGGCGAACGATTTTCGCGTTAGTTTTTCGCACAGAACCCACAGGCCCGACTTAAGCGCTACCAATCCCTCCTAGCCAAAGTCACTAACGGTCGGTTTATAGAAACCTTCATTAAATTTCAATTCGTTGTTAAAACTTAACAAAGCGAATGGACTAACCAAATGGCTTCAATTTGGACATGTGATCAACTAATCACGCATTTAAATGCGGGATTAAATTAATTACGCTAAGATGTTTAAAATTTGTTTTTAGCGAAAATTTGTACACCGTGGTCCATTACTGCGCCCGCAATTTGGTGGAGTTGAGCAGCACCGACATGTTGGTGTCCCTCCCGGTCAAAGACACGCAAGGTCGCCACTTGCTGTTCCTCACAATTTTGGAAAATCAGAATGACAAGACTGTTGAATTTGTATGTGTTTCCCCCGTTGGGATTGTCATTTCAACGTTTTTTTTTTTTCAGTTGTTGTCTTGTAACAGTGAAAGCGACAAGGAGCGATGGATCGAGGCGCTAACGCCCCCAAAATCTGAAGACCCAAACGAAACTCTTTACGAATGTTGGGACTGTCCGCAAGTAACTGCCATTCATAATTATCTGGCTAGTCAACCCGACGAATTGGCTTTATCTCGAGGGGATGTGATTAACGTTCTCCGCAAAATGGCCGATGGTGGGTGAATTTAAACGTTGAATTTTGGGTAAATTTTTGTTGTAGGTTGGTATCACGGAGAGAGAATAAGAGATGGCCAAACTGGCTGGTTCCCCGCGAATTATACTGTAGAAATAGCGAACCCTCATGTCAGATCACGTAATTTGAAACAGCGATATCGGTTGTTGGCGTTTTCGGAAAACTATTTAAAAACTAAATGAATTTGTTAAATTTTTTATATAATTTATGTTATGGATGATTTTATAGACACGAAAGGTAGTGATATCAAGCGTTTTTATTGATTGTGCATCTGATAATATGAACAAACTGTACATAAATAAAGGAATACGAAATAAATTGATTAACCTATTTTTTAATTGTCGTTTATTTTGGCCTTAAGTTACGTAAATAATAGCACAATACAGCCTTGTATAAAAAAATAAATAACAAGTTACGCACAACCGAGCTAAATCCGCGACCGACTGCTTCCCGACTTGATATCGAACAACTTCCGGACAAAATAAACCTGAACTGCGGTGGTCGCCATGATCACAATTATCTGAATAATAGACCAGCGGACGACATAAGTGTTGTTATCTTGTAATAGATTGAAATCCCACGCTTCGCGCGCCCTTGAATGGTGTTGATACTGCAGTATGTCATTAATGTTGCGATCCACTGTCACAATAGTGTTCTACAACAAACACTTCAAAATGCAAATTGAGACAAGCAAACCTAACATACCGTAAAGTTCTCCATGTTCATGTTAAGCTCGTCAATTTCCTTTGTGTACTTCTCCCACATGTCGTACCTGACGACCGTGATATAAATATTAACAAGTTTGCCCGCAAACCTCGAAAACTGATTATCTATACACACGGAATAATAGCCCCCTGTGGAGGTTTGATCTTGGTACTCGCTGTTCGGCTTCCATTGATAGGGGTGTACAATTTGCCCCGAGGGGTGACGTACCGCAAAGCCCGCCATGCCGTCCCCACCTCGCACCACCTGCAATCCGCATTTGTTAGCTCAATGGTTGTTTACATTAAATCAATCTACTTTTGTAAGGTCAATAAACCGGTAATAAAATTTCAAAATAAAAATTTTATCAATATTATTGCTCTGTTGTCGCAGATTTGAGCTAGAAAATAACAGTACGTACTTGAAAACTGACGTAAAAAGTGGCACCGGGGTTAACATATTGGTAATAACAGTCCTCTTTCCCTGGGTCTATATGGACCTTATAGTCCATGGCCACAGCTGGGAGATTTTCGTACCATGGTACAGTCGATTGGGCCCCGGTTTCACATAATAAAATGCAGAAAAAAACAAAAGTTGGTACAAAACATGCAACGAACGTGGCACTACTCTTAACCATGTTTCGTGTATTGCGGGTTGCGGGGAACAGGCAAGATAAATTAGAAAGTTGAAAATCCTTCAGACGTGAAAAAAGCCATCATTGAGGGGAATTACGCCGTGAAATGACGCCACGTAACCTAACAATATCATTTATTGTCTAACTTAACGGTCCAAATAACAATAATAAACTAAACACTACTGGTTCTGAGCTGCCTCTTGTGAGTTCTTGTAGACTATTTCAAGAGCGGTTGATATCGTCCTCACATCACCCTCAATTGATTTAGCCCAGTTTTCCACGTCCCCAATTTCTTTCAATGCGCTGCTGAACGACTCCACCAAGTTCAGCCACTGTTGCGTCTGCTTTGAAAAATTCGTAGCACTGGCGTGCAGCTGTTTTGCCTCAGCGTCCAGTTTCTTCTGGTTTAGGTATGCTTGGGCCACCCTAGTAACGACTTTAGTACTTTAATGCCCAGTCACAGGAAGAGCTTACCCGACGTTTAAATGGTCCACTAGAGCCTGAGTGAGATCACTGGCAGCAACACAAGCCTCCTTGCGCTTCGATTCTGGAACAAGGGGGCTAAAAACATTTCCGCAAATTGTTATCATTTACCCTGAATTTCCTTTTTGGTGCCTTGCTTGGCTTGATGCTCCTTCACCATAGACGAAAGCATTTTGCTCATTTATGTTATTAATCACTGGTATTGTAAATTTTCAATGTTTTTATTTCCATGTCAAAACTGACAGTAGATCGAATGAACCTCGCGCAAGATCTACGGTAACGTTTCCAAAACTGTGGTCTGCGGACCAACACCAGTACGAAAAATAATATTAATACAATTATGCAAAAATTGCCACAAAAAAGTGCAGTTAATTGAGTTTGGTAACATGTTTTGTGGTTAACGGGGATAGGATCCAGTCCTTTCTCAAAAAACAAGTCTTTGGTGTAAAAAGTTTCGGACTCGCTGACATGATCCCGTAGATCCAACGACCGTAGGTATTTTATTGTAAATATAACCTTCATTATCACATTTTGAACGAGATGGATGAATTCGTGAAATTAACTTGGTGCCGCCCTTTGGCCCCTTTTCTTAATTGAGTAACGTAACGCTCGGAATTTCAGGCGCAAAGAGGTGACTGATCCGGATCTGGACGAGCGATTTTTGAGCGAGGAGGCAGTGTCAGAGTCCTACGTTTACAAGAGTTTTACTAAACCAATTAAATCCAAACCGAAACGAAACGTTAAGCTACATGTAGCTAAAGAAAAATACGTCCCTAGTTTAAAGTATCACCGCTTAATTCGGCGCAGATCTCTACTAACAAAGTCACAAAAGTCGTACTGTTTGGAGGCCCTAAAGTTAATCCAGAGTGGCAAAAGGTCCGACCTATTGACCGAAAGAGAGAAGTGCTGTCTCAAAATTTATGGTGTAAGTAA
The DNA here is from genome assembly GCF_031307605.1 of Tribolium castaneum. NCBI lineage: Eukaryota > Metazoa > Arthropoda > Insecta > Coleoptera > Tenebrionidae > Tribolium > Tribolium castaneum. The sequence goes on along the minus strand of NC_087395.1, from coordinate 22,752,610 downwards.
TTTTGTCCAAAAGTTGAGTTCATTTTCATGACTTGAAGCGAATCAGGAATGCCAGTCAAAGATTGTTGAGGAAAATCAATTATTTCAAGAATATGCCAAAAATATGTGGCTCAAATACAAGGACAAGCCTTTGAAGACGAAACCGGGGATTTACATGTACGCTTGGCCAAAATGGAAGCAGAAACTCTGCAGATATTTGGACTATCCCCAATTTTACAAGGAAATTGCTTCGGTTTGTTTAAACTACGACGAGAATGAGGCCACTGTCGATTTTCAACATTTGGTGCAACCTCAGGAAACGGTAACAAATTATTGTTTTTTTAAATATGTTGTTATAACAAAAGAAATTATTTAGGGCACACTGGCCCGCTTTGTGCAACCAAACCTCAAGGAACAGTGCTGTTTAAAAATGAACACGTTCCAAAAAGTGGCAAAGGAGGTTTTGCTGAACTCAAAATTGCCAGTCAGTCAAGACGATAATATACCAAAACTGCTCAAAAGCCACAAATTTGACGCTGTGATTTCGTCCAGTGGCCTTAAGCAAATTATTGACTACACTAATATTAAAACTAAGTGGATCATCCCGGTTGTGATTAAAGAAATTGAAGACGAGGGTGGCAAACTTCGTAAAGTTGTTTTCATTGATAAAGTGCTACCAAAAGTTGACCCCAGTCCGCACGATTTAAACTGTTATGCCTACAAACGGCTCCTAAAATTGAGTTTTTGCGAATATGAGGCGTTTAAGTATCCTGTTGAGGAGACACCAATTGGTGAAGGAGACGAACAAGGTAATGAAATTAAAGTCAGTGCTTCATTTTTCTAATAAATTAACAGACTGCGAGACCGAAGACCCAAAAGATAGGAAAAAAGTCATTCATCATAACGCGAATTACCGCATTTGGAATATAAAAAAGACAACAAGTCACAATACTCTAATGAAAAATCAGAGCAAAGACACCGAAATTAACCTTTTGGTTCGCTGCAAATTGGACGGATGCGAAGTATTTTTTTGCATCATTTTATGTTAGTTTGTTTATTACGGTAAAATTTCAGGAAACTGAGCAAAGTGTGTTATATCCGGTCACTGTGCGGCCTAAAATAGAGCAACAGATGCAGTACGGGGTCAATATCGCGTCGCGGAGCGAAATCGCTCGTGACTGGACCTCGCTTTTCTTTCGTCTTTATTCGTTTCTTTACAGAGGTAACATTTCCAACGAAACTGCCAACTCTATTTTTGCCATTTTTAGCGCGCATTTATAGCCCCATGCACGAAGTTATCTCGGTCGAGAAATGCTCAATACAAAAGATCAACATCGAGGCACAAACTCACTACGATTATAAACCCATTCTAGGTTTAGGTGTTTTGGAAAAGGTCTTGAGCCAGTTGGTGGGTCTCGAGTGTGGCACTTATCTTCTGCAACATTTACCCAAACATGAGTCGTTTCTTTCAATCATGAAACAATCCGATTGGTATTTTTCAGATGTGTGTGAGCTTGAGGTAATTGTACACGGTTTTAGCACTGAAAATGCGTACGATTTGCACAAAGAATGCGAGGAAACTAAAGTAAATACGGAAGGGCGGCTAAGTTGGTTACCTATTGATGTTAATTATATTTTGCCCGTGCATGAGGAGTATAAACAAATTCCTGCGGTTTTTCACGGTTTTGATAACAAAAAGGAGCCAAGTGGTACGACGGTAAGTGATCAATTTGCTTAAAACCTTTTCATTCGAACGACAGCGAACTAAATACAAGATACAAAATGACTCGATTTCAATTTCAAAATTCAATAGTTTAATAATTGCAAAAAACCAAAAATTAATGGTATTAAAAATTAAAAATTTGCGCTCCGTCCTATATTTTGCTCTACTTAAATGTTTTTTCACGTATTTTTTTTCTGAAAAGGTATAAGCGTGTAATACCTTTCCACAATTCGGATTCTTGAGACATTGTTTGTACACACAGTCCACTTGAAATATAAAAAAAATCGTCTATAATTAAATAAGTAAATAAGAAAATTTACAACACTTTTGTATTAGTGGCTGCGCTTAACTGGAAGAAAAATAAAGAAAATAAATGACTGGCAGCCCTATGTTTTAAGAATGTTATCAACGAAATTCTTTATGTTGTTCTATAATGAATAAGTGACTGTTCGCGATAACAAGTGACGAACGGAATAAAATGAAACGGCACATCTATACAAAAGCCAACAGATAATAAACAAGAATACAGAAATGAGTCAACAAATAATTAATTACATATTAATATCCGCTGCAGCAGTTCCGTCGAAGTTAACAAAAATATTTCATTTTAAAAATAAAATAATAAGCGCAACCTACATTTTCAGCTATTTGTTCCTTCAGGTAGTCAGGAAGCTTTTCTAATCACTGCTAATAATGCAAGCGACAAAAACAGGATTACATTCATTATTATTAAATTAATTGAACTAAAAGATGCGAAAATTAAGAAAGATACCCGTATAAACGTTAAGTTGGACTTGTTAAGCATGGTGAAAATCTTGCAGAAACAGATGTTATTTTCATTTTTACCAGGTGAAAATTTTTTATCATTGTGACTAGGTTTCCCATTTCTATTCTTTCAAAATTTTCCTTTATGATCCTATTTTGCGAAATTCTTTTTAGCTCATATCTCAAAGCGGCAATGACGAAACTTTTATTTTTTACGAGATACAGTACTAAAGCGCCACAAATTCGTTCGCCAACATTTCGACTTCCTTTAGATGCACTGCTTTGGTTCCCGTGGCCGGGGCTGCGGACACCGCCCTCCCAATATAATGAATTTCGCGTGACCTATTCAAAAGTGTGTTCAACCGCGCCAAAACGTACAAATACGGCCCCCCGTTCTTGTGCTCTTCTTGAGCCCAGCAAATTTTCGCGTTTGGATACTTCTCGAATTCGGTTTTAAGCAAATCGTACGGAAACGGCGACAATTGCTCGACTCTCGTAACGGCGATCTCCTTCCCGACTTTTTTCTTTTTGAAAGCGTCCATAATATCGTAATACACCTTCCCGGTGCAAAGGATGAGTTTCTTGACGTTTTGCGGGTCCTGACTCGCTGGCCCACTGTCGGGGATAACTCGTTTGAATTCCGTCCCTTCGAGCATTTCGTCGAAGGAGCTTTTGCACTCGGGGTGCCTTAGCAGGTTTTTGGGACTGAACAGGATCAAGGGTTTGCGGAATGGTAGAGCGACTTGGCGCCGCCAGATGTGGAAGAGGTTGGCGGGTGTGGAACAATTGGCCACGATCCAGTTGCAATCGTGGAGTTGTTTAATAGCAAAGTCGGGTCCTGGGGGCGGGACCACGTCGGGGTCGTCGTCACAGTTCTGCAGGAAGCGCTCAGGCCGGCCGCTGGAGTGCTCCGGGCCCATGCCGTCGAACCCATGCGGCAGGAGCACAACGAGGCCGATCTGCCGCATCCACTTGGCCTGGCCACAGCACAGAAACTGGTCCATTATGCACTGCGCCGTGTTGTAGAAATCTCCGAACTGGGCTTCCCACAGGATCAGGGAGTTGGGGTTGGCCAGGGCATAGCCCACCTCGAAGCCCAGGACGCCGTACTCGGACAGCGAGCTGTTGCACACCACGTAGGGCGCTTGGGCGTCGAAGACGTCACCGAGGGGCTGGTAGGTCATTTTGTCCACGGTCTGGTGGTGGTAGACGTGGTGGCGGTGCGAGAACGTCCCGCGCTCGACGTCCTCGCCGGAGAGGCGCACGTGGACGCCCTCCTTGACGAGGGACCCGATGGCCATCGCCTCCCCCAAAGCCCAGTCGATTTGCCGGTTCTTGACCATCGCTTCGCGTTGGTTCAGAATGCGAGTTATGCCCTTGTGGAGCACGAAGTCGAGGTTTGGGGGCGGCGGCGAGGAGACTTTGGCCCCGATGTGCGCGAGGGTGGCTTCCGGCACCCCGGTGGGGGTCACCTTGAGCGGGTCTTTCCCCTCGAAGAAGCCCGACCAAGGCGAGTCCAACCAATCTCTGATGAAGATTTGTGTTTGTTTGGACGCCTTCACGTACTCGTCTTCGCACAGTTTGTTGTAATCGTCCTTCACGTGCTTGATCTCGTCCTTCGTCACCACTTTCTCCTTCAGCAACTCGCTGGAGTACTTGTCCCCGATGGAGGCCATGCTCTTGATCTTGGTGTACATCAGGGGCTGGGTGAACATGGGCTCGTCGGCTTCGTTGTGGCCGTGGCGGCGGTACCCGACCAAGTCGATGATGATGTCTTTGTGGAACTTGGCCCTCCACTCCGCCGCGATGTTGCACACGTGGATAACGCTCTCGGGGTCGTCGGCGTTCACGTGGAAAATGGGCGCGTTCACGACTTTGCCCAAGTCGGAGCAGTAGCGCGACGACCGGGAAAACCGAGGATCGGTGGTGAACCCCACCTGGTTGTTTATAATGAAACAGATAGCCCCGTGTGTGGTGTAGTGGGGCAAGTAGGACAGACCGTAGCTCTCGTAGTTGACCCCTTGGCCAGAAAAAGCGGCGTCTCCGTGGATCAAAATCGCCAAACTCTTCTTGCCCTCATCGTCGCCTTTGTAGAACTGCTCGGCGCGGGTGCGCCCAAGCACCACCGAGTTGACGCTCTCCAAGTGCGATGGGTTCGCCAGCAGCGTGACTTTGTAGTGCTTCTGGGTGAGCTGGTTGGTGCGCTGGGTGTGACTCCCGTGGTGGTACTTCACGTCGCCGGACCCCAAATCCGCGGGCTCCAGCGGCACAAATTGGTTGAAAATCTGGTAGAGCGGCTTCCGAAGAATATTAGCCAGGGTGTTCAAACGGCCCCTGTGACTCAACCCGAGGAAAAAATGCTCGACGCCGTGTTCCGTCGACTTGTCGATGATTTGTTCAAGTCCAGGAATGAACATGTCGCAGCCTTCGATCCCGAACCGCTTCTCGGAGGCCCATTTCTTGGCCAAGAAATTCTCAAACTCGACCGTTCTAATAAGCCTAGTCAAGGTGAGTTTTTTCTGGACCGTGCTCTGGTTAAGCACACCTGGGGCTTCCATCCGGCGCCGGATAAAATCCCTCTGTTCCAAATCATCGATGTACATGTACTCCACCCCGATGTGGCGGCAGTAAGCCAACTCCAGCCGGTGCAAAATCTCACGGAGAGGGAGTTTCTTTTCGCCCTCGGCGCCGATGTACGTGCTCGACGGCAGTTTGTAGACTTTGTCCAGGTTTTCCAGGCGGAATGTTCGGAGGATTTCCTCCGGTGGTGACCCGGTTTGCGACACCGTGGTCGTGGTTTTATCATTGAACATGATTTCCAAAGGGTCTAGTTTGGCGACTAGATGGCCGCGGGCTTGGTAGCTGCGAATGACGGCCTGGACGGCTAAATGGTCCTCGATTGTTCTTTCGTCGAGGGGGGCGGTTTGTGGGGGGGTTGCGACGGCCGCGATTTGGGAGACTAGGGCGCCTTTGGAGGGCGCCAGGTTCGGAGGGGCGTGGTAGGGTTGGGGGAGGCCTTGGCTGGTGTTGCGGAAGAAGGAGTCCCAGGAGACGTGGACGCTGGATGGGTCTTTGAGCCAAGCATTGTACATGTCTTCGATGTATTGAGATGAGGTTCCAGTGAGGAAGGAGGTTTCCGAGTAGTGGCGGAGGCATTGTGGGGCTAATTTTAAGAAGGAGAGGAGTTTTAAACTTGACATGATTTAGAAGGGAAGACTGAAATAAAAGTGGTTAACACTAATGACAAGTGTCATGCAATTTTGTGTTTTAAATGGGCTAACTGGATTATATTCGGGGGATGTTTTGCGACCCAGTGAAGATTTTTACATCGCTTGGACATCGTACATGAATTTAAACTGCTTTGCGCAAAAGTTGAATGGATCGTTAGCAAATTAAAAAAAATTGATAACTATTATTTTATAAAAAAAAAGTTCCAATTACCTACAAGCCAAAGTTTCGACAAAAGTAATTTATTTTTGACGATTATAAAATCAGTTTAATTTTTTCGACTGAAAAGGCGAAGGATGTTTTACAGTTTCTCACCGAAAAACGCAAACTAAACAAAATTGCTAGCTATAACATAATTATTTTGCTGATAGAAGTGCCTCTGAATAAGTAAATTACGCATTAGAGCAGCTTTGATATGGGGACCCGACCTGACTTATACGTAATATTATTTTTAAATAATAAGGTCCGTAATTTTGGCAGATGTAACTTCAAATGGCCTGGAACTTCCACTGTTTTACTTTAAGGTGACCAATTTCCGAAAATTCAAAATAGGAACGTTAATATTGATGAAAATATAAAGTGTGTAACACATATTGACACAATAAGCGATGAAAAACGTTAGCAACGTGATGGGATTTTTTTCCATTTTAAGACATGGGATAATTAACACGTCCGTGAATGGAAAAATCATTTTCATGACGAGTTGAACACAAGGCTGGAAAATGAGTGCACGTAATTTTTGCTTGAGTTTATCATTAAGGTTTGAAATAATTTTCCTTATTTTTTATTCACTGGATAATTACAATCACATCGTAAAGTTTTATAGCACATTTTCCTTGGCATTTTGTGAACGATTCTGAAAAAACAATTTAATTCAAGCTGCGCTTAACCGATGTCGCGGCTATTTCGCATTAACTCTTTGTGTCCATTGGCTGCTTATTTAAAAATTTGCCGATTTCTCCCACACATGTTTAAAAATAAGCCAACCTTGCTGATTTATGCACTTAATATTCTGCGTATGTTTTGCTCTAATTTTACGTTGTTTTAATTGAATGGATTATTGTTGCTGGTGTAGTAGTTTTCATCGTACCCCACGTGACGCGGTTCCTTTGTTTATCGATATCGGGTCATTGTTTTAGGCAAGGAGAGCGCAATGAGTCAGTCGTTTGCCAAATTATGCATAGGTTTTGTCCTAAATGACATTGTATTTCAGGCGCTAAAAATAAGAGGGAAGAAGCGGAGGAAAAAACCGAGGAAAAAACAAACTTAAGACTCTTACTATAAATAACATTTTATTGTGGCCTTTTTACATTGTTTAAGCATAATTATCAAAATACAACTCGAATGAAAAACTTATTGTTTTATTTTCCGTCCAAAAAACACACAATTGTACAAATGATCGAAAAATGCATTTTTTTGGAATTTTTTATAAAAGCAGTTAAAAACCCAACCTTGAACAATGTTAATAAGATTTGTTATGTACACCTAAGAGTTAGTTGGGAGGGGACTGTTAATAACACGGAGTATATGGTAGAATTTTCGAATGTAGGAAAAATACAGTCTGTTTTACTTTATTTTTCATTTTTTTAAATAATAATTACAAATAGCCTATGACAACTTTTTAGCCTTTTGATAAAGCGTATCTACTACTTTGCTCATACTTTGTATTGTTTCTAGCGCCATTTCATATGTTTTATCTACAGGAGTTTCTTCGAAAACAATTAAGACACCTAAAAGTCAGAGAATAAACAGTGAGTGGGTTTGACAAATTGCAGTTTTGTTTACCTTCTCCTTGGTCCAAGATGCCGTGAAATTTGGCGTCTAGAATCATCTGCGACAGCTTCTTCTCGACCTGTGGCATGGGCAGCTTTATCGTTTTGGCGACGTAATCGACCTGGACTCGCGAATAAGGCTCAATAATCCGGCAGAGGTTCTGTTCGAGCATATTGTCGTATAACGTCCCGAGATGTGCTCTGACGATGACGTCGTCCTCGAGCTCGTGTTTGAACTGTTTGACGGCCTGCTGGAAGTCGGCGAGCGACCTTTTGTGTGAGGCTTGTGCGACGGCCTTCATGGCATCGATGTCCTTCCCTGCGTACTTGATCGCCAGCTTCCCGCTGACGATCTGCTGCACGTCCTCCGGGTTATTGAGCATGATCTTGGACAAGAGCATGTACTTGAGCGCGGTCAGCGCCTTGGGGGACTCCACGCTGTCGAAGCCCTCGAAGGCCTCGTAGAAGTACGAGTAGGCGGTCTTGAAGTCCTTCTCGTCGGCCGCGTGCAGGATGCCCGACTGGAGGTCCAAGGCGGCCTGCATCTTGGGGGGGCAGTAGATCGCGTTGGCCGTCGTCCTGGCCGAGGTGAGGGCCGCGCGCGCCTTGGGCAGGTTGCTGAGGGCGTGATATGTCTTGCTCTCCAGGAGCTGCACCTCCACGAGGAGGTTCTTGTCGTCGAGCTTCTTCAGCTCCTTGAGGAGCGTGGAGCCGAGCTGGAGGGCCTCCGTGAACATCCCGGTGTCGAAGTAGAGGGCGATGAGGCGCGCCTCGAGGCTCTGTCGCAGGAAGGTCCTGCGCTCCTCCTTGGCCCACTCGATGCACTCCTTGCACAGCTGCACCTCGATCCCGATGCCCGCCTCCAGGTCGAGGAAGAAGTCGACGAGGGAGCGCACCAGTTTCGCCGCCTTCGCCTTGCTTATCATGCTCAGGAAGGGTCGGGTGGCTTTGATCAGCTCGGCGAGTTCCTTGGCCTTACCTTCCTTCTTGTACTGCTCGCCCAGGTTGAGGATGTCTTGTTCTTTACTTTTGATATTTTCTTCGTCATTGTCGGGGTCTTCGCTGGCACGTTTCAGTTTCAGGAGTTTCTCGTGGTTCGAATTTGGAACAGATTGCGCTCTTTCAAACAACATTGCACCCGCCATATTAGTTGTCTAGAAAAGCACTGTCATTCAAACAGACATGTCCGCGAAAATAGACGGCGGTGGCTAAAGTCACAACACCGTGTCAAATATTCACTGTTTCACGCAATTTTGAACGCATTTTGCACCCCAGAGGCCCCAAAGTGACAGTCTGACTTGCAAACACCAATTTTGAAAATTCTTACTGAAACCAACTTGTTTCCAAGCGACTTTTTGTGCCAACAATTGTTTGTTGTATAGTTGATTGCATAACTAACAGCGGCATTTTCCATTATTTAAAATTCACAACCGGATGAAATAACTTCTTGGTAAAGTTTTATGTAATACTGTACAAATACCAGTTCCGGCAACTTTATCGCGTATCCAGAAAACCACGACTTCTAATGAAATAAAATTCTTGAAATTTTGATTGATAATTATTATTTTTTTGTTAATAAATAAAGCCAAGTTTTTTATTTAAAAGGTCTTTTTATTTAAACGCAATCCAAACGCGTGATTTATTAAAAGATAGTAATTTTCTAACAAACCTTTTTACAGTCTCGCAATAAAATTGACAAAAACTGATGCATTCAAATATCTCAACGAAATCTTTTACAATCCTACCCCAGTTACAGTTCATATTGTCTCCTAAATTTACGAGGCCACCAAGTAGCAGTTCATAAAACAAATTTTTAAACAAACAAAGAGTTAAACAGAATAACTAATTGTCTAACTAGGGAAGAAAGACACGATTATAGACCGTTTTTCCTCTTTCAATACTCACAAGCTCAAAATAAGGAAAAGCAAAAGCAAAAAAATACCATTTCCGAACTTATTTGGTATTTTTGCTTTATTTTTGGCAAAATTTTGTTAAATAATTGGATTTGTAATTCAAACTGTTTTTCGAATAAGTGTCGTAGGTATTTTATTGGCTCATTTTTCGTAAAATTTAATGCGTCTTTGGTTGAAAAACTCGCTATAACTTTGGAAAAAAACAACAATCATTATCTAATGCAATGACTTTTAAGTAAGTTCAGTTTCCGTAAAAGTTAATAAACTCTTGAAAAAGGCTAAAACAAGACAACTTCCGATTTGATTTGGTGATTTTTGGTCAGGCTTAACGAAGTCTTGTTGTATAACGCGCTTAAGCTATCGAAAAATGCTAGAATTATATAATTTAAATTCGACTCATATCTTTGTGACGTTCGGCTTATTTTTTACGAAACTTCACGAAATAATTGCGTCTCTGGCGGAAAAACGAGCTGAAACTATAAAAAGGACTAAAGACCTAATTTACAAGAGTTCATTATGATTTAGTTCAAAAACCTTATAAGAAGTAAATGCTGAAATAACCATTTTACACCTGATTTAGGTATTTTTCATATGGTTTCTCGAAATAAGGCTTTTTTGAACGAAGAAACCTGCTAGAACAGTTTAAAATGCTAGAGCAATGCAATTTTTCGCCCCGATTTAGCGAAAAATGTGCTTAAAAACTTTTGAAAACACAAAATCCTGGGTCTGTCAGGTGCCTTTATTGTGTTCTAAGATTTCAAAAGCAAAATGCATAGTCTTGATTGGGATAATTATGTGTGTAATGTGATAAATAAATCCACTTCTATACTAAAAATACTTTATTTCTAAAAATTATGACAAGCACGTATAAAAACACTAAATTTAAGTCAGTATTGAGCAATTCCTAAAATTTGTACAGCACCAGATCATGCCTCGCTTGACTGTCTCACCTCGTCTTCTGACGCCGCTCGAAACCTCGCCGCTAAATTGGTAGCCAATCTACCGATATCTAATCTAAACAAAGAGATATTGTTTACAATTCAAAAAAAAAAAACGCGACTTACTGATGGCGGTTCCCCGGCTTCCTGACTCTTCTACATCTCCCTCTCTTATCCCTGGCATAGCCACTTGCGCATTTACGATAGTGGAGGACTTCTCCAAGAGTTGGGGCCGTTCCGGCCCCCATATCGTCGACTGGCACAATCGGGTTCGATTCGTTTATTATTTGCACCTTAATTTTGTCGGGCGAGCTTGTGCTGACTGGGACCGAGTCGGTGCTGTTTTCTGACTTTGCGGTGCTTGATTCCGGTTTTTCGCTACTTGTTGGTGATGGTTCAGGTTTAAGCGGCTTGGCTGTGGTGGCGTTTTCGGGGGGCGGTGGTGGTTTTAGTGTGATATTGGTCGGGGGTTTGATGGTGAAGTCCGAGTAGTCGTAATTGTAGTCATAATCCTGCCACGATTAATTATTATTCAGGGGCGATGATTTTTCAGTTACTTACACCAAAGGCTTCGTCCCCCAGCAGAGCGATGACTTGGAAGTCTTTTAGGTGCAGTTGGATGTTGTAGTCGCCGGTTTGTTTCTGGTCGTAGACGGTTTGGGGCTGCGAGGTTTTGTCTTTGCTGGGGGCGCTCCGCACGGAGGCAGTGAGGATGAGCAGGGCTGGGAGCAGGTGCTTCATTTCGGCAGGAGTCCTGACGCTCGACTGAAATCAACAGTGATGGTCGATGACTTCTTCAGATGCAAGGCTAAGGAAGGTCAAGATCGGACCAAGTGGGAGTTATGGTTTGATTGGCAAGATTACCGCTAGGTTCAGGGAACTAAAGTTCAGGTTTTTGAACGGCCCGTTGGTCAATAATCGGTTGAGTGGCCTTGGATGACCCACAATATTATTTAACGCAGTTTTAGCCCGATAAGAATCTATTTCGGTCCCGATATCTCCATGATGCAACTACAGTTAGTCGCGTCGAAATCCTGCAGTTTGAGAGCCTGCAGGTCACAAACCTTCCGTTAGTTGCGACAGGTGCTAATGTACGCTCTTCGCCAAAAACGCCGTCCTCAGTCAATCCTCGCCACGGCTCCGGTGCACACCATGCTGACCCCAACTCTCCTCCTGGTCGCCGCCGCAGCGGCGCTCTCCTCGCCGGTCCCGAAGGTCCTCTACGACCAGCGGCAAGAGGGTGAGTGGAACGTCCACGCGGATTTGAGGAACTTCGTCATTATGGTCATCCCGGCACAAGCCTCCTCGAGCACGCCGGCCACCGGCGGCTTACTCGACTTCTTCGTCAAGTCCTTGCCGAAGCGATCGCAGCTCAAGAACCTGGAGAAGAAGGCGGTGCCGGGGGAAGAAACCCTGCATTTCATCGAGTCCAAAACCGCCCCCTACCATGTGGACATCAGCAGAAGCAAAAGCCAGTTGGCGAGACTCCATCCGGACGTCCCAGCGGTGGTCAACGCTGAAGAAATCGTAATCGCGAAATCACCCACGATTGAGTTGGTCAAGGACGAAAACCCGCACCCGAGAATTGCCAGAGCCTTTCTACTGACAGTACCACAGGACGAGGACTTCGACCGGAAAAAGGACGGGAAGAAGAAGAAGGAAATTTCAAAGTCGGTTTTGAAACTGTTGGGGGCCGAAAATGACGAGGAGTGCGGGCCTGGCCTTGCCAGGGACTCCGAAGGAGTCTGCAGAACGATCAAGCAATAACTACCCTATTTCCTATCACATGTATTTATTTTTTTATAAATAAAATTTTTGTAATTAAAAGTTTGCTTTTTTTCCTCGTCTTGTGTAAAAAATAAAAGACAAGTCCTTGGTGAAATATTTTTATTTATCGAATGGAAATAAATAGACATGATAATGAGGCGATGGTTATTGGTGAATTTGGTGCCTCCTTCTGTACGGCCTGAGAAACCCGGGCAATTTCAGCTTCCTGCAAAAACCATTAATTTGGGCAAGTTCTGGGCGAGGTATTACCGTTTGGTGCTCCCCACTGTGGTGGCTTCGGCCTCCGGCGCCTTCGTGGTTTCCGGCTTGACCGCCACCAAATTCTCTGGCTTTTCTTCGCTTTCCGGTTTGAAGAAGTCCGATTCGCCGAACTCCGGTTCGTACAAGGCCGGGTCGAGGAGCATGGCTGCTGTTAGCAAGGATCCGGGAGGGGTCCACACCAGGACGACTTTGTTAACATTGAGTCTGTAGTTTTCGGAGCCGTTTTGTCTCTGGTCGTAGACTTCGTCGAATTGGGAGACGTCGTAGGAGTCGTTTTTCTGGCTGATCACGACTTCGTTGCTCGACGGTGGTTCGGTCGTGGTTGTTGTCGTTGGGGCACTTTGGACACATAGCAAGTACGTGAAGAGGAGGAGGATTGGTGACATTGTCGGGATGCTCTCACATGGAAGGTTTAGGACGGAATGGAGGCTCGTCAACGTGGGAAAACAGCAAACGAGTTCTGCATGGTGTTTGCGGAAGAGCGGTCATTGGAGGAAGGGAGTTGTGGAGTGGACTATTTGGATTGTTGAAATGCGAAGCTTTGACCGTTCGTGGCTTGTCATTAATGAGTTCAAGTAACGGGCCGGACGGGATTGGGAAAAATTGAGAGATTATCCATAATATACAGGCTGTTTGTACATGAAGTACGAGTATATATTATATTAAATAATAAATACAGTTCAGTTGAAAAAAAGACTTAATAAAATTAATGAATCAGACATTATTGTAGCAGCTTGATAGCTAGCACTGATGAGACCAAAGGTAATAAAGTACTGTAAAATTGTAATGATTACTAATGATTATGAAACTAGAAGCTTTTATTTCTTGATTGACTGTAAAATTTGGAATATGCTGTATAGTCGAAAGTAAGATATTATGCAGAACAGAACCTGTGAGGTTGCAAGGGGACAACGGGTTTTTACACACGACTTTTTTCAAAAGTAACCGGAATACGACTTGTTTAACATATTTGAGATTTGGTAAAAAGTACTTCTAACGGAATTTATTTCTTCTTCGAAATATAAATGAAATAATTTAAATTTAATTATTGTGGGTAGTTGATAACGAAAAATTATGCACAATTAATAAAACATCGCATGTTTAGATACTAATGATGGTAATAAATAACAAACAATGAAAATCTATTTAGATAGTGTCGAAGACAATTAGCTATCTTACAGATTATATTTCTTGTTGGTGACGTTTTATCCAAATTCTTATACAATTATTGTTGTTACTTGTTATTGGCACAAAGGCCGAACGGACGCATAATAAATTAGAATCTCCAATTTTTAATGTCTTGCTACAAACTATAGTAGGAGAAGATACCGTAATAAAGGCATGTAAATTTAATTTTTTTATTATTTTATCATCAAGTGAGAAAATTTGTCTTTTATTTTGTATCTTAGTTCACAAACCAATAATTTATTTGTTTTTTTCTTGGAAAAAATGCGCATGTGGGGTAAAGGTTATGCAACCAACAAAACACATCATTTAAAATATTTATTACTCAAACAAATGTACAAAAAACTAGATAACTTATGGCATTTTCAAGAGGGGCTCCAACTGCATGATCTCCCTCCTCAACTCCTCCTTCTCCTCGTCAGTCTTCAGCCCCACACAAAACTCATCAAACTTCTTCTGCTGATACCTTTGTATAAAATTAAAGCAATGTTTCATAGTCGCCCCCGTGTACAAAATGTTAAGGTGGACATCAATGGTTCCAATTGACTTAAGAATGGGTAAACTACTAGCCACCAGCTTATGGGGGCCATGCCTACACCGAATTATTGCAACTCTAGTTTTTTCATTACAATATCTTAAGACAAATCCGGCCGTACAGGCAGCCACCCCAAAGTCCCCGTGTAATTTTTGAACCATGTTTATAATGGAGCGGTATAAGAGGTTCTGATTGAGTTTAAGCGCATTTGTGGGCTTACGGGTGTCTCCGGGTGACTCCGTAACCTCAATGATTATATACCTGAAAGAAATTGATTCGTTTGTGGCCCTGGAGCACGTAAATCGGCAAACCTGTTCTTGTGACGCACCATTTCAGTCAATTAACACTACAATTATCGTTAATTATTGAAAAATTCGGAAATACATAACCCCAAACAATAAACATGGAGCAGTGACAGAGGCGACCTCTGTCTAAATCAAAATTTTCAAATTTGAAAAATTCAATTTTTTTCACCCAATTTGCTAAAACAGATCAGTAAATAAATAAATGATTGTTGTTTAGGCAAACTCAGCTTAAAAATTGGTCTTTTATTCCGCCACTATGCCTCACTGTACTAAATAACAATTAATCCATTTTTATCTCTGATAAGAGTAATAAATGGGCAATTACAGCACTACTTTGCGTTCACTGATAATTCCGAGTCCTTTTTGTGCCTTCCATAATCACAAACCGTCCAAATTTGCTCTTATCAGTATAAATATGAAAGGCTATCAAACCGACCTCTCTCCCACTCACTATAACTTTCTTCAATAATTACAAAGACCTTGGCAAGGTTACTCGTGTTGAATCAGTCATGTCGAATGCATATTTTATTGGTGTTGACGTGGGCACAGGTAGTGCACGAGCCGCCTTAGTCACCGATAATGGCAAAATTGTTAAAACGGCGGTCCAAAGCATCCAAACGTGGAACCCGCAGCAGGATTTTTACGAGCAATCGTCGGACGATATCTGGAATGCCTGTGTGACGTGCATTAAGGTATGGCCACCCTGTCTCACACCTGGTCAAGCGTTGGTTGCAGAAAGTGGCCGAAGGGGTCAACCCCGACGATGTCAAGGGCCTGGGCTTTGACGCCACTTGTTCACTCGTGGCTTTGGACAAGTCGGGGAACCCCCTAAGTGTGAGCCCGAGTGGCAATGACCGCCAAAACGTAATTCTGTGGCTCGACCATCGCGCTTCGGGCGAAGCCGCCAAAATCAACAAACTCAGTCACTCCGTTCTTAAATACGTCGGGGGGAAAATCTCGCTCGAAATGGAAACGCCGAAGTTGCTTTGGCTTAAAACCCACCTCCCGAAACAATGGGCTAAAGTGGGGCTTTTTTTCGACTTGCCTGATTTTCTGACGTGGAAAGCGACAAGTTGCGAGACGCGCTCGCTTTGCTCGTTGGTCTGTAAGTGGACTTATGATGGCCAAGCCGGCTGGAGCCCCAGCTATTTTCAAGAAATCGGTTTGGGGGATTTACAGGAGGATAACTGGCGGAAAATCGGCGCCACAGTGCTGTCACCCGGCTCTCCGGTCGGCCAGGGTTTGAGCAAACAAGCGGCCAAAGAGCTGGGGCTTAAATTTGGTACCCCTGTTGGTACTTCCATTATTGACGCCCATGCGGGCGGTTTAGGGCTTGTCGGGTGCCGAGCTGGCGTTAATCCGGATTTTAGTACAAGATTAAGTATTGATTTCCTTGAAAAAATCGTCATAACGTTAGAAATTTTTTTATCAAGGTTTGATTTGTGGCACCTCCACTTGCCACATGGCTGTGGCCAACAAACCCGTCTTTACGCCAGGTGTTTGGGGGCCGTATTTCAGCGCAATGGTCCCAGGAATGTGGCTGAATGAAGGGGGGCAAAGCGCCACCGGAAAACTAATAGACCATGTGATAGACTCACACCCGGCCACTGCAACTATCAAAGGCAAAATCGGAGAAATGCACATTCAAACCTACTTGAGCAACCTTTTAAAGGATTTGGCTAAAAAAGCAAATTTAGATAATGTGGCTTTTTTGACGAGAGATCTCCACGTCTGGCCTGATTTTCACGGGAATCGGTCACCAATCGCAGACCCGACGCTGAAGGGGGCTGTTGGTAACGCCACAAGTGTTTGCGTGCAACTTAGTTAATTTTGCAGGTTTCTGGACTGACTTTGGCAGAAGATGAGGAAAGCTTGGCCCTGCTGTATCTAGCCACTGTCCAAGCTTTAGCGGTAGCACAATTTACTGTCTTATTTTCCATTCTACAAATTGTTTTTAGTACGGCACTCGCCACATTCTTGAATCGTTGATTAAATCAGGCCATTTCATCGAATCGGTTCTAATTTGTGGCGGTTTGAGTAAAAATTATTTATTCACGCAAACCCAAGCCGATGTTGTTAACCTTCCGGTTGTCTGTCCGGAAGAAATTGAGTCGGTTTTGTTGGGTTCAGCAATATTAGGCGCCTGTGCTGCGAAGTATTTCCCCGATATGACCACAGCCATAAAATCAATGGGTGGTAAAGGAAAAGTCGTATCACCGAATCCCTCGATTATGGATTATCACAATAAGAAGTACAAAGTTTTTCTAGCCATGTACGAACATCAGGTGCAATACAGAACGATCATGAGTCAATAAATTGTTTAAAACTGGCCTTCTTGTTTGAATTTAGCGGGTGGTCCACATCGGGTGTGACCGCCACCACCGAACAAAATGTTCGGGTTTCGCTTTGGCGGTTGTTTGGTGGTGAAAATTCTGGTGAAAAAGGTGTTTTATTCGTTTTATTTACCAATTTTCGGGTAATTTGTGTTGTTTGTGGACGCTTGAGGACTAATGTGCGTTTGTTAATTGCACGGGAACATTGAACATTGAACATTATAGTGGAAAATAGTGGCACAGGGCTCATCTCCCTGCCACAAACTTTGTTCCACAATATTGACTTTCGTGAATCTTTGTGCACTTCATTATTGGATACCTGGAGACAGACACTGTTTTGTGTCTAAAGACGAAATAATCGGGTGCTACTGTTAAAAACAGACTGCAAGTAAGTGCCTACAGTCACGATCAAAAGGAATGACACCCTGGAAACCGCCGCCTCACATTTTTTCGATATGCTATGTACTATAAATTGCCTAGTTTAGAAACTCGTTGGAGATCTACTAAGCTAATTGGATAGTTTAGTTACAATTTATGACCTAAAAATATATTAGTCAGGCCTTTGATGACCGGCTTGGGCGTCATTTTTTTTGATAGTGATTGATCTTATACAAAAGTGCGTTTCTATTTATAAACAAATTATTATGTGCTGGATACAAGCGGTCTTATTTCTAGCGGTCTAGCAATAAATTTTTCCTGCGTTTGTTTCAAACTCTTTCCTCTTTCCTTGTGCGCAACCAAATACCCTTATGTTATCGTTTTCTTTCTCATTTATAAATGTTTTGAATACTCATCACTTGTAAGTTCTTCAAGAAGAGGTAAGTGTGTACCTATTTCATATATTTATTATAAAACACGTAGGTAATAGATGCCAATGCTGCAGTTTCATATTTTTTTGGTAAATGATTATAATCATTTCCTCGAACTATTGATTTGGAAACGCGCTGTAAATGTTTAATTCATTTTATTTTGTAATGTTTATTATTTTTTATTTTATCGATCGTTGGTGGTTGAATAGTGATTATCAAGATAAATGGTTTCTCGCTTTTTATTGAAGTTTTTACTTTCTTTATGCTAGAAGAGGAAAGTTCCAAATGTTTTTTGTTTTATTTTAAGACGATTATTATTTTTTCCTTTAATTTGCCCACTTTCTCTAGTACTCTTGAGTGCAGTTTCTTTTATTGCATTCGTAGATATAAGGCGGAAATAGAAAGTTTATTTTGCAACGAATTTACTATCGATTTTAACATATAATTGAAGCAATAATATCAATGCAGCAACAATAAACCAACAGTCTGTGGGTCAAGGCTGGGTGCAGAAAGCTTGATGTGTTTTACGGTGGATTGGGAATGGAAATAAACAAGCGATTAAATTTTGATACATTTATTAAAACTTATAAATAATTGTACACATACTTTATCTTGCAAGTCATATATTAACTCTATGATATTACTCAATAAACTGGAATAAAAATATAAATATAACAAATATAGAAGAAACAACAAATTTTCATTGTATGAACGCGCTTCGTTAAATTCCTATTGGTCCATTAAAGAAATTGTACTTTTCTATTATACGGAATTGGAAGTTAACATTCACAAATCTTGAACACTAATGTAATTTCCTCTAATTGGTTTAGTTGAACATCAAATTTCGTTACGTTATGAAACAGGAAACAGATTGCTTCTCGTTTTTAAGAGCTACGACAACAAACATCCTACATTGTTCTATAAAACGTAATATAAATATCTCAACAAATCCTTAAATATTTATAAAATGCTCTATTATAGTTATAGTCTTAATAGAATAGCACACACAGCTATGAGTATTTGATTATAATACATTCAGTAGGTCTTGAGCTTTCGTGTTAACAAATTTCGTTTCTGTACAATGTTAATAGACTGGTTAATATTTAAAGATAATGAGAAAATTAAAACAGAGGGACGAAAGAGCACACGGCGGTGTGTTCGATCTCCCGACGATTAGCTACGCTACGATGCTATTTAGTAATGCTGATCTCTATTTTGGCATACTTTTTATGAAAAAATGAACACCAAAACAAACACAATTTACACATGCAAAATCATGTCTGTTTGAGAGTCCTTTAGTTGGTGTTAGAAACGTTCGGGTTGTTGAGAGGCGTTCACATCCGAGACTTTGGCGCTTGAAAGCGCACTGTCCTACAATCTTTCAGTAACACACACCTTTGCATCACCACGAAGTGTCGGACTACGAACAGCGAAAGATACTAAGATACCAAGTGCCACCAGCACCATCGCAATAGTGTTCACTACTATCCCTTCTTCCCCAGCTTCCAACGGACTCTTAACGTAATCATCCCTGAAATTGTTAGTAGTGAACAATTTTGGCTTATTTACAAAGCGCCAGACTCGGATCGTCCAAGCATCATGCAAAAAGAAGAGAGAGCATGCAGGAAATTGTTAGTGTTGTATTGGTTCATGTATAAAAACAGTACAAAAATCATTATCACTAAAAAATTTCGATCATGCGAAACTATAGGTCGCCGGAACGGATGAGGATGTGCGCCCGGAACCGGAACTCCTCTCTCTGCAGGATATATCCTGTAACAATAGCTAGCGCCACAAGGACCATTCCTAAGGCATTTACAACATTTCCTTCGGGAGGGAATGTGGTATAGTACGATCTAAATAAGAGAAAAGAAACGCATTAGTCAGATCGGCACCTCGACTCGACTGAAATCCTTGACATTTTGCATTCTTAGGATGTTTGCATTCAAAAACATGCTTGCTCTCTTGTAATTTTCACCGAGATACTTACGACAGCGAGAAGAACACTTTCTCAGTGAGGCCAGTCAGACACGCCGCAATGGCCAACATGAACGTCGTCAGCCCGAACGAGGCATGGATAGGAACCAGAGACGCCCGAAAGCCTGCCGTCGCCCCTTCGCAACACAACAGGATGAGGAAACTGAAGAAACCCACGACGAACTACCAACAAAGAACTCAATTAGCGGCAGGCGCCTCATCGAGGTCAATTAACGTTAAAACACGATTTTGTCTCCTTTACATAGCCAATTGATGCGGAAGGAGCGCATGAATGATATTGTTGTTCAAAAAATTGTGCACCCACATGAGTAAATTGATAACAATTGTCCAATTGCGCTCGTTATAATCCAGCGTCACGTCATAGAACCGTTGCAGTAACCGAAAAGGAGCTTTTCTGTTATTAATCTAAGTTAATTTTCCATCTCGCCGCTTATGACACGATTTCGTAAGATCCCCGAGGTCACAAAGTACCTTGAAGTAACTGTTCTTTCGAACACGCCCTTTATTATCGTTCACCTGCTGCTTGTTAACATATCACGACGGCTAATTAAGGAAAATGCTCACCTGTATAGCGAACAGGCCCATTGTTACCAATCCGATCCAGCTGTGCAGGGAGTAGAAGTTGGGGATGGGCGGCTGGGCGAGATTGTGGGAATCCAGAACCGTCAAGAAACCGACGGCGACGCAGGGAATCGCCAAAGCGTGAAACACGGTGTGGAGGAGCTTGACGTAGATTCTCCGGCAACACCGACATATTCTGTACAAGAGGATGGCTGCAAAATCGAAGATGTCAGTTTGGTGTTGCGAAAGATGGTCGTCGACCTTTCGGTCAGCCTAGTAATTGAGACTATCCGCGCTATGTAATTAAAATTTCAGCCTTGACAACAATTTGGGGTAAGGAATCTACATCAGCGATGCGGTTGTCTTTAATGCAATGAATACCGAGAGAAATCCACGTTTGGTCTACTTCTTCGCTTCGCTTGATCGATTTACTCACAGAATCCGCTGAATGTGATGAAGCCGGCCACCATGAGGACCGGATGGAAGTTGAACTGCTTGATGGGGTCGTCTCGCCATGCGAAACCTCCTCGATGTTTGATCACCCAGTACAGGGTCAGAGCCAGCGAGGCCAGGAGGAGGATGCAGGCCAGGATCATCACCAAGGCGTACTCCAGCCAGCTGCCGCAGCCCCATTCGTTCTCCTCCTCGTAGTGCCGGTGTCTGAAAGCACGCTCAATCAGCTACCGAAATATTAGTGGACAAGTTCAAGTTCGTGATGAAAACACCGCGTTAGAAGGCGATAACATCGACTCCTATAAACATATAAATGATCATAGCAACTAGTGTAAAACGGATCGATACGGAAGTCATTGTTTGCCATCGAAGCGAGAAAGTCTACCATACGTTTCACCAATTAAGTCACAAATCAGGTCCTTTCATGAAAGTAACAAAAGACGAAATGACCAAGTAACATCGATTGTGAGAATCGTGCTGCACATCTGTCGGAATAAAAAGTTAAAACGTTTCACTCGCATTGTGATTTTTCGACGCTTGGTTTTTAATTTTTATGATGGTTTCACTTGTTCTACAACGCTTGACTTGGGCGCTTTCTCCCACATACAAAAATCAGACTTTTTCTATCGTTTAAACCGAGTCAAGGCAATTATTATTTACGTTACAAAGAAAAATTTCTAGAGCGAGGATCTGACCCTTTACGGTGGAGATTACGTGCGCACCCCTCCAGCCACTTTCTATTTCTCCTGATATTTGTTACTCTCAAAGAAAGGTCAAATGTTGGCAAAGTACAAATTCGATTGCAGTATTTGCAGTGAAAACACGTTCGTCCGACACCTACATCGGGCCGATTTTGTGTCGGTTTCTTTGAGCCATTAACAAACGTATAATTCACGCAACGCTAATGGAAATCGAATGATTTTTCCCAAAAAGCGTCAGAGACCCACTTCGACCGATGGAGTGTGAAGAAGCAGTCGGTCGTCGACCCGAATCTTGTGCAACGTCTTCCTCGACCATTCATTTTTCAGACTTTCTGCCGTTCTTTCAAGGGTTTCGTGCGTGCATTCATCAACGCGCCCTTTCACACGTTCATTTACTACGGACCATTTATTCATTCATTGCGAATTATTTAGTTAGTGGCGGAGCCGTCACGTCAACTCCGTCTCTCTGCCATTTATCACCGTGCAATTCCCAGCTATCACAGCTGCTTAATATTGCATTCGTTCACATATCTAACAGATGTAAGCCGCCCACGACAGGCTCCCATCGCACTAGGCATAAAAATTTCATGCTTCTTCCCGATTCCTCCGACAAATCCTAAATGTTAACGATGCAATGTTTCTACTTTCTAAACTGTAATCGCGATACACCCAGCACTCGGTCTGAAACGAGGCCGTAAATCAAACAATGACTCGAAAATCATCAAAAGGGACGCCAACACGCAGGTGTCTTGAGCCGAGATGTGTAGCAACTCTTGCATTTCCTCTACTCTGAACCAGTTATTGAGGGTTATTCAATATCGGGGTAAAAGTAAAAGTTGGTCACAATGTGACAAAAACTGCACCAATTTCTGGTTTTTACTTTTCTCACAACGTAATACAATGGCGCAACGGTGAGATTCGGCCGAAAAGTTCGCTCTCTTCAGAAGATAATCAAGGCCCGATAACATATAGGATTACCGAGAAGATAGAGCCGGTCATTAGCAATTCCAAGTGCTTTATCTAATTTCAATTAATGGATGGGTTGTTTAAGCAAGACATGCCTGCCATTAGCGTTGCGTAATGGCCATTCGTAAATGAGGAGAGAATTGCATAGACATTAAACTCCTTCAGACCTGAATAAATAAGACGACTCTTAGGAAATAGCATAATCTTCCGTTACCTGGTGGGTGTCGTTGCATTGTATCCCCGTTCGATTTTTTCCAACTACAAACAAAGGGATATTAATCGGAAAGCAGGTAATGAGGATATTTTTGCACCTGCGTTTTCATTTTTACTCGAATGTTCAATGAATATTCAGACTCCCGTTATGAAATTTATAAAAATGACCCATTCATGGTAAATTGTCATTTCTGTCATTGAACTGTCTGCATTTTTTGAAATATTGATAAGTAGACCACAATAACGACATTGTTGAAGGGAAAAAACCGTCCGAATAATTGAAGGCTATTTACTTGTTGTTGAATCGGTGTAGACATTATCATGGTGAATGAATGCTTGAGTAAAGAGAATTTACATAATAGAAGACGTAACTTTAGAAGATAACTGGATCAAGTCAGCTTAACGCACCGTTTCGGTGCAAGCGGGGCCACCAAATCGCAGAATTGCGGAAAAACGCACCTGCAGTTCGCAACAGTTCGGCCTTGATTTAATTCACCTCTATTACAGTGACTAATCACGTTATTAATAAAATCCGTATTGTTTGATTATTTCAACATAAAGTTAAACAGTTTTCGCACATGTGTGTAAATCATTCGAAACCGCCTCCGTGTTAATGAACTGGGAGAATTGGTAACATCTTGGCCCAGATTTCGCCATTGAAGAATACCTCCGGTATTTTAAGTACTGAACGTGCTAATTCCTAAAACTAAAACCAAACCCGGTTTGCCGAACACAGTTACAATATTTGCTACTTTTGTAATTGCTGTTATAAAATTCGTGTTGTTGGTTGACCACAAAACGTGAACGGCGTTTTCAGTGTTTGAGGTAGTAAACACGATGACATTGTATCGTAGATAAAACCACTCTTAATTATAAATAGCCTCTGACTTAAGTTAATCTTAATTTCCCCTCTATCTTCGCGTTAAGGTCATCGATGGTACTGGTTCCTCAAAATCGGACTAACTGTGCAGGCAATTTAAATTCGTGTTGCCAAATTACAGTATCATTCCTTATTAATTTTTTTATCGATGGTGCTCCAGGGCTTCTCATGTTTTCCGCTAACGTTGATACAAAATAATGCACATTTTGTCTCCAATTAGCGCAATTATTTTTAGTCATTTAATAAAAGTACTTAGTCACATCCTGTTTAGTGTGCTAAATTTTTCCCTCGAATTATTATTTTCACGTTACGTAAGTGTCACAAAGGTATCGATAATACGTGATGCCGCTCCAAGGGCGCTCACACATGAATGGAAGCTTAATTATTTATGTGTGAATGTTTACACGTTTTTTAAATGTTGTTTATTTTTATAAGGTAGTGTAGGAACAATGCCAGCCATTTTCCACACGTTCCATGCAGTCGAATTGAATTAATAACACAATGTAGCAAATGGAATTTCCTTGTATCGTAATAACAGAAAAAATTAAGTAATGTCTAATAATGGAAGAATCACCGTTTGGATACAACCTTGCTAAACACATCAAGTAATTATCTTCAACACAGACATAATAACTTAGACTCGGGTTGAAAGTTATGAGCCAAACCTTATCCCTAATTGATTAGAAAGCTCACACCCTCGCGAGCACAAGGGCTAAAGCGAACATAATCCCCCCAGAAAGCGCATTGTTTAGTCTAAAATTGCCTCTAAATAAATAAAAACCTGTTAATAAAACCTCAGGCAAGGTTAGAGTGTTTTTATCCGAAAGGAGGAAAGATAGATCTCGCGTTTAGGGACGCGACCTCGTTACCTCCCGAAATTGATTGAGCTAATTTGCTTAACAGGTGTAAATTTACATTGTATACACTCGTAATATTTATTAACGCTCTCGCAAACAGATGCTATCACATAGTGGGTCCGTTTATGACAAAAACTTGTGCTCGTAATTAAAAGACGATTAAAGAGGTCCATGTTGAGGAGCGGCGACGTTTACTGTTACAGCAGTACGAGAAAAAATTCGCTCGTCTGTGCTTCCCCTGCCAAATGGAGCGTCGCCAAAAAATCGCAATACGTCAAAAACGTTTGACACGATTAAGCTAATAAAAGTGTGCATAAACATTCTTAAAAAATTTATGGCCCAGTACAAATATTTTACTAGTGTTGGAAGTTTTTCTCGACGAACGGGTTTAAATGTCCGGGGACGCTTTGGGCGATGGAGCCGGTTCTGGGCGTCCATTGAGGAGTACCACTTACGTGTGCATCTTATTCTTCGCCATGGTCCAAGTTTTGGAAAAATCAAATTCGGGAAAATTTCAAACGTGCACTTTGTTTACACAACATGCGCACATACACCACGCACAACGACCGCAAGCGAACTAAATAAAAGGAAGACGAAGAGGCAGAGCGAAGAAACCCACTTTGCTGCTGCTTTTGAGTTTAGAGCGGGACTGCGCGAGAGCTGGCGCGGCTCGCTAGAGTCGACTTTTCTGTTTTGTTTGGATGGCGACATCTGCTGTGAAGAAGGGCTTTTGATAACGAACGGCTAGACGATTTGGTGGAATCTCGGAGGGTCACGTGAACCGATGTGGGAGATGTAGGATGTAGGCAATAGAGGGAATGAGGAAGAACAATCAGCTACTTTTATATGCTAATTGGGGAGTTTGCTGCACCGCTCACGGTCAGCGGGCCATTATAGGCCAATTCAGGACCTGTTAACTAACCGATTGATTTGTCCCAAAATAGTGACCTATCGGGGAAATACCAACGCATTGTTATGTTTCGTAGGCAACACATTATACAAATACGCGCCTGTGTACAACAATAAATTATGAATGTTTTTTTAACTTTCGTCAATTTAATGATTGAGGGGCGTTTCCTTTTTTTCTTCAATCATAATTGACTTTTCCAAGTTCAATAAACCGTGACTTGATTGACAAAAACACTATTGTAGTAGTAGGTCCTCGACCTTATTGTTCACACGATACACAAAACAGTGCGTCTTTTATTTTCCCTTAAAATACTGGAAATTGAATGCAAAGATAAGGCTTGAGCTTTGCGAGTCGCTGGAGAAGAAACCGGAAGTGTGAGATATCAAAGAGCTGGATGTAACCAAGGATGTCAATAAAAACAAACCAGTACTTGGAAAGAGTGACTAACGACTCGTTCAATCAATTTAATTGGCCGGAATGAGTGGCAAGGGGGTTGTTGCGCGATACGGGAATATCACTGCGTGTGCAGATGCCGCCCCTCGGGATCATAGCCTGGATTAAATGGATTAAAATTCTCATCGGGGGTGAAAGTCGGCACGCATCGCTTGCATTCTTATCAGGTGAAACGTAAAAAACGACTTTCGAGATTCCGCATGACGTGGATATTGTTTGATAAATAATAAAGCGATCGGTCTATCGCCGGTATTGTTATATTTTATTCATCTGTGACCCAATTCGCACGGGATTTACTCACGCTTCCTTTTCCTTTTCTTCCTGGACGGTGACGGTGGTCGGTGGCGGCGGCAGGTCGTCCATGGGGAGGGTGTCCTCCGGGGGCGTCGGCGGGGTCTTGTCGAATTCTGCCATGGGCGCCATGTCCGGCATGGGCGACACTGAATTGCTCTCCATGGTTCGTTTCAACACTTTACAATTAGGCTGAAGCACTTAGGTCACGCCATCGCGGCTCACACTCTCGTTGCTCGGGTTTTCTGCAAAAGTAAAAGTTTTTCTTGAGGCGAGTGGGGTCGAAATAACTCATCCGTCGCGGATTAATAAGTGATGGGCTCCAGTAATGGAATTTCTGACCGCACGAATTATTCAGAGATGCAGCATCGGAAAAGTGGTGGATGCGCCAGGTCAAGAATCGATACAAAGCGAAATTAAACAGATGTCAATGCCAACGCACTCGTAAACCAAAAATTCAAACCAATGCTGGACCGAAATAAACCGGCGGATGGAGACGCGTCTATAAGCAGACTGCTGGTCCTTGACAGGACTAATCAACTTTTAATAATTTAAAAGGCTAGGTCCGGGGAGCATTACGTCGTAATTAATTGTACAGGTGTGCTAGCGTCAGAGGGAAATGTAGAACACGGAGGAACGACGATCGAAATGGTAATTCGAAATTTACATGGCGACACCCACCTGTGGGTGATTTTGGTGCAATTTTACCTTTCGTCCGGAGAAAGCAAAAGTTGGAATAGAAATTTTGCGATTTTAATAAGATTAACCCCAAATTCATACGGTGTGGAAGAGTAGTCTTATGTTTATTCTATTCAAATCGAAGTTTTATGAAGGTTTCTCTCGATTTATGGCCGGTTTCGAAAAGACCGGACATAATAAACCGGGAATTTTTATATAGATCAATAAAATAAATCGCCTCTTAACCCATCATATGGTCTTCAAGGCTGCGTTTTCGCGCCTTGCTCTTCATTACGCGTTGTGTAAATAAACAGCGTGCAAAAAATGCGAAAAGCGCGCTGCATTTGCCGAATTAATCCGGCTCAGAACAGGTCTGTGGCGAATGTAATCCTGCTGATGTACGGTGTTCCGGGTCCCGCAGGAGAATGAACCAAAGGGCGTGGCATTGCCCGGGAAACTTATCTCGTCGAGGTGAAAATCGAAAATTTTCAAAAGTGGATCGAAAAGGGGGTCGTCGGCCACCCCCGAATGTGAGTTCGTTGCTCCCGACTTTTGGGAGTGCGGACAAAAACTCGACCCGAGTCTGCTCGGAGGAATTTCGAAGGACCAAGTCGCAATAAATTGTAGCAGTGATGAGTAGCGAGCGTTTTTTGGATGATTTAACAGTTTCTCACGACCTTTACGAAACGGAAGTTGGTAGCGAAACCTCAAGAGAGAATTTATTCAATTGGAGCACAATTAGCGTAAATAATGAATTACGGATTGTAAAGTGCATCGATTGGGGTTGAAAAACCCCGAGAGGAAGGCTGTCGTTAATCCACTTCCGGTGGATGAGAAAACGCCGAAATCTCATGTTGGACACACATGTTCCCGGCTAAAAACTAACAAAGTGTGCGTTTGTGTATCAATTCCTCCCTCCCCCACTACCCTCCTCTCGTCAAGACGAACAAAGAGCTTTTTGCGCAAAAATTGAAAATTGCGCGCCGAAAATTAATCCAGCTTCCGCGTGTATTTTTAACTTACAGTTTCTAACTGGTGTCATTTTGTGGACGGTTCTATTAGGATCCACTGATTGGGGAAACTTATTCACTCAAAACGGAAACAAAACACTGGCAATTAAAGCGGACAAGCTCGCCGCTATCTACAGTGGATGTAAAACTGGAAGGGTGTGTGTACTCTTTGGCTCAAATCGCTGCTTTGACGCACTCGCAGTGTGCTTACGGAGGCTGCTCTTGCTCTCTCCGATTGCCATGGCTACGGAGCGCTTATTTTATAATCGCTGCTATCATGGTTTTGGGTCCACAATACCCAAAAAGTCGGAATCGATCTCTTTGAAAAAAAATCCCCCGAGGTCCATCCGGAAGTTGGGTAATCAGGAGCGGCGACTTTGTTTACTCGCACCTCAAGGATTATGAAGAGGACCCGGAGGAAATCCCGGATGCTAAATCCGGGACCGGAATTGGGTTATTTTCGTGTACACAGTCATTGTTAAATAAACGAGACGAAATAAGACGGCTATTATTTCCATAATTTATGCACATATGCAACCAAGGCCGACTTTGAACCGTATCGTCGCTTCATAACAAATGCACAGGTTTGCGCCTCGAAATACGATTTTGGCACGCTCGGGATTTCGACGAAAATAAATATTTTTGAGGAATTTCCGGATTATTGTTCCAACGGTTTGAGGCTTTGATCTGTAATAAAAATGTTTGAATGGAGACATGCGACGCCTCTTTTTGGAATACTTGTATACAGTATAATGTAAACCGGACACTTTTTATAGAAGCGTGTTTATTAAGAGAAAGGGAGGGTGAGCAGTCTTCCGTGGAAGTATCGGGACTGAAGAGGAAAAAAGAAAATTATCTGATTTTAATGTGAGGATCGTGGAACGAAAACTTGCCTCATTTGTGTAAAGACTTACAAAAGTAGGACATTCACTAATTAAAAATTAATATTAGCCATAGCGTGTCGATGTGCCTTATGACAAGGTTATTTATAGTTTAATTGGGTAAGGGCGGTATATTAGATTTGGGTTAATAATGGTTAAAAAAGAGTGAGTTAATTAATTAATTAGCTGCTCGTATTTGTGCCAAGACTTTATCGACCGGAGCCTGAATTTTTATCTGCAACCAGAAATACAACCGGCTTAGTAACGGAGTGAAAATTGCGATCATTTCTGTTATTACTCATTATTTAAAGTCCGCGTTTGCTGAGATTGGTCTGATTAAAGTGGTTCGAGATATTTTGTCCTGGCTTTCTGGTGATAACGCAAATGAAAAGAATAAATCAGTCGTGATTTCCCAGGGTTTAATAACAGGCCTAAAGTCAGGTTTATGTACAGGAAATTGGGACAGGATTAAAAGACAAAATAACAACTAGTATGCTGTATACATACAATTAGTTTACATTTCACTATTCTAATTCAGATAAATTCAGTACATTAATGATTCAATACATAACATTATCTGACAAAATATAGTTAGTTGACAATATAGCATAGAACATTTGTAATTATACCTTTTTATCATTAAATTCTCTTAAAAGTCTAATCGTTTTAAGTTTTGTCATCTCTCGTCATAATATAAGCAGCTGGGACCAGGGACGTTCCCGTAGTGATAAAAGTGGATAAAAGGGAATTTCCCCCGCCTCAGCCTTCTCTTTATCATTTTAATAAAACTTCATAAAAAATAAATAAAGTTTACATTTCTCATTAACTTCAGTCTGAATTATATTATGGTAAGCGTCGAGTTTAATCAAGAGAAAAAAAGTAAGAAAAAAAATCGTCAGTATCAACATTTTTGGGAGGCTGGTGACCAAAAATATTAATACTCGTAATTCCTCCACTTGGTTGCTGATTGTAGGCTCGTGACTGGAAACGCGATATCCTTTCGAATTGACTGAAATATTCCACAAATAAGAAAAATATGTAGCGTAACGTTGATACATTTATACACAAAATATATATTCTTTACAGATAATTATATAAGTTGTAACATATGAAGTAACATCAATATAGACGTGTTTTTATGTGAGAAAAATAAATCGGAGAATCTGCTTAACCCATGGATATGTAATCATAGAGGTGAACCAAAGAGCAAGGTACGTGTGTGTGAAGATGAAGAATACGTCAGGTCCGAAACAGAAAAGCCGAGTAACCCCGAACAGGGCTGGTTGTTGGGAGTTGCTCTTAATCAGATCGGTTTATTGTTTGTCTTTGTCAGCCTGAGCGGGCGAAGGTTGCGGTGGCAAAGCTTTTAAAATGGCGTGGACTTCTTCAGCAACAGCTGTCAGAACGAACTCAAATTGCTGCTTGGTGGCAACCATTCTCGGCCTCTGATCCCGCAGATGTTCCAAAGTCGCTGCGATATCAATCTCCTTGGCGCCCTTTGCCATCCGGCTCAGCACCATATCGATCAAGCAGTAGGTGCCCGTCCTCCCGGCCCCGTCGCTGCAGTGCACCACGATGGGGCACGACCGCCCTCTGTACGACTTATTCACCTTCCGACGGAACTCCAGCAGGGCCTTGGTGGACGCCGGGACGCCCGACTCGGGCCAGGACAGGAAGTGGAACTGGGTGACGGTGCGCGTCTCTCCGGTTTTGACATTTTTCAAGTAGAACGAACGGACTAGGTAATCGTCGCACCAGATGTGCTCGCTGACGAGGTGCACCTCGTAGATGTGGTACAGCTCGGAGCCCTCCTCGGGCCAGTAGCGGTGGCACATGGCGGCGCCGCCCTCCGTCAGCCGCGTCAGCATCACGATCACGACGGCGCCCTGCTCCCAGATCAGCTGCCAGAAGTCGGGGGCGGTGAGCGGGAGCGGCCCCTGGGTGGCGATGTAGGCGGGGTTGCGGGGGTCGTGGTCCGTGATGCTGGAAGCGTTGATGTAGTCGGATCCTGAAGCATTGGAGAGTTCGTTGAGGACGACGCGGGAGTGGTCGTAGGGGATGATGTCCGGGTAGCGGTTCTTCTCCAAGTTCTCCTTCTTGGTGGCGATGCTGGTGTCGCAAGGTTCGGCCACGTAGGCGCACAGGGCCACCCATTCCTGCTCCAGACGGTCCTTGTTCTTCAAGTGGTCCTCCATGTAGCTTAGGACCATATGACCGGTGGAAATGTCCATATTGTGCAAAGCTGGCTCCTCGCTCCATGATGATGTGCTCGAGCGGCTGCTGGGACTTTGCTCGGATTCACGTGACAGGGATGTAATTCTGCCATGGACCGTATCTCCGACGGGTTGGCCTTTGGCAGCCATTCGAGCGCGGCACAAATCTTGATAATCTTTACTGGCCTCGGTGTCTGGACGCGACAATCCCTGTAACTTTTCCTTAGACTTCAAATGTCGCCGGATCAGGATCAGAAGTGATGCCGCAATGATCATAGCTCCTAATACTCCACAAACCATGAAGATCACGATGTAAAATTCGTTGTCGTACATTGGGGCAGATACAACAGTTCGCATCTTAGTCTAAGACATTTTAAACTATTATCGGAAAACTGGATTAAAGGACTCACCTTGTCACCAATTCCAGCTGCCGTAATTACAATACCTGTAACTTCTCTGAGAGTGTCCTTGATCTTACCTACAAACAAAAAGTTAAAACAAGACGAGTCGCTTTTGGGAACGCACCGATTTGTTCGGCCACTTGTGTCGAATTCCAACCCTTGTTGTTCGGTTCTACT
The DNA here is from genome assembly GCF_031307605.1 of Tribolium castaneum. NCBI lineage: Eukaryota > Metazoa > Arthropoda > Insecta > Coleoptera > Tenebrionidae > Tribolium > Tribolium castaneum. The sequence continues at coordinate 22,721,433 of NC_087395.1, read as the reverse complement.
TTGAAAGTAACCTCATTATGGTCCACGCTGCAAGGATCAAAATCAACTTTGCACCAATTGACCTCCAAACTTACCGTCCATGGCTGAAAGCCGACCGCTCAAGTCCCAGAAGATCGGAAATATTTCCGATCAACTGCTTACCTTCCGCCCACTTATACACACTGAAAAATGGAAAATAACAATAATAATAATAAAAATACGAAGAACTCACTCGTTTTCAAATTCGACGTAAACGTAGTCCGTGTCGACAACGTAAGGCTCTTGCGGGACGACGTCGTTGCCTTCGGCTTCCTTTTTCGGCGGCGTGAAAGCCGAGTGGAAGCTTTGGTGTCGGTTGGGCACTGCTCTTTTCCCGTCGGGTATTTGTGCGTCGAACGGTGGCCCCGGCTTTTTTACATCGAGTCTTTCGGGTCGTTTAAACCCCAGATTGTACTTGGTTAAAATTTCCTCGAGATTTTGCTCCTCGTCGTCGGAACGAGGGGCGTAGACAACTCCGCCCTCGGTGTACACACCCGGAGCGTTCTGCGGCCGGTGTTTATGCTGCAATTCTCTGAAGATCTCCTTCGTGTTAAAATTATTGTCTTCGAATTGATTTTTCAATTCTCGGAAAGCACCGCCCGGGATTATATTGTAGCCACTTCCGTATTCCTCGCTTGGCTCGTCGTTTTCGTCGAAATAAATTCGTGATTCTGGGATTTCGTCATTGTAGCTTAGGGTGTCGCGGGATTCCCAGCCGGCGCGGAAGTTGTCTGGAGTGTTGTATTCCAGAGTGAAGCGTTCGAAAGGGTCGGCTTGTTTGGTTTCGAGTTCTTCTTCATTCGGGTCAGTTGCTTCGATTTGTGCTAACAGTTGGATGAGTTTGTCGTATTCTTCGGGGGTGAGAGTGTCTTGGATTTCTTCCGGACTTAGCTTCATTCGGTTCAGGTATCTGATGAGAGGGTACATTTGGCGAACGTCATTCACTGTCATTTCGTCGTTTTCGGGTGGAAGAAACTCGAGGTCGTCTCTAGATTCTCTTCCTGCTCGGAAATCGCTAGGTGTGTTGTAATTTTCAGTAAAATAATCCGAAGTGGGAAGAGAACGGCGATGCATTTGTGGTATCCATGTCCGTTTAATGACTTGTGCGTAAGGATCCTCTATGTCGTAAACTGATCATTTGTTAGGTTTGAAAATTTGTGGGTGAATTAGGACTTACGGTCTATAGCATTTGGTGCTAGAATTTTCTCTCGGAGGGCTTGTTGGGGGGTTTCGTCTACTGGGGGGTAATAAACTTCGTCAGCAAAGTCAGCATGTGGGTTTTCAATACTAGGAGTGTATTTGACAATAGCCATTTCTCTCGGATCTAATGGATCTTGTTCTTCTAGAGCTTTCAAAGCTCCTTCCAAGTCCTGGTCGACTAAATGGGAGCAAGCATTGTTCTCGAACGATACACTAAACAAAGAAAACAATCAAAAGTATTGTCATAACGTGTAACTTACTCGTGCTTGGTGGCATATAACATCGCCTGTAAGCGACATTGCGTGTAGCCGTGGCTCCATCGATATCCCAACGCAAACAATCGGCGCAATTCTCGACTTATCTGGTGCAAAACTTCTCGCTCGAGACTGTATCTAAAAACGCGTCAATAGAAAAAAAAACGTAAAAGTTGGCCATAATAAAACCTATACAAGTCATCCTCGTCGACATCCGAAGCTGGCGGTAAACATCGACCAAAAGCGTAATCTGAAATTTCAATTCCAGTCAGACGTTCGCGAGCTTTTCTACCGCTTACCGTCAAAGCACCATTCGTCCTCCAAGCACAATCGTTCGCTGAATAAACAGCCTGAAAAAGATGGGTCAGTTACTTAGGAATTTCGGTCATGTGTCTCCAAAACAACAGTCCAATTCGGCAATTTTCATGAATGGGGTTGGGATTCATTGATCAGTGTACCTACGCTAAAACGGCTGAAAACTGACGTCACGGCGCTGATGCGTGGGCGGGCGAGACCGGGATTTGTTGCATTCGGCAAAATATAAAATTCAGAACGAACAAGCGGTACAGGATTTTGAAGTTAGAGCCAAATAGTCTTAAAGTGAGGACTGCGTCATTTCTTTGTTGGATGCCACCTACGTCAGCAGGTGGAACAATCAATATATCGATTAGTGTGTAAAAAGGGAACAAATGTTGGAATAATAGCGCGTCGGCGATACATTTTTTATTTTTTCCGTTTTGATTAATCCGCAGGGGTGAGATTGAGTGATAGGAGGTTTCAGTTAAGCTGCGTCCCGATTTTTGCCACTTGTGATGAATATTTCATAAATTCTAATTTAGGCGAAAACGGTTTTCTAGCAAACTTAAAATGCTAATCCACTTTACGTCACGTTTGATATTCACCATGAATCTTGAGCGTGGTATAGTTTTTGCGATGCACTGTTTGATTAAGGACGTTACTTACCCACGTTCCCTTCGGAACGAACTCCCGGTGGCCCGACGGTGGCAATCAGGAGAAGAAGAGCGAGCCGTAACGGTACGCCCGGCCACAGCATGGCCTTTAATGAGAAAACATTATTAGATTACTAACTAGTGACACGAGATGGAATTAACGTGAGCGTGCAGATGAAGAGCTTTGTAGCTCGACGATGGTATGCTAATTAACGGCGAACTATCTCACTGTGCAGGGGACAGAAAGCGGGTCTGTTATTACTTCGGGATTATTTCTGAATTGTTATCAGAATTAATCGGTTTCGGAAAGTGATTAACAGCTTGATAGCTAGAGTGGTGGGTGGTTTTGGAGTCAGCAGAAAATTCGAACAGCCGTCCTTCCAACTGATCAAAGAGTAATTGCCATTAAAAGTCACTTGAAAAATGTGTGCCGACATCTGGTTCTTTGATGTTACCCCCTGCCAACGATCGATATGTTAGCGTAAAAGCCTATAATTTGATTTCTGGGCACTGATGTTTAAAGTTTTTTTCTGGAAGGCAATTACTAATCTTCTAGCATTAATTAGGTTTATTTTCTATTGATTTGTTTACCAAGCCGGGTCTTTGGGAAAAACAATTTGCAAAAACTGCTGTTCCAATGTTAATTAGAGTGTCTCTACCTACTAAAAGCTTTGGGTAGGTTTTTCAGATATTGATCTTCGAATCCTCCGAGCACGTAACACAAAAATAAAAAAAACATCACAATTCTTGTAATATTGGACTACAATCATGTCATGTAAGATTATTTGTTTGGTCACGAAATACAGCTAAATGTCATTCGGTGTTATCAAAAAACGCTAAAATATCTCTTGTCGCGTAGGCCGTCTAATTGATATTCATTTTACATGCCATGTAGCGCTTTTACAGTTGGTAATTGAAATTTTATACACGAAATGTTTTCGTGTACAATTTGGAGGTTTTTACTTGACAAAAAGGATCCAGCTGTTTATTAGCCAAGGTTTTCCTATCTCCCTTTTTCGCCAATTTTTTTTACATAAAAATGCAAAAACGTATTCCTTCGAGCCGGATTTGAACCAGCGACCTATGGATGTCCACAAGAAATTCCTCTACAGTCCACCGCTCTACCAACTGAGCTATCGAAGGCTGTGCTAATATCATTTAGTGACATTTTTCTTAATGTGCTTCATTAACATTTAATTAAATTTTAATGTTTCAAAAATATTTCCTTCGAGCCGGATTTGAACCAGCGACCTATGGATGCCTACAAGAACGTCCTCTACAGTCCACCGCTCTACCAACTGAGCTATCGAAGGCTGTGCTAATAATGTTTTACGACATTTTTTGTGAATTTAATAATTGAGATTAATTTTGAATTTATAAAAAATGATTCCTTCGAGCCGGATTTGAACCAGCGACCTATGGATATCTACAAGAATGTCCTCTACAGTCCACCGCTCTACCAACTGAGCTATCGAAGGTGTTACTTTCGCCTTTCTCCAAGCCAGAGACTGTCCAAATTTGGTCTACTTAACACCGAAATAAAAAATGCTTTCCTTCGAGCCGGATTTGAACCAGCGACCTATGGATGTCTACAAGAACCGTCCTCTACAGTCCACCGCTCTACCAACTGAGCTGTCGAAGGTTGTGCTAATAATGTTTTACGACATTTTTTGCGAATTTAATTAATGAGATAAATTTTGAATTTGTAAAAAATGATTCCTTCGAGCCGGATTTGAACCAGCGACCTATGGATGTCTACAAGAATGTCCTCTACAGTCCACCGCTCTACCAACTGAGCTATCGAAGGTTGTGCTAATAATGTTTTACGACATTTTTTGCGAATTTAATTAATGAGATAAATTTTGAATTTGTAAAAAATGATTCCTTCGAGCCGGATTTGAACCAGCGACCTATGGATATCTACAAGAATGTCCTCTACAGTCCACCGCTCTACCAACTGAGCTATCGAAGGTGTTACTTTCGCCTTTCTCCAAGCCAGAGACTGTCCAAATTTGGTCTACTTAACACCGAAATAAAAAATGCTTTCCTTCGAGCCGGATTTGAACCAGCGACCTATGGATGTCTACAAGAACCGTCCTCTACAGTCCACCGCTCTACCAACTGAGCTATCGAAGGTTGTAAAAATGTGCGATAAAAAACGAAAAATTCGTCAATCACACCGCTTTCAACGTTCGACCTTTGAGCTTTTCAGCAGGATAACAAGATCAATGCAATCAATCCTTTTATTTCGTTAAAACGCAACTCTGATTCCAAACGCGTCTCAATTAAAACAATTTCTATGAAGCAAATGAAACCACTAATTGCCTGGATTAAATTGAGACAAGACGATTTACTGTGCTTTCCGCAGACTCTCCAACTGTTTGTCTAAGGGTTAAATTAAATTGAGCGAGGATCGGGGGTGGCATCCCAAAAAATATGCAAATTTCGTTCCGTTATCCAACCGACTAGCACATGGTGATAAAACAACGAAATTGGAAAACATTCCATAAATCGAAAACAGGTGGGTGCTGACATATTCCTGATGGAGGGATCGAAACGTCGCAAAATAAGCAAAATCGACTCACCTGGTGTGCAAGCCGAAGCCGTTCACTGCATCGCTTCCTTTGATCCCGTGATCACAAAACAACAAGAAATTGGTGGTGAATTCGGTGGGCAATAACGGGGACGCCGTCACCTAGCCCTCTAAATTTTCCCGATTGTGGTATTAAGTCGTCTGTTGGAGATGACGCTGGGCGCCGGCGCTTTGGCGTCGCTGCGAAGGCGGACGTAGGACGAAAATCGATTATTTCAAGGGATTGTATTTGATATAAATATTACAAGCCCATTCAAAACGACCGGACTTGTATTTTTCGCACGTCGATTTTTTAAACCACCGATAAGGGCCCGCTTACAGCCTGTTATTGAGCGCGATAAGAGCGCCTTATCACGGTGTTCCTGGATTGATTAACAAAAATCATCGGCTTTTATGAGATTGTAATTGGGGCTTTTATCAGAGCTTATCTGGAGGGCTTAGTACGACTCGGAGCAACTTTTAGACATTGGATTGTAGGGTTGGGGAGAAAAACTACTGTGAACTGGATAAACTGAAAATTATATTTACAATTTTCACAAAATACAACAACACATACAATTTGTACTTAAAACTATAAAAAACAATAACAGGCAAGAATATGCTCAGCCTATGACCTTTATACACCAATTCACAAGCAAATAAACAATATTTACAAAAAGTGGCTAGATAATATATTATTTTGGCACAGTATTCAATAATACTGTTTGAAGAAGGAAATAATAGAAAGATGAAAAACGTGGTAATCAAAGCATAAAGAACTAAACATGAGAGTAAAACAACACAGTTATGTACAAGCCTAAATCACTACAGTTTTATCACAAATTTAATTGCTTCACCTTGGAATTGAATTAATTCATTACTTTTAGAATCACATACATTTAAAGGAGCAAAAACTTAAAGTAACAACAAATAAATGCTGTAAAAATAAAAACTCGGCCGTCATAATATTAGAAATTACATTTCCGTCTTTTTCAAAGATCAAAAAACAAAACCTTAGCCTACTTTCACACGAAACGAAAGCAACTTCCATTCTATGTATGAATTTACCCTAAATAAATAATGATTATCAATGCACATGCGTATTGCACATCATCAGCTCAGTCTATCCCTTTAAGGCACGCGACGACTTAAACGTGAGATTCGAGCGGTACTTTAAAAACGGCGGTTTCCGGAAAACTCTGGGGCCGAGCGCCCATCAAATGCTGCTTCAACGCCACGACCATGTTCTCGGGCCCTATCAGGTTTATTTCGAAGAACAGCCTCTCGCGCCTCGTCGAGCTCAAGTCCGGAGAGCTGGTCCGCAAGTTCTTCTCCTTATTTTCCTTGTTTGAAGTCACTTCTTCCTGGTACTTGTTGTCGAGCCACGTGACTTTGTCTGGATCCTTCGTCCCGCCAACAGTGTGCCGTCTCTTGATCGACCGATCCGGCATTCCGTTTTTCCTCTTCAGCTTGGTCACATCCTTGGAGCGTCGCACGGAGGTTGCCAACTCCCGCCGCTTGTTCAAGTTGCTTTCGGTTTTTTCCGTCTTGGTCAGACTGTCCGAACGCTTGAGTTTATCCCCGGTCTTGTTCAGACTTTCCGACCGCTTCAGCTTGTTGTTCAGTGGCGAGACTGTCCGTTCGGGCTTGTTCAGCGACTCCGAACGCCGCAGTTTCGAGTTTGGCACCGAATTTTTCCTGTTGTTCATGTGCTTGTTTGATATGTGCTTCTCGGATGTCATTGTCGAATCTTCGTCTTTCTCGGTATCGTTTTTCGATTCTTTAAGTTTAGAGTCGTCCCAGTGTAAAAAATTCGCTTTGTTGCTAAATTGGTTCTTGTGTAAGCTGGGATTTCGGTAGCAGTCGCCTAAATTTGGCACGTTTTCTTTGTCCGAAAGGGAATGCGCGATGATTCGGTGGGTCTTCTCCGGTGATTCGTCCGCGTAGGGGAAGTCCTCCCCGGAGAGGAGATTCTCCCGAGAGTTCTTCTTCTCCATCAGTTTCTTGTCGTAGAGGTTGGTCAGAGTGGTCACCAGATCCGCATCTAGAAAGAAAAACCCGTTTAGGTTTCTGTCTTAGATTGTTATTAGTAGCGAAAAACCGCATACAAAATGTTTACACCTTAAGAAACACTGAAAGCATTTAAATTTGTTATTGATGGGGGAAAACAAGATGGAGTAGAATTAATCGAGGCGTCTGTGCATCAGTCACGTGTTACGCTAAGCTAAAAAAAGGGGTGCGTGAAGCTTGTCTGGAGAGCACGTTTCTACCTCACAATCTGTTGTACAAGTGTCGGGTACGTGGGGGACGTTGTGGTGGTGCGGTAGTTGGGGGCCTGACCGGCCGCCACCCTCTAACAGGCGGCAGAGGTGCACTACACCCTAACACACCCAAGATTACTAACAGGGTATTCCAAGTTTTACCGCAAGTCAAAAAATAAAACAAGTGTTTATTTTTTGGCGGGCGGTAAAAGTTTGAATGTCCTGTAGACTTTCTAGAGTTAATTAATAACTACGACACTTACCGTCATCTATGGACACCTCTTTGTGGAGGGAGTCTAGAGAGCCGCCCTAAAACCAACAATTTCAGTCTCGTTTAAATTTCCAATTGAGAAATTACCTCATTTTCGTACTTGACTTTCTTCATGGCACCATTCGCGTTCAAGTCCATAGAACTGGAATTGACGTTCTCGACGGAACTGCCACGTCGCACCAACCGGCCGTTTTGCGTACTAACACTCTCGTTTCTGTTCGTGTCGCGTAAACTGCCACCGAAATCACTATTGTTTTTATTGTATTGCACTTGGTACGAATTGTCCAAACTGTGTCTATTGTCCATGTTGATAGTTCGTGTAAATACATTGGAAGCACTGTTTGTTTTAAGTAAATGGGAGTCGACCGTTCTTGTGGACAGTCGGGGTGTTTGATTTACGTTACTAGCCGAAGTACTTTTGGAAGCTGTAAAATTTTGCGTTCAATTAATGGAACACCAAATTTGGGGTTCTTACCGATGTTGGTCACCGAAATCTCCAAATGTCGCGGCATTTGCAACATAGCTTCCGTCTCCTGTTTGAAGTTTTCAATACGTCGGTGAAAATCCTCTTTATCAGTCGAGTAATTAAACCAAGGCACTTTTGCAGGCTGTTTGCAACTCTTTTCGATTTCGCTCACTGTTGTGGGTATGACGTTACTTTTATCGTCCGTAATTGTACTCTGGAAGACAGGCGATTGTAACAAGTGTAAATTTTGGGCACAGTTCTTACATTTTTGAGATCAGATTGTGAGAATGTGTCCGAATAGTAGCCTCCGGTTCCGTTCGGAGACGTGACTTCTTTGCTTTCGCTTAAGGAACCTGAACCTTTGGTCGTTTTCCTTTTCACTTTTCGCTGCGCCGCCGAAATGATCGATGAAAGCAATGCGCCATTCTTTTGCTTATCCTTTAAAGCTGCAACCGAGTGATTACCAAAAGGGTGACAATTATCGAAAAATTACCTTCATATTTGCTAATATTTTCGAGTAACAGAGCTTGACTACTCGGGGGTTCTGGCTCGTCCTGCGCTTCGGTTATAACGGCGGAAAGAGGCACTTCGTCCGTGTCGTCGTCCGAAAAGAACCAATCGGCGCTTGTCAGTAGAGTTTCCACGATTTTATACTGATGGGTCATGTTACTGACCATTGTTTCCATATTGTCGTCCTCGGGCCTGACAATGTTCGGGCCGAAGACAATCGCTAAATTTTTCGCTTCCATTTTATTAATCTCAGAATTATCCATAACTTTCTTCAAGTGAAACATGATGTGTTTAAGCGTGTGGTAATTGTGAGGGGGCAAACTCTTAATCAGCCTCTTCAATTCCTTCATCCTGGCTTCGGGATTCTCGATTTTGTCGGCCTTAATGAAACTCGGATACAACGCACTAGTCACTAAAGAATCGGGGATTTTCCTGAAGAAGGCCTTCAGAAGGCTACTAACAACGTGTAGGTCGTTCCATCGTGGATCATCCACAGGCACTTCTTCGTAATTCCTGTTGATTTCGTCGATCAACGCTACAATCGAGGCGTTATTTCCCGGCACTCGGTATATCCCCACTGTTTGTAATCCGTGAGCGTCGACAATGTCCGTACACACTTCGACGAACCTCGGAACGTAGGGATTCGTCGAAGATGTGAGACACTGTTCGATGGGAATCCCGAAAGTTGAGCCTTCGGGAGCCGTCGGGGAACTCGGCGAACTTGCACCTTGCATTCGCCGGAACTGTTGGGCCACGCGACCCCGCCATGTCTTCACTTTAGGGCTGGTGGAGGGGTCGGCCACTTGAGACGGTTTGCGGTTTTTGCTCACGGGGGATTGACCGGTTGGGGAACGGTTGCGGGAGGTGGAGGATTTGCATTTGGTGGGCTGAGGGGAGAGGCGGCTGTTGCCTTGGACTAGGATGGAAGTGGACGCTGGGATGGTCTGTGGTACGGCTTGCTGTTTACTGCCAGTCGATGGGTCCTGCGGTAATTAATATTAAATGTGAGGGTTATACGAAACACTGATTGCAAAATTATTCATTATTCAAGTCAAAAATGAAAGTGTAGCAGTAATTATCTGCCGGAAACGTACCTCTTCAGTGATACAACACAAAAGAGTTTTTGATGTTCTGTTTCTGGTGTTCATGACAGCACAATGCGATTTTCGTAATGCATTATCTAATCGTTGATAAGGAAAATAATTAGAGATACTTACGAATTTCGCTTCGGCCTCGGTATTCGTGGCCATTTGTTCTTGCAAAGCCTTGAACCAGTCAGTGAATTCTTCTGTGTTTTCGGCTTGGAGGAGGAATTCCGACCGACAAGGATTCACTGATGATACCCTCAAGACATGTTTTCGTTTGGTGTAATCATCAGCTACGCGAACTTCGCTGGCCCTCATGTCCACGCCACTGGCTAGTGAATGTTCAACGGCGTCGGAAGTACCCATCGGGCTCTACGCGAAAAATTTTTTATGTAAATATTGGCATCATTGATAAAGAATCAATTTATTTAAGATAAGGTCGTTCAAAGATCTGTTTAATTTTGTCAAAATTTGTGTACTTATCAAATAAACCCGTGTAAATAACTGTAATAAAAAACTCGGAGCGTAAATCTGCAATGCAAGAGCAGTAGTCACATGAAATTGGTTTAATCGTTCTTTTTCTCGGCGTACATTCCATACCATGAAGACCTTGAAGACACCAAGATTTAGTAATGCGTTTTTCGCAACCGTTTTACACACGGTGAAAAAATCCCTTAGCTATCGCGAAACAATAGCGCGAAAATCGCCTCCGTGTACCTCACAGTGTCGTCATCCGTGTCATTTTCGGCCACAAAAATTCCCACCAAAAATAGCGAAACAATGGGCAATGAATCGCACACCTGTCATAAATAGGTCTAATTACCCAGGATCCTGTCGACCCCCATCGGCGCAATTTCCTGGGGAAAAATGCGTGTGTGGAGAAATTCAGGTTGAGTTGAAGAGGGATGCAGGAGACCGTCCCGGACTTGTTCCGGTGCTGTTCGGTGAGGACGTTCATGATCTCGCTTTCATTCCCGCACAACTGAAGCTCGCGTCTTTCGATCGGGGATGGTGCTAAATATAACCACCGCTGATAGCGAAATTATAACAGGTCGAACGAGATTTTCAAGTGCGGCTTTTAATGAACGCGTCGAGTAGGTGGTCGAAGAGAGGTCTCATTAAGAAGCTTCGACGCTTCCAATACAACAACTGACTGGCGAGACCGACACGCGCCAAGTAAAAGTCCGTGATGGACGAGGAGGCGCATATGTTCCGGAGCCGTTTTTAATTTCGTAAAGCTCGATACGGGCGGAAGTTGCCATATCGATGGCCGCACGTCACCTCGCCATTTCTGGTCGAGGAATTTACGAAATCGCACATAAAATACTAATCGGATTTAGCCGAGGACCTCGCATTGAAATCACCCGAAATTTCCTCCACGATTGGGAAACAACTGCTCTAACCAAGTAACCTCGATATCTCGAAAGCGGGACGTCTTAATCTCCCATCTGCTATTCCAAGTTTCGAGCTCCTAGACAATAGAACGACTACTTATCACTTTGCAATTACCACGGATGAGTTTCTCTCCCTTGTAATTAATATCACGATCGGGCGCATGCTCGCCTCGATTGTTTCATTTCCAACAGTCATAAAAACAAGTGAAAGTTGCGATACTCTTAATGGGTTAGTTAAGTAGAGTTCGAAATTATCATGTTTAGGTATAGAAAGCAAAAGTAAACGCCTTCTTTCTCCGTCTCGAAGGGATTCGCTTTGCTGAGCACACCACATGTCATGTAACACTCACCTGGTGATGCTTATCTTTGTGCAGGAACAGTTTGGGACCCTTGAGCGCGGCCCAAATTTGCTTCCATGACCGGTCACCGGAACGCTGCAACAAGTCACGAATCATTTAAAGCAAAATCACTCAATAAAAAGTCCTACTTTTCCATCGATCTCTGTGATTTTACAATGCAGCGGACCTTCCCTGATCACAGGGTGCTTATCCTTGTCCAGCGGACTTGCGTTGGACTTTTCGCGGTCCAAAGAGGCGCTACTGCTGCTGTTTCCGCTCGCGCTGCCGCTAAAATAATAATAATAATTAGTCACGGTTCGCGCCTCAAAATTGCTTTGTTAGTAATCGGTGCTCTTTCTGCCCAAAAAATGTGCATTATGTGATCGCTTTCGCTTTTCTCCACGCGTTTTTTGACCACTGGAGCATCTCGTGAAGAGGGGCTTCGGTTGCGAATTTGATTCCATGACGCGTTTCGAACGGATTTATATGGACGGCGTGGAAAGTTCGAGCACGTTCGGCGTTAATGAAATACGAACACGTCGCGTTGCATTAACAGCCGATGAACTCGAGATGCAAGGCCGAAATCGAAGAAGAAAGCAGAAGGAGAAGAAAAGAAGAAGAAGAAGAAGAGTCGTTGTCAAGCGCCCACAGCCACCAAGTACATCCATTATCTCGAGACGACTGGTTTTTCATTACCCAATTAAGTGAATAATTAATTATAACGCCGGTGCCATTAGACGAAGAGTTATTATTTCCGTTATCTGGAGGAAACTGCATAGTCTTCCAACTGACCCAGAAGCAGCAAACCGTCATTTCCAACCGAAACCTCCCCATCACCTGGTACCACCATCAGTAAAACACCAGTTGCACGCCTTTCGCGCGTGAAATTATTCTACCACCCCCTGCAAGCTCGAGAGCGCCACCAAAGCCGTTAGACAATGTCTACTGGGGTTAGTCGTGTTAAATGCCGGCAAGCAAATTCCAGCTCACCCTAAAGAGGAAGCAGCGTCCTCAAACAGCTTACGAAGTTGTTGAATGTCCCCGGGAAACAAAGGAGGCCGCCAACGTCTGTGCGCGCTAAACGCCAGAAGGAGATTAACAATTATACAGCGACACCAAAGACTCGAACCGTAAGCAAAAGGCTGAGTGTACGTGTGTGAAAATAGGGGATGTGGGTGGACGAGTCTCGACAAAAAACTCACCTTCGCAGGACCTGGGGCGAAACATCGCTGTCGCTCATGTCGCTATCGAACGGCATTCTGCCACCCTCGGTCGCCTTTAAATACGACTCGCGGCGGGTTGTCCTCTCATCGTCGGCTATAAACAACAACACGATCAAGTAATGCGCAAAAATCGGCGACAAACACAAAAGCCACAAAAAATTAGGTGTTATTGGGCAGACGCATGAAATACTTACCCAGGTTAGTATTTTTAGTCCTCCTTTTAACCACAGCTGCTTTGTTATCCTCCCCAATGACTGCAAATCAGACGGCATGATTAGTATGAGACAAACACTCGCTAAAAACAGCAAACAATCGAATGACACAGATGCTGACACCAAGACGTTAGTAAAGTTAAGTGAGCCATGAAGATTTAAAAACACAAAAAGGGGTTCAAGCCCCCTTCGTTAGTTAGGTTAGCAGCCACGAGCAGTGATCGCTACCTGGTGAAACGGGACGACGCATCGGCGTGTCAACTGACGAAGACGGTGGTTTGAGGTGTCTACTGGGCCTGACGGGCCCTTCCAAGTCAAGCTGGTTGGGCCGAACGGCCTTCGAAGGCTGAGGAACTAAAACTGTGGGAGCTGGAGTGATGGAAACGGAAGGAGTGAAATGCATGTGCTCGACGGGTTCGGGGATAAGAGGAGGCAGGTCGGCGTACGGGATTTGGCCCGGATCGTCCACCTGGTGGTCTGAGGAGCAAGACAAGTGTTTATCCGTGGGAAAATCAAACTGTACCCAAATTGTGGTTTGAGTCAGACATACCTTTAGATTTGTTACCATCGTCGACGATCGCATCCTGTCTGCTTATCCTCTTGCTGGGCTCGGGAGAGTCAACGATCACCCACGATTCCGCCGAGTTAGAACGGGCGCAAATTCTGTTCGCCTGGTTCTCTGACGCTTCTGAAATGTTTCGGCAAGATTAGGAAATGATACGCGAGAAGGAAAGTCTAGTGTTAAGTTTCTACACATTACGTCAGTCCGGGAAATCAAGAAAACTCAAGAAGAAAGTGAAAAATAAAAAGCAAAAACGTGTACAAACATCGCAATGGTTTGAGAAATTTAAATGTCGCAAATTGTGTTTCTTGACGTGTGACATAATTCTTGGCAATCGTCTGGTGTTATCTTTTGTTAATTCGAATGTTATGAAACAATACGACAAACAAATAGAATCGTGTATTCTAGTGAGGGTTTTATTGCAGCGATAAAACCAAACAGCTACAAAACGTATTAACGATTAGTAAACTGGAAACTGTAAAAATGTTTTCCTCTTCCATATCGACCAGTTAGCGAAGGCAGGCACTGATTAGTTGTGAGGTTGGGCGTGACATCTAAATTTGAACGAACTGGCGAAGCAATTACTCGAAGAAAAATCAGTAATTGATGATGGTGCCAGAGATGAGATTAATTGCGCAATATGGAGATGCGATTTTTGCCCGCTGTACGATCACACGTTCCGCGATAAAACATCCCACTTGTTCGAAGTCAATGAATTTAATTGTCACGCCCCCGCAACGGCAATCATTAATAAACTCGCGCCAACACCTATATCTAACCTGTGGGCTTGCCGTATTCTGAAGGTGGTGGACAGTGAATATATTTACTTCCAGTGGAAATCATTACATTTCCAGAAAGTCGTTTGGCGATCGTTTCGCCGAGGCTGGTGTTGCTGCCGGTGCTCCCTTTACCAAAATAAATATCACCGGCTATAAATCGAACCAACTTACCGTTGCTGTCCAGGGATCGCGAGTCTCTCTGGATCCTCTTGGGACTGATGGTGGTCGCTGGGGTTTCGCGGTTCGTAGGCTCGGAACGCGTTTCGAATTCTTGCGCTCTTTCGGTGACGTTCGGAACGATTTTCTTCGAGCTGAATCTCGCTATTTCGGATTTGAAATAAAGCGTGCGGTCGCTGACTTGCGGGTCGTTTTCAGGTTTGCCGCTTTCGAATTGACGAGCTCTCTTATGCACCATTTGTAGACTAGTTGGGTATAATCTACAAGTCACAGTTAGAACGATTAAAGTGTTTAAAATCACATTTATCACCTTTTATCGTCGGAAATATCGCTATTTTCTGCAGTAAACGATCCATTTAGCTGCTCCACGTTATCTAAACTACTGGGAGCAACCGAGGCCTCCTTCATTCTGTCGTTGGTGGCCATCGAGGGTTTATCGTTCGGCGATTTAGCACCTTTCTGTTGCGGCAAATTGCGCGGCACTCCTCCGCTGCTCTGTAACAGATCCCGTTCGTTCTCGATGTCGTTTTTGACCCTCTGGAAGTTCTGATGGGTCGGCTTGGTCTTCGAGGGTGATTCTTGCCGCGCGGGTTCAGCCGGTGGCCACATCGCCCTTTCCAGTTTATTCGGCCTGCTGTAGAACTCGCGCGGTTTCACCGACGTGTCCGTGGGCATTTTCAAAAACTCTTCTTTTTGTTGTACGCTCTTTCGGAACCTGGACATTCTGGCCGAATCGTCCGTTTCTTGCCCCGTCAAAGTCGACGTCGAATCGAACGAAGTTAAACTGTCCTTACTGCCATCGGCCAGCGATGAAGTCAACGAAGAAGACGACTCCCTTCTGCCCGCGTCCAAACTGAGGCGACACCCGGCCGCATTCGGGTACCTCAGACCCGGCATTTCGGAGTTTTGGTTATCTTGCAGATAACTCGGCTTGTGGATGGTCTTCATGTCGTTCAAATCGGAGTAGTCACTGTAGTACTCACGGTCGGATAAAGCACAGCCGTCGCTAGCCCTACGTCCCATATTTCGATACGGAGGCACTTGGGGTTGTGCCCGGGGTCTCTGCCTTCTGAACGGGTCATTGGGCTGGTAGGTCAGTCTATCGTTCAAATCGAGATTTTCGGCACTTCGTTGCGACCGCTCGTGCAACGGCTGCCTGTAGTCATAACCGTAGGGACTTTGTAAGGACCTCCAAGAAAGAGCGTCCACTTGGAACTCGGGAGGTTGGGAAATGGTCTGAGTGAGGAATTGTTGCGCTGCTTGGTGGTCGTTCACGAATCTAGACGGGAGTTGGTTGCTTGCGGGGTTGTAGGCCGTCTCCGCGAAATACTGCAAAAACAGGGACCATAAGGAAAAGCACTGCACTAATGATGCACACTGTTATCTTGACTGAACTTGGGCCAAATTGATTTGTTTTGTTCGATCGCAATTATGATTGCCTTCGAGGAAACGATTAGATAAGTAGCTAATGGCGGTTATGTATAGAACGCGATAAGAGACACGAATCACTTACCCTTTGGAGAATGTCATCTTCTTTGGGTACGACGAGCAGTTGTAGACAATCAGGCGTATTTTGTATCAACTGCACCACTTGCGCGTAGCTCTTGTTGGTCACTAAGACGTCGTTGACTTTCACTAGACGATCTCCCTTTTGTAAACCTGCTCGTTTAGCCGGGCTTGGATCTTTGACGTTCTTTACGAAGATGGTGTCCATAGGGGCCGAGAGAGCCCCAACCGCGGCATACCTATCATCGCTCTCCTGGAAGTAATTTAATAGCAAAAAGTCGGTGTATTTTACCTCGCTACTTACAGCGATCGAGTCCGGAGGATACACGATGAAATGACGTAAAGTAAAACCGAAACTGTCTCCGTTACGCTTAATGAGGAGCTTCTTAGGGCCTCGTCGCAAAGGTGCTGCAGCTGCTGCTGCTATCCTGGCTGGATTCTGCAAGGAATAATGCGATTTTAATTTATGTTACGATGGGTCATTACCGTTGACGTAATGTAGAATTAATTAAATTACCCAACGAGAATAGGTATTGTTCTAAATTTGATACACCCTAAGTATAGTTAGGTTTAATGGCACATTCCGTTCTAAATTAAACGAATCTGCGAGTCCGCCTCGGCCGTGCAAGATAACTGACTGCCTTGATTGGAACGGTTTTTACACACAAGTTATCTCCATTCAGGATTTGATAGTTTATTTTGTCGTTTCGATTCCCACTCACCAATAATTTGGTTCAAATGGTGATTTTTTAATTCGCAATTACTTATCACGATTAATTGAAAACATTAAATTGATTTATCGTTGCACTTTGTCAAAACCAGATTGGATTATCAATTCAGTAATTGGATTCGATAAATGAGAGGGTGTCAACTACCTTTCTTTAATCACTTTCCTAAAACTGAAATAGGATAATAAATGACAGCACTCTTCCACATCACCGAAGACGAGTCAAAATACGGGCTTGACGAAACTGGATAAACTAGTGCATCAAAATGAAAGTGTCAACCTGAACTGTTACGAAAAGAAACCTCATTAATAAAATATCAGTGAAAATTGCCATTAAAGCAGAGAAACCGTTAAATCCGATTTATTTTTCCTTTTGCTCGAATTTTGTTCCCCAAACCCGTGCAAGACCAAGGCTGCATTTTTCTCACAGCAAGTGTGTGAAAAACCGACATTTGCTCGCGTTTTTCACATGTGCGGGCATGGCAAAGGTCGAGGATGGAAGCCTTTCAAGTGGGAGGATTAGACATGCAAGCCCTACAAAATCAAGTGCAACGACATGTCGAATTCGGGAGATTGCTCCACTGGTGCGGCCTTGGGGCTTTTGTGCTCTGGTCATGACACAGATACTTTTAACGGTGATCGGAGAACAACAAATATCAAAATGTTATTGCAACATCTGATGGTGAGCACGATTGGAAGAAGAGCGTTTCCCAGCTTTTGTGGCGCGCGAGTGTTATGTAAGGACAGCGAGCGGTTGCGTCAAACAAGCCAGATAAGAAATTTATAACAATAACAATGATAACACGCGCTTTGGGTTAGATTCATTCATAAAACGGACCGTCTCTTATTATTACAGAAGAGATTAAAACGTGGTCGAGTTGACTAGAATGGGAGATTACTCATAGTTGCCTTTTCAATTATGATGGTTTCTGGCAAATTTTGCTAATCAGGTGTGGGTGTTGGAATAAAAGTCATAGAAGAATAATGATCCTTTGTGTTTGCGTTTGGCCTTCTTACCGTTGGCATATTTTGCAAACACATCCCATTTATCCACCTTTCTAGCATTAATCTCATTCCGCAAAGTGTGAATTCCTGAATTCCAAAGATTGTGATTAACTACTTTCGTAAATATCAATGTTATTATATGTTTTTGCCGATAATGCGCACCTGCGAGTTGCTTATTATTACGAAAGTTAATTTATATTTTTTCGTGTGTGTACGGTTTTCGTGAAATAAAACAACGTGGGTAGGTAACAATGAACCACTTTATTATCTCTCGTTGTGGGAACATTCCTCAATTAACATAATCAGGAATAAATTACAAACGCAAACGTAATTAAAATTATTCGCGCATAAATAACTGGTTAAGGCCATTCGAACGCGACTTATCGCCGGCAATTATCGAAAGGGGAAAATAGAGAAGCAGCAAGAAAGCTCTTCCGACAATCGGGCCTTTGTAAAAATCCTTGTGTCCCCTCGACAGCCAGCCATCCGTATTTGTCTCGGCTGGTAGCTTATCTATTGTCCATTTTGTTGGCGAGCATTCGCGTGCGCAATTAAGGCGGAATATTTACACCGGCTGATTAGCAATTACAATGGCTCTTGGTCTTGAACACGCTTCTAACCGCCACGACGTGGAGTTATTGGCTGCGTTCGAAGACCTACACCTCTGACACCGACACCCACTTGGACCGAAAACCCACCTCGGATGTGGATTTTTTCTGTGTCAGACGTCGACCGGCGAACTGCAGACAGCCTGGCGACATTGCGGCAACACTCTCGTTTCGAATCGCCGCTCTGCGTGGAGGTTGTCTCAATTCATAAAGGACGATTATTTATTGGATAGGTAATTTATATGCCTCTCCTCGATAAATCATAACCGGCCGCTATTTAGCGTGTCTGATACATGTGTTCTTTCGCGACGAGACAATTTAACCAATTAAGCTTGACATTTTTTCATCCAGTAACGACAACACACGCCAAAATCGCATGCTAATGCGAGGGGTTTGCGCAACCTGCGACCTCAAACGGGGGATTATTTAAGAATTATTTAGACAAAAAGGATGATCTCATTGCTGCATGAAGCCACCTCTGGAAATGCAAATGCAAAACGTGGCTTTTGCACAACTTTGAACATTAAGACGAGAGCTGAGGATGATCTCACTGCTTTATTGCTGTCTTAAGAAACGCGAAATTGGCTTTTGTACGACGCTAAAAAGGGGATACTTCATGGTTAGTTAGTTGTGAAAAAGGGGCGTTTGATAGCGTCGAGGATGATCTCATTCCTTTAGAAATGCAAAGAATCTCCGTTTGAAAACAAGCAAGGCGAAATTGAGCAGATGCAACCTTGATTATTGATCGACAGAAAGCCTGGCAGTATCAAAGCGTAGGTAATGCACACTTAAAGTTTATAAGACGTTGCGGGAGCGCATTACGATTAAAAAGTTAAGGTCAATTGCATCAAACTGTAAACATCTGGAGCAGCGTGATGCAATTCGAGGAAATGTCCCGAGATTCTCAAAACAACGCCAGAAATATGGATTGGGAAATGGCGTTATGTCACCACGGGAGTCTCTCAAATGATGTCATAATTATATCCAGTGATGTCGAAACACGAGCTTTGATTTAGAGAAGACGAAATTCCCGCATGGAATGCCGACCGAGATGACTATCCGGTTTCGGCCTTGACTGTAGCCTTCACCCCGTCTCGGGCCGATCGAATAAGGGTTGATGGCATAATGCACGCTTCTTGCCCACAACCGGTCGTTTTTTCCTGCTCGGCCGCCGTAATTTATCGGATTTTTGCAGACGTAAATGCACAGTCGCGACGGCGACGTTAGTGGAATGCACAGAAGAAAACTCAGCCGAATATTGACACGGGGATTAAGACCGGGAAAAATGACGCCACAGTCCTACTGACTGCGCCAATTAACTCAAATATCTTGTTTTTTTTTAACATAAATCAAAATCCAACTTTTAGATCAGATTTTTCTTAATTACCAAGCTGCTCTTTTGTTTTGGCGAATATATTTACGAAACAACAATTGTTTTTATGAATGTTTTGTGAAATTGTTAAAACATATTTATTATTCGCCTCTGGGACGTCGGGTAATTCGCTTTTTTGGCATTATATAAAGGTAAGTCGACTGAGGGAACGCTCGGTCGATTTTCCAGAGCAATGCACGGAAAATGGGTCGGACGATTTGTTATGGCAGAAATTCGCCCTACCTAGACTGCGGATAAAAATCTTAATTAATTAATTGAGTTAATCGCTTACCGGAAACTTGTGCTCAACTTGCGTTTCCTGTGCTCTGTGGAATGTTTCCTGTAAATAAAAAATCGGATTAGAAACGCGCGTCTATCCATTTTGGTGTTTTGTTGACAAAAATGCGATTTTTTCGGCGCGGATCCAGTTAGAACAAGTAGGTTACGGCTTCCGTGCTGATCTAAATGATCGCATCTGTAAAAATTCGCGGACTATTAACACCTGCATAACTGTACTCGGTTTAGAACGCAAATATCATAATAACAATGTTATTATCTGAGAAATGCGGCTGCCGATCTGGCCCAGATGCCGAATTTGGAAAAACTCAATGGGGAAAGTTTGGAGTGACATCATCGACGCATTGCCCGAAAGAAAATTCTCACCTTGTGGGTCTAATCTCGTTGAGAGTATGATTTATGAAAAATTTAAACACCTCGTCATAACGTTTTAACCGTTACCGCTCCTTAACAAAGACTGATTTATTGCCATCACCGACTAGCACACACGATGCCATGTACGCGCCGTGTACAATGGCTATAAATAATAAAAGAGGTTGGAAATATGAAGTAGTGTTTAAGGTAAAAATGTCGGGTGTCACCTCTCAGCGATCAGGAAGCTGCGACGATCGTAAGGATTTATTCATGATGGGGTTGTGATTTATTAAGTTTCGCCACGGTATTTAATTAGCCTTTTAGATTAAAACCGTTGCAAAATCGGACCATCAAACAGGAGCAAGCCGCGTTTTATGAAAACGTTATTATTTATTACGGCCGTAAAGAGAATGTCAATGTGTGTGTGACACACTCGAACCACTGACTGAAATTTACCGTTTCAAGTAAGCCTTTGTGAGTGGACCGTCTCGAATTACCTTCACTTAAAAGGCGCTTCTAAGTAAATTTAAACACTAGGGGGGTCACTACTGTTGGTTAAACGTCAAGAGTGTTTATTTCTGGCGGTTCTTCGTGTAATTTGTCATTCTAACACTTTCGACAAACACGCCGACAAGTGGAAATTTATTAGGATTTGTTTGACAGTCTCAATACTCTTTGGTCTTTATGAAGTTTCGAGAAACTCACTTTGCTGTGTGCAAACGTGAGGAAGACAAATTTGCACATGGCATATGGACTGCAGCCCTAGTACCAGGTCAAGGCGGGCTGCGGGCATGAGAGCGGGAGGTTGCAAAGTGTGCCAAATTCAAGAGTTATGGAGACCTAATAAGTTAATAAAAAATAGCGAGGGCCCCGTGACCCATTTGGCGACCCTCGTGTGCCTTGGATAGGTCCGGGAGCGCCTCCGAATTGGCAATAATCCACTCAAGTCGTTCGGCGAGCGGCTCGAGTAACAATCTCGAGTAACTTGTGTGTTTATCAAATTACAAGCGTTTGTTTATAGTGGTGCAGTGTATAAATGTTGTATTTATTTATAAAAAGCTTTCCGTGGATTCTTGAGCTTGTTTGATGCTTTCTTATATAAATAATGTAAATTAATGTTTGCTTAACATTAAACCATAGTTAATTATTTATTTACACAACATGACTAATTCGGTCGGTCCGAAACCGGCCGGTCCCCACGCGTGACTCATAAATTTCGTGAAAAAGAAAGAATTAGCACGATTTTGACGAGCCCGACACATTTCGGACTCCCGGCCGATATAAATCTTTCTCCTTTCGTCTAGGCGGCAATTACCAGTAAATATCGTCGACGTTTTCGTTCGAGCAAATAAATTATATTCTTTGAGCCGACACCTGACACTCCACCGTTTGCTATTAATTACGACTCCCGTAATAATAAATAAGGGGGCGCTCACTAGCCGCGAAACCAAATCGAAGTAGGTCTAACGGAAAGGCAAATAAATTAATGCGCTTTATTTGCATGTGATTAACTTTCTATGTCCGATAAACACTGGTCCGGTGCTTTTTCGAGAGTCATTACGGAGGGAAAATCGGGAACGTTTGGGAACGAGTTTGCGGAAAAATTGCGCGAAAGTCGGGTTTTTTGGGAAAGTGCGCGCTTCGTGTCGAAACCTATTAGGTTGAAAAGTTTTTACTGCCAATTTCTATTTGATTTATGGTAAAATCGCGTAATGGAAAGTATCCAGGAGTGGACATAATTCAATGTTCGCGTGGCAGTTGTTCTGCAAGTAGGTAAATAAACAATTGTGAGCAGGAGGATGTCAGATGCGAACGGAATGTGTAATGATACATCGTATTGAATTAACATATTTAAATGGTTTATAAAGAATCACTTAGCATACAACATTTATTATAATGAGAGAAATCCGAATGAGGCATCCATCTAGACTTACGGATGGACGGCCACGTGGAACGGCCATAAATAATACATGCCACGACTAAAATCAATTGAATTGATTCTTGAAACCCTTCGAGGAGATTAGACGGCTTAATTGTCTTAAGTAGGAACTGCGTGCTCAAGAGGGCTCTTTGAGGTTTTTCTTTTGCAGCGGTGATTATTTCGCGCCGGCTTCCGTATTAATCAAGACTATCTCTTCGGGTTTTACGACCGGTGTAATCTTTGTCTAGAGAATATTATTACTTTCTTTAACAATTTCAATGATCAATGGTTTAGTGTGGATTTGCGATAGCAATAATTGCCCAATCTAGATTCCCGGACTGAATTGGCTTTTCCTCCCTTTCTATTCGAACAACCGCTTGATCAATTTGGAGTCTTCACTTTCCCCATTGTTTATCTTTCCCTAACTAGTAGATTTTCTCACCAAGAAAAACCAAACATGTGTGTTTGTGTAGCGGCAAATTGAGGAAGCGACAGCTTACATTAAACCGTCCGCCGACTTTATTACAAACAACTAAAAATTCAACTTTCATGTCTTCCCGTACGTCACCCATCCGTCGAGTGACGTAACGGAAATATGACGTCCATAATGGTCGTATGGCCATATCGAGAACATCATGCAAGGGGGAGGTATCGAAATCCTCCGTGATTACCCGACAGCTCCATTAATCACCTTGCGGATTTATCAACTTTCATTAGTTCTTCCTGAACAAAAACGATTATTAATGATGTCCATTGAGGAAATGGTTGTTAATCAAAGACGTTAACTTTGATCCTGTTTTTCTACCTGGTCGGAAGATAAATCGTCGGGATAAGCGGGTCATCGCGGTGATTAGTAAGCGTGTGGTGCTTCCATAAATTATGGTCATTCCAGATGTGCACCGATAAGGTTAAATCATCAGTGGGTGCGTGTATGGTAATTTATGGTCGATTTTCCATCGATGCTGTCTCAGATCTACATTTAAATATAATGGTAGCTCACAATCGCTCCACAATTCAACTCGTGCCGTCTCTTCCTCAGAGCACCGGTCCATTCAAGTCAATACGTTGTCGGCATTTAAAACAAAAGCTAACAGTACACCAGTTTTGAGCAGAGAAAACATCCAAAGTGGCAGGATTTGTGACCAATGAACAGTTAGCTGCATTTGCATGCTGATTCCAGACTTGCATATATTCCAAGGTTTTCTTATGGTTTATATATAGACGCATTATCAATACCTGTTTGCAAACTTGTCCGAGAACAAATTGCCAAAGCTATAATAATTATGGACGTTCCGTAGATGGAACAGGACGCTCATTCATTTTCCGACTTTTGCCCTATTCATTGACGCAAAGCAAATGCGCTGTCGCACTCACTACCGCTTTATTTATAATTACGCACTGGTTAAACACGATGTGTTTCATTTCAAAATATATTTTATATTTCAATATCTCACCAATAAATAATAATTACGTTACGACACTGGCGCTGATCCAGGAGATTTGATTTATTAATACTTGGCTAAATTACGGCAATAAAACGACTCTTTACTTCACTTTGCACAAGAACGACTCAATGCACACACGAAAAGGACCAGAACGACAATAAAGAATCGCAAAGCGTGTTTAGCCCACGTTCAACACACCAAAACATAATAATCGAACGGATAATCGCGATCTGTCAACACAAAAATAAAAAAGAATTAACCTACATGGCACGGACCTGGATTCTGCGCCCACGATTTTGGCAACGCTCGAGTCTAGACCCGAACATGCATGATTTTTGTTGAAAAATTATAACAATATATTTCGCTTAATTTTCGAGTCATTCAGCCGATTTCGTACACCAGCCTACTTGTCTGGAGCGCGTCCAGCAGCAGAATTGATGTAGCTTGTTGTTACACACGAAAATTTTTGCGAAACTTTTCCTCGAAACTCGGGGTAATTAATCAGCGCGTTTGGTGGTGAAACCGCATCATTATGCCTTCTACCGCTGCGCTATGCCGTCTGAAACAATGTAGGAAATGCCGCATTTCGATCCAATTTTTTTGCGAGAAATCGCATTTGGAATGTTTTGCTTTCACTGCAGCAAAAATAATCGGAAAAGGCAGGAAGAAGAAAAAGTATATGAAAATAGAGACACTTAAGCGCAAGCATGTGATACTTCCATTCGAGCATTTAAATGGCACGGCAAGAATTTTGCCATATTCGGAATTCCGAAAACTTTCACGATTTTTACGTCAAACTGTGCGCACCGAAGGGAGACTCGTAAAAACCGTTAAAATTCGATTCCGTCGCGACAATCAAACTTTCTAATCATTTTTCCTGCCCGATTTCCGGTTGGGCAACATCTTCGAAAAAATTCCCGATGGGAGGAAAATCGAGCGGCGTAAACCATGATTCATATGCCAGTCCACCGGAGAACATATGTTTTATTAAACGAGCGCTATAAAACACATCAAAAAACAACAAAAATCGGCCGCGATTTTTATAGCTTATTAATAACGTGTTGTTTACCGAGTCAGAAGCTGTTTCCAATTAAACCAGTCTTGATTTATGCCACCAACGATGTGCTCATTAGACCGACGTACCACTTCTAACGCGCATAGGTGAGATTTGCGCCATTAGAAGTAGCGCCCGTCCGTTTTTGCACGACTTGGCCGTACTGACGGCACTAATTACCGCCGTACTTTATTCAATTAGCAGATGGTGGCCGTTTTGACGCCACAGTCCCGCGAGTGTCCTGCTGATTATGTAATGCACCCGAACGAATCTGAGTTGAATTTCATCAAAGTGCAACGATGCATTGCCGGAGAACCGGTCGACGGGAACGGCTTGTGCAAGCTGATAGGGCCGAATTGAATTGTAGAAAAGTTCCAATTTTGGTAGGGAATTGAGCGGCAATAATTAAGCCGATGTTTGTTTAGAGCAAGTGCCCAAAAGGATTGAGAAATGCTTCCGTTGAAATGGGAAGAGCCGGGAGTTTTTTATCGTTTTGTTTGGACGATCTTGAACGTGTTGCAGACGCAAACATGCCATAGACCCATTTCGAAAATACCGCACTTGTATAATCGATCGAAAAATTGGGATTTTTTCTTGTTGTGTGCAGGAGGAGTTGCGCAATAGCCAACACCAGACGGACAATTACTCACAAACGTTAGTCATTTCTTTTTCTGTACTCTTTTTGGGTGAATCGTAAATAGGATTATTTTTAACATGCTTTCCCACAAGCGCATAAAAACTCTTTAATAACAATAATTACCATTATTTTTGACAATTTAATGGGATGGATCAAACAGCAAATCAGCTTTCTACTAGATATCTTGACCGGAGTCTGATGTCATTGCCAGGTGAGGTGAATAGGTGCGGAGATCACGATTGCCGAATCTGGGAAACTGAACCCCGGTAATTACTCTTCATCAGAAGATCGAAGCCAAACCAAAAACGAAAAGGTGAAAGTGTTTCTGTGGCACAGGTCATTAGAGAACAACATGGTTTCGAATTTGCCAAACACTAATCACGTTTTGTTTATTGAAGCAAATTGAACAACAACGACGCCATGGCAAGCAATTAATTCCAAAGCAACATATTAACTCTTGGACATGAAACGACCGGTGAAGCATTAATTTAAAATAGCCAATAAATAAAGTAAATTAAATTTCAAAGCCAGGTGTGTCTGAAAAAAACGGTGGCTCTTAATTATTCCGTGACGGCACTTGTCGGCTGGAAATAATAGAAACGATGATAGCACAACGACGATAATTAAAAACTGTTTGTAAGGCGTTGGTTAACATTGTAGCAAATTTGAAAGTCGGCCGAAAACACAATAAATTATGGCGCATTCTTGGCAAAAGCCGCACAAAATGACTAATCAAAAATTTCGGCTGGCGCAGGTATGGAGTCTCGAGGTAACCGAAGGGTTGAAAGACAAAACCCCAAACATTCCAACTTTCCGGCGTAAATTTAGCCCGACTTCCGTGCCGCCGGTCCAAAACCAACAAACACAGTTTGTAATTGCTGCCGCACAATCGATTGCCCAATTCCTAATCTCGTTGTTGGAGACAGTCCGTTATCTTCAGTACCACACGCAATCGTATGTTTAGGGAGAATTGGGACGTCACCTGTCATTGTCCACGGTGTCAGCCACACCATTACCTAATCTGAATACCAAGCACCGGTAAAGAGTGCAACGTCCAACTTAATTTTTCCAGTCCTAGTTCTAGTTCGCGCAAAGAATTCGAGAGCCGTCCCTAATTGAGCAATAAACATAAATAATTATCAACATTAATAACACGCTCGACGATTGACATTGATGAATCGCATCTATACCATCTTGGATCCGCACTGCGATCTAAAATTACACTCACCGGCGAGCGTCCACAGCATCCAAACAACACAAAACAACACCAAAACGGACCGTAACTCCAATCGTAAAGTCAAAAACGGATTGTCCAGCACGAATATAGACGCGCACTGCTGCTGGAAAACCGTACAACCAGCACACCACACTTGGATCCCCTCTCCGGTGCGTGTACACCTCATCGGGAGCGCGATTTTCGAGCGGACCGCGGACTAAATTCGCACATGGAGGACCACCAAGTCACCAATTCGCGTCAATTAACGCACACCATCTAATAGGATGATGCGTTTGATCGCCGACTCGCTCAAGTTCAAGGGAGCGAAATCTGCCAACGAGATTCGACGGTGATAAGAGTGACGACAGGCCGACCCGATCAGTGAAAGTACCACCTTTAATGACTTAAAAAGTAAACTGACTTTTTCTGGGTCAGGATTTACATATTATTATCCGATAACGTAATTTTTGAAGCGTCCACAGAAACGGTTCAATTAAGAAAATCTCGGATGCATCGATCATGAGCTCCTATCAGGACTAGGTAATGGAAAAAGTCTTGGGCCCCGTGGTGCCCGATATGACGAGTTTATAATTCATGCATTAGATTTATTTCAAAGCGATAAGGGCGAGTCGTTGAAGGTGTAAGCCTTATCAAGGCATAGAATAGAAAGTCTAAATTGGAAAAATGGCCGTTTTTCCTACACACCTAAAAGCAATTAGCGTAATTAATGACTTTTCAAGAGATGATCAATTAATTACACGGAGACATTGAAGTGACTTTTTGAAATTATCAACAAAGTCGTCTTGATGTCTTTATGAAAGGTTGTAAAAGTTATAGGTCGCGTATAGGAGGTAATAAAACTTTTACGACTGCGATTACCCTAGAATTTTTCAGTTGCAACGATATTTACCTCTGAGACACCCTCGTGCCTTTGGAGAGACATTTCCAAAACACATCACAAAATGCACCTGGGGATAGGTTCTACAGCATTCTAACTTCATTACGTTATCTTATCAATGACGGATATGATAAAAAAGTGCAAATAAAGTATGTCCAAAATCGAGTCGAAAAAATAAATAGTGGAAATTTTGAGGTAAACAAATTATGCGGGTTTTCTCATCCACTTGGAACATTTTCCTAATCCGATAAGATTGGCCATTCATTAGTTTCATTTAATCTGCCAAATTCTACCTGGCTATAATTACCGGTAAAAGTCTCGCCAAGCAATCTTTCATCGCGTTTAATTAATCTCTGATAAGATCAGTGCAAAGACGGATGACTTCATATGGCTATATTTAAGGTCTCAAAAGCTGCAGATAAGGATTGACCTTACCCGTGAAGTTGCAGCGAATGCAGCGAATGACGCACTAAACACGAATTCAATCATTAATCAAGAGTCTAACTTAGGTCTGTCGATACCCATCGTAAGACAAGACAAGAATTTTAACATAGTTACAGACGCAATAAACTAAATATAGACAAGAACTTCATTAATAGCAAGGTCGAAATGTACAATACATCCGAAAATTGGACAGGATATGAGCAACTTGAGCGCTCGGTAAATATTTATTTACCAAGAGGTGTTCTTTGAGGTGAAATAGCCGAATCCAATCATAGATTTTTTCCGTCACGCGAAAATTCGCGTCGTCTGTTTTCGAAGAAGTTTGACTTCTCCTATCTAAACTATTCCGGGAAGCTCCTGGTGTCTGTCAATTTATTTATACAATTTCAAGTTAACAGTGGCTGTTAATTTTACAGTACTTGTGCTTCACGGAAACGCTCAATCGTCTGTCTATTTAGGTGAATACCTGCCAACGAATGAGACGTCTGCGAGTTACAGTGCTTTTGGGAAATGTATGAGAGCTTTGTCAAGGCTGGACCACGTCCAACTTGTCAATTATCGCGATTATTTCGAGCAGTTCTGTTTAGATTCGCGGATACGGAAATATAATTAAAGGGTTCGAGTCCAAAGGGAAAGGTCGCTGGATGGCATTTGCTCCGGCATTTCATGCCGGAAAAGCCACCACGTGCTGCGAGGAAACCCGATAGCCAGTGATTAGCGAGGGGCGATAGGAACCCACATTTTTTTGTAACACGATACTAATAATTATCGACACCTATAAGCCATTCTTTTCCTAATTTGCACTTCCTACTGGTTTTGCGGCAGTGGAACCTTTAAAGACAAGTTTCGGCTATCAGAAACATTATCTACATGCCTTTAAGTTTTTTGTATGTTTCGCAAGTTGCAAATCATTTAAATTTATGTCATTTGCCGAATAAAAAACTTGTAATTCCATAACCATAAAAGTTGTGGACTTGAAATGAGACGTTGAAGGTTCCAAACATAGAATAACTGACTTACCGAAAAGCAAAAGTAAAAAGTACAAAACGCAAGCTATCGGGAATGTGGCCAGCTGCCAACATATTTTGACGGAAGTACGAACGCGACAAGAGCAAACAAAACATAGTAACACAAGTTGAAATAAAATGCAAATTATCGAGCATGACGCACCCAACAATAGGCCATGTCGCGTGGAATCTGACGGACAATTAGATATTCCTGAGGTGAGAAACGGACAACAATGCGCGGAGCAAACAGAAGAGACATAATAGAATAGTGGCTAATTGAAAAAAAGAACAAAGATGGTCACTTTCCGCTGTGATTTTGCAAAATTTGGGTAAACAGCCGGTTCGTGGTGAGTCAGTGCACTTTCTCTCGAAGAAAGAGGAGAACCCGAAACTCATTGATGCTTTCATCCAACACGCAAACAGATCGAGCTGATAAAAAACAAACGGAACCGAGAGAAAAAAATCCAAGTTCGTATAGTTTTAATTAAGATCGAAGTCGATTGCTGGCATTATTCACGACCAGCAGGCGTAAAGCTCCTCGTCTCGCAGGAATGACGGATGTGCACTAGAGATGGCACTCCGGGCGGTTAATAATAGCGCTCGTCTACGTCTTATCACTACTATATTCGCGAAGCGATAGATGGCCCCCATGTAGCATTCGCAACGTTTGAATCGCACGTGTCCCTGTGACAAAGCTAATAAAAATCCGTGCTTCCTTAACTAAGATTAATGCGACTGCGCTCCCCATAAAAACCAATTAATTTTTATGTCGGTCAACACACTTTTCGCATATTGCATATTTATTTTCCCCGGACGATCGTAAATTACACTCGCCGATCGGCATGTTTACGAATCTCTAATTTAATAAAGCCAAGCTAAATAAATCATAAAATTCGATAACGCTCCGAATTTAACGGTAAACCCGATCCGTGACTCCGAATTCCTCACCGGGAGACAATGGAGGAGCAGCGGGTGAAAGCATTCACATTCGAGAGGTGAACTTTCCAAAACGAAACTCATTTCGGCAAGCGACCCGCTACCCTTTGGGTTTTACGACGGGCGTCGCCCTTCCGCGCCACGAAACTCATTACCGACTAACCCAGACGAAAGGGTGAACTCACGCCGGGGTTGCATAATGAAAACGTCACCCTCGGGTGCAAAGGGCCTCGTTAGTATGTTCCCACAGGCATTATGTCAACTGAAAAATGGAGTCGTCACTGACTCGCATTGTGAGAGAATCGCCGATTTGTGGAAGCACGTGTGAGTAACGGGGCGCCAAATTGGCAAATAATAAGCGGCAAAATTAATCAAAATTTTCTCTACTAAATGATGTTTATTGAAATTATGCGTGGCCCAGGCGCCCTTGGCCATTGGGAATGTACCCGCATTCGAGCGGCCATTTAACGATGGCAGTTCGCTCGAAGGAAGCATTAAAACCCACTCTCATTTTTACAGTAATTTTATCTTCGCGAATTACAGCATGATGAGGCATGAATATTGAATGTTAGTACTACTTTCGTTCCTTTATTCAGCGGATCAGCATGTCCGTCATTGTGTATTGATTAAATTCAGTTTTTTACGTTGTTAACCTTCGCTCCTTGACGAGACTATCGATTAAGGAGGAAGCCACTATAGTAAAATGTGTCTACCTCCTCGGAGGGGTACCGGCTTGCGAGCCAGGTAAACCGATTGTAAAACTTTGTCATTTCCTTTCGTGTTGTAACGTTACCTGGGGCCATCCCTGGTCTGTGCCAAATGCCTCAACAGGCGATTTCTAGTAGCTATTTTCCACTTGGACACTTGCAAGATATTGTGAACTTTACTTGCATGACTGCCAATCATTTTTGCCGACATGCAACTCCATTTTTTGATTTTGCAGGTTACTGAACTTTTGTGATATTTATCAGTCAGTCCACTTGTTTTCACTTGATACCAAATAAGCCTTAATCTTAAAAACACTTTCAGCGACTGACACTATCTGATTGTGGCTGAAATTGTGATTTGGAAGGGTTCTTGACCCAGCTCAAAGGGCGCCTTTGGTTCTGGTGGGCGCTGTCTGGATTTGACGGCATTGTGCCTGGTCAGGAACGCGGGAGGTCGTCGTCGTTGGCGAACACAATTACTGCACCGATACCGATCAGGGTGTAGGAGGTGAACTGTCCGGGGTCACTTCCCGGCTTGTGCAACGAACGGGTTTCAATTTCACGAAAATGTCCAAACGGTATCGGCTGCAGTAACTCCATATTTGTCGATCGCGAAATAACACTACCTTATTTGGACAAACTTGTTTGCTTCTCGTTTAAATAAAGCCGATCCTGAGGGAAGAAGCGCGCCACGTGTGGCTTTGGTGGCTAAGGTCGCAAAAACGCCTCTTTGGCTCGCACTCCAAGCTCAAGGCTTGAATCAACATCTCCTAAATATGCATGTTTGTTATTTACATTGTTGTTAACGTCTGCGCCAGTGATAGCTGCGCGGAATTTAGGCGCCGATAGTTGCAATAATAATCAATTAAAAAGACGAGTGATTATCCTTATCGGGGTTGCGTCACCCAACCAAATTCCAGCGATAATGCTGCCCCAGAGCCCCACACCGAAACCTTCTGCATAATCCATTCAGGTCGTATTTTTTCTGGCACTCCGGCACCCTGGAAGTTGTTGACCCAAATGCTTAGACAGAGGAGCATTTGTTGGAGTCGCGAAAAACGTTTAGTAGCAGTTAACGCCATCGTAAAGCCTCACCATATTATTTATGTGGTGGCTCGCATTCCGCAGCAGGAATGGTACGATTTTGGCGTCAAAAATCGGCGAATTTCACTTTCACGGGTGAACGGGTTGGAAATTTGTTATCCGATGCCGGAGAGTTTGTATGTTTACAGTACGACACGGCGTGTTAAAACAAACTTTTTCTTAGGCGGAGATTTTTAACAGACGCCGGTCTATTTGTAGCTGGTAGTAGGTACTTTATGTAACTGCATTATGTTTGTTGTAAACAGATCGTTTTCTAAACTGAGGCGAAGTGTTTGGACAGGGAACCGACGGATTAAATTAATAAGGCACTTGGCCGGTTTATTTTTCTTTAAGTTTGTGAAAAACGAGCGGATGTTGCGAAAAAGGTAACCTTCGGGTGCTGGCAGCACCCGGAGGTTATTTTTCTACGTGCGCGCTTCGAGCAGTTCTTGTGTTGTAATTAAACGCACTGCCTTTTTTTCAGTAAACAATGAACCTTCACTCGATTGAATAACAATAATTGGTGAAAAAATGAGCGCGTGATTTCGAAAATTTCAAAATACGTCCGTGAACAATCGGAAAAATGCGGACAAGAGGGAAAAATCTCCTTCAAGCCGCACCTTGCGGTTTCGGTATTTGTGCTGTAACGTTTGAACCGCAAAATCACGTTTCTGAAACTGATACCCGGTCAAGAGTCCTGTCGTTACCCAAACGAGCCGAGGACGCTTCCTGCTTGCGCCCCCCGTCTATTGTTGCAAATAAATCGCACGATAAACTTATTTTTAGCGTTATGCCGACAATTAACGCAACTACTAAGTCGGTTAATGGCGTATACAAAAAACGAAAATAGTTTCGGCGAAACAATCAAATCGGACGCAAATGGCAAGGTGTAAAAATAGTCCGTCGCGGATTTTTCTGTAAAAATGACAGAGGAGTCGCGCTTCGTTGGGTACCAACAAAGCCGGCTCTACAGCACCTGCACAGCTACTGCGTAAGCGGGGGGACGTCAACCGGCTGGAATTATTAAATCATTACTAAACTTTATGCAAAACGTGAATACATCTCGAAAAATGGCTTGCCTTAAAGGCGCTCTAATCACCTCTTGCGCGTCTCCCAGGAGGCATAAATCAAGCAGTGGCGCAACCGTGGGCAAAATCAAGGCCGCCAGTCCGGCGCGTAATTTTTTTAACACTTTCTCCGGAAAAATTAATGGTCGGGTCACACCCGCGGCGACGAGCTGCAACGTGTGGGCACATCAGCTCGGAAACAAGACGTGTCATCGTATAAATAATAATTACTTATCCATTCATATCGGGTAATGGCGGGATTAGCGATATAAATCATACTTGCCTGCGGCCTGTGCGTCTTGGGCTTGGATGCATCGCCATCATCAGCCATTGGTGCCTGAAACACACATGAAAATCATTGTTAAAAAAGCCACGATTGGTGTAATGCGAATCACGCGATACGGACGAAAAAATCAGCGCGAGTATGGCGGATTTCGTGATGGAAAGTTTGCAAGCTCATTCCCGGAATGAAAAAGTACCATTCGATGTGGGAAGGTAATTTAAAACGCCGCGTCTAATGAACGAGGATAAGACGTGAAAAACGACGATGTGGGCAAAACCGTCGCTGCGACCCAAAAAGGACCATCCGCAACAATTACGCAACCAAAAGGAAGATCACAGCCGGACCTCGGCTCTAGGAATGTAAATTGCCTGTTCAGCCTCGCGCTGATTACTTCAGGAAATCTTCAATCATTCTCTACTTGCATTAATTACCACCGGAATGGTGGAAAAGACATTAGAATCGAGCCCAGAGCGGTAATCACCACTGCCATGGGCCACCAGGCGGTCCGGGAAAATTTAACAGCGGTACAAACATTATCATTATTTAAGTACTTTTTCGGCCAGGGCCGCTGTCAGGTTTTCGCCTTTTTAATTTCGTTAAATAAATTATAATCCATGAATGTTTCCTCATTTTGAGAACCATATCTTTAAGTGTTATGACTACGAGTGAGTCTTCACAATTTTTTTTCTCTCAAGAATTAGACGTTTTTAAATTAATTCCTTAAACCTATTATTTAAAAAATATTAAACTTGATACAAAATTCTATAATAAAAGGTAATTTTGAATTTTTTTGGCATCTCCATCTAACACAACACGACTTCATTTTGGTGTTCATAAAAAAGTTTTGGTGCGTACGGTTAGCACTGTTGAAAATTTTGGTTCTACATTAAAAGTTCAAGGCACACTTTAAAATGTACCAGCACTCCTCATGTTGCTCAGAACATTTATATTTTTTAATAAGATGATGTCATGCCAAATTTTTATGGATCATCTTTAAATTAATATTTCCAGCGGAGCATCAAATATTTCATATATGCTTTTTCGGTACATCCTTTCCGCGTTTTTGCTTTTTTGAAATGCTTAATCCTGTGCGCCCCTGAGCGTTTGGCAAAATAATAACCACAAAGACAATGGGAGCAGCGTTGCGTGCACGCAGTGTGCGTGACTCCCCGAATGTCAAAACACGTAGATCCGCCTCCGGCTCACAAAACCACGCAAAATACGAATCTTTAACTGTGTTACGCAAAGCCCGTATCCGGAGGGTTCAACAGATCTCAATCGCTTTTTTCAATCGGGTTAAGTATTTTGGGCGGGGCTTCGTACTCCGCCTATCGTTGTAAAAGCTTTGGAAAAAAGGATCTCGTGATGTTCTTAGCACTTGGCAAGAATCTCGAGGAAAAAGGGCGTTCCTCATCTGCGAATACGAAAAAATCGAAAAATCCCGCAAGGTTCTGTATGTGGATTGAGGCTCGGAGGAAATATCAAACCTATACTTATCTAAAGTAAAAATTATTCATTGTGTGACCTTCAACGAAGATTAGTATTTTTGTGTCTTAATTTGCGATGCGTAGATTCGTGCAGGAGGCGGAATTATTGCGAGAAACGAGCTTCCTTTTGTTGGCGAGATGTTCGAGCGGATTGTTGTAAAATTGATTGTCTTCGGCAAAATTGATGTAACGGTGAGACGAAGACAAAACCTTTGAAACTGTGCCAATTTAAGGCGTCCCACGCGACAATTAAGTTGTATATTCGCGAGTAATAATTAAAATTTCAATACATAATTGCCATGCTTTCTCTAGTCGTCGTTCCCAATAAGGCTGTCGATTTTTCTGCACCAACAGACGACATTTTCCCCCGCCGATGACTCACTTGGGCTTTAGGAAGTTATTAAACCGGTGTCAGGTTTCATACACCGATAATAATTATCCCGACATGTTAATTTCTCTGCCTTGTTAATTTCCTATGGCTTATATAAACACCTCGTACAAAAGGCTAATCCAGGAAAAAACCTCGCATGCTTTCTAATGCGACAATGCGTCAATCTGGGTTTGAAGGTAACCCAATTCGCGTTTATTTTCGACTGTCAAGACTTAAAATAGTGTAGCGGAACGTTATTGTCATACACAAAGACAACAAACGTCTATTTTGAAAACACATCAACTAATCACAAACAGCATGAGTCACACTATACACAGTGCGTGCGTGAAATATTCCACCGTTGCGTTTATTTGTTGTCATTGTTGATACCTCGCAACCTTGACGGTCTTCATTTTTGCAATAACAGCCCAAAATGGCGGCGCTTGCGAAGGCGTGCAACAATTACATAAGTAATTTTCTGCAGAATCGGGTTATTCAGACGCGGTAGGAAGAAAATTGCAATCTAACCATAATGATATTATTTAATATGAAATTGTAGCCGGAGGGCAATAGGTCACCATTTCGTGACGTCAATTTTAATTAGCGCCGCGAAAAAACTCGCTATTGTTGCGTAACGAGTTTCGGCCTCCTTCGTCCTAAAACGATCGATTTTTTTCTCGAAATGAAACTCGAAACGTCCCACATAACGGGGCATTCAAATCTTATCTTCGTGCGACTGACTCATCTGCTCATCATATTCAGGTTAGATCGTTTTTCTTCCGCGGTGTTGATGAATGCCATGTAGGTAGGTTCGACGGAAAATACGACATCGCTGGCTAATGATTGGATTGTGTATAAGCCACCCACGGGGCTCCTCAAATCAACACTCCAGAGATTCACACCATTGTGTTCAAAGTTTGATTACGAGATCATCAGCAAAACAAACTGATGCCTACTGATGAGGGATTTACATCCACATTAGCATACGAAAGAGGCTGGACATGGGGAGCTTTGTAGCTTGATGCTGACAAATGACGAGGGTGGCGGAACACAGCCGCTCTGAATAGCACGACAACGTGTCGCAACACGAATTTTCCAATTCACTTTGACTAATCTACGAGATCTTGCTCCGTGGCCAAGGGCCTCGGACGAATCTCACGCAATGATCTGGATTTTTTACGGCACGCCGAACAATTAAATCGTCATGACTGGGGTCTATTCACTTGAATTGCCACCTATTATTATTCTCACGTCATTTCTTCGGTCCCTTTTTTACAACTAATAGTCATGGGAAAAGCGTTAATTTTCCTTTCTTTGTTACAAACAATACGGCGTCATGAAAGTTCCTCCGAAAACTGTAAGCACCCAAGGTTTTTCTCCTATGCGTTCTATTTTTACGTTTCGCGATAGTGGCTATAATCAATATCTAGTCCGAATTAAAAACAGAGCGTATTATTAACTTTCTATATGACTAATTTTGTAACAAATTATAATGCTAATCTAAAGCAGCATAAACAATGAAATTTAATGCGACTGATAAGGTAATTTATGGTCGTGGATTTTTTCAAACAAGACGATACATCATTATTGCATGACACGCGTTCTTTTCTATCTGTAACAAATATCGTGTGTTTTTACCACGGGTTCATTAATTTTCACTTTCGACAAGACCAACCGAACCATTTAATTAAGAAGTTTGTTGAGGACAAACACCCCACCGAACCAGTTTCGAGACGGGACACATACCAGCGCTGTATACCTCCCTTTTTCCTGTATCTATTTTTATTGACGTTTTGTTTATTGTTACAAAAATGGAAAGAATGTAAATAATTAAGTGTCGAGGTGAATATTAACATGAACAATCTAGCGTAAACAAACGCTCACTTGTACAAACAAGACGACATTTAACACCTGACGAAAAATCGCGCCAAAAGCTCGGTTTGAGCTTTTGGTGGCGGTTACGTGAAATTGATCGGTCGCCACTCGTCGATGAGGAATGTTATCAGCGCTCGGGATTGATAAGCACTGACAACACCCCTCGACCACAAATATTTGTTTTTAACGGTCTAAACCGAAAAGTGACAAACGACATGGCCCAGGTCCAACCGAAAATTTAGAGTGCCATTAGTCGGCCGTCTGTAGTTGGTGAATTATTGATGTTTTATCAAAATCTAGCTAACTAGAGCTCGCATGAAAACAAAACAACCTGTTAGGAGGATGTTAACGGTTCTCGAGGTTAGGATGTTGCAAATGCAGCGTCCGCTCATCCACAGTAAAGATAAAGAGTTGTCAGGTGACGTAAACCGAAAGGACGTGTTTTCCAGGTCAACGTAATAATAAAATGATAACGAAACTTACCCGAAACACAACGTCCGAAAAAAATTGTCTTGGGTTATTCGCGGCCGCACTTCCAATATGCATCCATTTCACGCAAGTTCCGCACAAATCTCACATCAAACACTTTTCGCACGGCAGCACTTTAAATAACGACACATACTAATATACATTCTAAATTTACACTGTTTCCATCTCGCTCGAAACACGTCTGAATAAGTACCGAACACGATTGTGTATACGCGAAGATGGCGACTCTACGACTGGACTGATTTAAGCCTCCGAGGAGGCTAGAGAGCACCATCTACGAATGGGGGCCTAAAGCACACCCAGAGCGCTTTCGCTACCTGTAAATCGCCACAAAGCTCCAGGCTTTCCCCCAAACTGGGGGTTAAACCACATTTCGACACTGCTCCTCCCGTATCGACTAATTTGATTGATTGTAATTCACACCTGGGCGTGGTTTTGTGTGTCATTGGCCCACGTGTGGGGATTTAAAACCCACCCACTTTGATGCAACTTGCCGAAGATGCATCATGTCGGTATCAATTTTAGTCATAACGTATGCATTTTTACACGTAACGGAAGGGTCCTTGGGTGACCACTCCCCTTACTATCAAAGGTGTTTAGAAAAGTGTGGATTACTGAACTGCACCGAAGGTAACCAGCTAGGTTATGTCGGTGTTTCAGTAAACAAAGTGTTTCAGATGGGGATTTTAGGGATTATGAGCAACCTATTTACTTGAATTTGTTGCAATGGTCGTGTGAGGATGAATGTAGGTACGAGTGCATGTGGAAGACGGTCGAAGCGTTCCATGAACGCAACTGGCGGACGCCTCAGTTTTACGGAAAAGTAACATTTTCGTAATTTAAAAACAACACTGAAAGAGTGGTTTCAGTGGCCTTTTGTTCGATTTTTCGGGATACAGGAACCAGCATCGGTTTTTTTCTCACTGTTGAATTTCTATGCCCACAGTAAGATGATTAAGAAATTCAGAAAGGAGGTGCCAAAGGATAGTCCCTTGTATTGGCTTTGGCACGCGTTTTGTTTAGTAAGCTAGCACAGAAATGGGGTCAAACGCCACTAGGAACTGTTTTAGGTCAGTTTAAACGCCTGGTTGTGGTCAACCATTTTCCATACTCGGGACTTCCCCATCACTGAGCTTATGGATTATGCGTGCGCTTTTTCAGTGGTGCTTATGTCGTGCTATTGCATGATTATGAGGTTCCTAGACAGTTTTGTGCTTCTTGAACTAGTTCAATTTTTTAGACTGTTTCGCACGGCTCCGAGGTTCGTCCTAGTTGCCATCACTTCATTTTTTGTGGCTTTTTTGGCCAATCATGTGACGTATTTAGGCATGGGCCGGTTCGATTACGGCTACAACATGCAACTCAACATTTTTATCGGTCTGTTGGTGGGTTTTATGGCTAAATGTAACAACAAATTTTAGGAACTTTCACCGCCATTTGTTGGTTCGGGTGGAGTACCTACAATCGCATCCGCCAGCCGTACGTTTGGAAATGTGCAATATTCGTAGCCTTGGCTGGTGTGGTCATGCTACTCGAAATAATCGACAGACCTCCGATTTTTTGGGTTTTCGATTGTCACTCCTTGTGGCACTTCGCAACAGCGCCACTCACGTGTCTGTTCTATAGTTTTGTGATCGACGATTGTAAATATCTAAGAGAGGAGCAGCAAACTAGAAAGAAGAAGATCGACTAGTTAACGTTTTATTAAATACACCAAGGAAAACGTTTTTTCTTCTTCTCTGGTTCCTTTTGGCTCTCATGACTATCAGCTTTTTTCGTTTGCTCCAGCTGGTCGGTCATCGAAAGTGAGTTGGTTTTGCGTTCCAAGCTACGAAACAATTGTTTTGGGCCGTTTTGTTCGTAAGAGTTTACCTTTTTTTGCGGTGCAAATCTTCGAACATTTCGGCTTTGGTTTTGGCAAAAGTGGTCATGAATAAGTGGTCGCGCAACCCTCGAATCACTATATCCAGCATATCTTTCACTTCGAGTATTTCTCGCCGTTGCTTTTGTATTTCGTTGAGGATTTCCTCCATGTGACGACTGTTTAACTTGGCTTCTGTCTTGAGAAAGTTTTCCAAGCTGGCGACGCCGTCACCACTTGGCTTATCCCGAGGAATGATAATAGTGTTAGTATTGCACCCTCCGCCGCCCCCACCCCCGTTTTTCTTGTTATCGCATCGCGTGCAATTGCACACAGCCTTGGCAATTATGTCGTCAATATCCACACTCGAACTTTGCGTTTTCCCATCGTTTACGCTAGGTTTCGAGGTTTGGTTGATTTCATCTGCTTTGAGTGCCTCGTCTGATTTTTTCTCCTCGTCAAGTTTGCCTTTATCTTTCTTTTTCTTGTAAAATCGGAAACAGATATGTTTCATTCGACCCTCTTTGTCGTCGCAAATGCAGTTGTCGTCCGTGGAGGTCCCTTTTTCCAGGGACGAAGAGTCGTCGTCATTTTGGTGTTTTACGTAAATTTTGACCGCACTGGGGCATTTTGACTTGAACACGAGCTTTTCCCCATCGTCTGAGTCGCCAGCGGCCGGCTGTGGGCGCCGCTTGACACATTTGTCGTTTTCCGGATCCGAGGAATCCGACAAGATGAGACACTCACACTTGTTGCATTTAGTCAGGGCATTGTCGTGGACCTTGCTGTCTCTATAGTCGGCACTCATTTCTCTGGGGCATATTTATGGGGAGATTTTGAGGACGATCACAATTCACATCTAAACGTCACAAATTTTGACTGAGGGAACGTGTCAAAGGGTTTTGAAATGAAACAGATTCGCCTTTTAGGTTAATATCATGGCCTCCTTGATGTACGGAGACAACTTCGTTGTTCAGGCCTGGCGCATCGATAAGCTTCAACGTTTTTTTCGAAACCGTAGATGGCGTCCTATTTAGCGCACTGACGTTTATCTGACAAATAGCATTTGTAAGGTTAAATCCGAAAAAAAATTGAATTTAACAAGTACAATCAGCAGAAGAGAAGGTGAAAAAGAGCCCACAATGTAATTGATAATTTCTAAATACAAAAACTCAAAAAAATTTATAAAGTAGTAGATTTTTTTCGGGAGTTTGGTGATCCACGAGCGGTGCTTGAGAGTGAGCAGAAGTCCAGAAAGGGACTTTGGAACGGACGGTTCAGAGACACTCCAGCAGAGAGTAACGCAGCAGAAGAACGCTGGATCGAGCTTTTTTAAACCATTTCATTTGAAAAAAACGACTTTCTTTGCACATTTTCTAAAACTAAATTAACAATAGCAGGTTTTGAAAATACGTGTGTGCAAAATAGTATCATTTGCCTAAACAATGTATTGCAAATATCTGCTGGTTAAAAGGTTGCAAATACCTTTCAGAAAACTTAAGCCATGTCTTAAAAATCATAGATTTGTAACGCATTCAACCTTAACCATTGGTAAAACCATAGAGTATGCATAATAAATGGAAGGTTCTTTGAAACATCGTTTTCTCTGCATCTGTGTCTGCGTACTAGTGCCGTAGGTTATGCTTAAAATACTTATAAACGATGAACAATCAATTCACCTTAAAATAATTTGTATATCTTCTGAAGCTGAAAATAAAAAAACCTAATGATCGTAAAATGATTTCCTGTAAAAGTTACACTATCCAAACGTTCATTCAGGGCATAACTTTAGAATTATCCTCAC
Source organism: Tribolium castaneum (assembly GCF_031307605.1). Taxonomy (NCBI): domain Eukaryota; kingdom Metazoa; phylum Arthropoda; class Insecta; order Coleoptera; family Tenebrionidae; genus Tribolium; species Tribolium castaneum. Next base: position 22,680,708 of record NC_087395.1, on the reverse strand, counting down.
ACTTACATCTTTCAAATTTATTAGTCTTTAACCTCAAAATTGGTATTTGTCAAATAAACGTCAGTCCGCTAAATGCAGCGCCAGTGGAGAATCAGCCGAACTTAACGATGCGCCAGGCCTGAACAACGAAGTTGTCTCCATACATCAAGGAGGCCATGGTTAATATATTTCCCTAAGTGTTATTGTCCCAGTCACTTAATTTTGGATCCAACAGTTCAAACATTGATATAGAGTGCAGATTGGTGACACCTCTCTGCGAGATTATTTGGCAGTGCCCCGATTTAAACAAACCTAACGATACGAAATTAAGTACAGTTAGTTCGTAAATAATATCACATCGCATACTTAACGTATTAGAATCATTAGGCTTTTAGTGAAAAAAACCAGAAGTAAGCCATTAGGGACGGCAATTCAAAGTACTTGTTGAAGAGTATTATACGTAAATCGCGGCCACGGAAATTAACGATTAGTGCTGATTATGAACACATTGTATAGTTGATCGTGGTTTTAGGCAGGACATTTTTGGAAGTTTTTGGCTGTCCAGGACGGACTTGACTGCGTCTTGGACAGACTACTACATAGCTGGTAGAGGTAAACTAGTAAGCTCTTTTCCAATAGATTAAGTTTTGCGTTATACACTGTAAAAGACTTATAAATCTCTACGTTTCTCCCCTAACATTAACGTTATGATTGCAGCAACATTATACAATATGATATTATGTACACAAGTTTTTACATAAGTCCCATTTTTAATGTACAACTTTTTTACACTACTTTCTATAATTGACTCTCCTAAGTTTCCCCTATTTAGTCTTTGAAGAATACTCGATCTACCACGTCGAAAAATCTATGCGACAGAATCCTTTACGTTCTAAGATTGTCAGCCGATATTCCTAAGAATGAGATTTCAATTGAATTTGTTGAACTCGCATAGATTTAGAACACTGGTCGGAAGTCTAGGTAAAAAACGTATAAAATTCCAAACTTGAAGCCTAACAAAGTACCGAAAAACTTAACACTAACCAACGAACGTAAACTCTGAAGAAGCTAATTTGGTCCATTCGAACAACAAACAAAACTACCATTTAATGGCAGATCAAAAACAACAAAGAATAGTTCCGATCAAATACTTTGAGTATGGCACAAAAATAAAGAAGAGTCAAAAAAATACTGAACAAAATACCCGACATACGCTGCAAGTTTCGCACAACCATCGAAATAAACAATTCAATTATGAGCTGCTCGTTTTCCCGCCATGTAACCGATCCATCTTTCGGCGGTTTGAGCAAACAACGGCTCATTCTCAATAGTACTCAGCAATAACAACTGATTGATATGTGTGGCATGATAATCCCACCGAGCCAAATTCGGGGCCACACCTAGCGTCACATGTCTCAAATCGTACGAAGTAACACTGCCCATATCGTAAAAGAGCAGCATTCCCTTTAGGGAAATCATCCCTTCTCGGAAAAGAAACTCGGCCTCGTCCGCCTGCCCTGGCGGGGCAATGGTCATCAAGTCGTATAATCCGAGAAGGGAGTAAATAAAGCCGTTCAAGACAAATGACGCTGGTTTCGTTGGGTACTCCTCGTACCAATGGTACTTGTTGAGGAACGTCGCCAGGACGCCTCCCTTGGTGCTCGGCACTTGGAAGGGCTTAAGGCCGGCGAGAGCCGCCTGCAAGTACCGAACGTCGCCACCAGAGTGGTGGTACGCCCGGGACAAGACGGAAATCGCGTGGCCCTGACCCATCGCCGAGTACCAACCTGTCAAAAAACCAGAACGATATTATACAAAATATATAATTTTCAGTCAGTATGTACCTGATTGCAAGTCGTGGAAACCCGAGGCTAGTTTTCTTTTGACTGGAATCGGCCATCCCCCGGTTTCGGTGTCCTGGTGCCTCACAAACCATTCGGCGGCGTCGTAGAATTGTTGGATATGTTCTGATGACGATAGTGTGAGATTGTCGATGGCGCCGTAACCGCGTAACAAAATTGTAATTATTTTCAATTTTGACTTTGGTATTTTGCGCTTGGATTTGTCTTTGTCGAGGTAGTTTAGACCCTTTTGTAAGTCGACGATGAGATCGCGGGTGAGTTTCTTCCATTCTTGGTTCATTCCGAGACCATGGTACACGTTATTGTCCTGGGGCTGAGTGTCAAAAGCGACGCAATTATTGTTAAGCGACTCACCTGCACCGTGATGAGTACATCGGAGGTGATATAGTGAAGATTGTAAATCTCGCGGGTTTCCCGGTTTTGTAGAACGATGCTAAAACTACTATTGCCACTTAGGACGATATTGAGACTCATTATAAAATCAAGTACGTGCTCCATTTTCAGCTTGATCGCGTCTAAATAAAGTTCGCCGGTTTTGAACTTTAACACCTTGCTGCCGGCGGTTTTGTCGTACACCCGTTCGATGGTGCCGGGATGGGGAACCCCCCATTTGGCCAGTTCCCTCTCGCCGTCTTCGATTATCTTCCGCCTTGGTTCCGGCTCTGTGAGATTTTTGCTGTAGTGAGATAGCCCGAACTGGGCGATTTGAGTTGGGTAATAGTAACCCTGACTTTCCCATTGGGTCGAGATAGGGACTCCCTCGACTGCGCTTACGCACTTGACGCGGTCTCGCACCTCGACGTTGTAATTTTCAAAGTACATGAAGACCCCTCGCGGGTCATACTTCCCTTTCGGGTGGTAAACCCTGCTATAACTGTGCGACCACTCAAACCTTTCCAAACCGTCGTAAGTGGCCAGCTTTCCGTAGACTTCGAAATACTTATGCAAAAACGAGAAGGGGAGGTACACTTCGTCTCCTTCTTTCCTACATCCTATAACATATTCGCCGTTTATATCACAATCTATTTCTTCGGCACTCTGCAGTTCGGCCAACCGGTCCAGACTGAATTTACCAGTCCTCCGCCAGTCTTGCAAATTGTTCGGCTCTTTGCCGCAAACCGACCATAAGATCAAAACGGTGAAAAAACCGATCGTTGTCAGGAACAACAAAGCGACTTTTACGTTCAGACGCATCATAATAAAAAACAAGGGGGGGTCCTGCAACCTGAGGCTTAAAAGGGCCCAAGAGGGGAGCCAGGGGACATACCTTGGTAACGTGGAAAAATTTTTGGCTTGCCCCGGAGCCAATTGGTTTCGGTAGGCTGCTCATTAGTCACTCACATGTTTAATAACTTCTGTTTGCATTGATTTAGCTTATCTGTCGATGTACATTTTTAAGTAATCGATTCTCCGAATTCCGATTCGCTTTAGATGTTTTTATTGAGAACTGTCAACATTGCAACATATGGTTACTGTCAGACTCGGTCGGTAAGAACAGGTGGCGATTACGCAACTTCCGCCCATTTTTGAGTTTTTTTGAAAAATCGTATTTTAGATTATTTTCGAAATTTCACTGCTGCGGTTTATTATGCATATAATTTTATCATATTTTAAGTTAAGAATGTATTTCAGATTGCTGGCAGTTTAGAGAAATTAAAATACAAAAGTCAAAATTAAATTTCGTATTTAATTTTTTTTTTTTTTGATTAATATTAGTTTATAAGTAGATCGGAATATGTGCGCTGTGATTATTTCATGTAAATAACATGAAATTTTATGAATACAAATTCTAGGAGGTTTTTGTTGTTCTTTTCCTCCACTTTACATATTTTTTTGTGTTATTTGGATTTTGTGTGGGTATTTTTGGGTGTGGGAGAAAAAATGTTGGTGGCGGGTAGTAGTCAAAGTGTCGTTGTGATAAAAGTTTTGTGAAAGTGTGAAAGACGAAGAGGTTTCTTGTGGGCGCAGGTGCTATCCGCCTACCACTCCATCAGTGGGCAAGAATGCGCGTGGGGATGCGCGACGCCAGGCGCCGCGCCGCACCTTCAACGTAATCGATCGGACGCTAGGGGGCGCGTTTGTCGGGGCAGTTTGCAGGGTTGCTGCTTGTAGGGGTCACAGATAGTCCGATTGAATTTTGGTCGAGAATGGACAAAAAGAGACGGATCGGGCTGAGAATATGCGGTGCCGTGGTTTAGTGACAGTGCCGGTGCCATAGAGGAGTGCGCGGGCCAGCGGCGGGACGACGGCCGCACCATAAGAGATGCCGTGATGGCAAGAGAGGTATAGTTGATGATGATGATGATGATGGTGGTGATGATGATGATGGGGAGAAGGAGGAGGAATAGTTTTTGAATGTGTTTTTTTGTTGGGGGAGTGTGGCTGATTGTGTCGGTAATTTTCGGTGGGCAGTGGAGCGCGCGACGAGCGGCTAGAACGGCAACTAGGTGCCAGATAGGGTGGTAGGTGTGGAGTAGGTCAGGTCTGGTCGGGATGCGGTCGAGTGCACAAGTCTGAGCGGTTGTCGGTCTCTGGCGTTGATTGGAGATGGGTGTGTTGCAGGAATCCCGCGGAAAGAGACCCTTCAAGCTATGGGACGGGCGTCGTAGTGTGCGCAAGGGGCTGGTGGTGGGGAGCCTCGACGAGCTAGTGCAGCGCGGAAGAGACAAGCTCGGCGTCTCCATCGGAGAGCCGGTGCGATTGGTGTTGGAGAGCGACGGTACCCAGGTCGAAGACGCCGAGTACTTTCGGACGCTACCTGCCAACACCATCCTTCTGCTGCTGAGGCCGGGCGAGCGATGGCTGCCCGCCGGCGTGGACGTCATCCGAGCAGGTAGGTAAAGGGCTGTCCGGGTAGCGCGTGTGACCCCCGGCCGTGTCTGTTAGTAGCCATCTCAGCGATCCCGAAGATCGTGTGCGAAACGATCCACGCTTTGGAGCTGCACGATGAAACGCCCTCGTGGAAGATCATGGACAACAAGGGCCGCGTCACCGTCGTGCTTCACTGGGACCAGCGTTCGGCCCCGACGAGGACCTCCTCGGAGACGCCGTCGCCCGCCCCCGGCAAGTTCTCGCCGAGCAAGCGGCCCTCGCTCGTCATCCAGACTTCCGTGGGGGGCAAGAAGGAGACTCTCATCAATGATGTGTACGTGCCTCCAGGCCAGCCCCAACCTCGCTACTCCAGCCCTCAGATCACTGTGATAAACCACGACGACGTTAAACCCGTTCATCGGCTGTCCAAGCAGGGCAGCTCCTTGGAGAGCGCCACCATTCACATCCATACGCCCGAGTGCGCCCACCACGCTCACATGCCCCGCGCCGGTAGCCCCCAGAGCAACGGCGCGATCGAGTGCGACTTCCACTGCTGTGCCCTCCACGAGGAGGGCCGGAAGATAGCCGTGCACAAGAGCGTGGCCACGTCGCCGATTCAAGATGCTCAACAGCAGACCTCACCGCAACCGCCATCATCTAGACACGTGCGTTTTTTAGACATTGAAGGTGGCGGCCGACACGGCGGCGGGCAGTCCGAACACGAGAGCTCCGAAAGCGAAACGGAGAACACCGTGATGGAGGACGAGGCCGTCACCTCTGAAAAATTCCTGCTGTTGATCGACCAATTGAGCGTCGATCAGAAACGACATCTGAGCATCAAAGATATCGGGATCATACTCGAAAGGCTCAGCTCGAAAATTTTGGACGTTGAAAGGTTAGATCGCGAGAGCGAAAGCGACGATTGCTACAACTGGACCATCAAAGCGACGATTCGCGGCGATGTTCTGCGCGAATTGGGCGTCATCTACAACGGCAACTATTACGCCATTTCGGAACATCCAGGTTACAAGGAGGAGAACGAGGGGGTCATTGAGGAGGCAGAAGAAGAAGAAGAGGAAGAAGACAGGCTGTGAACTGACAGCTAACGACTGCCAATGTCATAATGCACAAAAGCAGACTCTAGTAATAAGCACAGGTGCAAAATATCACATATCGGATGTGAACTTTGTAAACCGTACTCCGTACTGACTTGCCATGGTGATCGATCCTTCTTAAAACACGCGTTGCGAGTTGTGCGGGGCGACGACTGCCACACCGTCTCGTAGTCTAATAAACAAAAAATATTGATACCTATTGGAAATTAAATGAGAAAAAGATAAAACCACAAAAAAATCATTAAGGAAAACATAGGAAAACAAAATTAACGACACGACTTGACTAGTTGTATAGGGTTGACAATCGATTCTCGATCGGTGCGATTCGATTCGTTCGTTTAAACGAGTTTTTAAGTCACCGACGATGATTACACACGAATACTGATGCAAAAGAACATGAAAAATTGTGTTTGTATAGGTATCCTTGTTAATCATGTAAATCATTTATAAATAATAAAACTATTCGCTTAGATGGTTGTTTGTTGTGCGCGCGAGTACGCGAAACGCGTCGCAGGACTCTTCTCATGATGACTTTCATTATAACATTATTACACTCAACTATCCACCGTGGACGTGGCTTTAGCCGCACGGGGGACCCCTAGGATTATATATAAACGCTTTGTACTTTTTATAATTATGTGGATTGTACGAGTACTTAGCCAATTTAAAGTTAATTATTTTTAAGAAATTATTAGCCCAGGTCATTTAGATGAGACATGATGATTCAGTATTTATATAAAATATATTATATAAGTATATAAGAGGAAGTTGTTTAGGATATTTGAGATGTTTATAACTGGGTTACTCGATGATTGATTGATTGATTGATTGTATATTGCTCAATTGTCCTTTTGTTTTTGTAATCATTAACCACCATCGGTCGGGTATGTTGTGATAAGATATTGCCGAGCGCGATATATATTATATATATTATTGTAATTAAGTATATATAATATTGAAGAAAAAAGAAAGCTAGGGTTGGGGGGTGAAACGGGCGAATCAATTTGGGACACTTGGTGATTTTTTCATGAGAATGGAAAGCAAACGTAGGTCTATATTAGATAAATTAATTATAAAGTGAATAAAACTGTGCAAAAAAATTGAAAAAAAATTTTTTTTGGAATTTGATCTGGGGGTGCGTTTCGGCTCCGCGGTCCGTTCGCACGCCGCTTGTCTTGTTGAGGCGTGCCTCGGAGCGGAATCGCATCGATGGTCGATGGACGCGTCCCAGCAAACAAACAGCAAAGAACAAACGACGTCGAGTCCATCCTCCGCCAAACATGTTCTAAAATCTAATTACCACTGCCATCAACCTGTAAACCACGAGAAAATTGCAAAATTCCGGGTGATCAGCTGACGGGACGGGACGGGACGACGGGCGGGGCGCCGCCCCCCGCCGGAGGCCCCCATCGATCGCCGGTGCACCATCGGGACCCCGTCTTGGTGGTGCACGGCCCCGAAAACGGGAACTGCACTGCGAAACCCGAGTCGGGGGCGGGCCGGGAGCGGCCGGGTCGAGCGGCCGTTGACTCCTGCGAGGGGAGGACGCGCTCCTGTCACGGCACACTGCCCTACTTCCGAGCGGAGGGGCGAACCTATCATTCGGCCTCCGGTGTTATTATGCAATACGTGATAATTCTCATCACTTCCATCAGACGAGCCACCAGCTCCGGGTACTTCGTTCGTCGTGCGAGTGAATTATTTATTACGGCGTCACTAACACATTATTCATCGCGGATTTTTCATTCGGTTTTCGACGTATTATTATAATTGTCGTTCGTTCGTTCGTTCGTTCGTTCCTTCGGTCATCATCAAGCAAAAAAAGAGCAAAAACGAAACGAAAAAACTATTCACTCATCGTTTCTACATTGTTCATCATCATTGTTTTAAATAGGAAAATTAATGTTAATTAGATAAACAAGAAAGAACTATTATTTATTTCGATATATTATTGAAACCATTATTCAAATAAACAAATTAACGAAAGTAGGAGATTTATTCAATTTTATAATGTTCTTGGTTTACATTTATAAAACGAATATGTACTTTATATATAAATTTATAAGTCGGAAAAATATAACAGTACAAAAATTATTTACATCTTTCAATCTCAAATAAATAAGAATATTTCTGCAATTACACCCTCACGATCCCGGCGCATCCACCATTGTCCACTTCCACCAAGCTGCTGAAATAATCAAAAACTTGCAAAATAGTAATCTTTTAATAGAAAAAAATGTAGTTTTTAATTTAATTTTTAAATTCATAGGGGATAGTCCGTTGGTGCATCGGAGAAAAAAATTTACATTCTGTTATTTATGACTTCAAGTAATAAGATTTTCTTGGAAAGTATCGAATTAAGTTTATCTATCGAGTTTTGTGAGTGTGGACACTGGTGGCTTGTTTTTCGGGTGAATAGCTTGTAAATAAACCAGCTCAGTTCTGCTAACTCCTTTGAATATAACGCAAAGGTAGAACGCAAATCAATAACAAAATTAAAAAATAGAATTTTGAACGTGGGTTAAACAACAAGCGAACTTTATTATTTACTCTATTCCATTGTGATCTGCACGTGTCTAGGTGACTTTAGAAAAGGTTAAAGTTAAACTGAGAGAAAAACAGAATTTTTCCCAACAATGAGTTAGCAGATAAGGGTCACGTCAAGTAAATTTTCCAAAAACAAATATTTGTCTAGTGTATAAAATCCACTTAAGTAGGTAAGTAATTAACTACTGTTTTGTGCCTTTTCCCCGTTTTATTTTTAATTTTACGAGGCCGTCAAACGTAGATTAAGTAACATTATTACAGGAAACGATCTTATCTAATCCAAAAACAAAGCAGGACCGTTGCAATAAAACAAGCGTAAAGTCGCAGCCCCCTCATTAAAAAACATTCTCCCGGCGCATCCACCATTTCTCAATGCAATTGTTGCATTTAACCTGGTTTTGCCGAAAGAAGTATCGATTGCTTAAAGTTCGATCCGCATTCCTCGAGTCCCACTTTCGCGATTTTATTCACAAAGGGTGGGTGGCAGTCTTTAGGTCCAAAATGGCAGGAGTTTTTGTTTTATAGGTAAGTTGATTAGGCGAGGTGTGCGCGCCGTTGTCCTGCTGCTGCCGCTGCTGCGGTTGATAACTCGCTCGTCGCTGTGCGCTGGTGCAGGAAAGGGAGTACGCGAGAAAACAGCACGTGGGCGGTTTGCAGGATGCAGGAGTTGGCCCGGGCCGCATGAATGAAGCGTGGGTGTGTGGGCGGGGCCGACGTGGGCGCGCCAGGGATCTCATATTTCACAGCGCCTTCGCCATGAACGTGGTGGCCGTTCGGGTCCCAGATGCACACACTTCGTTACGTGGTCGACGGGAAATGTCAAATGTGAACGAGGGGGCGGCTTTTTTCAAATTACACCGCTTTTTTCAACGGAAATGCCAAACGGCCCCGACGTGGGGAGACTTATTTAATAAAAATGTTAACAACATTTTCTGTAGATAAATGTGAACACAGAAATTTGATTGCATACCTACAGTGGATTTTGACATAAACGAATTTTATTTTCTCGTTAAAGCATTCAGAAAGTGTCTCAATTTTGAACTGGTTTTTAATAATCAGTTTTTAAGCTTTTATTGCTAAAGCTAACACAAAAAATTATTTGATTATTTATGTTTAAATAACTGGATTTGGGACCACGCACGGTTGGGGGACGAGACAGCTAATTACTCGAGTGGGCGAACGACTTTGGTATAGTTATACACTTTCGATCATTATTTTGACGCACCGGGGGCGCACTCCCACGAGGGCTTTTGGGATAATTAAATTATTTCATGCGCCTTTAACCACTAAAAGTTTTTTTTCGATTAAATAACGCATTATTTTAAATCAATCGCTCTGATCAAAACTATAGGTGATTGGTTCTTATCATAAATTATTACCACCGATTGGTTTTATTATATAAAATTAACTCTAAGAATAACAATTAAAAAAATATTTTTGACAAATAAATGGGTAATTGACTTTTTAATTATCTGAATTTTTTATGAGCACAAATGACGTCAATAAAGTAAGATGACGTCACTAGCAATGCGCACACCCATCGATCTATCTCCTGGGCTAGGCCAAGCAATGACAAAAAACGATTTGGCATTTTAGAAGAAGCAAATGTGGATCAGGGATTTAATTAAGTTCGTAATATTTTTATAAAAGAAGTATTTATTCGCATAATTACAAAAAAATATTCAAATTTCAAACGTAACGCCAATCCGTAATATTATAGTAATGCCCACCAGAGGCGCTGTGTTCGTGTCAATTATTAGGGAATTCTCCCTTCTAAAGTTGTAATGTCAGTGTCAGTGTCAGTTTCTGTGTTTAGAGGTTAGATTTTTGTTTTTGTAAATAAAAAGTGCCTTAATTACCCGTCCAACCAACGGAATTGCAATGGATCCGTCCGTTGAAATCAGAAAATTGCCTTTGGACGTGCGCTCCCACCTCATAAGCCTTTTGGAATTGCAGGACTCTTGGAAAAAATTGATGGCCATAATACCGCAAACACTGTCTCTAAACGAGTATAAATGCGATATAAACTTCAATAACCCGGCCAAATACCGGTCGGAGCACTTCCAGTGAGTCCCCCAATTTTTCCTATTGTCGAAAACACGTAAATTTCAGCATAATTGAGGACAACTCCGTCAAGAAGCGAATTTTCTGCTCGGAGATTTTGTTGCGCGAGTGGGGCACCTCAGGTCGGGTCAGGCCCGCCGTGGGCCACCTGAAATATCTCCTGCAGAAGGCAGAGCTGTTTCGTGCGGCTGACTACGTCGCTGTTGATATTTTAAAGGAGGAGCCGCCTCCTAGGCCCGCCAAAGGGCCAGCGGCCCCAGTTGTGTTCAATCCGGACGAGTTACTAGACCCGGAGACGAAACGAATCGAGAAAATTCTGGACGAGATCAACTACCCCAGTTCCGCAATCGAGAATATCAACAAACTGAATTCGTTTAACACAAACTTGAATTACAGCGGCAAAGAAACGACGAAAGTGATCCCCAAGATTATAATCAGCGAATCACCGGATGTGGAAGAGACGCCGCCGCCGTTTCGGCTACCGGTCGTTGTCCAGAAAGTCAAGTCTGAGTCGGATTTGATTAAGTTTTCGCAAGAATCGGTTTCAAACAGCGATAATAACGCAAATGTGCCGCATTTGTCGTCGCTTTTGACGGATGAGGCGTCCAATAATAACATTCCTGCCGTAATTAGCGATTTAGTGTCACAATCGAGCTCAGAAACCACTGAAAATGCCGATTCTGCGGTCAACAGACCGGAGTTATCGTCACTTTTGAACCAGTCAAGTGACGACTCTGAGCCCAATTTCAACGTTCCTGCAATCAGCGAATTGAGTCTGGCGTCAAGTTCCGACTCTTCGTCAAACTTCCCCGCTTTGAGTCAATTAATCGATTCTGAGAAAAATTCGCGGTCGTGTTCGTCGCCGCTCCCGAACTTGTCGCTGAACACTCCTTTGCCACACTTTAGTTACTGTGATTTAGCAACGGCGACTAATAACTTCGACGAGACACCGGTGGCCCAAGGGGGCAGGTTTTTGGGGTCGGGGGCTTTCGGTAAAGTTTATTTGGGTGTGGGGTTGGTTAGTAAACCAGTGGCGGTGAAGAAAGTCATTTTGGAAAATGTTGACGTCGTTCGAGTTGATGATATGGTTACTAAACAGTTCCGCAACGAAGTGGAGATTTTGAGTAAATATGAGCATGAGAATTTGGTGGCTTTGAGGGGCTATTCGTGCGATGGCGACACGTATTGCTTGTTGTACGAGTACGTCCCTGGAGGGGCACTCAAGGACCGGCTACAGGTCAGTGTTTGCCTACTGTGAGTAATTTTTAAAATAAAAAAAAAACAAACGAGATAAGACAATAATTGGGAAAATGAAAAACTTTTGTTAATCTGATTTTGTTTAATAGTTTTGAAATTTTTTGCCTGAAAATTTCATAAAAAATAAACAACTCGAAAACTAAAAGTCCTAGCAAAACGGTTTGTTGAAATCCAACAATTCTAGGTCAAGACCTAATAATTTTCGAAAGATTTTTTTCTTAAGATAATTAATAATTAATTTTAGAAACATGAGTTGATTTGGACGGAAAGGCTGTATGTAGCAATGGGGACAGCGAGGGCGATTGCGTATCTCCACACTGCATACGCAAGCCCCTTGATTCACCGTGACGTTAAATCTGCAAATATTTTACTCGACAGTAACAATAAACCAAAGGTTGTTTTTCGGTAGTTTGTTACAAAATAATCACTTTTTCTTCAGTTGTGCGACTTTGGGCTAATTAAACGCGCTCTCAACCAAAATACAAACACCGCAACTACAATTTTCGGGACTTCGGCTTACATGGCACCTGAGGCTTTCAGGGGAGACGTTTCAGTAAAGTTGGACACTTTCAGTTTTGGAGTCGTTTTGCTTGAACTACTCACTTCAATGCCTCCAATGGACGAAAGCCGGGAGGGAGTCGATTTGGTTACTCATGTGCAAGAAACCTGCCAGGACGGTATTAAACCATTGTTAGACACAACAGTTGGCTCATGGATGGCCAATAGTATTAATTTCGGCGAGAAATTATACGAGATTGCGACGAGTTGTTTAAAGGAGAAGAAAGAGAGACCCACTATGACATCAATTTGCGGTATTTTAGGCGATCTAGTCCAGAAATTTTTATAAAAGAATATATTCCATCAAATGATTATGTTATTTGACCCGCTTAAAACCCTCTTCCTCTGATTGGCTCCTATTAAATTCGTTATTCTATGATTGGACGGTTTGAAAGCTGTGCCAACGTAAATCACAAGTTGGTCACATTGAACGTCAAGATCCCTTAACCTTAAACTTGTGTTTTCACGTTTCAAATGCAGCACGTGTGTTTTATGAATCGGTAAAATGGGCAGAAAAGCGCGGTTTAACACGGAAGGAGTCCTCGTTAAACGAGGGCCTGGCAAAAAGGCAAAAAAACAAAAGGACCCGACGTTTCCGAAAGCGTTACTCAATGGTAAAAATACACGAGTGGTTTTCGTGTCTTATTGAACTTGTAGGTGATTCCGACGCGAAAAAACTGAGCCACAGACAGAAACAACGTTTGAAGAAAAGACTAGTTAAGAGGAAAGATGTGGCAAAAGTCGCTAAAGAAAGTAGTGAGTCAGAGCAGGAGGATGAAGAAGTGTGGTTGAAGCCTTCTGTGAGTCAAAATGACACGAAGGTTTTGCCTGGCGAGGGTTTCACGGACGATAACAAGTCCTGGCTGAAGCCCAAGCGGCAAGTTGTGATTGAATCTGAGGAAAGTGACGAGGAGGATTGTAAAGTAGGGACTTTGAACGACGTTTCGGACGATTCTGAACCTGACGATGACGACCTTCTCCCGATTGAAAAGGAGAACAAGATACTTAAGCAGCAACAAGATGAGGAGGAGCAGCTCGCTGAGGACGAGCTCCAAATGAACATTGCAGACAGCGAAAAGTTCAAACTCCCGTCAAAGAAAGAACGCGAAGAGACCGCAAGTTTGCAGGAAGTGCAACAACGCATCCGTGACGTGATCGGAGTCCTCTCCGACTTCACCAAACTCCGCGATGAGAAACACTCACGTTCCGACTACTTGGAGATGCTAAAAGCCGATCTTTGCACCTACTACAGCTACAACGACTTCCTAATGGAGAAGTTCATGCAGCTGTTCCCCCTGACCGAAGTTTTGGAGTTTCTTGAAGCCAGCGAAGTCCAAAGACCGTTGACCATCCGCACCAACAGTCTGAAGACGCGGCGTCGCGACCTGGCCCAGGCCCTGATTAACCGCGGGGTTAACTTGGACCCGGTGGGAAAATGGAGCAAAGTGGGCCTCGTTGTGTATTCTTCCCAAGTTCCGATCGGGGCGACCCCTGAGTATTTGGCCGGTCATTACATTATTCAAGGCGCTTCGAGTTTGCTACCGGTCATGGCGCTAGCGCCGCAAGAAAACGAGAGGATTCTGGACATGGCGGCGGCCCCCGGGGGCAAAGCCTCGCACATCGCCGCGCTGATGAAAAACACGGGGGTCTTGTTCGCTAATGATGTCAATAGCGAGCGAATCAAGGCAATCGTCGGGAATTTCCACCGGTTGGGGGTCGTTAATTCGGTCATTACGTGCGTGGACGGCCGAAAATTCCCGAAAATTTTGAAGGGATTTGACAGGGTCCTGCTGGATGCGCCCTGCACCGGGACGGGGGTTGTGGCGAAGGACCAGAGTGTCAAGACTAGCAAGGACGAGCAGGACATTCAGCGGTGCTATAATTTGCAAAGGGAGTTGCTCTTGGCGGCGATTGATTGCCTTAATGCCAAGTCGGAAACCGGCGGATATTTGGTTTATTCGACTTGTTCGGTGTTGCCGGAAGAGAACGAATGGGTGGTTGATTACGCTCTGAAGAAGAGGAACGTTAAGTTGGTCGATACGGGACTGGAATTCGGGAATGAAGGCTTTACGAATTATAGACAGTTTAGGTTTCACCCGAGTTTGAAACTGACGAGGAGGTTTTACCCGCATACGCATAACATGGACGGGTTTTTTGTGGCCAAGTTTAGGAAATTCTCAAATTTGATTCCGACGACTGCGGGCGAGGAGCAGGGCGAAAAGAGGGAATTGGAGGAGGAAGTGGAGGTTGAGGAAGTTAGCACTAAAAAACAGAAAAAGAATGGAGAAACGCAGCCGAAAAAGGCGAAGAAAAGTAAGGAAAATAATACGAGTCAACAAGAACTGAAGGAGAAAAGTAAAGAAATTAATACGAGTAAACAAGAACAGGACGAGGAAGTGAAGACTAAAAAACAGAAAGCGAAAAAGGTTAAGCAAAATGGGGATATTAAGGACAATAAACAAGAAAAAAATGCGGTTGTAGATGATGGTAAGAAGAAGAAAAATGTAGTGCAAAATAGTAAAGCGGATACGAGGAAAGAAGGAACGAATTCGCCGAAAGATAACAAATTGAAAAAGGAAAAGTCCGCAAGTCCGGGCAAGAAGAATGTGAAGACTGGTGAAAAACTCGATTGGGACAAAATTCCGAAAGAAGCTAGTGTGAAGCTTAATAAAAAGATTAAGAAAGTTAAGAAGAAACAAGTTGGTGTTATGAAGAATAAAATGTTCAAAAAGAAGCATACATAAAATCAATCATTTTTATTTAAATGTTCATTTTTTATTAATAAAAATAAAGCAATTATGATTAAGTATATATGTGATTTTTTATTGCTTACAAAAAATACCATCATTATTTTTATTCCTGATAACTCCGTAAAGCACCACTTTTGAAATAAACTAAATAAAGTAAAGATTTAAAAAAATCTTTAACCTTTCTGGGTTAAATGGAGACCGACATTCTTGTAACTTTTTTTCTTACATTTTTTAATTTTTTCTTTGTATTCGCAGCTGAAGAAAATTGGACGTATTGCAGTTTTTTAATGTTTTTTTCTTATGTTTGTCATGAAAATTTCAATCTTTTTTCTAAACTGTTAGTGAACTGCTTATTTAATTTAATTTAAATAAATTTTCAACAATTCGTAGCTACGAGTATGACGGTTTAACGCTCAGTATTCTCCTTTTTACTCGGCCGCTTGAAATTTTTGGGCACAAAAAAATAGTTTATATTATCTTAGCTAACAAACTACGTTTTATCTCAAAAAACGTGTTTGAAGATTTGAAAAATGCAAGCATGGTTCTATTTTTTGATTTATTTTCAACGAATAAATTGTGTACTGAAATGCAGAAAATATGTTACATATGCGTATGTAATGAAGTTTTCGTTTTTTTGTTGTCCGATTTAGCGATATCTTATTTTATTGCAGCATTTCATTCACTGAGTATCAATTGGAGTCATTATTCCTTTCCGAGGGGCAATATAACAAAGCCTGTTTCCCTAACAATATCAAATATCAATTTGGTAGAATGTACTCGTACATGGTTGAACAATACGCATTTCATATATTTTTTTGTGCTTTAAGAGATGTTCAGTGGGATTTATTCGGTGATTACATGTTCACACTATTTGACTTGGAATTACGAACCGAATTAGTTTGTTGTTAAAAAAAGCAAATAAAACAATGACTTTTATTTAAATCACTATCGTCGAATCCTAAAAATAATTTGTTCATAAAAATTTAATTAACACCAGTGTGCGCACTTAGGCCTTCACAAATCTTGCAAAATTGTCTTTGCATGGATCAAAACAGCTCTCTGTGAGTTTTGACCCCTCTAGGGCCTTTCTCACGTTCTCACCGAACTCTTGTAACTGTTTGTCGCGATGCGTTACCACAAATTTTTGGTTTTCCACTAAAACTAGCCCGTCTTTTGCCAAAACGCGGTCCACCAAATCCTTATTTAAATGCTCGGTGTAAAAACACCCAAAGTAGATTATTTGGAAGAACTCCCGGTACTCATTTTTGTGCAGCATTAGCTTGAGGAGCGACAATGAAACGAATTTGATGCTTACATCTTCTAAATCGATACACTTATTTTTGGCGGTGTTCCGCGTTTCGTTCGTTTTGGTATCAATAACCCGTTTTTCGCCGACTTGCATAACCACGGGCCCTAGCTGTTTATCGGAGGTGTTTCTGTGGGAGTACGTCTCCCCGTATTGTATCTCGTGGAAGATTTGGCAGAGATTGCGCTCGGTCACATCGGTGGCTCTGTGCATGTTTTGGCCGTTCGTAGCTTTGAGATAGTTCTCGTCTTCGCATTCCAGTCCGAACGAAACGAACGGACCGGTCTGCATGTCCCCCAAATACCCATAATGGACGAACTTTTCCCCGTTCGGGATCGCCAGACACACCATCGATCGGTTCGGCTTCGAAACTTCCGATTCCAGCCACGAAAACGCGACCCCGTTTAGTCGGAAATTGCGATACTCTTGATTACACAATTGCTTGCCTCCAACTGAATGGAGCCTCATGTGGAGGTCCCAGTCGAAAGCCCCCAATTTCGAGTCGTACCTCACGCCCAAATTCTTCCTCAGACGCCTGTCCCAATAATCGCAAATGTCGAATTCGTCGCGACCGCACCAGAATTTCAACAAGTTCTCCAGATAGTCACGTTCTTTGTATTTTATCTCGAGGGTCACGAAGGGCATTACTTGGTTCAAGTATTCGTAGTCCGTCACCATTTTCACTAATTGGGTCGCTGTGGCTGTGAGGAATTTGGCTACGGCGGGCCGCACAAGCGTGTTGCCGTACAGTTCCATAAAAAACTTCACTTTCTGCACAAGGCCCATAATTGAGGGGTCTTGCAGGGCCACGTTTAGGAGGAGGAGTTGTTTGGCGATCGTTTCAACGCTCGCTTCCATCACGTAAAAGTTGAGTTTGGTGGTTGTGTGTCTGTAACGGCGGGCTAGCGTTTGGAGGACGTGGCGACTGTCTGCACCTCCGACGAGTAAAATGTTTAGCTCCTCGGGGAGGGTTTTGTTTTCTTTGAGGTATTGTTCTTGGAGGTCTAAGGCTGGAGATAGGCCCCAGAACATTGTAGTGGCACTGTCACTGTCAGTGGGAGTATCGAACTAACGTTGCCATGGGGATTACGCCAGATGGTAATGAGGTGGAGGAGCTGAGGGATTTGAATTTTTGACGGTGAACACAAAGCATCCATTTCTAAAGAGATTTTATATCAGATGGAGGATCGAAATTCAGTTTTTTCCCTTGAATTTAAAGTATTTCTTTACAAACTGACTAAAACCTGGTGGCACAACGTATTTTAACTAAATACGTTCAATAAGTTTAAGTTCTTCGTTTCAACTTTGTTGAATCAAATCCTTGCTAAAACGCTCGGTAAACACTGAAGTAAAGTAGTTTTCGACACAAATATTTTCTTGGTTCAATCCGAAATAACTAAATGATTTTTGTGCGTGTTTTGATAATTTTTTTTTAAATAATTGCTCAAAAAATTACTATAAGGGGCCAAAATAATGTTAGTTTCGATCTAAATTAGACACTTTTTGACGAAGTTTTGCGCTTAAAAAGGAGCTAAATATCTGAAGTAAGTGAGTTTTCGTCTAAACGCTCGAAGTATTTTTTGCTTTTGTTGGCAAATTTCGTGATTGTTTAGCATATTTCTCAAAAAAAAGTTTCAGATCATTCTCACGTCATCACTGAGAAGTGGAAAGTATGTATAAGTGTGTTAAAAAAGTGGTTTAAAGAATTACGAACGCTTGCAGATATTTGAGAAACACCTTATTGCATAAACTTTCGGCGTTTTGTTGGAAAAAATTAGGACACTGAAGACACTCTAAATCTGTCTCTGTTAGAGCGGAAAATTTGTGTCGTAATTTGCGCTAATTTTGCTGCTTTGTAAGGTTTGAGAGCTGTGGAATAAAAGTCGCATAGGTAATAATTAATTTATTTTTATAGGCAGTGTGATTAAATCGTCGTAACACTATATTTACATCCATCTGTTTTTCCTTAGAAAACTTTGCAAGTGATTCCGCATACATGTGAAAATTTCTCTTATATATTACCCTGAAATCTTCTACCCCCTTACAAATAAACTTCAACATACATAAATTTTATTAAATACAGTATAGGTTTCATAAGATATTCGATTATAAACATAACATTATGTACAGAGGGTACAAGATTTAAACAAATAATACAACAATGAGCAATTTTTCCATCGGGTATCCTTTATAATGTACTAAATATTTGAGACTTTTTGGTTTGTTCAAATTGCAGCTGGTGTGTGGTAAATTTGTGCCGTTCTCTGTGCTAAAAATGAAACAAACTGTGCACATTTTAGCCGTAAAATGATTAACGATGCTTCCATTAGGAGGTACTATTGTTAAATGACCAGTTTGGCACGTCTTTTATTATATTTCTCCTCGTTTAATAACTGAAAAACGAATATTGTACAGCAATTTCTAAGCTACACAATTATTATTTTGGTTCAGAAACTGAATTGCACATTGGATCTTAGGTTATTATAATATGGACGTTATAATTGACATTTAATTATTTATAACGTAAGTATCGTGTAAAAAGCAAACAAATTTGAGTTGTTTGATTCTTTTCTCGTCACTCGTAAAGGGGCACACACAACTAAATCGAAACCAAAAGTGAGAACAAACGGTGCGGACCTTCCCGGTTTTATTTCTTTTGTAATGAACATCGCAACAATGTCTATCGTTCCAGTAACTCACGATTTTCTTATGTACATTTGCACACTACTTGCGCTGGACTATTTTTCTCATATGTCATTTTTAAAATTCTGCAGACTTCTTCTACTGAGCATTTAGAATTGTTTTAGTCGTGGTGAGACCTGCTCACTCTTAAGGCGCGCGGTCTGCGGCGCCACCTGTTGTTTAGATATGTCAGCCTTGCGACGGGTCGCGGCCTTAAGAGTCAACGTCCACTTAAAACGAATTGAATAATATCATCTAACAACTAACTCAATTCGTTCAGGAACAACACTACACATACTGTACCCACTCACGACTGTTTTTGAAAGGTACTGTACATCATTCACCGAAATGGATGGAGAGCGTAAAAAATATTCAACAACTTTCTCAACAGAAACCTCAGACAGTTCAATTGATGCAACTTAGCGGAACGTAAAGTAATGTTGGTGTCGTAGGTAACGTACGCGTGAAGCTAGGTTTACACGAATCGACCTGTCTTCAACAAAACACTCTGCGTTTAGTACGATGATTTAGGCCTTCGCCTCCGTGAAGTATCACTAAAGAGAAACTGGAGACTAACTTACAAACTACAATAAAAAAAATCGCCTCGTGGAACGATTTCGTGTTGTATTTTATTAATTTGTTTAACTGTAACGTTTTTTGGCGGACTTCACCTCTCGAGCGGGCTAGGCTAGGGAAGCAAGGGCGCCGACAACTAAGGCAAAATCGGGAATCTTCCAACATTATACACACCACGGATTTAGAATTATGCATGCATTTCCTTAATCAACTTTGAATTAGTTAAAATGCACGTGTCTCTCTGTAAACAAATTGTCAACAACTATAAAAGTCAGCCCGAAAATGCGGCTGCACAACACTTAACACGGGGAGAACTGTTCGTGTCACTCCAGCGGGGGTTAATGCGGGGCGAGGTCGTCGTCTTCTAGGACGTTTCAGTCTTTTAAGGTTGTTACGGTGCGTCGCGGTGAACTAGCTGGCGATGACGACGTTTAGTAAACAGAAAAGTCGGCCGAGGTCGGCCCTGCACGGGCTAGAACGTTCGAAAGAAATACAGTGGCTAATACTGATTTCGAGGCGGTTTTTAAATTCGAATTTCGGGTCAGGCTCCAGATTCGTTCAACTCAACAGGAAGCGGCGGAAACAGACAGGCGGAGGTATAACACGTATCAAAAAGTGTATAGACGGAGGAATGATATAACGCGGCGCCGCCACTGTATTTCCCCCAGGCTGCGTCGGAGGATGAGTCTTTCGGGCGTGCAGGACCGCCGGTCACACGTTGATTTAGAATATTTCCTACGTACGTTGATCAGTCACCATCACACGCAAAATTATGTACAGGTCGTGTCACTGGGCGCTTGTCGCTGAGAGTCTACCCTGTAATTCAGTCACTATCAGTGTTTATACTCGGGGTATCGCTTGGGCCGGTGGATGGTGGCGTGCTCCGGGTGGGGCGGCGCGCCAGGGGGCCCGGGGGCGGGGACAGGCGCTCGGGCGATGCTCGGCGGCTCCTCGCTCGTCGAGCTGCTCGGCGAAGGGAAGTACTCTCGGGGCACGGCGCCGCCGCCGACGCCGCTGACGCTCGCACTCGCCTGTCCCATGGCGTCCTCACTCGCCCATCGGGCCATCTGTTGCTGAGCTTGAATAAATTCATCACTAGAAAACAATAAGTATAACAGAACTACCAGGCGCTGGTAGCGAGCTCGAGGACGCGGCTCCAAGGGCCGCAAACCGGCCGCCTCTCGCGGGGCCGAGTTTACCGTCCTTGTTCTCGCCACTCGACCCTCCGCCCGCAAGCGGGCGCTTGCGGGCGGAGGGTGGGCGACCGCGCCGCGCTTTACCTTTCGCTGTCGGGGGTGTCGCCGCAAGGGGCCCCTCTGTCGTGGTCCGCGCTCTCGTAGATGCTCTCCTCCTCTGCCTGGTGGTGGGAGTGCGGGTGCGGGTACGGGAGTCGGCCGGACGGCTGCCGGTACCGCCCGTACACGAACCTGCTCTCGCGGTGGGACTGGTGACTGCTTTCGCTGCAGGCAGAGG
The DNA here is from genome assembly GCF_031307605.1 of Tribolium castaneum. Lineage (NCBI taxonomy): Eukaryota > Metazoa > Arthropoda > Insecta > Coleoptera > Tenebrionidae > Tribolium > Tribolium castaneum. The sequence goes on along the minus strand of NC_087395.1, from coordinate 22,659,728 downwards.
AGGACTCCTGGCGGTAGTGTCGGTCGGCCTCCGTTTCCGACATTCGGATGTCTTCCGAACCGCTAGGACTCATGTGTCTCGAATGGTGTTCGAGTTGACGGATCAAGTCTTCTAAATTACGAATTCTAATAGGACCACATGGCGGTACCTCGTCTTCGTCTTCCTCTTCGGCTTCCACGACGACCTAATTAAGCAAATTGTCACGGGTGTACCATCGAATGATGGAGAAAGTCCGGATTTTTAAGTTATTCATTTTTAACGAAATTGTAATTATGGTGGATGCGCCGGGTCAATTATTTCAAAACTAAAATCCGGACTCTGGCGATGAATGCGGACCCACCTGTGGCTCGCATACCTTCTCCTGACTACCACACCTCTTGTATTCCGAGTAACTTTCGGCACATTGCTGCAAACTTCTCCGTAAAAGTTCCTCGCTAAGGGCACTACTGCTTCCGGAAGGTGTGGATGTGCCTCGATGCGAAGCAGCATTCCTTAAAGCTTTAATAATATCTTCATGATAACCGTTTAAGGTTTTTAAGGTACGTTCAACTTCAGATGCTCCCGAACCTGACATTAGTTGAGTCATACTAGCTTCAGCTTGACTCATCAGTTCTTCAGATTGGGCACCATCTCCCATCGATAAACAGTAATCGTGTTTTTTCAAGATACCTTTCTTTTCGGGCAGCTTTAGGTTGTTGTGTTGCAAATCGATGAAAGACACTGATTCTTCTTCTGTATTAGAATGCGTCAGACGTGTAATTAGCGAAACGTATTTTGAACATACCCGAGTGTCCTTGATCGTCCTCGCTAGTCGCCCCAACGCCCATTCGTTTAAGCTGCTGCATTTTGTGCTCCCTGAAGATTCACGTTGCACAGATAAATATTTTTGATTAGTTTTTTGTCCGTGTTCATCAACCGTAACATTGATGGCATGCAAGCGTGCAAAATCAAAATAAAAAGGCACACAGTTTCTGTTAAATGTACTCGTATATTGTACGTACAATGAACATAAATATAAAGAAAATAAAACGTGGTAGAGAACAGTTAAATGCAACATTTAGTGTGTAACCATCACATCAATTTCACTAACTGGAATTGGGACGGTCCTCCGGCGCCCATGTGGTTCGACGAGCGAAACAACACCCTTTGTGAATCGGCCCGGCTGACAAAAAATAGTAGTGTCTTAGTATATCTGGTAAATGGTACAGCCACTTTTGAGTACAAGCCGATGTGGGTTGAGTTTTTGTTGAAAGAGGGAGTGTGTCGTTTAAGTTTTTGTCTTGGATGGGTCAAGTGGCGGAAAGAATAGCTTTCAAGTTCGAGCAACGCATCAAAATGTATGACGTGTCCGCTTTGCATCGTTCGTGTTTTTGCTTGTACTGAAAAGTGCTCAACACTGGCGAAAAAATATTATTTGCAGATTAAGCCGACGCTACACGTTGCAATAATATTTTTGTTGCAAGTTTTTGCTTCGGTTCGAAATCGATACCGTGAAGTGGATCTCGAACCTCCGCTCATGTATCATACAAGAAGAGACGATGCCATTGTACAAAGCTTTTTCATAAAACCATTCACTAAATGAACATCCACTGAATGACCTAACAGTGTACATCACTAGAATGACCGCTCATTCAAAAATAACGCAATAAACGCAAAGTAGCGGAAAAGAAAAAATGTATGGACTCTCATTCACTCAGCATTCGCGCAAGGTATTGAATGGCCGAAACGTGGGATCTGGATGACGACTTACCCGAAAGTTGCGACCCCTCCGCCTAAGGTCAGGATCTTGTTTGCGTTATCTAAACTGTCCTCTTGCGAGTGGTTTCCAGCAGTGTGGATGTAGTTTTTCGGAATAGGCTTTTTGTACGGTTTCTCATATTTGCGAACGGTCGTCTTCCTTCCAGTTGTTAATTTACATAAACCGAACAAAAAATGGAGGAAAACGAAGAACCGGATTAATAATTGATCTCGAACGACGCGGCGGACTCGACTCGAGGAGAAATAAACGGCTTCGTTTACGGCTTGTTAAGACCTGATCATCCTCCAAGAACGACTCTTTTATTGTGTCTTTCGAGGTGGTCACGTATCATGGCGTCATCAGGAATACGATATTCCTGCGCCTGTTTTCAATTAACAAGGGGCGGCTCGAGTCGAGCTAGCTCGCCGCGTCTGGCGTCGAACATGAAGAAGAAGAATACAAAGGACATGCCCAGTTATTGGAGTAAAAAATGTGACAAAGTTCTGGTTTTTATTTTTGACTTTTGCAGGTATGGAAGCGGCGTGTCTGTGACTTGAATAATTTATGTAAGTAAGTGTGTTGTGTAAGTTTAGTGAATTCTGGGGTGAGGTTAGAAAGGGCGCATACACTCTGCTCGCATTCATAAGGCAGCAGTGGCTAATAGAGACAGAAACAGACATTCCCACATTGCATAACTCACTCTTATGCATATATACATGACATTAAATCCCGAGCGCATGCAATATATCGAGCTACATGAAACAAAACACCTACAAACGACATCTCTTTCGAGTCGCTCGTAGAAGATAATGAGTAGGCGATTGATTTAAGTGGATATTGTCGTTGGGGGGTGATTCGTTCAGCTGAAAAAGATGGCGCATGCTGCATGCTTAGGTTTGAGGTGGAGTTTGAAAGATTTACAATTTTACCGCAGCATCCCAATCATTTACGGTGGGAGGGGGTTGCGATACACGATTCATAATCAAATCGACGTCCAACCTGATGGGGCATTTATTGACTGCGTCAATTACACAGGCGTAAAATACGAACTCAAATTGGATTTTGACATGGTTATAGTCGGATTTTTAATATCTGGCGCGATCAAAACTCGAAACTAAATTATCTATCCGCACGACCGATAATTCGCACGCTGAACAAATTAACGTGCCAACCAGCGCCCAGCCAGGCCCAGTGCCCTTTTCCATGTTTTTGGCATCCAGAAAGAGAGTTCGTATTCGTGCCGCTAGTTCGCCGCGATTACGCTGCGAGCGGCCCATTGTAAATCTGTGTGTGGCAGTCGCAAACAGATATACGTTTAGGCACATATCGGTCGGTGACGGATCGTCGCGTAGCTCTGGGCCGGCGATGCGTCACCGAATGTTGAAGTAGTAGAGCTACACACAACTAGCTTAGAGGCAAATCAAACGAGAAGTAAAAACGGATCGCATCGCAACGTAACGAAAGAAGCGAGAGCGGATGCTGAGAACGTGGATCGCTACCTGGATGGTCTGCTCACTAACCTGAGACAGAGCGAGAAGTTTTTGTGTACTACGACTGACCTGTAGCAAAGGGCCATAGTTGCAAACAGAATGAACACACCCCCTACCACCGACATGAGTGTACCCACGAGAAATATCGTGTTGGACCCGTGATAGTCCGCTGAAGGTCCAGCAGCGCAGCGGAGGCGAGACGGGAGGCAGCGGTGCGACGCACGGCGACGTCAGTCATCATGCATCAACACACAGGCGAAGAGAGAGAAGGAAAGCACCAATGAGACAATATACAGACACGAACGCGGGCCGATGGGCCCCGTTTTCGCTATACTTAGTATCAAAGTCGTTATTTGTACAATACACACAGAGCAAACACATTCGGAATATAAATATAAATGGGATAATATAGTGTTACTTCACGAAAGCCTATGTACAGGACATTGCGCAAACTGTACTCGGTCATCACGCCACGGATCTCACTCTGTATATACCTGTAGCAAACGGCCACAACAGCAAAACAAATGAAGACGCCTTTCACCACGCCTACCAGGATGAACACCATGGTCAGCGTTTCCAGGTTGTCCGAGTTGTTGTTGCCTGCGAACGACACGCCATTTCTGAACCGACCGTCATGTGCTCTGTGTTTGTACACAAGCAGGCTAGAAAGTGATGTACGACACCTCGGTATACTGGGTGTCGAACTCACTCCCGCCTGATTATAATACGTCTTTTTGCCGGACTGCTGCTGGTCGAACCGTTTCGACAGAACCGCATACATACCGTAGGGGGTTTCTTTCTTTTGCATGCTCTTCGTTAGGTCAATCGCAGTGGTATCGGGGGCGCGCGTCGACATCGGCAACACCGCCACCTCCACTTGAAGCGAGCAGTCGGGGCCGCCCCAGCCCAACTCGCAGTAGCACTTGTTCAAATTCGTGCAAAACTGGAAACAAACAACAACCATGGAAGCTAGCAGTTTCGTCCTGGAGGACGACACTCAGCTCCTTAGTATTTTTGACTGAGTTTTGACTCTAACGGGGTCTAAGGGGCTTCCGAAAATTTTTGTTTTGTTTAATAGTACGTTTATTAATCAATTATTTGCTGATCTCTGCCTTGATGTAATCTTTTTTTATTAAACACCACTGGTGTGACTCTCCTTTATACTCACCCCATGCCCGGAGCACTCGAGGTTGGGGTTGTTAGTAGGACACTTTGTTTGGTCGATGTATGGAAAAATGCTCGTGCAAGTTTGATTAAGGCAAATGAGGTTATCTCCGCAGGGTGTTCCGTCCAGAACTAGGCCGACGGTGCGGTGGGATTCTCCATCGTCGCTACCACCGGAGGAGGATCTGTAAATGGATCTGTTTCGAGTTTATAACTAATCCCATGATTGGTCCCTATTGAGCGACTTACTTGCATTCGTACTCCGTTCCCTGAATGGTGATGAATGTCCTCGAGAAGGGCGGTTGGTCTGCACCCGATCCTATTAAAGGCTGTCTTTTACCCTTCTGGCAATGTAAAGTCCCACACTTGACATTTTCCGGTGCACATTTCACGAACGTATTGCTGCCCACACTGCCGCAATGGCCGTTGATCGAACCTTTCGAATTGAACTTTTCGAAACATTGATCGTCGGCCGCCGTTCCACCTGGAAACACGTTTCCTGTCTTCGAGATGAGTTAAACCGGGGCGAGACTCACCATATCCCCATATGCTCTGGCACTGGAGCGCCAAAGTGGGACACACTCCGTTAAAGCAATAACCCTTGTATCCGCAAAGATGTCCGTTCTTTTTGAACACGTCCACCGGACACTCGCCGCTGTCTCCTGAGCAGTACTCTGGCAAATCGCATTCGTTGGAAGGCTCCCGACAGACGACGCCTCTCTGCTTCAGCATGCAGTTGTCGCAGCACGGTCCCGAGGCGCATTGCGCCTCCGTCGTCAATTTGCAAGTGATTGGGTCGCAGCACGGGTCCACACTCGGGCACTCGTCGATGGTCCCGCAGTCGCAATCCTCCCCGTCCTCCACGATGCGATTCCCGCACGTCCTCCGCACCTTCGGTTCAAATTGAGTCCAGAGCTTGCGTTTGCTCGCGCTTACCTCTAGTTCGTTGGGCTTGTTCAGCAGGCAAATCCCGTTCCCGGTCCTCAGCCTGTCGATGTAATCCGAGCGACTGCATTCGGAGAACTTGTACGGCTGGATGTTGTGCTGTCCGATGATAGCCTGGGCCATGATGCAGCCGTGCCAGTCCCTGCAGTGGCACTCGTTCCGGCCGTCGTCGTGTCCCATGCCAATGTTGTGGCCGATCATGTGCGCCATGGTCCCGGCCAGCAGATGCGGCTCGTAGGTGTTGATGTCCACGCTGATGCCCACGGCTTTGGGGGTACACACCGTGGCCGGGACCGCCATGCCGGCCTCGCCTCCGACGAACACCTCTCCGGTGAGCAGCTGCGTCGTGTCCTTGTCGATCTTGAACAGCTTCCGCGACGTGTAGTCGTTGAAGTTGGTCAGCGCCCTGCCGATGTCCTCGTTCCGGTTGATCTGGGCCTGGTTGCCGCCCTGCCAGGTCTCGATGTACACCACCGAGACCCGGGTGTTCAACGTGCGGAAGTACAGGTCGGCGATGTTGGCGATTTGGATCGAGTCGTGGACGACGTCGGTCCTTGTGCTGCCGTTTCTTTTCTCGAACATTGCCTTGTCGATGACAATCGCCGTTTCTATGTATTTGGTGGCCTCGCGGACGTCACGTTTTATTCGCATGTTCGATGATGTCGGAAGGAAACCCGCGTGAGTATTCAGACGCCATTCCATGTTGCCCGAATTGGCGCAACCTTTGTTGGCGTTCGTTCGAGCTTCAAATATCACGTGTGGATGTTTCTGCTAAAAAATAGTGAAGCTGTGCAGTCACATTTGGTTCGCAAGCAGGGAAAAGGATCTGCCGCCGACTTCTACTGCGCTGGACCATCACGATTTCGCAGAAAGTCGTAGACTCGATTACGTTGAATAATTGATATTAAACGGTTTTATCGGACTAGATAACCGAAATAAAAAACGGAACGGTCGATTTAGTCTTTATAGAGCCGCCGTAAATATAAAGGAAGAAAAGGGCCTTTAAATATTGCAAGTTTAGTTTTATTGCAGCCAATATATACGGATAAGTACTCTAGTATAGGAAAACAAAGTGAAAAGAAATCAGGTAAGGTATTTCAGCGTTTTCTCCTCCACACCGGGCTGGATGGAGTTGGCTGAAACGCTGTTTACATGGAGCAGGACGTGTAATATGTTACCCGATAAGAGCGTACGGCCTAATAAACTACACACACTCGCAATTCCCTTTCCTAAATTATTATAACGCCCGCAATTAATCGTGCTAATAGATGGTGGTCTCCAAAAGTTGCCTTCAATTACCAGATATTATTCCAAATTAATGGTTTGTTTTGATTTGTCGTCGGAAGCATCAGACGGTTTTAATTGTGGCAATTATCGGTGTTTACTTAAAACAGTGTGTATAGTTGCCGGGGGTGATCCGTTTCGTGTTCGAGCGTTCGCATAATGCGTTTGGGTTAAAAACGGAATAATGGCCGTCTATCGCAACTCGAATTGACAATCAGCTAAGCATCTGGTCCCTCGGGTATGTTGTCTGAGGCGGGCGAACCGGGTCAGGGCAATCCCTTGATTAGAAACACGCCAGTGTGGCCATTAAAAGAGGATTAGGCCGTTAATTCCGACTACTTCAAGCGCAGAGTAGTCGAATGGACCGGCGATGCCCCTTTTCGCTCGTCCGCAAAACTCTCCGACAACTTTTATAATTTTATGGTGGTGCAGATTATGCGATAAAAGGGACAGCTCATTGTTCCTATACCATTGTTTCCACCGAATTCCACACACGGAAAACCAGCTTATCGGATTAAAATTCGCATTGTAATTGGAAGGGGAATATGAGATGCATATTAAAAAATCAAGGATTTTAAGCACAAAAAGAACCTGATTTATGGGCACAGGCGCTCGGGGCCTAATTGGACGAGAAGACGCTCAAACGCCACATACTCAACGCGCGTTAAAGGCTTGTCAAAAATTGTTGATGTTATTTTTTTTTAATTTCAATTTATTTTTTTTATTTTTATTTATTTAGTTTATTTAGGGGAAAATGTTTAATTTTGTTAAACATAATGTATGACTTTTCACATAATGTATGACGATATTCGTATTTAGAAGAGATACTTTCTAATAGATGGATTGGACGTGAGGGAACAATTACGTACAGGGCTTTCTCTCTCAGTACCTGTGTTATTAATGGATAAATTTGCCTGACACAGTTTATTAAAGAAAAAATATATGTATGAAATCTTAAAAGCTGTTTTCAAAATAAAATTCACGTGGCAGTCGGCAGTTATTTTTTTGGACAAAGAACAGTATTTTTTGAAAAAACCAAAGAAATCATTAAAGCCTTTTAGGTTTTAAACAATTTTTTTTGCTGCAGAGCAAATCTGGATAAGATTTGATTTCTGCAAAAATATCAGAAAAAAACTTTGGGATGGCGTACCAAAAAATAATTTGTCTTAATACGAGAAAATAACGAAATATCTTGAGAAAAAAAATTCAGAGGTTATTGTTTCTTCACAATTTTTTTGCAATAGAAGACTTTTCGACTATGCTTTGTATTTTGCAAAATATAATGACACAGCATCTTGAGATTTTAAAAAGCAGTTTGTCGGTTTTACAGAAATGCTTTGACTAGGCTTTATTTTCTGCTTCAAACCTTCAGCTTAAACTGTTATAGGCCCAGTTGAACAGAGAAATTTTCAGATTGCTCTTTTTGGTTAAAAAAATACAAATACGCACCGGTTATTTTTTCTTAAAGCTTGAAATGGAATGCATCCACGTAAAAATATTTTATAATAAAGCATACTTTTATTGTATTTGTGAATTGGTTTGTTGTTCTTTCTGTGTGTAATTATGCGGAAAGTCGGGATTTAGGACAAATAAACATGGTTCCAATGCCTTCTTTTTACTTTTTTATTGCTTTTCTTAATAGCTCGTTATTGTTTTTGATGAATGTTTGAGTTATTAAGTTAAAAGTTTCGAGTAGTTCCGGTTGCGGTTTGAAAATGGGTGTGTGAGCGTTTTTGGCGCTGTCGTATAATCAGGACAAGACACGATTGGGTGATCTCCGATCCCGGAGGACAGTGGACTGGAGCAAAAACAAACAACACTCCTTCTAAGGAATAATTACGGGCCTTCGGGCCTGATCCGATCCGGAGACAAAAACCCGACCCGAGATGCCACCACTTAGAGTCTTGTCCCTTCTGATTGATTTAATTAGGCATGAGCGATAAAAAGGGCAGTCGAGGTGATGTGATTGTGCAGAGTTGGGTTTTCGGCTCCGGCCTCGTTTTGGGTCTTGGTAGTGACGTTAGTAAATTAACATCTGATTGGTGTAAAGTTTTTGATGGCACGGCGGGCTTTAATCGGGTTCGTGTTATCGACAGGGGGTTCCAACAGGGCTGGTGTACCGCCGAAAAGGGAAGGGGGTAATTGGCTGTCAGTTGTCACCGAGCCCTCAGACATCCGTACCGACGTGTTCATTAAAACTTATTCCAATTAATTTTAATTAATCCGTTGAAACGTGGCATCGCGGGTCAGTTTTGATTCCGCATTCTGTGAAAAAATCGATGCAAATATCAATCTGCCCGTCTTGGCAGTTATGCGCCGGCGATTTTCCGGCGGTTTTATTAAAATTCTCAGAGACCGGCCTTGTGCCCCGCATTCTTCTGACCGGAGATTGGCATTTTAATTGATAATAGCCGGGATATGAATCTGGTGATTTTATAATTGCTTCTGGACCCTGAGCAGACGAACGTGCCTTAATTTCCGTTCATGCACGGCATGAATATTTGAAAGGAGGAGATTTCGACACTTTTCGGCGGCAGATCCGTTCGCTTACTTTTTGCGGTGCAGTACTGACCGAGAGGTCTCCTCCGTAGAACGGGTGGATGACGAACGTCTCGTTGCCCAAGTGGATGACGCCGCTGACGCCGTTGCACGTGTGGAAGGCGGCCGAGGCTCCGGGGTAGTCCTGGACGGTCCCGTGGTAGTAGCAATGTTCGATATCCTGTCAAAAGACGGTAATAGTTAAGATCTTGTTCGGCAAACGTGACGTTCGATGAAAGCCCCGATTCGATTTAATTATTATCGAGGTCTCGAGGTCCAATTCAAATCTTGTCGTTCCATTAATGGATACTCCCAAAGCTAATAAGGATGATTTGGTATTTAAATAAGTTCTGTTTGCTTTAACCCAACTCGAATCTAATTGACTAACACTATTTTCTGAGCCGGAAAAGTCGAATCGATTCAACCGCCAGACGCGCTCCGCATCGATTGATTTTTTAATCTGTTTGATTTTTTCCGAAATAATTACACTAGTCACATTTGCATAATGCAGCCACCAATATTCATGCATTTCACTTGCAAACGTTATTATCATTAAACAAATGCGAATAAATTATTCCGATAGATTTTTAGCGTATTGCTGGAAACATCGGGCATAATGAGCCAATAAATCAAATTGGGGACATTTGCATATTTACATAGATTACAAACGCAGTTATCCGACTGATTTTTTCTGCATCAAGGTATCATCAGTCGATTAAGAACCGCTTGAACCTCCTCTTCTTGTTTCGTGTAAAGTATACAGCTGTAACAACATTACTAATTCTGAAACTAAAACCAACAATAACAAAGTTATGATATTTAAGCCGTTCAATCCGATCGTTAGCTAAACTTCACTACAATACTAATAATAGTTTACATGACCCCGTCACAAAATCCAATTTGTTACCCTAGAGAACAATTTATTTCTTCAATGACAAACCAATTTTTATTTTTAACATGTTAACACACAATCTGGCTTCCTTCTCCTATACAGCATGTTCCACGCTTGTGAAACTGTTTAGTTTTTCATTTTTCTCGTTTTGTTTGAAGTCGGGCTTCTAGACAAAGTTAAAGAGGAAACCTTATTGAGTTGTTACGTCAAACAACTTGAACACCACTCAAAAATCGCTGTACGTTCTCCATGCTTTTATCAAGAAACGCTAAATTTTACGGAATTGTATTTTACGCGCTAAATGTCCAGTTTTGCTAAAATTCATCATTTTCTGCTCTGAAATAAACAGTGGTTGATAGTAAATTTTTAGACTCAATCACTTTTTCACTTTTGGAAAATAGTACGAAATAATATTTTATTATTTTTATTACTGCAGACAGATATGATTTAATGTTCTAGTTTTCAGTATCCGTTTACATGATTTTTTATCAAATTTTTGAAAGCAAAGTTATGTGTTCTGTCAAGATGAAAAATTGCGTCATTGAGGCTCCTTAATCCAAAGGATGTGTGTCACGTTGGGATACGGTGATGGAAATAGATCCAAACAACCGTTTCTGCCGTTAAAAATCATCTCACATAAATAATTGGTTTAACAGTTTGGAACTAGAACACGCTGTATATCCACAGTTCGCGTGATCGCTTGTAGCTACTTTAGCAAAGCGACGTAACCTTCAATCCAACGAATGAGAAACCTAAATTATACTGAAATTACAGGGGAGCATGTCCCGACAGACAACAGAACTTATTCAGCGTCACTTTACGGAAAAATTGATATCAACTTTTCCGCTTTGGAGTTATTCGTATGATATAAGCTTCCGCCGTTCCGTTGGAATGGCAGCGGAAATTGTTGGGAACTGCTGCTCTAGCTTTTACAAAAAGTGCATTTCTCTAGCAACGTAGAGCGTCATCTGAGTCGCAAAGCGCTGCAATTTACGACTGTAGTAAAATTGGGAAAACCGCACAAACACCGGAAATTGCAATAGATTCCGGTAAATCCGGGAATTATAATATCTCGACGATCACGAGCTATAAAAACCATCCGCGGCCGTAGCCACCCCTTGAGTCAGTAAACAAACCTAAAGCACTCTCTTTGAAGGGTTCTTCCAGTATTTAGGGTCTTGTGGATTGTTATTATCACGCCGGTTTGGAACATCACTTGAGACGTGTCGCGAATAAGACAACGAAATTTTAACGTAACTTTTTTATTAGACAATTATTATAAAATACAGTTAGGGCTCTAATCGGTACGGCGGTTGTGGCTGCGTTTTCAGAAAATACGTCCCCCGGTCCACCGGATTAATCTCGCCCCCGAGATCAATGATCCTGCTCTGCTCGCAATCCTTCTTCTGGAAGGACTCGTAATTTTTGCACTGTATTGCGAAAAGACTTTGCGGCTGTGCCACTGCCTGGATGTAAAACCTGTAGCTCATGTGGTGGCTGCAAAACACTAGAAATCGCCAATTTATCTGCTTTTTCCGCGAAACCAAACTTACGAATGTCGTTTTGGCCGAAGTCTGGGCATCCAGGCTGGATTGCCACCCCGTTATTGGGGAAAACGTCCACCGTGCCGCAAGCGTAACTGTAGCCGAACTTCCCCCGATCTGAGTGTATCACGAAAACGACTTCGGCGTCATTCCTGTCCAAGTGTTTCCGATTGATGTTAAAAATTCCCTCAAAAAGCGGTCCCGCAGGATCCAACGCCGTGATTCTCGGCAATCTATAGCCGGTTTTTCGCAAAACGTATTGACCGGCGTATCCGGCAATTTGTCCGCCGAGTGAATGCCCACATATTTCAATATTTGATAAAGACACGGCCTTCAGCATGGCCAGAATGAATTTTCCTATTTGATTTCCTGCAATAAATTTTGTGCCAAATTGGGCTTTATTGAGTTCTCCGCATTACCAACTGCCACGCTTTTTTTGACGGCGATCGGGTACAGCTCTGAGGCCACTTTGTTGTAGTCCACGTGTATGACGTTGTAGACGACGTCGGTGCGCGACAAGAAGGCATTTTTCAGGTCTTCGAACCAGTCGGCTGTGCGATTTTCTGACCAGCCGTGGATTAGTAGGACTGTCCTGGCGTTGTCGTGCAGATTCTGCTCAATGTTGCTCTGGTCGAGCTGGATCAGCTCGTAGAAGTTCGGGTTTTCTTTGGTGAACAGGTAGAACGTTACGTCGTTAGCTTTCACTGCGACTAGAACTTGTTTGAGAATTTTCCTTTTTTCAAAATTTTAGTCACCTGTGAGAGCGAGCACCACCACTGCACTAATGCTGCCGGCCCGAGCCATGTTTTACAATAGAAATCTTGGATTGTGAGAACACAAATTTTATGTTGCAATTGCGGTTGTTACGTTATCAAGGATATTATGAACATATTCCGAATTAAAAATATTTTGAATAAGTTGAGGATAAACATTTAAATAAAGACGCTCCCGCTGGCGATATTGTGGCATTACCATTCAAAAGAAATGCAAATTAGGCGTAATTAGCACTGCTTCGTTAAAGTAATTGTTTTTTGCGCATCAAATTTATTAAATTATCGCTGTTAATTTCGAAGGCGTGCCTTCATTTGATTTATTTACCCGCAATAAACGACAGCATAATTAAGACTTTCTTCTGTCATTCCCTGGTTCATGCTCTAATTGTTCGCCCAAAACGAGCTGTTTTGTAATTGCTTATGAACAATTGCAACAGAATTGGCTATCGCACGCCACACACCGCTGGCCGGGTGACATAATGCGGGCCATTCGTCGAAAATTTCAGCAGCCGATCAAATTTCTACACAGTGTCCGAATTCAAAATTATGCGGTCGGGGCGCAATTTGCTCGCATGGCATCAGGGTTTTCGATCACGTCTTAATGGGACTTGGATTGAACACCTGAATGATTTTCCGAGATCACCTCGCCTTCAAGTGAAAAATCGGCTTTAAATTCGCCAAATGGATTCTGTTTTCTCCAGGGCTCCACAAAGCTCTTACACTCAGATTTGTTTATATGGGGCAATTACGCGAAAGAAACGGTTCATTACGATTTGGTTTGAGTCGCGAAATAACATATCAAGCAAAAATTAATCCCTTTGTGAGCCACTCGGTAAGGTTCGAGTGAAAAGCCTTAATTATCTGCTCATTACGGATTATAATGATATTTGTTACGTAAATAGACGGCCTTGGAACTGTTACGTACAATTAGAGCGCGAAAGTTAATTAATTCGATTTTTCTCTTTTGTGAAACGACAGCTGTGTCGAAATTTCTGATTAATTCGTCTTAAATCAATTTAATAATCACGGGGGACAATTAATACAGGCGGCGGTGAGGCTTCGCTTTTATGCTAATAAAGCTTCGGCACAATTTTGAAGAGATAAGTTACGGACTCGGTACTGCATAAATTGTAATTAACTCGCTCAAAGGATTCTACTTTTATTAAAACCATTCCGATACTAATTAAATATTTTTCTTTATTCCTCGACTGTGAGCATCGGGTTGCTCATTTGTTGCTAGTTTGATCTAAACACTCGGCTTCGACCAATTATGTCACAAGTTGGTGTCTGCCACTTTGTACATTAATACGTAATTGGTTACTTCAAATATTTGCGCTCTTGTACTGGTTAGTGGAATCTTGCACCAATAACACGAGCTAAGTGAGTTTGCTCAGAATTAGTAAACATTTTAATAGATGTCGCCATATATTTCTGCTTAAGACCCGATTGTTTGTAAGCCAAGCTTCCTAGTTATTTTACTTGACTGTGATTAAATTTTATCTGATGGGGGATTTTGACGCGAAGGTGAGCGAAGAGTTCGTTAAGGAAATGCCGGGAAGCACACAGAACTGGAGGTTTTACGAGTAATAAAAAACAGTTCGGGATTCAAATGTCGTCGTTAAAATATTAGCGTGGATTAAGTCACGATTTTTGCCATTTTGACGGGTAATTTAACAAACAAGTGGGAAAAGTGTAACCACTGACCTGCTTCGAAACCTGTTCGGCTCCATTGGCTAGAAAATGTTTCTGCATGATGTTCGGTGCGATGAGTTGCCTGCAAAAAGCGTAATTTGATTAGAAAAATCGCAAACGATGTGCTTAAAGCGCATTCATTGTGTTAGTTGTCGACAAACAAATTAATCGAGGACGCAATTTTTTTGAGTGTTCCCTAAGTTAATTTGCACGAATAAATTCCGTTCCGGCTAACGAACTGTCTGATTTTCCGCCTCTTTTTCGGATGATGCAAACAAATTAATCTGTTGCCATCCTAATTTATCAGAACGTATTTACAATCTCGCAATTAATTTATCCGAGCGAGCTAAAGTTCGTCAATTGTGTAAAAAACGCAGACCTATCGTCGTATCTCAACAGTTGCGGTTTCGTTTCCTATCCCGGGCCATTAATTAGTGCGTGATCATAAAAGTCCATTAGATCTAATGTATGAAAATTATAATGTTTTTGCCGGAAACACTCCCTTTAGATCTACCCCCATTGAAACGCTTAACGGCCTTATTTTTTTGCCGGGAAATGTCACGCTTTGCCCGTTTTTAGGTCGACGCACTAATGCTGAACCGATCTCGTAAATAGCCTTTCCTAAATTGCCCCTGTAATGCGGATAATCACGTTCATATCTATCTATTATGGCCGACGGGGGCTAGATATCAATTATTTGTCAATCAATAACCGGAACACGTTATTTAATCATTCGGAGGTACACTATCGCGACCATCATAAATTTCAACTCGCTTTTACTGCCTACGGCCCGCTTTCCATACCCCCTTCATTAACCGGGAATAGCAGCTCGGGCTTTATTTTTGTTTTTATGGGCCTCGAGACCGTCCTCACGCAAGAAACTCTGATCTATTCACATCGTTCCGTTGTCCCTTTTGTCTCGCTTCTATCAATAAATTGTGATGCCGCATCGGAAATCACCACTGCCGACGCCAAATACTCACCACAGATGATGAACAAGGCACGAGAGCGAAATCAACGGACGTTTTTAGGCCAAGTCGGGAAAATCAGCCACAAAATGAAATTTTTACAGAGATTCCTGCTGGTTTTGATATTTAACCGGCAATTGATTTTTGATATACGACAGCGCTTGCACTGACTTACTGCGATAATCTCCAGTTATTTGTTGCTTTCGACGTGTTCCGGCACCATTATTATACAAAAGTTGAATTAGAGTGATTTATAATATTCCTGCTAAACAGTTTATCATACATTTAGCGGCTGTAAATTAAAATGATCCAGTTTAATCAAATACTGTTTCCGCATAATTCATTCACAATTTAAAAATTGCTGGTATTTTTACACAAGCTTCAAAATTACTCCAAATGCCACTGATTATTATTATTAGCAAAGTAAAGTTAAAACAAAGTATTGCGGTTATTAGCACGTATTCTGTAACTTTTTTGTATTATAATTTAGAGAAATGAGAAGTGGGTCATCTGTTGATCGTGTGAATAGAAATGGTTTTCCTTTATGGGATTTTGTTATGTTCTAAGCTGCTTTGAGAGAACGTTTCTGCGTTTTTATTAGTTTTGAACTGGCTTAGAGTAAGATATAATTGCCACCGACTCGCTGGTGGTTTTATTTTGAGTTGGTTGTGTCTTGCTGGAGTCTGTAAACGCGCCAGTCGTTGAGTAAATTTTTCAATTTGTTTGTATCCGTTTTATGGTGTCTGTTGAAATTCCGTTTTGTAAAAATGGTGGAGGCGCCGGGATTCCGCGTCATAAACCGTCCACAATATTTTTCCGGCGCGATTTTTTCTCGTAGTTGAATTTTTAAAATCCGCACCGACTTGCCTACAATTCAAGTGGATTTTCGAGCTCGTTCCCGTTCAGACGTCAGTTCAGTCCGTAGGAAAAAGTGACGTAACTTGTTTTATGAGCCGCGGTGTAAAATCTTCGGTGTGAATAAGCCGATTTCCGTAATGTTTCAGACAAAGTTTTCCGCTTCTTTCGTTCAATCGAGTCGAAAAACTTTTAAGTTTATTTATGTATCGAATTTGTTTGTCGATTTACGGGGTAAAAAATATAATAAATAAATGAGTCGTGCCGCATCTGGCGCCGTGATTCCCGACTCGTGCGGGATTTATCTTGAGCCCCTTGGCCACGTATAGACCGAAAATTCTTAACACAAATTGAAAACTGTAGAAATGTTCCGGGCGTGTACGTGAGGTTTCCCTATATTATACAGGAAACGGAAAGGAAAGCCAACTATCAATCACTGTCCAGAAGAGCCTTCTTAACCTCGGCACTGTGTTTGTGTGATCCTTTTTTATCCTGTCGACCCTCGGGCAACACTTATACAGACCGCCCCGAAATGGAACAGAAAAACGCGTGTACAACACAGCTGCGAATAATTTTCTTCCAGTCAACTGGGCAAACGCTCGCTGAAAATTTTCACGAATTAATTAAGAGAGGTTTAATCGGCCTCGATGACACTTTTACATGGCGAAGGCCACACGTCCGCCATTAGCTCCTCTCTAATTTTGTTATCGCACGCCCTTCACGAGAGAACGAGACGCCACACCGCGATTTAAATCTAGTGCCTTTTTGCCCTCTTACCACTAAATTTATATAAACTTACGTGAGCGGCAACACTAGCGCCGCATTAATATGCGACACTCGATTTAACCCACGTCACCTTTGCCCCAGCGCTTTATTTTCTTTCTAAACCGGAAACTTTTAATTAATCGGACATGATAAGGCCAAGCTGGATCAACATGCGACTCGCGGCAGCTCACCACCAACAAAATTAAATAAAAGAAAAAGAACCCGAGTAGTGTTTCAAATTGTATTTAAATAAATTAACCACGTTCTTATGAAAATGTGACCCTCAAGCCGGGAGCCAGGATTTGCGCTTTTTAAGGGCCTGTTATCAGCGTGTTTGAGGGCCGGCAAAGCTTTATTGATCGTCCCGAATAAGATTCTGATCTAATTTGAAGTCTGACGTAAAAATAGCGGACCTTCGTCCGGCATCCGTCCAAATTTGTCGTCGCAGCCCATCAATAATTCTGTCTTTTTACGATAGTTTGCAAAAGCTTAGGATCGAGTTGTAAAGGGCGAGATCCCGTTGATATTTTTGAGTTAAGTTTAGTGTTTCTCCAAGCCATTATCCGGCTGGACATGTGACCGAGAAACACAGTGAGAGGTTTTTTCCGCGCCGAAATCGTTAACGCTTCTTGCAAAACGAAATAACTCACGAGAACGGTCATTTTTCACACGCTTTTCCTTCAAAAACTGGACACTGACAGAACACTTCAAACGCCCCCGGCCAAATTTATTATTGTAGGAAAATTATTAATAAAAGCACGAACGTCGACGAAAGGACCCTTCCAAAACATGATATTGCTTGTGTGAAAACACTCTCCGGTTTTACACTTCCTTTGAACGGAATACGGGCTCGCAGGCGTCGTGTACAATGGCTTGTATATCATTTTCGACGTGACTAAAATTGAAAACTGTGCTACGACAGGTGCGAAATTAACCGAGTGCTGCGACAGGCCCTAACGAAGGGCCATTACAAGTTTAAAGACGTCGTTAAGGGCCTTGCTTGGGTTTTTTAATTAATTCGATAGTCGTAACTGTTATCAAGTTGCCATTTTCTCCCCTCCGAGATTATTAAATATTGAATATTTGACTCTGCTCCTCCATGTAACGTTCTAATGGATTTTAAGTTGTTTTACTTACGTGTTGAGTTCAAGATCCAGGCGAAACTTGTGGTTGAAGGCTTTGAGGAGAAGCGAGGTACGATGGAAGTGTTTGCCGGTCTGAAACAATAACATACCTGTTTTAAGCGCCGCTCAATTTTTTGCATGAAATAATTGAGGATCTGTTTGTGTGTACCTTGCGGTAAATGTCTACAACTTTGTAGATAAGACGTATTTGCATATCTATGGCGAAATAAGCAGACATGGGATAATGAGGAATAATTAGACCATCAAGAATATTAATAACAGTTTCCAAGTTTAATACAACTAGTAACACAATAGTTGGAACTGGGTCTTGTACTATCATTGTTTTAGAGCATTAAGGCCGTTCCGAGGTCGCTATTCCATCAAGACTGCGCAAAATAAATCAAAGTCGAAAAATGGTGGATGCGCCGGGTAATTTTTTGAATGCTTCCTTGCGTAATAGATTCAAATCAGAGGCGCACCCGCCGTAACACGTCTGATAAAACTTTTATAGACAATATAAGAGACGTTACGTTATTTTTATGACAAGATACTACATTCATTGCTACAGACTCATATTTATTCATGACCAAATCGGAATAATGTATCTGCATTACAAACAAGCCATAAATTTTATATTTCTCAATCAAAAAGATTGTCGGAAACTGTGTTCCCGGGCAAAATAATTAAAAAATCAATCAGGGCCGGTTATGATTGTTTTAAAACAGTGCGGGTGCGTGAAGAATAATAAACGAGGACGCGGCTCTGGAGGATTCCGCTCGTCAGTCGCTAACTCATTTGTCGACACTTTGACAGCTACATTTTCCCGATAGGCAAACCTTGGGACTATTTATCAAATCCGACCCGACTCATTCTTTCTTTAATGCTTGCCAATGCGCTTTTATACAGTTGAAGTTTGCGCCCCAGAGGATCGGAAAAAATTAATTGTGGAACGCGAGTGAATAGTTTAATTAACACTTGCGTCTTTGTCCGGGAACGCGGCTCGTTCAGACGATAACAACTTTTTCTCGTTTAGTACAATCGTTACATTCCGCCTCACTAACGGCCCTTAAAGAATAATAAAATTTAGAAAAGTCAAGTGCATGCCTCGCTGGCTCTCAGACGGAATTATTAACCCGACTTTGGCGCAAAAAGCGAAAAATAAAATCCTTCCATCAATAACATTCGCGTTGTCTTGTCAAATACAAATTTAATATCCGCCATACAGGAATTGTTTCTTGAGGCGATACATCCAGGACTTGTTGCGCTGGAAAAACGCACGTCGCAAAAACATAAATTCTCGGGACGCCCTTATTAGGATTGAAAGATCATTCCGATGCTTAATTTACCCGAAAATTGGGATAAAAGTGAACGCAATCGGCCCCGAGATTTTTGCTTTATTAATCGAATTTCACGGTAATTTCAATAGCGATGCTAGTGTTTTTCAACTCCCATGGAAATATCAAAGGTAACGCGCCAAGCGAAGCGAGAGAAGGAGACAGTTCAAAAGACGCACAGATTATTATACGTTTAGGAAACTTGAACTGACCCTCTTGAAAAGCTTAAAATTTACCCGAAATGAAGTAATAAAATTGTAAGCTGAAACTTTTCCACTGTATGACCAGATTAAGTGAACAGGAAAGGGAGGATGGAAGAACGAATTTTAGACTAGATTGGATTTAATGAATTTAACGTGTTTGACCCGGCGCATGCACCATTTTTGTATCACGTCTTTTGCCATCCAACCCACTCAAAGTTCCGCATTACCTTGAAATGCCTTCTTCATTACTATATCATTAATGCTTGAGACTGGTCATAAATTTTAAGCGTTTTACTCTCTTTTGACAGAAGGGATTTGTTATTTTTGGCAGAAAACATGAGTAATGATCTTTGTGATCTATTTTTCGTAATGACTAAGTAATAATAACTTAAGTTCCATTAGACAGTTTCTTCGGCCAGATTTTATGACTTCTGGCTGGGTTGTCTGAGTTTTCAAAATAGAATGATATTGTTCTTGCACCTTCTTAAATAAGGATTCATTTGAAATACTTCTTATATTCCCTATCTCTTTACACATAGAAAGATTTAAGATTTCTTTGATCATTTTATTCGTTAACACCTTATTTGGGAATACAAATTTTGTTATCTTAGCTCACTGAATGATGTTTCAATTTACTACTTCTTAAACGAACGTAAAATCGTAAAGACTTACTCGTTTTAATTTAGCTTTAATTTTCGTTTCTTTACGGAAAAGGATGTGAAACGTTTTCCTTTATTGTTAAAGATATACTGGTAGTGTAGCTCTAATAGATTGGTAAAAACTTTGAAACTAGGAGGTTTACGACTTTGTATCAACGTACTTGAAAAGCACAATGGTTCTTACTAAGTTTTCGTATTTCTTAATAAATTTCAGTAAAAATCAAAATTAAATATTTCCCTCTGTACTGATTAAACAACTTCGATAAAAAACTGTTTTATCTAGAAATGCGGCATTGTAATGATGTTATATGCGTAACATCGGACATATTACACTAGTAGAACATGCTCTTGGCTTTTGGACATTATTTTTCGTAACTTTTTCTTGATTTTTCCAATAAAACGACGTTTCTGTATCTTTTCTCGTTCAAAATTACTTGTTACGCACAAATACTTCTAGTTTAGATTGCTTTTTTTCAGTTAAAAAATTATATAAACTTAAATAATTAAATGTCGCAGTCGTAGATAAAATATAGTATTCAATTCGTTTATAATCTATAAATTCTACGAATTTCAAGGCGTATTTTCTATTTTTTCTGTTAAAGCTCACAGAAATAAAAAAGAAAAAGAAAATTACACTAGACTTTATACCAGTTTTTCAGGAAATATCGGAAATGGTTCAGTTGACCTTTTTTTCCGATACTGTTCTGTTTCAAAACAGAATTTATTTTTATGAAAGCTACAGTTTTTTTAAGCGTGTTTATTAATGTTTTGACTGTCTAGAATAAAATAATATTGTGAGTTTCAGTTTTTTAATGTGTTATTTTACATTTATACAAATCATCACATTCAAGTGTCAAGTAACATTGATGGATAGTTTGCTGTTTATGAAATATAAAATTTATGTGGTTGTTTTTATTGTGTTTGCAATTTGTGGACGTGGATCGTTTGTCTATTCAGTTTTTTGTCCAAGAGCTGTCGAGTGAATAAAAATAAAATAATTAGCGCTTTCGTAAAAATTTATTTCGGTCTTAAGAGGAGTTTATAGCCTTAAAAGCACAGTGGAGTTAATGTTAAATATCGTGTTAATAAATAGTGCATTAATTTTTCCCATAAGGAACGGTTTACGATGACGCTGAGCACCTTTCAGTAAGTGAAATATTTTCGCGTGCTTAAATCACTGTCGTTTTTGAGTTGTGATCCAGCTCCGTATGAAAATTCATCGTGAAAAACTCGTTTAACGTTTCCGCAGTTATCTCGGATGCGTTCGGCGTGAAAGCAGTTGAATTATGTGGCTATAGCAGATTTCGATTCAAATTTCCTGTTGCCGTTTGTCTGAGAGTAGGTCGTTTTCGGAAAGTGGTCGAAAGCGTCTGGAAGATAATTAGACCTATACAAATAGTACGTCCAGTCGAAATTGATTGGATAAAAACGGTAAATGAGTCAGCACTTTTATCGGCTTTAAGGGCTTCAGGGTACATTACACAACGAAATGGGGGACGTCCTGACGTCCTTTTCCTCTTGTTATTTCACCGACGGTTACTCCAGCCTTCGGAATTGCGTCAGTTATGAAAAGCATCCGAGCTGAAGTTACAGCCAGCGTTACACTTGTAACAGTTTTGTTGTTCGTTCAACAGATGCTCTCGGGTGATGTTTTATTCAATGATTTTAATTTCGCGATTACGCAACAAATCTCCCGTCCCGATTTATTTATAAAATAAATATGATACATATTTATCACGCGACTGCCACTCAAGCGCCATTCACTTTTAATTAAACGCTGTCCCGATGTCAATTAACGAAGATATACGCGGGGATTACGTTTATTGTAATTGTTGGGCATAAATCCTGGATTTTTTACGACTCTCCTTCATTACGGCCTGGCATAAGGTATGAGGTGAGGCATGCAAAACATGTGGATGATTCTGAATCTCACCGCAGGCGGCAGCATTGCCACGAGCACCCGTTCCCCTGGTAACCACTTGCTCTTAATTGAAAACCAACCTGATGACGAATCAATAAAGAGAACCAGAGCACCACGCCCAAGTTGACGGCATGCTTTATCTTTGCCTTTTCTTGCGTTTTTCCTAGGTTAGGCTCCACTACAGCAACAACGCGCCTTTTTTAACCTGGAGACTGAGTTTGGTTCGTTCTGCGTGCATCCAGGCCATTATGTAAATTGATATAGTTTACATTATGGATCTGCTACACGTGTTCGCGATAGTAAACAGCGAGGTGTAGGCACCAGCCTGGATGTATTCCGAGACACGTTAATGTGCCCTGTTTGCGCCCTTGCTCTCCCATCAACGTTTTAATTGCTTTATATAACCGAATTGTTGCGACGCAAATCACTTACGCATGTTTAAGATGGAGCTTGTTCCAGATAGAAATCTAATTTCACAACAGATACGTTTTCTTTTGTTCGTAATGAGAGAGGAGGTGGATATTGAGTCGTGTAACGCGATGATTGATCGTTAAAGTCGCTCAAAAATATCTCAGACGTTGTTTTGTAGATGCGGGGTTTTAGTATGTGGGTCTGAAAGCTCGTTTTAGTCTCTCTTATCGTACGGCTCCTTTGTGTTTTACTCTCACATTTGTATTTACTTGTTCATGAACCACTCTTTGTTATTTTTAGTTAGTCCTCCTAAAATGAGACTCGTGTAGGCGCACATTTGCCTTCTCTAAAGGAGATTTAGTTTAAGTGTTTTAATTTTTAATAATAAAACTCGTTGAGCGTTGGTGTTAATTGTTATTTTCAATCACTAAATGGATTTGCAACTGTTAACTCTCGTGTTGAAAATAAAATCAAACAGAGTTGGCGTAATTAGTTTGCTGGTTTGTTTGAGGAAATTTTCGAACTATTCGTCCGTAATTAGATTTAATGCGATTATTGTCAAGGGACTGGAATTGACTGAATTGCGAAAAACTTGCTCCGGGAAAAGAAAGTTTATAACATTTTGAAATATTTCTTAAATCTGGTCGTAAATCAAGAATAGTTTGCAAAAACTTTATAAACAGTCTAGTGTTTGCCATCGTTTCAAGTCGAAAATCTAAAGTTCTCATAACAAATTAATGGATAAATTTTCTGACAATGTTGCTCTTAAACCATTTATTACTTACTTCTCAATTGTGTTCGAACATTTCGATACATTCGAGACTTTTTTACGATATGGTGGATGCGCCGGGTTAATGATTGAAATTGCTATCAGAGTCTAAAGACGTCTACTTTTTTCGTTTTTTTGCTATTCACTTTACAAAAAACATAAATAGTACAGTATTAAGTTTGTTAAAATTGTGACCATTTTTGAAGAGCAATTTTTTTATTTTGTTGAAAATTTTATTGTATTTTTTTTAAATAGATTATGTTCTAAAAATACTCATCATTTAATAATTTGCTTTTAGAATTTGTTTTTTAAATAAATTATTAAATTTATGTTCTAAGCTTATTCTTACGAACATCTTTCGAACTTGACAGATGCACTTGTTTGCAAAAAATTTGGCTCTTGTTTAGCTTATTTTTATTTAAAAAACACTGGATTAAAATAGACTGTAAATGTAAAAATAGTTTTCCACTTAAGATAAGTACAATATTTTTTGTAACGAATAACTCAAAGATAAAACAGTAAAATAGTAAAATAAATAAATCATTATGTCCATCTTAACTTACCTAATAAATGTCCCTAGACGTTATTGTAAAGTTAAAAGTACTAGCATGGATAGAATACTAAAAGAAATATTATGATTTAGAAGTTAAAAAATTCTTCAGAGTTGAAAGAATTTTGAAAAATTTTATTTCTAAGAATTGACCATATTTTACCGGACCTAAAAATCTACTAATTACTTTTCGTATAGTACATAGTTAAGGCGAAAAACGCTTGATTTGAGATATTTGTCCATTTTCGTATAACAGGTGAATTAAAAATGGCATGACGCAAAAATGGTGAATGCGCCGGGCTAGTGAATAATTTCGTACTTATTCGTTAGACTATTAAAAGAATTAGATAATTTGCTTTTATTTTTTTAATGTAATTCTTTCATTTGAAAAATGGTGGATAGAGTTTTGATATAAAAAAGTTCGGAATTGGTTATCAGTTATTTGGGTGGTGTTTGAGAATTTGAATCGTTAGGTACAATTTGCCGTTGCGATTGAAATCGCTGGAATCTGTGAGTTCTTGTCGGTGGTGTGATTGAAAATTCGTCAGTTACCTCGCGATCAATTAAAACTTTGATTAGAAATCCTTCGATAATTGTCGGGTCGTGTCGTGAAAAGGTTCGAATGGAAACAAATTAAGTCGATCTTCGTAAATAGAAACGATCGAATATACGGCAGGTTCTCCGGTGCCGTTAAGCTCGGGATGAGCTTTCTCGCTTGAAAGGTGTAAAGTTCGATTAAATACTTGCTTGGGTTTGATTGTAACTGAAAAAGCAAACACTTGCAGAATTTATTTCGTCGGCCAGCGGCGGAATTTAATCGCTCATGTGGGGAACCGGCGCGATTAATCTTTTCCTCTCGAAATTTATGGCGACCATCAGAACGGTCGCTGCGAAATCGTTATCCTGAATAGTAATCATTATATTGTGGTGACGGCCGGCCATTGCTCATAGCGTTTTCCTGGTGCTGTTTTTATATGCGACAAATGAACTCGGCGGGATTTGTTTACCGACCGCGCCTTGTCTCAGGGAAAGGGAAAGTGCGTTTAAAAGGGAGATATTTGCCCTCGAAACGCTGTTTGCCCAACTTCCTACCATATTCAATCAAAATTCGAGTTTCTAATTTCTGTCGAACTCCGGTCTATTGGAAAAGGATATCTCGGCAGGGATGTCTCCTGTGGCGTTGGGATCGGTCCCTCTGCAGCATTCTTGCGATGAGTTTCAGACGCACAAAGCCGAATCCCAATTTCGAATTATCTTTCAAAAACAAAACGAAAGGAAGGCACTAGCGAAATATTACGAACAAATCGAGCCACGAGATGCTGCAAGAATCTAATAAATATTTTCTTGCAAAATCGAAACGCTCTATTTTTAGTCCCAACTGAAACAACGAAGATCAACATTTGATGATTCGGCCCAACTAGAACGTATCGACAAATCAATAAATTTGCAAACGTGTAACTCTTAGTAAACAGTTTCGACTCGAAACTTATCCGCTGATTGATTGGGAAATGCACTGAAACTACCAATAAAAGATTTAAAGCTTCTGCTGTTTCAAACTTTTTAATTCCTCCTCGAATTCAAAGTTTCCTCCAAGGATTAGGCAATGGTCTCTATCCAGTCATACACACCAACTTATTCTTTTACTGCAGATTGTTATATTTCAGGCTTCAGACAAAAATTTACACTGATAAAGCGTAGGTAAACATAAGACTTATTGTATTTCCAGGATCAATGTTTCCAAGTTTTTTGTTTGTTATTGAACTTTGATGAGTAAAGTACACGACAAGTGTTTGCTTCTCATATTTAAAAACTCAAAGGTTTGTGGTTTCCAGATTTTTATTCTGAGGAAATAAATAAAAAATCCAAGAATAAAACAAACAAACTGTTTATGTACATTTTCATGGACACTGTATTTTATTTTTTAAGACATTACGTTTATACAAGGTGAGGCTGTCAAACTTTTTTCTGAATCTCAAATACTAATAATTACACAGAAAACAGCGTTTCCTATTAAATACTGCAAGTGATTTTTTTCTGAAGTCTTCTACAGTACCTTATAATTAAAATTAATTAAGTACAAAGGTTAAAGTATTGATTAATCGAAATTTTACGATTTCTAGTCTCATTGTTATGGTTTTTATTTAATTTATTAATTTTGGGTATTTTACGTATTTTTTGTGTAAAATAATATTAAAGCATTGTTTGTTTTTTGTTCGACAATTTAGTACTAATAAATAAATTAATTAATTTTGTTTAAAGGAGTTGTTTAAAAAAATTTGAAAAAATCATATGCATGAAAAAAAGCATAGAGTATTTGTTAAATCAATGATTATATTAACAGTAAAAATGCTTTCAAAACCTTGTAATCCTTTCAAAGTTTCTTCGTTTGAACCAATCGGCGATTTAAGCCTATCAGAGATTTATTCAAATTAACCAAAATCGGCATTCGATCCGATTAATCGGCCGATCAGTTCCCCCATTAAACGGCCGAATGGGCAAACGAACTTGCTGAAAAGGTTAAAAGGCAGAGTTCATAGTTCAGAGCAAAAATACCTATTGAAGAAAAATTGAAAGATTCTCTGAGTATCACTTGCCATTTTGAAACCAATTAAATAACTCATGTTTGTATTTCAAATTTCTCTTCTGGTACATTTTGTGAGCAAAAACTTGCTAATTGATTTCAATTGTCATTTTTCTACGTGTTGGTGAATGGAAAATGAGAACATGAACTGTTTAATTTCAATTTTTATGTGGACGTGATATTGTTTGGTTATCGGTGTTTTTGTTTCAACAAAATTAAAACAATTTATTTGTTTATTTGTATCCGCATTCCAAAAGAGAAACAGTTTTAGTAAAAACTTTTCGAGTAGTTTCAATCGTTAACGTTGGTTCTAGCATTGGTTTCTTTATCTGAAACGGGATTCATGCTTCCGATCCGAACTCCAAGTTTGCTAAGATTTTTAATCTTTAATTTAGTTTTTAATTTATTCTGCTCTAAATCAGATTTTCCTTTTTGGTGTTATCAGTGGAAAAGGATCCGATTTGCAAGTGGTATTGCCGAAAGACCTTCACTCAGGCATACATCTCTTTCAGCATCTGAGAATTCCACCGGTTTACCGGCGTGTCCGGAATGTAATATAGAGGATAACTTTCATCGTGTTTTTTCGTCCTGTTGTAAATTGTGTTTTGCGACAATAAAAGTAAATTTCTCGGAGGGAGCACCTGTTTTGTCGTCGTTAACGTAACTCGGTCAGCGGGAAGTAAATGCCGGGATCGTGTGTCAGAATCCTTTTTTAATTCATTGGGGAGTAAAGAATTGCGAGATCCGTCCAGGACACGCGATAAATATTTAAATAGAAAAAAGAGTGGAATGGCGTGGCCCCGCTGAGCCCCGTCGTCTCTCCCGCTTTAGAGATTAGTGCGTGACGAAGTTTATAAATACTACTAAACGAAAAAGCAATCTATTTCGGGCTGCAATGGAAGATGGCTCTTCATGAAACCATCCCCAGAGTACGAAATAATCACAAAAGCTGCGACGTTTTATCCCGATGTTTCTCGTTTTGTGCGCTTTTTTGTGGATACAACCCATCCAATTTAATTCCGGTTTCGGTTTACACGTGCGAATGGTCTAGGAATTTGTAATAAGCTTAATCGAATCCTCCAGATTCGGGATATTAAGGAGATTTATCAAAACACGAGATTGAAAGCGGCGGTCATTCAACACCTGCTGACATCTCCATGAATATGTATGCCGTGATTTGCCACAAGAGGGGTGTAAACCGGAAGTGTTTTTCTACCGTAATAAAAACCAACATTGAAAAATTCCGCATTCGCAGATTAATTTCCATTTTTTATTTGCGCGCTGAAACCAGGGCCGGGTAAATGACGGTTCCTGGAACAGCCACCAGGACCGAACTTTGATTTTTCGAAGGGTGACGGGAGGACAACGCAATGGAAGTTTTATCGTATTCTTGGCACGCCATGGGCAGTCTTCTCATTGGTAATCCGTGACGGTCGAGGCATAATCCACTCTCTGATATTGAATTGCCTGCTTGAATTCATTTACGGAATTGGTTGCCTCACGGAGTATTAATTACCACAACAGGTGGCTAAAATTTTCATTTGTCATGAGAATTCCCCCGAGTTGAAGCAGTGAGATTGATGTTATAAGAAATACGTGACAATGTTCCATCCCACGGTACCCATGTCACGGCTTTTCGTGACGTTTTTGCACACCATAAATATTAATTACGGAGCGTTTCGCGTTTTAGGATATTAAAGAATATCATTAGAGACATGGGAGTAAATGGCCAAATCTTTATGAATTAGGGCGGAAAGGGATCGCTTCCACCGGTCGTCAATCAAAAATTGGGCCAGACGATACCAAAGATGAAAGATGTTCAGACATGATTAAAATCTCTAAAGACCTGTTTTCAACTGCCTTCACTACAGCTTTGGTTCCGCAGATTTTTCTTGCAGACTTGTTTGAGATAAACTTTTTCGTTTTTAATGTTTTCCGGGATCTCCGACAATAAAAATAAATAAAGAGATGAAATGTTATAATAGTTACGAGTGCGAAAACACAAACTTAAAGTTCGAAGGTTGTCGTTACGTAACGAGCGTATGCGAGTTACATACACCCAAGAACTTTCAGAGTTATTTCATAAGTGTTATTAAATTTTATGGGAAGCATGTTTTAAATTAGTGGAAACATTAATTTAAAACACGTTTAAAATCAACTTGAGAGAATATGGAATGTAAATAAACGCTCAAATCAATATCGGTGTGGGTATGCATTTACGAATTTGATCATTTCGATTGAATTGTCGTCAAGTTTACCTAATTGTGGGGGTACACACACATAACTGGACCAAATATTGATATCATTCTGCGTTCTCGGACTAATAGTTATTGAAAAGAATATTTAACGAGTTATGACAAAAAAGTGCAAGTGTCTCCAAATTTTTTAAAAGAAATTTTGGCAATTTTCTGGTCTGTTTGTGTAGTAATTTGGGTCATTATGTGAGGACAAAGACCGTTTTATTTCCACCAAGTTCGACCAAATTGTTAAAGTGGTTGCAAAGTTTAAGGCAAGGATAATGATGTAATCTAATTTTCCAATTTAAAACTTCTCCACCTTTCAAATGTAGTGTACTTCCGTATAACAGAGAGGGTTGTCAATGTTATGACTATGATGCATGGCCCAGACAGAATAATAACTGTTGAAACGAGCTTTCTGTAATTTTAGAAATAATTGTGTTAAAGTTGTTAAACATTTTAAAATAAAATCTTGTTTTGAGGCTCAAATAATTATTAATAATACGAGTGTGAAAACACAAGTTAATGTTTGGGTGCTATGGGAAACCATTTTATTTAAAACAAGTTGCTATGGGAAATAAATATTACGAGTAAGAATTTTTTTAATGAATGCTGTTGAATTTTAAATCATGGGTCATTTATTCATCAATGAGTTTATTCTTATTTCTCAGAAAAAGAAATTTTTGTAAAATTATTTAATAATTGAGTGCAATTATTGTGTTCCTACTTTAACCCTTAGTTCCAGTGAGCATTAGTAGTTCTTATTCTTACATCCTGAACGAGCTAACTTTTTTTTTCTTATTGTAAGATCTTAAATTTGTTCATGATGCAAATATTTATCTGGAAAAAAATATATTCGAAATTTTAATTGGTGTATACGTGTTCTTACTAAAATTTTCTTGCCTTGAATTTAGTTAACAGTAGCGTACAGTCAAAGAATTTGAAAATGACGCTTCAACAAACTTCAGGGAGCACTAGGCTCAATCATAAATTATTGGATTGTAAACTAAACGTACATATATATTAATTTTTGTATTGTGGTTAAAAGTGGCGGCATCCACAGTTGCTCACATTCATTGTAGCTTCGACAAAGTATTGACGATTTGAAGCTATTGTGTTGTTGTAATAAACATAATTGTTGGTGAATTAAATTAATGAATTTCTCTGGGCAAGGAGTTAATCATAACTCGCGCGAAATTCTTTGAAGTTGCTGAGGAAAGTTGATTATGAAAGGGACTCATTGAAACAAATTTCCCTAATTCTTGTCAATCTTTGTTATTGACTGTATTATTTCGCGGATAATTAATTTTGTGAAATAAATTCCTGTCACGTATTTGAATTATCCTTTGGCTCGATTCCGTGTCCATGCAGTCTTTTTGTTTATCGCCGATTTGCAGCATTTAACCACCTGAGTTTCGTTTGGTTGGAAATTTACGGTTCGGGTTTTTGTACTTCGACCGAGTATATTTCAGCAAGAGCGTAGAAGTGGCGGGTAAGTGCCCTACTATCTATAAGGGCGCCATCAGCAGTCTGTCAACTTAATGGCGTCCAACCCCGGTCAGCTGCTGTATTTTACTTATTTGTTTTTTCCGTTTCCGGCCAGCGAAACTTATGGCTTTAGTGCACGCCTCCGTACCGTCCACGTTCGGTTCACAACGACGCGACAATTTCATTAATAAGTTTATTGCCGGAGTTAATTATGGGAAAGTTTTACAAACGACGCTCTTGTTTCGAGTTTAAATTAAAAAGTTTTTATTTTGGAAGCGCGCGAGTACTCTTTTGTGCGAGCCTTCGAACGTGTGCACCACCGGCCACAAAGGCTCAAAGTTAAATTTGCTCCGTGCGCTCCCAATTACTTCGGCGAATTAAATTTTGTCTCGATGATACGAGGGGGAATTAAATCTGGCTTTCGACGTTTCGATCTCTAGGTGGAAAGACAATTATAACCGGGTCGTTTAGGTCGCATAAAATATAGCACTTTTATTCATTAGAGTCGCTAAATAAAACAATTACGGCCTACTCTAGCGAAGCTTACGAATGTCGTTGAAAAGGAACGAAAACAATTAAAATATACACGCGAAAAACAATTCCGATCTATCTATATCCTTCGGACCCGGTCGGAATTTATGCGCGACTGTGTAATTGAGTTCTTTGCTGATTTTTTTCTTCGTCTTTCGCGCTGGGTGTGGCGATAAATGGGTTTGTTTTCATGATGTACACGAGACACAATTTAACTAAGTGCACATTTTCGGAAGTTATTACCGAATAACTCCATCCAAGTTCGCGCAGCGATCGTCACGCACTCTAACTCAATTACCTCAGATATGCAAATGCGTGCACGCAATAACTTGTTTGCTACTATTATACGAGATTCTTAAGAGAGTTAAAGCTTGTCAGACTAAACGCTCTTGACTAAATAATAGGATTTCCGCCGGAAACACGTCGACGATATTTATATATAACGCTTGTTAAACTCGAAGCGAAATAAATCAAAAAGTCGGGCATCTAACTAACTGCATAACGGCATGATTTCTTATTTCGCTCGTGCAAAGGCCGCCGACATGAGAGATACTCAAACTGAATTTGGAACTTTCTAATAGTTAGGAAAAACGTCTCTAAAGTTGTTTGTTGAAAGACGACATGCCTTCCAAAGGATCTGCCACTCTTTGATACTTTATCCGATAAAGGATACCTAGGACGTTTCAGGACGTCCACACGGACGGCATCGCGATCTCGTCCTTCGACAGATCGCAACACTCATATTCCATTATTTCGTAAGCCGGGCAATATTGACGTAAACCGCTTTCTTTGATTCGAGTTCGATCGCAGCCCCGCGTGGTGACTATTTTCATATCCGCCATCATGCGTACATTATAAATAAGGAGCTTTGTTTCCGTAATTACAAAGCTCAGTCTTTGTGCTGCGAGGAACACGCAGCATATCCAAGTACCTCGTACGCGAGTTTATTTCGTCCGGAAATTCCTCAACAACTCATATTGTAAAATGAAGTGGTGGAAAAATGCATGCAATTTATCCACTCTTTCCGTCAACAATTTCATTATATTCCAGAATTATTTAATGCACCGTACAACTTTAATTTCGCACAATTGCTTTAATCATCCGACACGCTCAACAAAGGTGGATCTTTTACCGTCTCATCAAGCTGAAACCCTCCCAATTTCGCATGAAATATGATAATTAGCTCGCTGGAGCAGACGCCAATCATCGAGTCGACGTGCACTTTTTTAATCTCCTTTCGGCGTCATCAGCAGTTGACATGTCATGCTCTAAAATTAATGTATTAATTGCTTCAAAGTCAACTTCCAAATTACTCGGCACAAGATCTCTTGAATACATTATTAGATTCAGCAGGTCGCTGCGACTTCAAAGAATAACTCGCTTTGTACTGATTCAGACTTGTTTTCCTAAAGTTAAATTGACAGCGCGATAGAGGCGCTTTGTCCTATTATGTCTGGACATCGAAGATATTTATACGGCCATTAACATAAAAACTTTGCCGTTTTTAGCACAACCGGTGCATTTATTCACCAAGTGCGAGCAGTTTGTGTCAGAAAACACCAACTTATTGTACGCCATAGATAACAAATCGGCACAATAAAATTAGACTAACAGGCAGGCGCAATTTTACGAAAGCGTGTTTACCGCTTTTTTGGCGACTAGTTCATTTAATTTGTTCCATTCAGTTCGTGAAATACCGGGTGTTCCGCTGGAAGATGCTCATTAGGTCATCTCTCTCGTGTTAATGGCACGTCATAATACACTCGCTATATGAAGGCCATAATCACGCCAAGCCAGCACCCTCTCGTGCCCGTTTCTAATTAGCAATTAGTGAAGTTGTAATGCTCCATTGACAGCTGCTGACATTAAATAGTTTGCGAACGCACCAGAACCCATGTAATAATGACATGTTTCACCACCTATGAGACTCTCGCCGCCAGCACGTCAAACTATAATAATTCGCGGAATAAACCCGTTTGTTTGGATCGATTTTTCCGTCTAATTGGCTCGGAGTAACGCTAACGGTAACGACAACGTCTTTGTGTTTTTCTTCGGAATTAGTTTTAATCCGGCTAGGGACATAAATTCCGTTTCTTTGAGCATGATCGTTAACTGTATCGGGTTTTTTCAAGTTAATTTGTAGCTTTAATAACGTTTGAGTTTTTAATTTTAATAGGCTCGTTTATGGATGTTTGTGCCTCTCGGCTCAAGGAGAGGGTCCGGGTCAGTATCCTCTCTTTATTATGGATGCAAGAGGTCCGGACATGTGTCTATTAATCCACAATATCGGCTTTCGGCTCGTATTTTGATTGGATCATTACAGCGCTAGCTTCCGCCGTTATTAACAATTTAATTTCCCATTAAAATTCCACCGTAACACGCACATAAAATCGCATTTAATTAAAGAAATGATTATTCGTCGCACTCCGATCTCAGACCTTTAATACCTTATTCATCAAACGCTCCCCACTATTCCCGGAACGTTCCTATTCATACGCCCAACTTAATTCATCACATGAGGTTGGAACAGTTTCAATGGTTGCGGAAAGGAAGCCATGCATCATAGCTCTCAGTAATTTACAGATTCTAGAGAAAGGAAACGCAAAGCGCACTGTTACTCACGATATATGTGTGAGTAGGGTGCAGCGTTCGATCGCCTCACAATTTTATAGAGCGATAAAGAACGGTTTACTTAAACAAGTTTTTTATGACCCGGATTATCATATTAAACGTATGGGAAAATCCGCCGAAAATGACTTTTTCAAGTAAGGGCGAGGTTTTTTACGTGCGTCTAACAATTCACGTGGAAATAACGGGCTAACTAGTGTGGCCAGTCTGACACTCCCCTCCATTAACTTTGGCCGCTTTAAAGTGGGAGTTTAATTTATTGTGCGCTCACTATCATTAAAAGGACCCAGTAGCTGCCCCAGGGCTGTTCTTAATTCATTCTCTTCCCGAAATTCAAAAACATAAATAATAAGCCGAGTGAAAAATGGTAATGCTCGTCTCGACCGTAAAAATAATGAAGAGTAAAATTTCGGATAAACACTGGCGAAATTTTATACTTTAATGTGGACTCTTTAATATCAATTCGAGCGTCAGTCTTGTTTTTTCTTTAAGCAATTTAGCACAGTAACACGAAACTGAAATTAAATTGCGTCGTTAGCAATCATTTTCATTGTGTTTGTATTAAATGACTCGTTCCTTGAGCCGTTGGAACGATGATGCATAAATCCGGACGATTGCGGATTATCTGGATACAAATTGGTTCTGAGTGGCCGCTTCCATATGGAAATTTCGCACGTAATGGTCGATAAGATGGTATTAAGTGGAAAGTGGTGTATTATTGTGGATAGCGCGCTTTGTCGCCACTATCCGGTCCTATCTTAATTTATATCCGCGGAATTATTTATCTGCGACAAAAATGGTGGATGCGCCGGGTTTGGAAGAATCAAATTGCTTCCTGGAATGATAAATGAATTGCACCGTGGTCAGGAAGAACACTTCCCCAACTTTTCCTTTTCCTCATTTTCCTCGCATTGGATCAAATTTTACTTGACTTTTTTTATGTAAAAATAAGGCGCACTCGAGTTTCCAAGTTAAAACAGAGTTTATAATTAACTGTCCAGATTTACTCGAACTTAACGAGCACCTTCGGAAAATATTTAGATTAAATTTTGACAGCTGAAAAAATATCGAGCTTTAAAGCGACGAAATTACGTTTTCGGTCGGGGACAACAAAAAATTAATAATTTAAATTTAATTTGGGCTCGTTTTGTCATTCTTATTCTGAATGGATTAGAACTCGCTTAGAAGAGTGTGTAAAGGGAACGGTTTTGAGCCCAAGTTTCCCTTTGGGGATAATTACGGTCTAAATTATCTCATGTTGCGTTATAATGAGGTTGCGAGGCAAAGTGTGTGGGAAAAATTAAACCTCCATAGACACAACAAATTAATACGAAAACTAAGTGCAGCTGGATTGAGTGAACCGATGGCGATTATCATGAAGATTTTATTCATGTCGTCGTTCTGGAATTGATTCAATTCCCGAAATAAGAGCCGTTTCCCTCTCTTAACGAAATCCGCTCATGATTTATATTATTTTTCAAGACGTTCGCCATCATTATTCGAATTATATTTTGCGTCGTGTTTTTGTTTTGATTATTATTGCCCCCGTATTGAATTGTAAATTTCTTTTGATATCTCGGCGAGAGAGACGGATAATTATGTTTATGCAGTCGATGAAATATCGTCGGGGGCTTTTTCGCGTGTTTATTTTTCATCATGCAGTAAAAGGATATTTTTTAATAAACAGTGTCTGACTTACTTTAGCCGGCCGACCCCTGCCTTGGTATCCTCCATCGACCTGGCCTCTCTGCAAAGATAAATCAAATTTATTCCGAACTAACTTGTACACACATCAAAAAGAATATGGTTCAACATGTAAATCGGCCGCTGCGCACACACGCAGACACACAAGTCGTATTATAACAAAGCGCCGGAAAACACATCAAAGAACACAAAAACGTGCCGGAATTTGAATTAAAAAAGCTTCACCCGCCCGGAAACGAATTAATACAAGGAGGAAAGGAGAGTTGATCATGTTAACAATCGCGACACGAATCGCCGAAAATAGTTTTCCTTTGTGACGAGTCTAGTGGACTGCTTTTTATCTATTGTTGCTCTTTCCAAGATCTGATGGATTTCAGAAGGGTAATTCGGAACTGGAACTCTATTATGCGAGGGAAGGCGCTTTCACAACAAAATCAGAAACATCCTCAAACAAAGAGTTGGCGTGTTAATCAACAAAGGGCCAGCTAATACAGACCCTGCGCGGATGAAGCTTTTTTATAATTAAGCATAAATACTGACGCTTTCAGAATGAAATTATTACTGCACTGCTAACGTAATAAAGCACTTGTTGGAGAAAAATTTAGTTTAGAACTCTTTAATCATTTCGCAGTACAAGTTTGCTTCAGGAAAAATTCGTAAAGAATGATCGATGCGCTCAGGAATTTTCATAATACGGAAAAATTAAGGTAATTTATTTATTGCACAACGAAAGTGCAACGAGTTGATTAAAAATTCTTAGACAAGAAACTTGCTTTCATTATATGAAACCCACCTAATTTTAGCGTACATGAAAACCGGAGTTTTTTTAACATTCTACCAATACCCAGTGATTTTATGCAAATATTCAGATACCGTTTGTCTCTTGACTGCTACCTTCTTTACATGCCGATTAGACTTTAAGTAGGACCGCTTTTCGCGTTTTAGCATTGCAGATGTTGCACAGTCGAGAAAAGGCTAAATTAGAATGGGTTGCATGTTCTATTTTATGGTTGAAGTCACTGACTAATGCAACTTTGAGGCTTTCATTCAATTTGAATTATTCAGTTAACAAGATTGTAGGTAAGTTCTTTTGAAAATAAGATTATTACAACTGTTTAAACACTTACGTGTTCAATAAATTGAGCAAAAATTATATCAATGAATTGCACTTTTTGGTTTAATTTTTTCGTTTAGCTTCTTTTTTTTCAAAATTATAAATAATACAGAGGTAATAAAAATGTAACTTTGCGAATGCTTGAAAAGCCACAGTCCTGCACAGCAGCTTTTGATGTTTTCACAGTACGATCAAGTGCTTTGTGTTGCAACAAATGTTACTCAACGGACAAGCATTCGCAACATTTTTTGTGATTTTTAAGTGTGTTTCGATGTTTTAAGGTTTATCAGTCAAAATTCTTGTGAGACAAAAATAGACAGGACCAAATTATTTTGCTTTATTGCAAGTGCAAATTTGGTGGATGCGCCGGGAATAAAATTTATCTGTATTTTTCTATTAAATACTTACGGCACCATGGACATTTGCTTTGTTGTAAATAATGAAATATGCTCCAGAAAATCATTACTGATGTTTTAACGTTTGTGCAATTATTTAAAAAATAGGAATGTTTTTAATAATAATAATTTTTAATAATGTTGTAACATTGCTGATGTGTATTGTCTGAGTTAATTAGGTTGTTGCCACGGTTTAAATTTAGTCTTGCGATGAAGAAGTTCCTAAATTTGTCAAGTGCGTGTGGAGGAAGAAGGTAGGCAAGTATCATTAAATTTGCCGGGACAAGACAACGTCTGAGTGAATGTCTGAAAACCGTCTTGATGAGGCTGAAAGTGCAAATTTGTCCCGTTTTAAAACGAGTTATGACAAGGAGAGAAATTTTAAAATTCAAGAGTCGGGTGTCGAGACCTCCTCAGTAATTATAATATTTTATAAGCCTCGAGCACTCTTTTGTCTGTGTATAAAAAGGACGTTGTTGGCAAAACACACGACATTTTATCTTAGAAAATCAGCTTACGCTGCGAATCTATTCCCAGCTAGTGGGATTTTTCTTCGGAGACTTTTCTCATAAATTAAGCGACGAGGCAGTGGTTCTTTTTGTTATGAGTGTGTGTGTGTGTATCGATTTGGTTAATGTTTAATAACAAAGTTCGGCAAACATGGCCATGTTTGGGCTATTTCTGTGAGAATGCACACGAATTCGGCCGTTTACTGTTACTAATACGAGCGCCGGCACGTTAGTTGCTGTGGAGTTTAGTTTAATAATGAAGTGTTCAATAGACCTAAACTTGAGTGCCAAGCTTTCATCCCGACCAAGCAGCTTATGAACGTTAGAATTTAATATTAATCAAGTATTAATAGTAGTTTGGAGGGTAGTTGGGGGTAAGTTTTGTTATTAAATTTCCTATAGAAACATTGTCAATTATGCGAGACGTGATTTTGGCGTATTCGAAATGCAACAATCGCGTCCGGCATGTGATTAAACATAAATTAGTTTGGCTGTAATCTAGATCCATTGATGTTTGTTTGTGGGCTTTTTACAACCGAATCATGAAAACGCTGATGCGAATATATCGAATGCGATACATTCAGAGACCTGTAATTAGAATTTGCATTCTGAACAAATTAATTAGCAAATCAAATCGCTAATTTCGAAACGAGCAAACTTTTATCAAAGCGCTAATTCGACTTTAAATTTTCATCGAGTTAGGCGGAAACTAATGCGTGATATAAATATAAGCGGACAAGTTCGGAGAGAAGTTGCGGCCCAACCGCAGGACCATATGTCAGGAAAGGATTGAAACTCATGCGAGCGTAACCGTTAGCCGCACGTCTACGCCACGCTCGCCAATTACTGCGCCACTGTGAAAATTAACGAATATTCAATAACTAATTTGGGCAAACAATGCGACTACGTTCTCGCCGCTCCCGAAAAACGCCTCTTTGTCGAAATACGAGACCTTTTATCCCGCTCCGTATACACTTAAATCAAATAACCAACAAGTAATTTAATCTGACCTTTGCATTGACGGGAACGCTCCGAATAATTGACTGCTATTGAGTGCGTATTATACTGAAATAATTTAATTAGTGGCAAGGTACACGACGCTTCATTAGCGTTTTCTTTGTTTAGTAAAACATACCCTTAATTAACTTAATCGACATTAAAAACACGACGGCCATTTCAACAAAACGTCAGACATTCATATCACACTAAATTCGATTATGCACCCAATTCGCTCCACACCAAAACAACGACACTCCAATTTACTGGTCTTAAAACGGTCGCACTTTCCACGAATTTTACGCAGCATAAAGTGCCTCTCACAAGTCCAACTCACTTGTAAAATATTTCCCCGCAGACAACATAAAAACTCGCCCATATTTCTCACTCCATGCTTTAACAAATCTATGCATTCTGTCCTCATTGACGATTTTCAAGATTGGATATTTTTTAAAGAAGGATATTTGACTCAGACAGTTGGTAAATTTAGTAATATTAATTTCAGAACATCAGAACTGAGTTAAAATAAAATGGAATTAATGAAACACTCTTTATTTTTCTCATTGTATTTTTGGAAGTAATTTTTAAGAGTGTGATCTAAACTGGTATTGGTAGATTCCTTGGTTTTTGAAATTATTCAGTTTTTTGACGCAGTTTTTTTTATAGTTATTAATAATACGACTGCGAAAATAAAAGCTTAAAGTTCGAGGGCTCGCATACTTTTTTTGTTGAAACATTTCAATTTAAAATACGTTGCTCTGGGAAACGTGTTTTATAATAGTGTTCATAATCCAGGACTCAAATATTAAAGAGAAGGCTTAAAATATTACCTACAAAAAAATGTGTCACGCAAAAAGTAAGAATACTTCACGACTTTAAATACGAAAGTTCAATCTTAAAGTCGTACTAGATGTTTAGCGCAATTTTTGCCTTAACACCACAAGAATGTCTCCAGAGATGTGTTTTTTTGATGTCTTTCAGAATTTAAATTGAGTGCATGTTAATACTTGAAGCAATAAAATTTCCAACGGACTTGCAACGTGACGTGAAAATTTTGCAAACAAACGAACAAAGTAACAATTGCATCAAAATAAACTTTGCACAAATACAAGTTATAGAGTTATAAACAGCACCTGAAGTAATTTAGCGAAAGAAATATTGTGCAACTTTTGTTTATTAACCTTTGAGTTACCGGTATGTCTACCTACACTGAATTCTTCTTAATGAAAGGACTTTCGAGAATGCAACTCATTTTACGTCATTTATTAGTATTTGCTGTTTCAAAAATAGAATGTGCGAGTGGGTGGTCTTATTACTGAATTCCTTGAATTTGTGCTGTTTCGAGGAAAATTCTCGGTAGATTAAGCTGATTTGTTATTGGTAAGTGCGCTTGGCCCACTGTCTTTCAGCCGTTTTGCTTATGAGCCGAAATCATAAATTGTGTTGTTTACTGTCGCTGTGAGTGATACCGTTGTCGGTTCTCCGTACACGGCGTTTCTTCACGTGGCGGTCGTTCTGGGCGTCGGCCGTAATTTAGCTTCGGCATCGGATCGTGTAAGTGAAGAGGGATTTGACGCTGCAGTTGATTTGGGGGTGTAATAATTCACAGTCAGTGAAGATGAAAGGGTGTCAGAGCAATGTTAGGCAGGAAACGGAAACCGAGAAGCCCATGAGAGCTTAATTCAGAATAACAAGTATATGGGTCCGACAGATCCGGTCGGATTAACGACTTGTGCCGGTGATCGATTAACTTATTAGCCTGAAATAATTCAGGCCGGTCAAGCAGTGCTCGTGAAATTTGCAGGATGCGTTAATTGAACGCGAGCGAGGCGAGCTGTTTCGCTTTCTCGGAGACAGTGGATGTGATTGAGATGCAATAAGTTGGTTTATCGGCGGCGGCGTGAGCGTATCGCCGTCTTCTGGTGTGTATACAATGAAGCGGTACAAAGGCTGATGTGCACGTATTTCACCGAGAAAAACACGTACAGTTAAGTAGACAGTCTGACATTAACAAAGGCCCCACGCCACCCTCCATTGTTTGGAGTTTCTCTTGTTTTTAGTTACAATCACTATCTTCGTTCACGAAGCCGTATTGAGTTTCCACCCCTTTCTCTATAACTCCAGTTAACATCTTTGAAATCGGCGCTCTATCCAATTACCGGTATCACATTTTGTCAACAGCTTTTTGTGCCCCGAAAATTTTAAATACCGAACGAACTTTAATAAGACGGTGGAAACTCGTCGAAAGTTCGAGATTCTTGGGAACCTTAATTGCAATTTGCTCATAGGCCAACCGTGACGGTTGCGTACGTCGCGATATATTATCGCGAGCATGATCGATTTGGAGAGGAAAGTGCGAAAAGTGGGGCAAATTAGAGCATCCTGGTTGCGGCCCCTTTAAAGCGAGTAGACTCAATTTGTGTCGTTTTGCGAGGGTGGGAAAATGTCTTTCGCGATCTCGGCTCCCTCGAGTGACACCCTAACCGACAAAATGCAAACAAACGCCGAATTTAAATGTTAATTCGCCGATTGTTGGCCGTCCGCACACATGCATACGAAGATTTTATATCCGAATTTGTTACGGGCCTTTTTCTCAAAGACACGGCAGTTTCTCTTTGATCTCTGAATAAATACATATTCAGGCCGAATCGAATCGAGCTCCATCGGAATGAAGATTTATTAAATTCCGCATTTAGCGTGTCCGCTTGCGACAAATTGCACATGACAGAATGTGGGATGAATGATGGGACAATTAATGAAGTGGCGTGCAGGTGAAGTTGCATTTCGCTCGATGGCCGAACGAAGTGCAAATTCCTCG
Source organism: Tribolium castaneum (assembly GCF_031307605.1). Classification (NCBI taxonomy): domain Eukaryota; kingdom Metazoa; phylum Arthropoda; class Insecta; order Coleoptera; family Tenebrionidae; genus Tribolium; species Tribolium castaneum. The sequence continues at coordinate 22,619,108 of NC_087395.1, read as the reverse complement.
GAACTCAGTGAATAATGAGATGAAGAAGTGCTGTGACATACCGTACTCCGCTCTTTGCGTACCTTAGACGACCCTATCTCCCTAGTGGAGATGCCCATCTTCTTGTGCTGGCGTAACTGTACGGGATAGATGATCTGGTAGTAATGAGAGCCGATGTTTCTGACCATCTCCTGGTTCTGCGTGTACTCCCTGAGGAGCCGCTCCACCTCCCCTGCAAAATTACAAATCTCTTCATAAACATGCCACTTGATAAATGAACGGATCTGGCAAATAAACACGTTCATCGCTTATATATGTTACTTCCTTCATTATTTCATAAATAACGACCCAAAAGAAATTGCTTTCAAACATTTTTCATTGTCAGACGCGGTGCGAAACAGGAAGGCGGGAGAACTAACATAAATTTCGCAAATTTAACAGCGGATGCAGCCAGCACAACACAATCAAAACTTAACCTTACCAGAAAATCATTTTAAGCAAACGGTAATGCACAGCAAACAACTTTTTCAAATTTGCACCAAACGGCGCCGCGACATTATTTCAACAAGTAAAACCACCCTTTTTAAAGCGAATTTTAAAACTTATCAAAAGTTTTAACAAAAATTGGTGAAAAAATTTAAACGAGAACTAAATATTTTTACGTTGCACTTAAAAGAGCTTGAATTTTCTGTAAAAAACATCTGGCAAGAGACACGGTCAGAATTAGAATGACTTTCTAGTCTGGTAACACTGTATGAATATTAACTCTTTTCTGCTAAGCTGAATAAACAATGCCAAATTTTATTAAGTTATTGGAGAAAATAGAAAAACAGCTCATTGGTATGCCAATAGAGGATGAATTATCTGATACCAACAAAAATACAAATATTCTAAGGGGTAATAGTAGAGCTCAACTTGCGTTATCCGAATATTTACAAGTAAGGAATAAGCCAAATAAGAAAGCTAATAGTTAAATAGTTGAAATTTTCCGAATCCGAGGTTCCGCCAAAATAATAGCCATTTTATTCCAAAATATTTAATGTGACCGTGTTTTTTATAATGAAGTAATGGTCCTTTTTAAAAGTTAAATTAGATGTGTGCCTTGTAATGTAAATAGGGAGAGAACAATTTTTATTTTTCATTAAACAAAAACATTGAAAATTTTTAACTGTTATTAAAAACTCCTTATTTGCTCGGGCGTGTGTGCAAAACACCTAATTGAAGTTATAAATTTATATTAAGTGCCTACAGTACTGTCTTTGCACAAAAAGGGAACAGCAGCTAGTCACTAAAATGGCTGTATTTACTTGCCGTTTCCAATTTTGTTATAATATACCGCCTTAATTAAGGACATAGTAATTACGATAAAAGTCAACATAACTGCCATGAGGAACACGTTTGTGCCGGATTTCAAAAAGATCATAAATCTTTGAGCTTACTTGTATGTAATTACAGTATCTTTTGCCAAATGTGCCAAATCTGGTTTAATTAAAGTTGCAATATGCTCAAGAAATGAGTAGCAACAGCGTTACCTTTGAAAAAGTGAGCGAATTTGTAACAAACTTGTTTTTTAATGAAATTTTTAACTAGCAGACAGGACCTAAACTGGGCCTTTGGGAAATTAGGTCACATAAATATCAATGCAAAAGATGCAGGACCAAAATGCAGTTTGTATTGTTATTAGTTTTGTTGCGATCACTATTTTCAGCTCACGGGGAGAAATTGCACATTATGTGTGTAACTTTTGTGTATCTGGTGAAGTGCGGATATTATGCAAATCGGTGCATTGATCCCATTTTGGGCGTGCGAGCATTTTTCGGGCTGCTGAGCTGTGCGTGTTGTTTTGCAAACTGGGATAATTGGGTCGTCAGTGCGTGTTGGTCCCGTTCGGGCGTCAGAGGCGTGAAACGTCACCGTCGGGATGAATCCCATAATAGAAAACAACAGTAATAACAGAAAAACGAACAAAGAGAGGAGAAATACCGATGGCTTCGCGTTGAAGAGAAGTGGAGCGAATCATACAGTTTGAAAATAACAAATCCCGCCCATTGTATGCGGCTTTGTTCGATTTGAATCCGGCAATGTTACGTTTTGTAGCCGGCAGACAATGCGCACAAAGAATCTCCGTACAGATCGAAAATATGGACTATCGGTGTCGTCGGTAAATCACAGAGTAATTGCGCTGCGCTTTGATCTCGCCTCACAGGTGATTTACCGAGCCGATGACTTCTTTCCGTAATTAAAGCCACCTTGATTGGACTAATCACAGATGATTCCGTGTTGATTGTGGAATTCTGCGGTTCGGTTTGTAAACAGTTGTGGTTGCAGCTAGGTAATGGAAGCACTAGAAAAGCTGCGTCCGGACGGATATTAGATTGTTGCTCTGACCGCATGTACTGAATTACATGTAGGGACAAGCTTCCCTGTTTTACAACGCTTTAATTACCTGCAGAGTCGGGGGAAAAATCTGCGGTTATTAATTAGACTCGCGGGCTTATTATTCATGCAGCGTTAATAATTGCACATATCCTATTATCTTTCGGAATGGCTCCAGAATTTACGAGCCGCGAAAGCACTTCGAGCTCTTCCATCTCTCGAGGAACGTTAAAACACCCGATTCTAGCTATGGCTTACTGCATTATCACTACACATCTAATCGGGAATCTGGGTCGTTATACGTCGATGATAATAGGACTAACGCGAGACTGATGAAACACTCGAATGTCTCCATTAGGAAGAAGCACATCCCAATCTTTCCGAAATTAGTCGAGTGTAGTAAATGATGAATGGCTGGATAATCCACCGCGCGCATTTAATCACAGGTGCAAGTATGCCGTCACGTCCGCCACCACTTACATGCAACAAGATAAACGGTGCAATTTTTTAATTAAATTCGAGCTCTTCAGGCGCACGGTATAATTAAATTTGCGCCGATCGTGTTTTATTTTCGTTCCACAGGTGTCCGACAGTAACAAAGTGGTGATAATGTGAGGACAATCGTTAAAAATGTCACATCATCACGGACTTGTTACAGGTGGATGGGACGATTTGTAAAAATTTCAACGGATAGGTTTCGCCAAATGAGGTAATTTCGAGCACAAAAACTTGCATTGGGTTGAATTATTCGCTAATGACGGTAATTAAACTCGGAGAGTGTTCTAAACACCACTAAAGACCACCGGATGATTGTTCGTGCAAAATGTGTTAATCGTCAGTAACGAGACTCACTTTTGAGAGTCTGCTGAGAAATTAGTTTCTTTCTAATTCACTACAAGCGCTTGACTCTAGCTGCGCTGCGCTGCGAACTACCAGCCAGAATGGTTTCAATTGCGTAGCGAAATTCATTCACCGAAGGCTATTGAAAAGCCATTTTAATTTAATTATTTATTAATGAAGCAAAGCAAATTCATGTCCCAAATGTAACGAGCAACTTTCAATACACTGAAAGCGGCGATTATGACCACTGTTTTAGTATTATACATATTTGTAAATTGCGAAATGTTAATTTAATCATAGTTTTTAATTTTTTTCGTGCTCCAACATTTAATTAATTAACAAACAAGGTACAAACACAGTCTCTAAAAATTAATTAAAAATAATAAAGAACAACTTGTTTCTGTTTCTGTATTAAATGGGGAACCTCATTTTTTTTGCTACAAAATGTTAATTTCATCATAGTTCTACATTTCTTTAAGTTTCGAATACGTATCCTGCAAAATTTCAATTTTGAAGTTTTCGTAAAATATGGTGGATGCGCCGGGTTAGTTTACAATAGTAAAACGTACAACCACTCTTGGAATTATTAAGTTTGCAATAACGTATTAGAAGTTGAAATCTGAAA